>NC_081824.1:346037702-346637702 GCF_030867095.1 Alligator mississippiensis
AGCACCGTAGTGCAAAAAATCTTGAAAAAAGATTATTTCCCCCCTCCAACATTTTCTGCATATTATTCATTTATTTCAATACTTAGTACATCACCAGCAAGTTGACTGACAGCCCCCTTCCCTGCTTTCAATTTCTGATGTTACAGGTAAGAAAGAAACACACACAATGGATTATTTTTAAGTATTAGTCTTCATTTGGTGAGACCTGGCTTGCCTCAGTATACTATGATGGTTGAGAATATACAGTAAGTGACATCACTAACACTAAACTATTATGTAGTCTTCTGTATGTGAAAGCTGTTTTTCACTGTGCACTTTTCTATATATCTACACTAATATTTAATGCAGTGAAAGACAGTGCAAGCAAAGGTGCACAGTTTTCAATACTAGCATTTTGCAATTAACATATGACAGAAAAATGAACTCTCTTGAGCCTATACTTTTCTAACTTTGGGTCTTTCAAGAGGAAATCAGGTAGTCACTTATTGAAAGGATCTGCTTTATTGGAACAAATCACCTTCAGGAAAAACAAAACAAACAAAAAAATGTACCGCCTCCCCCTCAAAACCCAAACTTTTTAATAAACTAACCCCAAAGCTTATCCTACATTCATAATTATCACCAACTAAAACTGCATCTTCCTGTTGGTCTATTTTGTTCAAATTTTGTTTCTGAATATGCAAATATACATGTAAATGAATATGTTTGAGAACTGATTGAAATGTACTTTTCTTTAAGAAAGGTCTGGCAAACATTTTTAAATACACTACTTTTTTAAACATGTCATTTGATCTAAATCAAAAGATTACAAGGAAATACTCATAGTGCAGCAGAGTAAATACTTATTCTTGAATAGGTAAGAAAAAAGAAAGGGCCATCTTTAATCCTATACATTAATTCTGCATTCATTCTTAAAAATAATTATACTACCAAAAAATAACATGGTGGCTTAGTAAATCTGGCAAGCTATGTCAGGGAATATACTTCAGCATTCTTGGGAAATATTCAGACTACCATTCCAAAAGAATGGGAGTGGAACTTTTTAGGCACTGCTTCATAGAAACATGAAGGCAAATCTGATATATTTGTTGTTAAAGAGTGGGACTGAATGAGGGCCAACAAAAATTGCTAGATGCTGGAATTAGTTTACCCATATAATTATTACTTTTTTAGATATAGCAAAATGCTACCATTTCCACTCTAGTGTTAATCATTTAAAATAATAATTAAAATAATAGTGCAAAAGCACTTCTGATCATGTATTAAATTTGCAAAACTGCTTCTAAATATATAATATATATAATATATATATACACAGACACATATATATGCATTTTCTCTGTCTACTGTTGTTACATAATTCTGCTTCAAGTACTTGTCTGCTAAAGGATTAGTACTGTGCCTATCTAGAGTACTCTGAATTGTATTATATTTTAATAAAATCATTCACAGTACGATTTACTGTAGTTTACTGTACCAGTGCCTTGAACTGATCAATCAGCATGAGCTTGTAGGAATGCCTTAAGAAGATAATTGACCTAAGTGTTGTATTTGGCACTCCAATACATTTTTTTAAATATAAAACTGAGGGAGTCATATAGTCACAGATTATTTTGCAACAGCAATTTCATTCACTAACTACCAGCAAATTAAGATCATATAAAAATATACTATTTCTCCTCTTGATTTAAATCCCAGATTACTGGACCATGTTTGACTCTATTGGAGACATATCTTCGGTAGTGAGAAGGAAAGCAATGCACAAGCAAAAGAAAGAGATTAACAAGCAACAACAATCTGCCTCTTACATTTTCCACTTAGCACCATCTTGTGCAATCCAGTCAGTTTGAGTTGTTAGATTCCCCTTGTACAGTGCACTGAATAAGGGATGATTAATATCCTCTTCCACACGTCATAAGCTATTGGCCATAGTGACTATGGGTGCCTTGCAGTGCTTTTATAAACATAAGCTATATCCCTGCTCTCACATTTCAAAGATATTGGAGAGCTAAGTCTATTCACACAAGTTTCATTTTGTAAAGTAGAAGCCGAATACACATATTTTAGAGGTAAATTATGCAGAAAAATACTTTATATTTCTGCTGAAGCCAATGATTTTTAAGTAGGTCTCATAATTACTTCAGGTGGAGAATGTGTTTTTACTCTTTGGTCTATTCACTAGCAATTCATATGAGGAAGGATTATATTACTGTCATTACACAAACACTTAAATGGGCCCATTGATTTGTTTATAAATGAGATATCAATGACAGTTAATTATTCAATAACTGATCATTAATTTTGGGCATACTATCAGAGGCTCTTGCATCCTTCTAATTTTGCTTGGCTCAAAGGAGCAAATGAAATCTGTTTGTTAAAGCATACAGCACACTACTCAGCATTCCTTTTCATTCTACTACAGTTGAGGCAGTGTTTTAAACAGATTAATGAAATATTTTAATACTACTAAGGCAAACCTATCAATAAAAGTTAAACACACAGTCAAGGGGATTATTATCTAGCTGCCTGTATCTTTCATTTAACCTGACACTTTGCTATGTATGTTTTGTGGAAAACAATTTTTTCCTTACTTAAACAGCTTGCTCTTAATTAATCCTTCTCTCTTTTCCTTGCATTTTAAGGTATCCTAAGGAGATCAAGGACCGTTTATACCCATTGAGGTACAGCAACATTAGAAGTGCAGGATGATGTTCAAAAAGCAATGCTTATATAATGAGGGTATCATCAGTCCTTACATTTTTAATTCAAGTTCATTCAAAGTGTGCCTATCAAATACCTTGTGTCATTAACCTATCACCACATCCCAGAGGTTTACTGATGATTAATAAGCAACACAACATTTTCTCTCACTCTATCTGCATAGAATCCATCTCTAAAATTGTCAAAGAATACATTAAAACAGAATTAAGGGTACAAAATATAGAAAATACCAAGCTAAAACTTTTTTTCATTAACTCACTACTCTTAAACCAAGTATTGGAGCATAATATTATGATAAGATCAATGTACAGAGCTCTATAAAAGGGCACATTTAGACCAACCAGTTGAGAGTTGTAGCCTTAACCATTGATTTATTTGAATTTCTGGCCTTAATGTAGATACTGGGCCAAATTTACCTTTGGTGTAAATCTAGTTTCTATTTACTTCAGTAGAGTGACACCAAAAATTAACTTGTTGGTTAGCATCTGCATGCAGAAGTCCTAGGAATGATAATAAGAAATCTGGGAAGATCAGTAGTAGCATACTTCGTGGACTATACTTTTACTCTGAATTCCTTCTTAGTGACTTAATTTCCCAGGAGAAGCTTTACATATATGTAGCTTTTCATGTAATGACACAACAGATGATAAATAAACATATCTATAAAGTAAAATATATTTTGAAAAGTTTTACATTGTACCTATTACAATAACAGAAGAGCAGTGAATCACAATCACAGAAATCGGACCCACAGTAGGCTTGGGGAAATGTATAAATGTTTTTCAGTTCCTGTAGGAATGGGATGAAAAATGTACTTTTCACTATGTGAAATGGCTTTTCCAACACAACTGTGATGTTTGCTTCCCAGAAAAGCAAAGAAAGTTCACGCACAATGTTAGCTTGTTGTCACTTTAATGTGAATGTTACTCATGTGATCACCAGAGGTCAGTGTCACCACAGAGAGAGTGGGGTACCAAGAAGAAGAAAAACAGTAACGCTTATAAAGAAGGAAACTAGCCTGCCTGTTTCTTCCAGCTTGCCTGTTTTATAGTACCAGTACAGATAATTTGCTATACAAGCATCAGCTTGTTTTGTGGAGCTGAAGTTGGACAGTTTGGAGAACTGTTAGAGGAGAAAAATTCAAAGAAAAAAAACGGCATGTAGGGAAATGAGAAAAGGAATAAAAGCTGACAGCCATATTTCATTTTTCATACCAATGAAGCTCACACTTGCTGTAGAACCTATCCCAGAATATTTATTATTGCCAACCCCAAACATTAATAGATTTTGAGACTGGCTGAGACTATTTCTAAATAATAAGAAACGCTGTTTTGTCTTTTTTTACATTCTATTTTTGAATCTCTAGGGTGCATTCAGGACATGCGTTCTAGCTTTAACTATGAAGCCTGGAAGTACATTTAAAAAAACCCCAAAAACAAAAGCTGGATTTTTAGGTATAACTTGAATCCTGGGGCCTGGGCTAAAAAAAGGGGGAAAAAAAAAAAAAAGAAAAAGACCAAACTCACTTTAAAACTATAAGTAACCTGATTTCAGCTGAAAAGCAACATCATTGTGTATGTGCTCACAAATCCAGAAATGAAGTTAAAATGCCCAGATGCTTCTCTGAGCCCATGTGAAACCTATGCAATGCAATGCCAGACAGAAATCAATGAGAAAAGAGGTCTGTATGTTCTGTTGTGTGTCATATCAAGGTAAATAGCCTAAGTTTTTACATTTTATGCTTGTGGGTATATGTGTTTACATGTATGTGTACTAGGGTATAGGAAAGTAGTTGTTTAAATTCCCAAATGGCAGAATAAATCAAGTTCCCTCTAACTTGTGTTGGTAATCCTCTAAGCACTCCTGAGCTTCTTTCCACATTCCACCATTTGAACAGTTTTCACTGTGCGGAGAAGAGCAGGGTCAGCAGCAGAGGTGAGCTGAGGCAATTGGATGCAGGGTCACCATGTGCATCTGTGGCTGGCATGCAGCCAGGCAAGGGGGTGGGACTAGCCTTGGCAGCTAGATGCAGGTAAGTCTGTGGGGCAGGGGTTGGAGGCCCAGGGCTTGTGGACTATCAGGAGGGTGCAGGGGATCAGTATGTGAGAGGGGGCAGGTGCCTGCTGGTGCTGTGGGGTGGTGTCTAGGCATGAGGGTAGTGGCAGGGCACAGGGGCAGGGGAGAGGCACCTGCTCCTCCAGTGAGATGGGGTCGGGGGTCCCTTTGGGGGCAGAGGGAAGCTGCATGGCAGGGGTAGTGGCACCAGGGGCCAGTGCTCATGCTTATGGGGGCGGGGCACCCATGGGATGTTGCCTGGGGGGGCATAGCCAGGCTGCCTGGCACAGTGCAGGAGCCCCAGGTTGGGGTGGTGGGGGGTGTCCCCTCCTCCTCCCTCCAGCCTGTGCTAGGGCCAGACTCACTCTGCTGCCACCCACATGATCTGGAGCTGCCACAGCTGCTGTGTTCCAGCCTGGGTGGGATTGGGCAGCTGGATGTGGGGAGAGCAGGGGGGATGTGGGTCAGGAATGAAGGATACCAGCATGGCCTGGGGGGACCATGGGTTGGGAGTGAGGGGCACTGGGAGGGCCAGGGGGCTGTGGATTGGGACTGAGGTGTCTGCTCAGCTGGTGTCCTTTTTTCTGTAACTGGAAATATGGTAACCCTAACAGAAGGTATATGTCAGCGTGGTGCAGATGGTGGGTAGCAGAAGGGTTGGGGGACAGGCATGGAGGGAAGGTGGCAGGCGCAGGCACAGGGAGCATGTGACAGGGAGGTACATGGCACAGTGGCCAGACAATGAACAGGGGAAAGCAGTGGTGGGGACAGGAACAGGGGACATACAGCAGGGGAGTAGGCACAGGCACAGGAGGGCAGAGGGGCATGAGGGGCAAGTGGCAGCGGGGACAGATGGCAGGGAGGCAAGCACAGGCATGGGGACAAGGATGGGCAGGCAGGGAGGACAAGGGGTGAGAGACAAGGGTTGGGGGTCTGGCCCCTTGCTCACCTTGCTGCTGCTTTCCCTGCTACTGCAGGAGGTTGCATTAAGATGACCCTCCAAAAATTAGATTCTTTACGTGAAAATTATACATTTGATATACTTTTCCATGTATAGAATCTACTTATTGTTGGGGGGGGGCATCTTAAATTTGAAGTCATCTTTGTTCCAATTAGATATGGTAACTTGGTCCTTAAAATGGGCATTGCCAAAAATCAGATTATTTTATTTTCTTTCTTTCTGCCACAGGCCTTATTTAATTTAGCTATATGTAATGGAATATATCCTGATGGTGGTTCATTTGAGGGTGAGTTTAACGTGAGCTCCCTTAACATGCATTGACTTTACTAGGACCTGAAGACTCCATCCGCTGAAGAAGAAACTACCTAGCAGAATTAAATCATTGGGTAGTATCTGGAAGCAGGCTACATGCTCAGTAGGCCCCCACAGCCTTTGTATAGTTGTTTCTGTCTGTTGTGTATATAAACAAGGCAAAGTTATCACAGTTTTAGGACCCTCTGGATCCATGCATCATAGACATGCTGTTTTGAGCTTATGTGTAGGCAGCTTAATCACCAAAGTTTATGCAAATAATTAAACAAATTTAAATTAACTATGCCAGAAATACAAATCAGATCATTCTTCAGTGTAACTACAGCAAAACAGCCCCAGAGCCTTAGAGTTGATAAATGATTCCAGTTTTGGGCTTGAAGTCCTTTCGTAGTGTGAATGTGCTGTTAACTTAGCACCATTCATGACCTTCATACCTTAAGAGGATACAGGCCCTATTCATGAGCAGGGAGAGACATAAAATGCTTACATAAATGCCATGCAAATTCATATTGTGCAAATGAGGCAGGGCCCTACAACCTCTTCCAGTTAGGACTGAAACAGGGCTTCATCCAGCCACAGGAGGATGAAATGGTCCCATCTTTACTCTGTTTGACCTAAGAATGCCCTTAGTTTCTTCTAATTCAGTCTGCTCTTCCTTTCCTTTAATATTGCTCACTGCTAATATGCTGTTGTGCTTTTCACACAATCCAAAGGTTGAAATTATGGGATGGATGGGAGAGGGAGTCCTAAATTATGGGCTATTTACACAATGAAGTGGCTCTTTTCATCCATTGAAAAGGTAATCTGAGGCAAAAAAGTGCCTTTTCCTTGCCAAAGCAACCCCCTTCATCCAGTAACTCATTTCCTTGTACTTCGTACATTATGGCAAGTATTGATTAAAAAAATTCCCTGGCTTTTTAGTAGCCATGTTAAAATTTCTCTTGTTTGAAGGAAGAGGACAGAAAGAAGTCTTCCCCTTTCCCAACTCATGCCACAATTAGTCATAGTACCCCCTGTAGTAGAGACATAACAAGCAGAGGTGGTTCCCAGGTAATACTCTGCAGGAGGCAGTGGGGAAGCATGCAGTTCTGCGGGAGGGGGGGTGAGTGGTGCATGGATTCTGAGAACAGGGAGGATGGCGGGGGCATAGGCGCCAACTTTGGTTTTTGCCAGTGAGTGCTTCTTTTTTTCTGCGTTCCCATTCTGAGCCCCATGTATGCCCAGAAGCGACAGCATGATGCTTTAACCTAGCTCACCCAACATGGCTCATTTTTTCTGGTGGGTGCTTGAGTCCCAGAGTACCCATGGAGTTGGTACCTATGATGTGTGTGGGGGGGGGGGGGGGGGAGAGGCACACAACTAAAGTAGCCCCTTGCCTTACCTATGTCAGGAACTCCAACAAAGTCCCCAGCTGCCCTGTACCATACTGGTGACAGCAAGGTTGTTATTGCTGTATTTTACATCAACATGCTGAAGCAGTTGGACAGCCTTGAGGCACGGTGGGGACTACACTCACATTTTGAGGGAAAGTCCCACCAGCATACCAACACAGTTACAGCTCCACTTGGGATAAGAATAATGAATGAGGCCTTGACACTATGTAATTTAGACCTATTCTGTGTAAGAGAATATGTGCTTCTGGGGCCTTCTGCATTACAAATAAGAATATAATAATTAAAAAGTGTTAAGAAGAGTGTGGCAGCCCAGGGAGAATGTGTTAATGTCTGGTAGTTGATTCATTTTGTAATATTTTTCAATTGGCCACAGTAACTTTTCTCATTAGAAACTCCTGCCCCCATATTGCCTATGTTGAAATCAGTGGGGCTAAACATAAGCATTGCAACCCATCCGTGTACTATCATTTGTAGGATGCAACCCCAGTTTTCTAGCTGGTCATTTAATATACTAGTAGAATGTACAATTTTATTTCAAAAGAGATGGTTGTTTGGAGCTTAGGAGGTACAAGGAAGAAACTTAAATGAAATATCTTCTCTTTCTGAATACATGAATGGTCCGATTTGGAAAAGGGCTGGCGTTAAAACATCAGACGTAGATAATCATTTGTTCGGTAACCCTAGACATTTATAGACATGAAGAACATAGGCTCTCTCTCATACAGAATGCATATACCTGATACCACAGAAAGTTAAGTGTTTATCCAACCATATCAGCTCCTCTTAGTTTACTCCAGGGCAAAGTCCTCTTCAGTACTGCTCCAGAAAAATGATACTGCTTATCAAAAGGAATTATCTAGATAATGTCATGACAGATACATGACAAACTTGCTTTCTCTCTAGGAGTCTTAAGGCTAAGCAAATACAAATTGAGCTTGTTTCCCAGGGCTAAAGAAAAAAAAGAAAAGAAAAAAAAAGTTGATTTTTGCACAACTGAACAAATGAAAGTAGACCACCTCTTCAAACAGAGCTAGTATGAAGCAAAAGACAAAACTCCTAAAGCAAGTACACCTTAATGAACAACGCCTACTGCTGTAGTAGCTAAGCATGGGGCAATCTTTAATCCTCATACTATTCCTATGAAACAGGGATGCATACAAGTAGAGAACTGAGGCACAGACAAGCACAGTCTATAAGCCACCTTTGTGGATTTAGACCCAAACGATTTGCCTACTTTACTCATAAAATCTTTTACATGACAGGGGCTTGAACAATACTAACACTTCTAGGCCATAATTATTTATTTTACCCTTTCTCTAACACCACTACAGCACTATCAGGGTTCACTGTCTGAACTTATACCTATAGGAGAATATGCTGCCTAGAGCCCAATTTAGCCGGATGATGCATGTAGACAGATCCTATCTATAGTCTATCTATAACTCCACTCTGTTAATGTTTAAGTCTTATGTCCAAAAATGAAACATAAATCTAAAACAAGAATTGGGTAAACTGCCTGGATTTTACCTTATGATATTTGTTTCATGAAAGCTGAAATCGCCATAAAGTTTGGAGAGTAGATATTATGTTCCCAACCTTGAACAGATAATTTTCATCCAGTTAACATGAAAGGGTAAAATCCTTTACTTTCTGAATAGTATATTTAATCAAATATAACATGCTCTCAAGTAAAGCATGCACCTTGCTTTTGGGAGTCAGAATAAAGCTAAAAAGATGTTTCCAGAGCCATGGCCAACTGTGAAGTAGAGTAAGTCCTCCTGGGAACACAGAGAATCAAGGGGAGAGTCTTAGGCAGCAAGAATTTCCTGGAGGGGCGGGAAGGTCCTGCTGCTGCTGTCTCTTGGGATGCCACCCTTCCTCCTGGACATGTTCTCAAGAGGCTGACTCTATGTCCCAGACACTCGCAAGGGCAGTAGCAAGACTATTAGTTCTTTACCAGAAGTAATTATTTATGTTGTTCTGAGGCACGTGGAGAGCTTTCTCAGGTGGCATCTACTTGCTGTCGCTTTTGCTGAACTCTGTATGTTCTGGAAGGCCGATGCTAGCAAGCCATCTTCCAGTTCCCAAAGGCAACTCAGAAAACAACACAACTTGAATACATGTTCTGTGGTAAAAGCTCAGAAAGGTTTACTGTCATCAGACAGCATGCCAGCTGGTTTGATTAACAATCAGTCCAACTTAGCAAAGCTTGCCCCTAACAGGTAGAGATACTGTACATTGTTCATGCCTCCCTAGGTCTCTGTGAGGGAGAGGTCTCCCAACTCCAGTATTTATACTTGTGTAACAGCCCCCTGCCCCGTCTCATGCTCACTCATCTCTCTCTGTTGAGATGTAAATCTTTATTTGTTTTGTTTCCCAAGTTGACACATCTGCACTCTCATTAATAAATTCTAACTTTTAATTTGTAGCTGTTGTTTTCAATATCTCTTCAATGTCTTTTTTTTCTCATTAGTGCATTTTTTATTTTTTACTGGGCTGTCCAGCAGTTAGGAGGCCCCTTTCTCCCATGCTGCTTTTCAGCACCACAGCTTACTATAGCTTAACACAACAATGGCCTAGCACAACTCCTACCATTTATATAAGTTCCTGCAAATAAAGTGTTGTTTCCTCATGACAAGCCTCATCAAGATACTACCAGCAGATTCTTTGTTGCTTCATGCACAGGCTACTCATCCAGCAGCTATGGCTGGGACAACACCCCTTCAGTTTGCTGAGCCAGAGAAGTGTCAGCTATCTTGTCAGCAGCATGGCATGCACAGCGTATCCAGGAGGCCTGTGAGAAGTGGCAAGTATTTGATTTGGATTCGGCTGATTCGGAGGGACAGTGATTTGATTTGGTGATTCAAGTCACTGTCCTGATTCAGAGATTCAGCATCGATTCAGAGATTCAGCCATAGACTATAATGGGGAATCACTAAAATACCTATAACTTTGTCTTTTTTTTGCAGATTCAGATGAAAACATTAGGGATGGTAGCCTCTTCTGAGAGCATGATGCCTGCTAAGTTCCAAGGAGATAGGTGCAGGGGTTTCTGTGGAGGTACCCCTCAAACTGTTGAAAGAAAAACTCATATCACTTGTGTGTGTTAAGGGATGTAGACTGTAGCTGTGTTGGTCTAAGGACATAGGCAGACAAGGCTCTTTGGGTCAATCTGATACATTTTAGTAGACCAACTGAATAGTTGGAGAAATATATCTTAGCAAGATTTCGGGTTCAAAAACCCCTCATCAGGCTGAAGAAGCATCTAGTTCATGTATGTGTGCTTTTCCTGGATGGAATGAATAGTGAAGAAGACAGAGGCTGGCATGCAATGCAGGCAAGAAAGCCAGTCAGTGAAAATGTAAATAGAGGCATCAAGGGGTGAGGGACAGGCTGTGTCAGAATTCCAATGTCTATATTGAGTCCATGAGTTTCTGTACCTTCTACCTGGGAGGATGATGAAGTGAAGTTCATAGGCTCATCTGTGAAAAGTGTTTTGTAAATTCAAACAAACACTGAACCTCGCTAACCTCATCACCAGAAAAGTTCCTATAGCCCAAAACACACTGAATGGATCCAGACCATGCCATAACAGGACATGCAAAACCTGCCAACACACCAGAATGAACACACACTGGAAATCTATTAAAGACAAGAATACCCAACTACCTGTGGGGGCACATTTCTCACAAAAAAATTGCTTTCTTTCCAATCTCTCAGTTCTGATCCTCAAAGGGAATTTACAAAACACTTTTCATAGATGAGCCTATGAACTTCACTTCATCAACCTCCTGGATACACAAAGTCATGGACTCAATATAGACATCGGATTTATGACACGCGACAACCTGCCAGACATCTGACTCCCCACTTTCCACTTTTACCTGCTATATCCCCCTTCCTCCTTGCCCACCACAGCCTGTCTCTCACTCCCTGACACCTTAATTTACATTTTCACTGACTGGCTTCTTGCAGGCAGCCCAGCCTCTGGCTCCTTTAGTATTCATTCTATCCAGGAAGAGCACACACGCAAACTGCAGATGCTTCCTCGGCCTGATGAAGGGTTTTTAACCCTTAGCCTGATGAAGGGTTTTTAAACCCGAAAGTTGTCTAAGATATATTTATCCAAGTATTCAGCTGCTCTAATAAAAGATATCAGATTGACCCAAAGAACCTTGTCTGTCTTGTGTGAGTTAAGGCAGAGTGGGATGAATGCAACAGGGATGGTAGCCTGTAACAGGGGGCCTTCCTAGTGCCGGTTAGATCTCAGCCCACCCACCTGTTTCTGGGCTAACCGCCTGCCCCTCTTTCTCCTGCCATGCCTTGATGGAAAACTGATTCAGATGTTACCCAGGTAGGAAGCTGCCCGTTTAGGCTCCTGATATCTAGGTGTGACATCCATTCCACAGGTCCGTACATTTCCTACACTGCAGCCCATGCCTCGCAGATTGCATCCTTCACCCCCTCCAGCTGTGGTCCTCTCTCTGGGACCTTTGGCTCCTTCTTAGGCCCTGGCCTCACCTTCAGGCCAAGCCTGAAGAATCCCAAGCCTCTCTCTGGGCCTTCCTTGAGGTGGACCCCTGGCCCTTAGACCCCACTTTGGGTCCTGGCCCCAGCACAGACCATTTGAGGGTCCCTCAGGTCAGATCTGTGTCATCACCCTCACAACCCACTGCAACCAGTAAACCTCAGGCATCTCAAAGTTCTTACAGGTCTAGGCTTTCCCCAGCTAGGACTGTGCATGTGTGCGGTGGCTGGAGGTTATCAGGTGACCCCTACCCACCTTTTACCAGGGAGGTTTGCGGTCCTGGCATTTCCTGGGACTGTTGTGCCACTGGTAGTCCCACCAGTTCTATAGCCCCAGCTCATACCTCCAAGTTCATCCTGGCATGGGAGCTTAGCAGGGAGATGTTTTTCCCCTAAAATAAACTGTGGCCACCAGCTCTGAGAGTGGGGCATTAAATGGTTCTGAAAGCAAATAAAAAAGCAAATAGGTGCAGAGTGAGGAGGGTGACACTCACACCACCTGCATGTGGAACTTGGGGAACCTGAGCAGTGGGAGGTTCACCTTCAGGAACATCAGCTACTCCACCAAACCAGGATCCAAGGGGGTGTGATGGGGTGTCACAAAATCCCCAGCAATGCTGAACACCCTCTCACTTGGAACCCTGGTTGATGAAAAGGGCAGGTGTTCCCAGGCAACCTGGCCAGATCCTACCACACCTGGCTGTGGGTTGCCCAATAGGCCAAGGGGTCACAGTGCAGTGGCTCCACAGCCTCAGTGAGATAGGTAGCCACCGAGGCCTCCACGCTACCTGCTGGATGGTAGGATCTGGTGCTTCTGGACCCTGACATTGAAGCCATGCCCTCAGCCCACACTGGCAGCATCTGTGGTGGAGGACATTGGCCTATACTTGGAGTGCTGGCACAGGAAAATGGATACCCCTCTTCTATGTCCCCCTGCTTCTGCCCTTCTGCCTCCCTGACTTTGTCCACCAGCACCTCCAACTGGTGGTCAAGTGTTTTGCTGCTGCAGATGCTCCCCTTCACCCTCGGGTTACACATGCCCACCAGCATGTGGAGTGTACTGAACCGCAATGGATGCATCTGTTTTTTGATGCTCTCCTTTAGGCACTTCACAAGTGTCTGCACCCCTGGTGAAAGTGGCTTACCCCAGGCAGGAACATTAATCCCCTGGAACTTCTCCACTTGATTCTTAAGCTCCTTCACTATGGTGATCACCTGGCTAAGGAGGGCATCACCAGTGCTGAGGCTTTTGGTGGCCTAGAGGAATGCCTTGAGGACCACCAAGATCAAGCAGATGGTATACCACTCTGTTTCGTTAAGGGGGCTGCTGATCCTAATCTCCCCAATCAAGGCCATCCCATGGATGGCATTCTGTTACTTGAACAGCCTTTTGAGCACCAGATGTGTGGAGTTCCACTGAGTCTCCACATCCGGCATGATTTTGTGTTGTGGGATGTTCATCTCTGCCTGTTTGTCCTGCAGCAGCTTGCCCCTCTTGATGCTCTGGTGGAAGTAGCTTGCCACCTTCCTGCATTTTGAAATGAGCTGCCTGGTAGTGGTAGTTATGGCACCGTCACCGGGAGACCTGTCCCCTCCAAGGCATCCCTGACTATGAGGTGGAATTTGTGTGCCACACAGTGGATGCCAACAAAGTTGGCATCATGCACCACCTTGACCATATTGGCCCCATTATCGGTGACCATGAACGTGTGGGTGAGCTTGCCTTGCCCAATGAGCCACCCCTGCACCATGCAGTTCATGGCCACCATGATCTTCCTTGCTGCGTGGGACTCATCCACCACCTCCACTTGAAGGAGAGACCACTGATGGCCTGATTGGTTGCACCAGTGCCCTGTGAGGGAGAGGTAGGGATGATCTCCCTTTGTCTCTGCCTTTTGCCCACTGGTCCAGGGTGGCCTGCCTCTGCTTCTTGGGGACAGGGACTTTGGAGCGAGAGGGAGACTTCTTTTTTGGCATGCTCCCACTGGTGCCAGGCTGAGGAGGAACAAGGGCAAGGGCAATATTACCTCCTGCAATGCAGCAGTTTCGCTGTGGTGGTGAAGTGTTTCTTGTACTTCCTCTGCCTGATCTGCCTTCAGCAGTGCTTTCAGGTAGCATACCTGGAATCATCTGCCACTTCAAAATGATCCCACACTACATTACCCACCTGCTTCTGGGTTGAAGGTGGGGATCCTGCCTTATCCCCTCCTCACCAGGCAGAGGCACAACAACAGGAGGAGCTGAGCCACCTGCTCCCACAACCTCCTCTGAAGTGCTGTCCAGAAGAGACCTGCCTCTAGGGGAACTTTGAGGTGTGTGGAGCACAAACTCAGATTCCCCCTCCTTCCAAGAATTCTCTTAGCTATGGCACTTAGCTCCACTACTTCCAGATCCAGCTCCAACTCTGACACTGGAAGACTTATGTTGGGAACTGAAATTGGAGTGGAGACTGTCATGCTGGTGGTTATTGCTAGTGTTAGTGAAGGTGGTGCAGGTGCAGACACTGTTCCTACCTCCTTGCTCCCACTAGCACCAGAAGACTCATCAGAAAGAGGGTGAGTCTATGTGTCTATGCTTGGGGAGTGGGGGGGACTTGTAGCTCTCCTTCTGCCCCCTCTCCCTCTCCTGCCAGAAGACCTGGTGAATGTTTGGTGTGCTGCAAGATGTGTATGTGTCTGTAATATATGTTGTCCTTTCCTGCAGTGCACAGTGATGACACACTGTCAGGGAAAATACAGAAGAGAGACTAGCTAGCTACCAGGAGACTAGATAGCAAGCCAGAGCCTTTCAGAGGCTGCTGGTCCAAGAAAGACAGCTCACAAAAGGCCCAGATCACTCTACACACAGCCTTATATGTTGTTTCTACATTCCTCCCCCAGAGTACTGTGATTGGAAGGGAACTCAGGGAAAGAGCACAGTCACTGGCCAGCTACACATGTCAATATCAGAAGTCATCCCCTCTCCTGCTCCCTCTTCTCAGTTTCTGTTTCATGAAAGCCTTCTGAATCTCCGAATCTTTCTGAATCTTTTCCAAATCAATTTGGATGCTTCCAAATCAATCTGGACCTTTTAATGGGTCTCATGATTTGATTTGGGTTTGGAGATTCAACTGCTGAATTAGGCCAAATCTCCTCTGAATTGAATCGGCTACTGAAGCTTTGCACAGCCCTAGTATCCAGGTCTCTTTATACGGCAGCTTAATATACACATCCCAATTCAGGTAGGCTGATTTTTGGAGAAAAGGTCTTACTTGCAAGAAAATATGGTAAATTCTTAGATGAACATGAAATATCATATACATTTTCATTATGTGTGTGTGTGTGTGTGTGTGTGTGTGTGTGTGTGTGTGTGTGTGTGTGTGCGCGTGCACATATGCTTGGACGTGTGTATAGTTGAACGTGTTCAGGCTTCCATGTATGAGTGTTTTGGAGGCAGAGAAGTTTTGGCAGTCTTCTCTTAATAACTGAAGCATATTTTTTACCAAAAGTGCTATGAGTTTTATGCTGGACAAAAGTTGGAGTAAAACACTTATTTAAATGCTAGACAGGTTCCAATTAAAAGAAATTGCCATTTCATGCAATATAAAATGCAAACATATTGATGTGTCACTCTCTCTCAAAAAAAAATCTTATACTTTGGACTGTTGCAGTCCTATTAGTATGGAAAAAATCAGGTAGCATTAAATACAATCATTTTCTGTGCATCCTTTAAAATGAAAAAGGTGCCATACCACCCACACTAAATGCCACTTATATAGTTCTAACTGTTTTGTCTGGTATAGATTGTCTAAAAGTATTCATCCACAAAACCTTCCAATCAAATTTAATGGTGCCTAGGGAACAAATTATGAATTGTAAAAGAAATAATCTACATTCATATACTAGCTGGTAGGGTTGAGTACATTTAATAAGTTTGATGAAAAGCATGAAATTTAATTAATGCTATTTGGCAAGATTTAGAATTGTGTCAAGACTATTCAGAAGACCACTCCTACATTAACTGTGAGCCAAATGGTGATACTCTAGAATGAAGGAGACTTATCAAAAAACTCATTCTGGCAGCCCAGCTGCTAATCTCCTCCTTGTTTGTCCCCCCAACTCAAAGGAGGAGGGAGAGAGAAGAAAACTCCCTGAAGGAATTATGAAAGTGAAGTGATTCAATTGTAGAAAACCTCCCAGTTTTGTGAATAGGCCTAGATACCAGTCACAGGAAGTACCATTACTTCCCTCATATAGTAATGAGCTAAATACAGACCCCCAAGGAGTGCAGCGATTACTTAAAAAATTCTTTTTGGACCATCGTACTCTCTGGCATTTGAAATGTCACAAAGAACCAGATGAACATCAGCAAGAGTTTTCATTTCTGCTGTAGAAGCCAAGCTGGGGTGTTCAGGCTGATCACTAGCAGGGATAATTTTGGTCTACCATGTGGAAGAAAGTCCTGAAAAAACTTGGGACAAATTCCCAGAGCAGTAATATACAGAAAAACAGGATGTTTCTGATGCTATTCAAGGCTCTAGATGTCATGCCCTTATAAGTACCCTCAAACAGTATTAACATATCAGCTTATACAGTAAGTGGGGAGAACAGTTTGCTGAGCTCAGGTAACAGATCAGTTATGGGTGCGTAGGCTGTAGCTATGTTGGTCTAAGGACATAGGCAGACAAGGTTCTTTGGGTAAATCTGATATCTTTTATTAGACCAACTCAAATAGTTGGAAAAATTCTTTGCAAGCTTTCGGGTACAAATACCCTTCATCAGGCTGAGGAAACGTCTGCAGATGGTCTGTGCTCTTCTTGGATGGAATAATAAAGCAGTCAGAGGCCAGTATGTATGCAAGAAAGCCAGTTAGTTAAAATGTAGATGAGAAATGTCTTTCTCAGTTACTGATTTCTAGGATTGAATCTTCCATCCTGTAAGTATAATATATAGTCTTTTTTTACTATATGTCTTTCTTTTTCCTTGGCCAAATTAAAACACATATTGCTTGCTTGCACCTGGCTTACCAAGTGATCCACACTGGTCTGTATCAAAAACCTTCTACAATCTTAGTGTCACCTATAAAACATCAGTGATGAATTTGTCATGGGATCCCAGAAATTTGGGGCTGCAGGATAGTCTAGAAATCTTTTTTTTTCTTTCACTTGCTCTGAAGCTGAATCAAATCATCCTTCACTAATGTTTCTTTAATCTCTAGTCATGGTGCTTCCACAACCTCCATAGGTAATCTGTTTGAGCGATGAATTAACCTATTACTTAAAACTATTTTCTCCTCAATATCTAATTGCAACAATTTCCTCAACTCATGAGTTTATGGCTGGGAACTAATCCCTGACAAAAATACCTGCTATGTGAGGACTCTTTATTCACAATTACGTTTGGAGGTCTATTATTCATCAGTTTTTAATCTATTTAATGAGTGCTATGTTGATTTTGTATCTTTCTAGTTTCTTAATGAAAATTTCATGCAGTACCAAGTCAAATGTGTATGGAAGTCTAAGCATATTACAGTGACACTATTATCTTTATCAACAAAACTCATGTAATATTTATAAAGCTAAGAAAATGCACCAATGCATTTCTTAATTTTCCCTACTCTCATCCACCCATATAGCCCAAATCTAATTTCAGACACTATAAAGATTTCCTATTTTGTTTTGTGTTACTTTCTGTCTTCTGAATAAAACAGACCTTCAGAACTAGGGTAAGATAAAAAAAGATTCCTGCTTCCCTTCTTACTCCCTCTTTACTTCCCTTCTAACCTGAAGAGAGAACCTAGATAGATGTTAAACATGTGTTCATTATTAAACGAAAATGAATTATTTGAAAAGAATTCCAATTTAGTTTTAAAAAATAGTACAATCTGTCTATTAAGAGGCGTATTTCAAAATTACAGGTATGCACAGTATAAATTTACATTGATTGTTAAAACATAACTGCTGTCACTGTATTTAAAAAATAATTCTGCTAACTACCATCACCTTCAGAAAGAGTGAATGAGCACATCAAGCGGTGAATGGAAATTAAGTTGCATCTCAATAATCACAATCTATGTAATTTCTCAACTCTTGAACATTTGATTAATTCTAATTCTCGTCAAAGACAGGGCAAATAGCACAAAAGAGCTCTAGACTGTGTGGACAGGCACTGTACAAACTTCCTTACCAAGAAAGAAATCCTCCTATGAGATTCATAACAAAATGGTGCCTTATCTCCCTTTTTCCCTACAGATATTTCAAAGTTAGGAAGATTGTTGTACATGGACATTTTTGGAAGGGGAGGATGACATAAGGAGAAAAGATATTTCAGTGTCGGTGCATCTTTATTTCTTTTATCTGACATCTGTCTTCAATGAAGGGTATGTCAAATTCAAAGGTTATTTGACAATTGAATTTAATGACTACCCAATAGCTACTACAGAGGAAGAGACACTTAGGGTCTCATCTAAATATTTCTCATAAGGCATGTCTACACATGCATTTGATACAGGATCAGTTTATTTGTTAGAAACCTACTTGCGTGTATATGGTCCAGGGCAGGTGTCTATACATGCAGGGAAGCAAGAACAAATGTGCTGCTAATGGCAGCAAACTGCTCCTACTTCCAGGGGCCCTGCAATAGGGCACCTGCTGCCGCCAGGGAGAGCTCTAGGCTCCCCCGGGTGCTAGCCTAAAGACTGGAAGGGAGACCAGGCCAAGAGACAGGCTGGAGAGCTTGTTCCCCACTCAGCTCCACAGTGTGGAGCTGGATAGGGAACAAGTTAGGATCCTGGTTTTCTCTGATTTAAAAAAAACCCCAATTTTTGGTTAAAAAAAAAAAAATCCCAAATCCACATTTCCCCATGATTAAAATGAAATACCGTGTCACGGCAGGGTCCTGCAGGAGGGCGGTGATCTCCCTACGGCCCCCTTACCGTGCCAAGTCGGCCCAAGGGCATCCTCAAATTCTCACCTGCCACATCTTTGATGTTTGTATATAGTTGGGAGGCTACCTATGACTTCCTGGGCACGGTTAGCTGGGACCTCTGTCCCCGTGTGTTCCTGGACCCCCTGGGGGTCTCCCGGTATGATGGGTGCTCCCCAGGCACCCTAGCCTTATGGGCTATGCGTGGCTCCTACCAACCCCTAATACCACGCCCCAAGCCTCGCAGCTGTGCTGGACGTTGGTCTGTCACGTTACATGCCTGTTCTCCTGGGTCTCCTCTGTAATCTAGCCCACTCCTGGGCCTCCCCTGTAGTCTAGCCCACTCTGGGCTCTCTCTAATACCCAGCCCCTCACCGGGACTCTCGTCAAGCCCACTTTGGGCCTTCTCTAAAAGTGTTGTCCCACTCAGGGACCCTCTAGCAGGTCTCCAGTCCTTTAGGCCAACCGCACGGCTACCCTCTCTGATCCCGGCTCACCGCACTGCTATCCCCTTTCTCCGGGGACCACCGCAGTACCTTGCCTGTATCTGAGGGCTGTTGCTGCACTAGCCTACGGCCGTGCTCGCTACGCCCGTCTTGGGCTTCTCAATATGGCGCTCCCCCTCTTCGGGGCTTGCCATGCCCACCCTGGGCTTCTCAATAGTCCCCCCCCTTTCTCGGGGACTCATTGGGCCCACACTGGGCTCCTCTAGAGTGTGCTCCCCCTTTCTGGGGCTCGCCACACCCACGCTAGGGCTTCCTAGCAGTGCCTCCTTCTGGGGCTCGTCATGCCCGCGCTGGGGCCTCTCAAAGCCTCCCCTCTCCGGGGCTGGGGTCTACGTACCCCGCACACAACCCGGGGTCTATGTTCCCCGCCAGCAACCCACTGGTTGCGCTCATCACCGCCAGCTGCGCCTTCGCTGGCGCTGCGCCTTCACTGGCGCCGGGGTTCTCACACTCCGTGAGCCCCCTATGAGAATAGTGCGCCCTCTTGGCGTCAGGGCCCCCACACCTCTGGGGACCCTATGAGGCCTCCTCCAACCCCTACAGCCTCACCCAAATCTCCGGTGTAATATCAAAGCCTGAACATAAACTCGAGCCTCCTGGCTATAACTCGAACATAAAGCCTCCTGGCTAAACCATGGTGATCAAACCTCTCAGAGCTGCAATCCTTCTCTCAGCTAGAGCTGTTCCTGTATTGCTTGCCTCCTAGCTCCAGGAGCTCCTGCCCCTCTGGCTGCTGGCAGGGAACTGCCAGCCTGGCCTCAGCCCTGGGCTTTATGAGGGCCAGGCCCTGCCCCCTTCTGGCCAGCTGACTCACATTAGATGCCCTGGCAACCCGCAGCTGTGCTTGTTAATGTCCTGCCAGGGCTCTCTCTCCCTGGCAGTTTCTCCTCTCTAGGAGCAGGAGCACCAAGGTGCCCTGCGACATACCACTATATAAAATGAAATAATGCTATTAAAATGAAATATTAGTATACCATATATATATGTGGATTTAGGGTTACTTTTTTTTAACCAAAAATTGAGGATTTTTTTTTAATCAGAGAAAACCAGGATTCCTGCTGTTCTAGGAGCCAGGGCCAGGATCTCCCTGCTGCTGGGGCAGGGGGACATTGTCCCCACCCTGGCAGCAGGGAACCCCCAGGAGAAAATGTAATGTCCCAGCCCCAACCAGGAGACAACTCTGCATTTGTGGATCTGGGAGAGGAACAAGCTCCCCAGCCCCTGCCAGCAGGGAGCTCCCAGAACCAGCTCCACACCACGGGGTCAGCACTGGGAGATGCTTATCTCCCAGCACCAGCTCTGTGACTGTGGGGCCAGTACTGAGAGATTCTTATCACCCAAGACCAGCTCTGCAGTCTCAGGGCTGGAGCTGGGAGATCCTTATCTCCCATGGCCAGCTCAGTGACTGTGGGGCTGGCACTGGGAGATCGTTATCACCCATGACTATGGAGCTGGTGCTGGGAGATTAGGATTTTCCAACCACCCACTTCCTGATCATGATGGCAGAGTGGGGGCTGGGAGATAGGGAGGCTTGGAGGTCCCTGCTGCTGTGGCAGGGGGACATAGTTTAAGCCTGGGCTTGGGTGGCAGAGCCTGTCCCAGCAGCAGGCACCTCCTGGGGACAGGGAGCAATCTCCCACCCCCTGGTGGACAGCTCAGGATTGCTCCTGGCCCATTGTCTACATAAACACTATCGCACTGCTACTAAGCAAAAGTAAATTTGCTACCTGTATTTGCAGGTAACAAATTTACTAGAGATTAGCAAGGTTTTCCACATAGTAAGCATCAACACATGCTTATTTCTCAGTAAACTACACTACTATGCAGTAGGCCTGTGCAAAGCAGCTAGTATTCACTTTGGATTTGGATTTGGCTGATTCAGGGGACAGTGATTAGATTTGGTGATTCGAATCACTGTCCTGAATTGATTTGGCTGAATCTGATTAGGAGATTCTCTGAATTGAACAGGCCCCATCCCCTGCCTGCTCTCTTAGGTCCCTCAATGGCTGTCCCACCCGGCCTCAGCATCTCAGCACTTAAAAAAAAAGAAAAAAAGAGCCCCGCACTCACTGGCTCCTGCCAGGTGGAGGGGGGCAGTCCCCGCTGCCCCCCACTACACTGTATGCATGAGGGGGCTCTGCCATGAGCCCCCAGAGGCCCCAATGGCCACTGTAGCAGCCGGTGAGTGCTGGGCTTTTTTTTTTTTAAGCATTGGGACACTGGGTCCAGGTGGGGCAGCCATTGATGTGGCTGGGAGAGCAGGTGGCGGTTGGAGGGCACTCAGTGGGGCTAAGAGAGCAGGCAGGGGATGGGGCCTGGCGGGGGTCCCCCTACAGTCTCCCTCCCCCTCATCCCTTACTTACCAGCATGGAATCCAGGTCCAGCTCCCTGAGGCGGCAAGCAGGGACTGCCCAAATCACCAAATCTCTGAATCTCCTCCAAATCTTTTCCCACATTGATTTGGAGGTTTTGGATTGATTTTGACCTTTTTATTGGTCTCCTGATTTGATTAGGATTTGGAGATTCGGCCACCAAGCATCTACGTAGTTAAGCATCTCATGTAGACACTCCCATTGGTGCCTAACCAGCACTTGGGCAGAATTTAGATACCTACATCACAAACAACAATACTGATTAATCCCCCACCTCCTCATAAACTGGCCCTAATTCCCCTCTCTATTTCTACTTACTTTCCTATTGAAGCAGGCATATGAGAATCTATGTAAGCACCTAGATTCATTAAGCCCATAATTTTTAGTCTGAAAAGACCTGGGTTACTGCACCAGGGACAGACATATATGGGCACAAGAGGAACAAGTACCTTATGCTGCCTTTTGCTTGGGGGATATTTACTGCCCCATACAGGGCATATACCACAGTGCAGGGAGCTATGGCAAAGTTTTGCCCCACTTCTATAAAAAAACATCTATTCTTCTTACACTGGATGTGCTCAGACATGATCAAGACAGTCATCTACATGCCTAACTTCTACCTCAACTCTGCTGCAACCCAGAGTTGTTCTGGGAAGCATCTAGTCTCTAAGTCTTAGTTCTGTAGGTGGTTGTAGAACATGTGGAGAGACTGTTTGATCCTGAAGCATGCATACATCTCATTACAAAAGATGTCCAGAGGATTCTTAAAGTTCTGCTCAACAGCCTAACGGTTTAAAACAGTTGTTTAGGAGATGGGAAATTTGGGTTCTATCCACCACTGGTCTGGGGATTTGTGGCTTTCTGGTCTAATGGTGATGCTACATCCCTAGGAAACGGAAGTTCTGGGTTCTCCTTCTTTTATCTGAGGACTATCGCTTTTTTTAAGCCAGTGACTATCTAATGTAAAATTTATCAATAGCGATGGGATCAGGGACCAGAGCCTAAGTTAGCCCCTTTATAGGGAAGTATCCTCATCAATGGGCTATAATCAGGCTCCCTTTTGCTTCCTCTTCTTCTGACTCATGCACTTTGAATTCCACAATGGACTGGTTTTCACAGGCCTGTTAGAGGATGTTACCTTCTCACCCAGCTACTTAGGAGCTCTGTGCTTCTTGTCTTCTACTTTCAAGACAATGTTTTGTTCCACTGGGCTAGTGGGGAAAAGGTGGGCTCCAATACTTATTTTGTGTTTAGGACCGAATGGGAGGGTGTCATGCTTCACACTGAAGCCAATGCTAGTGTCAGTGTGAATTAGGTGTCCTGATTAAGATAGAAGACACTTTGTATCTTGAAAGACAAAGGCACAAAACGTGCATATTGAATAAGGGCCTTATTTCACCTTACACTGTGAGCTGCACAAATGTTGATCTGTGTTAGTGCTAGCTTGGAGTTTGGAGCAGTCACACCTTTAATCTAAAAAAGTTCTCTGAGTGTCTCCCATCTGCAAAACTGTGACTTGTCACTAGAGGCCTGGTGAGAAGGGCCAGGACTAGAAGCTGCAGCTGTGAGTTGCCACTTGAGGCCTGGTGAGCCAAGACAGGCTTGTACCCTCCCTCTATTGGGGGGGAGGGGTGTGAGAGATTCTGGGATATTGGAGGACTTCAACTTGGGCAGTACATCTCTGGGGAGTGGCCACACATTAATGGAACAGGAGCTGGGTAGTGTGGATCAGAGATAATCCTGCTCTGGAGTGGCATAACTTTGAGCCACATAGTGAGTGCTTAAAACCACTTTAAGGTGTTAATGTATGGACAATCCAGGGGTTAAGAGCTCCAGAAATGTCCCAAAATTACAATGTAACAAGACACTAAAACACATAAGCTCTAGAGAAGTCTGAGAGTTTAGACCAGGATAGCTAATATTTCCTATTACTGTCAGTGCCTCCCTGGCACGGCCCTGCTCAGTACAACATTTGGAAAGCACTATTGGGGCATCCCTATTCACTTTATAGGGACCCCAAGCACCTAACTCTTTTGATTTGGCTCTCTCCTTGGACAAGGCAATTAAATTTTAGGAACTGAGATGCCTTAATGGAGATGCCTATAGTGTTGATTTGGCTTCAGCATTTAACAGAGATGCCTGTTCTATACATAGCAGGGGCTGGCAACCTACAGCCACTGGACCTGTAGGATCCAAAGCCCAAGATGCTTTGGATCCATCTCACAGAGCTAGGGCTTTGGCATTATTCAACAACAATGTGCTATGCTGCAGTCAGCTGCTTGGGCTCCCCAGGAGAAGGGGAACTCTGCCCATGTCACACCTCAGTTGGTCAGCATGGGCTCTAGAAGAGAGGGCTTTTACCATGCCATGCTATAGTGGAGTGGTGGGGAGAAGTGGCAGTGGTGGCCAGGTCCTAATGCCCACCCATCTTTACCATGAGCTGGGTCATTCCAACCCCTCTGCTGGGCAACATGGCTGACCCGTGGTATATGGTATTTATCATGCTTATAAAGGATTTACCAGATTGCAGCGTTGGTCATATCCTCATTATTTTTTAGTCTAAGTATAAAGATCTATTTAGTATCTCAGACCTGATGGTTTGGTGACTCTTGGAAAATACTGATTTTTAACGGTACATTAAAATACATATTCATACTTGTTAATAGGAAAGCAAAAAACAAACACTATTCATCAAGCATAAGTTATCCTCTTCTACAACTCATTGATTTGACATCTTGTAACAAACACAATGCAGTTTCCTAGGTGTTTCACACAAAACTCATGTTCTTCAAACCATCAGAAAGCATGAATACATTCTAAATCACATCTGAAAAGAGCTTGTCGTCATCCCTTGAAGATGAACACCTCTCTGAGAAGCCAGGTGACATAACCTTTCTCAAACACAACAACACTTCACCTTATGTTAGGGTATGTATTTCTTCATTACTATGGTGTGTGTGACTTCATATTTTTGGGATAGGCAGGCCTAACTAATTTCAATGATTATCCTCGAACCATTATTTCAACAGGTTCTGTTTTGTGTCCTCTCTCTTGAGACTCGTTAGATGCAGGAATCAAAGTCTATGCAGCAATAATGCAGAACTATGTTTTTATTACCAAACTGACCTGGCATTGTGTTTTTCATCTGTCATGAATTATATTAATAATTTTATTGCATTAAAGGTCAGAAAGGATAATGAAAACATTAAATGTGACTTTCTTTATGTCACTGGCCCTTACATTTCTTTCTGTTACAGAATAAGCTACTTAGTCCCATGGCAAAGCCATTTAAATTGTGTAAATGTAAGTCCATTTGCCAGATCCCATTGATTTCAAAACTGAAGGTGCCTCTTAAACAGGTTTATGTTGTTAACTTGCAAAGAAGCACTTATTTTTTGATCCTATTAATGTTGATCACATTGGGCACACCTACACATGCGCTATGCTGCACAGTAGACTAATTTACTGCACAGTAAATTATCATCGTCAACATGTTCATGGCAATTGGGCTGGCGTAGACTAATTTACAATGCCATCAGATAGTCTCATAAGACACGTACTATCCGACAGTGGAGTAAGTTACTGCGCTTAAATGCACGTGTAGAAGGTGATGATGGGATTAGTTTACACCAGCCCATATTGCACCAGAATTTATTCCATCACATTAATTGTACATGTAGCTGTGCCCATTAAGTCTCATTGTTTTATTACTCAGAGCTTCTTGCTTCCAATAGCAGTCTTGAAATTGACAGCTCTTCATCAGTCTCTTGGTTGACAATAGTACAGTACTGGCTGCTTGCTGCTACAATAGATTAGAAGAAATAGCCTCCTGCTTCTTATGTCAGACAATTTTCTAATTGTTTCATCCGTGTGACTTAGACTGTATTTCCCCAATGACTTGTGTTTGGCTAAATGCTATCTTCTAAAAGGTAGTCAATTTTGATCTGGAAAATACTGAGACAGAGAATCCACAACTTCTATCTGTAGCACTTCTAATTGCACATCAGTATCCTACATTTTCAACTGCCAGAGCTGGTCTTCACCTTGGTATGTAAAGAAGCAACTGAGTCAAATCTGGATGTGATATATTGTGATTATCTGCTCAGACCGAAAGAATGGAAGGAGCTATACCCTTGGTAGATATATATACCCTTGGTGGATATATGAGGGGAATCTTGGTAGATATATGAGGGAAATCTTGTTATTAATGTTATGTTCAATCAGAAAGATAGTTATCTAGGTAATGATAGAGTGATGGAGCAGGAAGATCTTAAATCAGGCACAGAAACCTTTATAAGTATATCTAGTCTACAAAATAGACATTGAATGAATATTAGGAATAGAAGGATTATGAAGTTTCAGAACCTGCCCTTGTCTATTTCTGCACTACTGAGAGTTGAGGATGAAGCAGAGAAGCATTCCAAGCTAGTTCCAGGGCCCTTTCAATCCATTAGCACCCTCAGGCAATGGATTATCTGTAGGGAAATCTCTTCAACACAAAGACTTCATAACTAACTTTCCCACTTCTTCAGTCATGGATTGTAATACCCCACCTATTCTGCAGGTAAACCTCTTTAATTTAAGTAGGACAGATCTCTGCCAGCCCCCATCTATGCAGGGAAGCCCTGCTGGGCATGGGTCTTGTCCCTATGTGCATGGGGCCAGAAGAGGTCTTCAGTGGCTGCTGTCTCCCAGCCTCCTGCACATCAGGACTCCTCCTGATGTACATGAGGCCAGGAGATAGCTGCTGCTACAGCCAGCAGAGCTCTTCTGGCCCACTGTGCATCAGGCCCAGCCCCTGTGCTCCCTGCCAGTCCTCAGGCTAGCATGCCGGGGGAGCCTGGATTCCCATTTGGAGCAGATTTGCTCCTAACAGGGAGCATGTGTTGCCATGCTCCCAAGGAAGGCTTTCTGTGCAGTATTTTACTGTGCATTAAGCCTTTATAGCATTAATAGTAAGTGTAGATGCACCTACTGTCATTGCAAGACTTAGAAATGCTAGTGTTAGAGGACCTTACACAGTAGATGGGTAGAAGACTTACAACTTTTGTAAAACTTTAAATTGTAGTTCGCCAAAGAATTACATGCTGTGATCTGTTAGCAGAACAACGTGAGAAACTTCATAGAAATCTTGCTGATATAATCTGTGGAATTTATAGCTACCCAGAACCATGCGTTTCATACTTTACGGAAGTTATAAACTGCAGCAGAAAAACCTGTGGCACTCATGGCATTCACTGGTGCATTATTCAGTGGACTTAAATCATTCCAGCTGAGCTCTTCTGTTTTTTAAGCTTCAAAGATTTCAGGGTTGTTGTCTGGTGCCAAAGGAAGATCACAGAATTTCGGGAATGACCTACAGCTCTCAGGTCTGAAATGACCTGTTTTTTACTACACAGTTTTGTGAGTAGAACTCGTTGAGAAATCTGGGGAGATGCCAACTTAGTTTGTGATTTTTCCAGAAGAGCACAGAACACATAAGAACCCAAGCTTACTAAGAATCCTTCAAAAGTAGGTTGAAAGAAAGGCCAGCTAGAATCTCACAAATGCTGTGCCAGAGCAAACAAGTACTTATCCTGTTAAAAAGAATAGTGAAACCATTTCAGAGATCAAAGCCACTACAGACTAATGCCAAGTACCTTGCAAAGGCTAACAGTAAAAGAGAACAGAAACTTTATATTTGGAAATGAAAACCTCATTGGCTTCCTACTAAGCTATGGCCTGATAAGCTTTGCAGGTCTGTTTTAGAGGCAAAAGCATTGCTCATACCACTAATAAAAAGAAAAATGACATTCTACACTCACAAATTAATCTGAAGCATTAAAAAGCTTAGGTTTGAAACATACCCTTCTTTCTCTTTTTCAGCTAAATCACAGGGACTAATCAATACTGGATATAAGGTGAGCAAATTCCATTCATTATACGTTTAATTCATTTTATTTAGATACCAATGGTTATAATGAGAACGAAGACTTGACTCTGCTGAAATCTGTGAGAGTTACAAGCCCAGATATCTAATTAAATGGGTTGCAAAATCTATGTAAAAGGTTTAGCATAGGGACTAGAAGTTATTATCTTAGTATGTTTCATCCTAACCACATTAGTATTAAATGCAGCTATGTTAGGATTCTTTAAATCTTTTACCTATAATCTAACTCACCATGGAGAAAATATTTGATAGACTGAAAAAGGACATTCTGTTCTCTGCAGTATGTAAGTATGGCTTTGGTCCAACATGTGAATCCTGGTTCAAGCTTCAACCTCTGACTATTAACAGGCATATATCCCAACTATTTTATCAGAGTCAGTATATGCATTGGGGTTCTTCTGTTGGCTAGCAGGGCAGATGCAATGCAATTGAAATTAATTGCACACCATCCACATGAAAATTGCAGGACAGGCTAAAATTTTTCTTTACCAATCCTCAGACACTTCACCAAAGGGCCTAGATAAAGGAGAAATTCCCATGTATCTCCAAAGATTGAAGACTAGTATAATAGCTTGTCAGAAATAGTGGCTCTTGAAAGATTCAAGTACAAATGATGGCAAGAGCTCTGACAGATTCAAGATATATAGCCTTTATTTTTCTTAGTTACAGACTAATTGTTACCTTGCCTTCTTTAACTCTGATAGCTATTCTACATATAGGCTTATCTGATAAATACTACATCTTTCAGATTTTTGTATTTTCTTAACTTTTACCACACTGTTCTTTGTTCTCGAATCCTTGTACTTTTATTCTCCATTCTCTGTAGAGAATCCCTCTACACTCCTGGCATTATTTTTCTGTTTTCTTCTAGATTTTTTTTTATTCAACTTTGATTCTACACTAGGGAGACTCATCCATGATTATTTATTTATTAATGTCAATATCTCTAGTTGATTTCCTTGGTGTTACCTTCCCATTTATGTTTTTCTGCAAAGATTCCTCAAAACATAGACATTTTCCCCCCCACACAGATTTTACATGGCTCCAGAATCCAAGTCATTCTGAAACCAATTAGTAAATTTAGGGTGTAATTCTATTGACATCCATAGGAATTTTGCCATTTAGTTCAATAAAGCCAGGATTTAAAACTTGCTCCAGTTTTTGGAAAATGTATACTTCTCAATGTATGCAGAAAGATAGAAGCTCTTAAAGTGCTAATATTATATGTACCCACTCTCAGTAAAGCATGGGAAAATACTACCCCAAGCACTGTGTGCACTCAATAACCTAGAGCACAACAAGACCAATGAAGTTAATGAACATGGCTGAGTGTTGTTAATGGGAATTGGAACCCTGCTGGATCTACTGGATTCTGAGGATGTGCTGCTGCAAACAATTCTTGCCTCTTCACCACCTCCCAGCCCAATTTCTGGGTAATACACAAGTTTGGAGTGAGGAAGAGTGAAGCAGTTTTGTCATGAGGTTTACATCATGATTTCTTCTGACTTTCTGTTGTTTTTGTGAAACTCTGATGACGATTTTACCTCGGTGGTGTGAGAAAGAGCAGGAATCGCAAGTGTAGATGCAGCTCTCACTTTCTGTTGGTGACTGGATATGAAGGTGATTCAGTTTTCTACCTCACATTTGCAATGGTTTGAAAAGTCCACAGTCCACAATTCTCATTACAGAAGGCGGGTTGGAAATTCTGCTATGGGAAGGGGATAATAATAATAATAATAATAATAAATCAACCAGACGTTCACCTTTTTCAACTTATTTAGCCATCATTTTTTGCCAATTTTGAAATTTTAAAAACATTGAAATTTCAATTAAGGATAAAGAGACAAAAGCAAAAATCTTATCATTTTTTACTTATGCTTTATTAATGGCTATTAATAAACTTCATTTTTATGTTAAAAGTTGACCCTAAGTCCTTCAACATTTGTGTTGGGAAGCACTTACAAAATGTTCTCTACCCCATCACTTCTGTGACTTAGAAGAAGTCTGCAACACCATATTCAGTTGTCATTTAGGCTAACATGGTTTGTGATTTTGTGTATCTCAAAAGTATTTGTAAGCTAGGGCAACTGACAGTTCAGAAGGAAGTTAACAACCCACATATTTGTCTCTTTGCTATGCTCAGCATGCTCTTTGATATGCTGGAGAGGGATTGCTTTGAAACTGTGTATTTTTACTGGAGCTTGATCTGCCAAGCCAGTCTCCTGCTGGGCCAGGCCAAGGTGACACTGAAGAGAGACAGAAACCAACTCATAGGGACCGGTTCTTCTGATGCTCTTCACCACTTTTGGTTCTTGGTCCAGGCGTGTCTCTCCTTGAGTCTGGGAACTTCACCTTACGACAGAACAGAGACAAATTTGTGTTATGCTGGGCCATTGAGGAGGCACTCTGGATGGTGGAAGATGGCCAGCTAGTATGAAGGGGGTTAGGAGTGGGGGTTTCAGTCTCTGGGTGTGATGTCAATTTAACTGTTGAATGCTTTCATGCCTGTTCTCTTTTGGGGCCATATAGAATTTTTACCTTTCTGTTTTTAACATTTTTATAATAAAAGTTGAAAAGGATTTTAAAAAATCTGTCTGTCTGCCTCTATCTAGGGCAGTGGTTCTCAACCTTTTACAATCATGGCACCCCTTATGAAATTCAAGGCACCCCTTAGAAAATACCAGGTCTTTACTTTCACTCATTATCAACTGGAAAAAAATACGGAAATTCTTGCGTTGCAAAGAACTCAGAAAGACTACAACAGGTCAGAATGTTTTTGACACTATGGATTCCTTTTTGAAATATCTGGGTTTATCTTATGAATCAAGTATAATTATACATTTAGCAGTGCTAATATTCCTGGCACCACATAGCACCTTTAAAAGGATCTCATAGCATCCCAGGCACCCTTGTTGAGAATCACTTATCTAGAGTCTAGCACTAGCCCAGCAGGAATATCTTGCCAAAGAAACTGAAGCCTCAGTAAATGGATATGTAGGCTTCCAGATGCACATTAATGAAATGAATAGAAGGTCCAATAGCAAATCTACCTAAACAAATGTCCCACATTGCCTTCCAGCTTCCAAAAAGAATTCAATTCACAAACAAACAAACTATTTTCAGTCTGACTCCTTGCCAAGGACCCAAACTAATTAAACACCCTTCCCCAATAAGAACTCTTCTCACTAAAAAGGTGAGCCTGAATTTTAATCCAATATGACCTTCATGAAGTTGCTGATTTGTGACTCCGTAGCCTTGGCTGTACTTAAAATATGTATCCAGTGTTGGTCAAATAGATTAGCATAAATGCTATTGTTTGGTTATTTGCTGGTCTCTGCAAATCCTAGTTATCTGAGAAATCAGTGTTTATTTTATTTGTGGAAAGTGATATTTTAAGATGGAATATCTTGTTCGAACAACAAAGTCATATTGTCATTAATGGCTACATATTTGTCCAATTTTAAGACAACTTTATGACAATATTTAATCATTCTAAATTGCTGAATTGGAAATTTTCCAAATTTTCCTAAGTTTGAACATTTTAACTGCTTCCCAGTGTGCCCTCTTCATATATTCTCTTCATATATATATTTATGTTCATTAACTATACTCTTGCCTAGTACTGCACATGTTCTGATAAGGATTCTGTTTTTGAGTGAAAGATTATTGTACATTTCAAGGCCTTTGCAGCTACAGGAGCTTGAATCAGTTGAATATATTTCACTACAAGTTGCATTTAATTAACATCACATCTATGATATTAGCTAAGAACATGATCCTTCACATGGTTAATTTTGTGCACTTTGTAGTTTTGCCAGAAAAATGGGTTTACAGAACTGACATCCCTCCCCCCACAAAAAAAAATAAAAATTAAAATAATCACTGATATGTAACTATCCTGCACTGAGAAAGAGGAACTGAAACTTAATCTTTTAGGGATAATTTTTTTTGGATAAAGTCAGGACACTCTATTTCCTTTGTCCTTATTTTAATTGTTAAATTTGAATGTCACGTTCAATGATCCATTCACATGCCTAAAATTGGGACTGGTCTAGTGACAAATCTGTGGAACAATATTCAGCCACTTGGTGCCTGCAGGAGTCTCATACACTCAATTTCTTGCAGCATTGAGGAGGAGCATTTGGTAGTACTCTGTTATGCTTTTATAGGCAAATGGAGAGAAAGCCTTGAGGACTTTCAGCATAAGCCAAAACTGGTCATTTATGCAAGGGGAAACTAAACCTTTCAGATGCTTCTCATTTGGAGGAACATCCTGAAGTCTCTCATGCATTCCAACTCTGCCCTTCACTGTTATTACTGAAAATGATTTACATTAGGAAAACAATCTTGAGGGTGAGATTATAGTCTCATTTACACTGAGGGCAGAAATCTGAGAGTATTTTCAGTTTCTTGCACGGATAATTGCTTATATCCACTTTTGGGGTCTTTGTCACACACACTGCCCTGCATTTGGGACTAAGTGAGATGAGAGCCATGACTTTGAAGCAAGAATATTAAAGCTTGAGTGGATGAGAAAATATGGGATGACCCCCTACTGCACCTAAATCTGATCCTTTCATTAAAACAGCAAAACATTGCAAAGGACTGAAACATTATCATGGAAATGACTGGAGTGACTGAAATGCAAATGAATATACAAGTAGTATATGTTATTAAACATATATTTACTACATTTTAAATCAATATACTTAAACAAACTATTTCCATTAAAAAAGTAACCATTTAGTTTCTCCACACTGGTGTTTTACTGCAAACTATCCAAATGCCAAGATTGCAGCAGAAGTAATCACTTTCCTGTTTTATGAAACCACTAGGTGGAGATGTAGGTTTATCAAGCCATTCGAGTAACACAGCTTTAAAAGTAACAAGATAGAAGAAACCCACCACCACACTTTTTTTTTAAAAAGTACAAGATTGATAAATTATGTATTTTGTTGGTAACAAATTCCAACACATCTTTGAAGGAGAAAAAAGGCAAAAAACCTAAATACTCAGTTGTAAAATTGTCCAAGCAAATTATTATTTTTTAAGATACAAGTTCTGATGTTTAAGACTCTGAGAATAATCGCTTCATGTTATAAATTGTCTGCTGCCAATACACACACATTATCCTTTATTCTCACACCAGCTGCTAGCTCATGCTATCAGTGGTCAGGAACAAACAAACAAAAACTACCCCTAAATTTTTTTAAGCCTGCTTTCAAACTTTACCAATGGAGACGTGCCAGCAACCAGCAGTTTTCAGAACCATTTGCTCAAGTTCAGAGATTTTTTAAAAATTATATTACAGTTTTAGTACCTAGAATGTTGATAGAGAAAGCAGAGTACCATTTCCCTGATGGTTTTTAAAACACAATCAATTTCTTCTTGTCCTATATTTTGTCTGCCACATAGTCTAATCAAGCAGTGGAGAAATCATAATGTCAAATGGAGCATTTGTTTGTATTGGCTGAAGCTTCTACTTTCTTTTAACATAAACTTTACTAGAACTATTGGTTATTTGCGTGTAGTAAAGACTCTTCCAATGCAGACTCTGAGCTTCTAGTCATTTTTAAGCAGGGCACAGTCATTTAGGAGTCCTCCTTAGACAATTCTTTCCTTGATGAAAATTCTTTAAAATGACTCCTTCCAGAGCCTCCATATTTTTTTCTAATGGGTAGAAAAAATTCTATCTTGATTTCCATGCAAGATATACAAGATATCAGTCAATGTATTCATTTCTGCTTACCCTGCAAGCACTAAGGTTTGGAGTTTCCAACTCATGTGAGTACTCACATGGAATTATTTTTCTTTTAAGGTAACTTTCAAATTGTTCTTAGAAAGGATTTGGGAATAAATTTACCTCCTCCCAAACCCTCAGAAAAGAATTTTGTGGCAGAACATTTAGTGGAAGGTCAATACCTTCATTAAAATAACCCTTCCCTTTTTATAATGTTGGATATAGACTTGCTTTTTGTCAACTGTGTAAGGTTTAATACTATTGAATACAAGCTCTGTAATTCTAATAAGAATATGTGTAAGTCTAAGGTGAAACTGTATAGCTTTGATGTTAGTTCTGGCTTAATTTCTTCTGAGTTCTAGCAAAGCCTTCTTGTTTTGTTGGCAAAATGGAGAATAATATTTCAGAAGTAAAAATGAGAGTTTAGGTATCTGGGCTGCAATTTGTCAAGTAATGCCTCTATTTCAACCAATGGCTGTGTTTTCTTGGAGTATTTCCAGGGGGAAGAGCCATTGTGAGTGTAACAACTAAACATTTTAATGATTAAAAGCACCTAAAGAAGGAAGAATCCTTCTCTCTGTTAGAAAACTCTTTAAAGGTTCCCACCATCAAATCAACTCACAGGAGTAGTGATGGAGGGTCCTGTGGTTACATTAACTTCATTAAAGGATAGCTGCATGATGTTAAAACCAAACAAACAAACAAAGATCTTCCACAGCTAAAACTGTGGAAGGAAAATATCCTAATAACCGTAGGAAGTGGCACCTTTCCTAGCAATAGACAATTCCAATTTGCTAGAAGGTGGACCCCTGCCTCTAAGCAATGATGATATCCCCCTATTAACATGGTTAATTACAAACTGGGATTCAGGTTTCCTGGGTGAAGACTTAAATTTGCTAGGGTTCTGGGTCTGTGGTGAAAGTACAGTGAAGCAATATGTTTGTGAGGGCAGTACAAAGGCCTGAAGCCCACTGAAAGCCATGCAAGTGGTGGGGGATGTGAGGGACAGAGCAGAGTTGTCCAGAAAGGGCAGCAGTTAGAGCCCAGGTGATGTTATTTTTTTGGGGTGGGGGTAGGGGTTGGTTAAAGTAACTATAAAGAATATGAATTTTGTCTTTACAAAATAATCCCAAATCTCTCATTTGAAGAATCTCCAGCCCATATATAAATGATGCGATTAAAATTACAGTTTCTAGTGCAAGAAGAATCTCCTTGCTTTTCCTGTAAATCAGAAATGGTTCCTGAGATGAAAGTCTGTGTGCTAGTGTAGGGCAGTCTGCCTCTGGGCTAACCATCTAGCTCCATCTAAACTCAAAACTTGGTTTTGTGCTAATCCAATTCAGATCCTCACCCGAAACAGCCCCCCTTCCCTTCCACCTCCCCAGCAGAGAATCTGCCCATCTTTTCATCCTACATTAGCTCTGAGTGCCTCCTAATCAGTTACAGATTGAGAAGGAAAAACGGAGGGTTCCCATATTAAATAGCTTTTCTCAAATGTTAAATATGAAGAAAGGTCTCTTTAAAAAGAATTTCCTGCTATTGTCACACACACCTTCCCAGACCCTCAGTGAAACAATTCAGAGCAGAATTAAGATTCTTCTGGTACTCAGGAAAAGGGAGATTTGAGCTGTCCACTAATAAAGAAAATAAAGTGCTTGGTGGGAGCCTGCTTTGCTGCTACCCAAAAATGTTGCAGTTTAACACTTGATGTGCCACACCTCATGAATGTCCTAGGCCACACCTTTTCTAAGACCCAGTATGATAGGGCACATTATGTATAAGAAACTGACGGAAAGATGCAAGAGTCAGTTGTCTGACTTTAAAGCTCAACTAACAGGAAAAAAGACTAGAAGGGGTCTGGCTTTCCAGTCTCACAATGCACCACTTTTTGTTTTTTTTCTGAACAGCCTTCTCCCCTTCTTCTCCTATCTCCATAGATTTATGTTACTGATATTATTTGACTAGTTCTACATATTTTTCAGTAAGAGCTTCTGGGTTTTAAGGTCTTAATAACACACATGTACGCACACGCACGCACGTACACACACACACGGGAATGAGCAAGAGGGTGTGGGGGGAGGGGTTGTATCCTTTGATGATCAGATCTTAGGAAAGCAGGCATTCCCCCCACCTGGAAACCCTTTCTGCTTTCAGACTAGAATACATTTGACCAAAACACGATGCCATTCATCTTATGTGGCTGTTTGTCGATCATAGCTCTTGGAAGGATAAGCAAACCCTATGGAAAGACATTTATCTAAATTATCCTGATAAAATGCTATCACCCCGTGAGAAAAGAAAAATGAGGCAGATTGGTAGTTTGTACACAAATACTCTCCAATTATACTAATCCAGGAGAAAATCAGGCCGTTGAGTTGGACTATACTTTCTTAAAAGTTGGTATGCCAATCTAAAGAAATTGCTACTTTGTTAAATGAAGCCACATCTTTTGCACGGATTAATTTTATTTAAACCTAAAGCAAAAATCAACGTCCTTTCCCATGCAAACAACATATAGTTAGTGTTTGTGACTTTTTCCCTTGACAACTAGATAAGAAGATAAATGCATAGTTTCTCTTAATTAGCCTTTCTTAATTAAAAACACCAGAGGTATTTGTGATCATAATGAACTCTGCTGACAGAATGGTCACTTGTTCTTCTGGATGTCACTTCTGGAAAATTAGATTTTTTTTTAAAGGGGGATAAATTCTGCACTAAGGAAGAAATAAATGATGCCTGCAAAGCAGTTTCCCTTTGGTTTTTATCTGAGTGAGATGGATGTGCATCTTGTGGTTTTTAGAATGGTGTGGGGCAGTATTAGCCATCATTAGCACCCCAGTATGGATCCAATTCACTAATTACTTATGCTGTCTTGGTTCACTGAGATTTAAGTACCAAGTCAATCCCATTATCTGCAGTCTCCCAAGCTTGCCAGAGTCATCCGTCTTTTATGGAAAAAAAGCACAAGGGTTATCAATAGGGCCCTGAAATACTTGGGATTTTCCCACTTCAGGAGGAGGCAAGATTAGTCCTGACTAAAGTCGCATCTTCTCTAAGCTGCTACTTTGGATGTGATAAAAGTGAATGGTGACAATTATCCATAACTATATAAAGAGCAAGAGAGAGGGAGGGAGAGACAGAAGAAAAAGAGAGGCGAGCAGAGAAACCTGCAGCTGTCCTATGGTTTCAGGCAGCTTTTCATTTCACCTCAGAGCTACAAATTACAATTCGTCTGTTACAAACACATGATAATATAGTCAGAAATCAGAAATTAAAATATTCTAAAGGCCTCAGGCCTCCTCAGAGAGAGAGAAAAGGAGAGAGAGGGAGACAGAGAGAGAGGGGAATACACTGAGTCTGTGAGCTGCCTGTGTTGTTTGTGCCCTCCCCTCTACATCCTACATGTTTAATGTCTGCGGCAGTACCGAGGCCTTGTCTGTTTGGGATGGTTGATTGACATCTGCTCTGCCGAGAGGAAGGAACTGGCAGCTATTGGCAGCACTGTCACGTTCATTTGCACACTTTATGAAGCAGCAGTGTGGCTACTAATACAAAAAGAAATCTTCTAAGCAGCATGACATCTCTTGGAATGGAATATTTGTCTTTACAAATGATTGCACTGCTGCCAGTACTTGACATGGTGCTCGCAAACATGTGTAATTGTTGGAAGTGTAATGATGATTATTTGCATATTTAATGTTCAAACAAGTACTGGAGAAGCAACTTAGACTAAACCTTTTATGGGAAAGATTTAAATATGTTCAGCATCATCCTGATGAGTCTCAGAAAGGAATCAGGATCTGAAGGAAAAGCTATAGACCAGCACTGCTGTAGTAGGGAGAGAATAAGAAAATGCACTGGGATTTATTAACTGGCCAAGTTTGCAGGGTCATTTGAAGAGAAATTTCATATAAATTTCTATTTTGATAATTATTTAAATCAAAATTACACTTAAGTTACATATCACACATGCCAGCCATGTTAATGGTGTGTTTGAAATCAGTGAAATGGCAAACTAGAGTAGATAACTAGCCACATATTTCCTGGTAACATCAATTTATAGAAACCTAGTGGATAATGAGAAAAAGAGTTATTTTAACCTCTTAGCCTAGGTACAAGATCCATGTGAGTCACTGGGGAGTTACCCAAAGGCGTAGTTTTCTGGATTGGAAATATTGTGTTAAAATGCTTGACCTGGGAAGAACAGTCCTTCTCAGAGTGATATTAAAGGACTTTTCTTCCTATAAGATGTTCCTATAGTGTTGCCTCCAAAATGGACTTTTCATTTTTTCATTTGAGTGTTAAAAGGATTCTTCTTCTGAACCTCATGACACAAAAAGCTTGTCAACACATAGCCATGACCAGCTGCACCCAAACACAAGCACACCCACTCCCACACTCACGCCCACGCCCACTCCCCCCTCTTTTTCTGTCTCTCTCTCTCACACCCACACACACAGACAGAATTACAGGTATGAAAAGAAAAGGGTTACTGCTTGGGTCTTTAAAACAACAAGAAACAACAATACTTTTGATGGTAGTATTTTCCCCCTAGGAAGAACACTCACTGGTTTTATCAGTGGATTATTTCAGATGATATGGCCACTTGAACCAGCAGTTTAGATCTATACCTTTAGGGAGAGCCCTCTGTAACTGTCTCCCAGCCATTTTTGTTTCAGAAGCAGGTCTTTTTCCACGGTGAAATTTTCCTTTTAAAATATTTCTCTTAATAAATATCTTTTCCTTCTTTCCCCATCTCCTCTCCCTTGCCTCTCCCCACCCAGCCCCCACTCTCTGCCTCTCTCTCTTTTTGTCTGTTGTGGAGCCACTTCAGTACCAAGAGATTTATAATCACCAAAATCCTACATTGTTTGAGGGGCAGCACAATAAACTTGACTCAATTATCATGCTGTAAATTGATTTAAAAAAAAATCTGATGGATGAATAGAGACTGAATATCTTCGTCTCTGACCCTGTCGTATCATCAGCAATTCTCTGGCAGGACTCCCACTTGATTGACAATGCCGCTAATGAACACTGTCTTAGGCCAAGTAATGATTTACCTGCAATGAACAAGGTTTGGCAACGCTACCTTGGCATACCTGTCAAACAATTAATTCCTAAAAAAATAGATATATTGTCATGAAGCATGAAAGTGTCTGGGAATTAATAGAAATGTGGAGATAAAAGATAAAAACACTACTCCTCATTAAGCTAATCAGAATTGTTTTGTTATTTAAGTTTTCCCAAGCACCTCTTCCTCCTTTTTATTTATTTTGGCCACCTGTTGGCTTATTAATCCATAAACCCACCATGTTACCTTCATCCAATCAAGTCCTTCCTCAAACATCCTTTAGCTTAAATGTCTACAAGGCTGGCATTTGACCCTAGCTTGAATTATGATCACTGCTCCAGACTAGCTAAGAATTGCGCTTATACTGTTACTTTTATTGCCTCATCTCCTCCATACTGACTATCTTGTCTCATATGCCTGTTATGTCTTGCCTCTTAGACTGTAAGCTCTATGGGGCAGGCATAACTTTGCAAAGCACCCAGCACAACGGGTCCTGACCTGGCTGGCCTTTAGCAGCAATATATGCATTAAATAATCATAATATAGTGATGTATATACTGTAGTCCTTTGGAATATAGACTCTCTTCTTAGTATGTATATGCAATGCCCAGCACTATGGAACCTTTGTTCACGAGAGAGGTTTCTAGGCACTGCCATATAAAAAAAAATCATGATTCAAGATTTATTCAACAAAAATAAAGCAACCTACAGCTGAGAAAGTTTGTTTCCCTTACATTTCGTTAGGCACCCCTAGATGGAAAAGCCAGCTGATACCATGTCTGCTCTTTGCTGAGCTATACTGTACAGCTTCTGTGGGCTATGATGACTATTCCAGGTACTCAGAGAATTTGAATTGTCTGAAGTGTAGCCTATCACTATTGATACCCATGTAAGTAGCTAATTGCTTTAAAAAAACATGGGGGTAGGTGGGAGGTGGGGGTGCATCATAAAAGAAACATTTGGGCTGCAAAGTTGAATTTTGTTCCTTATTAAATTCTTTGAAGCAGCAAAGTATTTAAAAAACATATGACAATAATTAGCAGTATTTCTTTGGGGATTTGTTTGTTTGACCTTAGCCTTTTAATCTGTCAAAGTATGCTAATAAGCCTGACAGACAGAAAGATAAAATGCAGAGACAGATGAACTAGCTGAGAAAACATCAGTACAATACTGAATATACTTGTGGAAAAAAAGAAAAGAAAAAGAGTGCAATTAAATGTTACCTCCAGGCTTTGACAACACACTCACTACTACAGCAAAGTTGTTTCCAAATCTGGAAGGAGTATATAGAGTAGGTCACTATGATAGAGTCTGGAATCTTTGAAGTTTTTACTTTGAATTGGGAGAACCTTTTTCTAAGTTAATTTTCACTCTCAAATTATAGTTGTTATATAGAAACACAGACTTCCCAGCATTAGATAACAGCTGGGAATTACCAAACTCTGTTCAACAGTAACTTATTGATTACTACTGAGGATTTAAGAACTGAGGTTTGATTTTCTGAGGGAGAGATGTCCTAAGTTATCATGCAAATTTCACCAAAAATCACCAGTTGCAGCCAAAATCACTAGCTACTTTTGCGAGTGTCAGCCTATAAATCTTTCAAATGAACTGCAAATCCTAAACAATACCTCCATGGATATGTGTTACTTTGCATTCTTTTAGGACACATACGATGACTGGCCTTAGGGTTCCCACTTTCTTATTTTCTCCCACATCTGAAATATCAGCTTTTACTTTCTCCCTATTACCTAGAGGAATCTTAGGGGTATATACACCACAATGTTGTGCCTTGTAGAGCCCTGAATGAGGTAGCCAATATATTGGGACCAATATATTTTGGTGAGATGTTTATGTGACTATACTACTCCCTGTATGTGAGCTAGCTTGTTCAGATCTTGTTTGGGTATCCCTGCACAGCATTGCATTGCACAATGCAGATACCATTAGTGAGACTGGTGTGAGAGGGTGACATCACAGTAGGCAGGAGCCTGAACTGCCACACTGTCTGTCAGCCCTCACATGTAAAACCCAACATCCCCTCTCTTTTATTAGATGGCATAGGTCAGGTTTCAGCTTCCTCTGATGGTACCATACTGCTCCAGCAAAGAAAGGAGGGTCAGAATGTAATATTCCTATTGTGAAACAACAAACTCCCCAGCTTGTGCTCCACTTCCCAGCCGACATGCTATTAAGAAGGAGTCTTTCCTTGAGCAAAGCAAAGCTCTCTCAGACCCCTAAGGTATTGTGTCTCAGCTGTCAGGATTGGAGAAACGAATTATTGACACTGCAGGGATCAATTAAGATGACTCAAGGTATAAAAGGACACATTTTTTTTGGTTATTCTTCTGCCAGAGGCTCTAAAACAAGGAACTAAACCCCAGTGAGGGACATAACTTTCTCTTTGCTTGGTGACAAACTCCTGCAACTCACTTTGATGAAGTGCTGATGGAGGAGCTATTCTGAATGAAATGACCTGCATGCTAATAAACAGTTTGCCTTAGTTCCTGAAAATACAAGGTATTTGGAGACGTGGTGTTTCCATGATAGGAACCTACCAGGTTAGCCTATGCTCAAATGTGACTGTTTTAAAACTTTTTCCAAAAATAAGCTACTAAGCCCATCCAAACTCCTAAAGCTAAGAAGCATCAATAATTATATGCATTTCTTTGTTGGTAGGTGCCAGTGTGTCTGAAACTACTGCATTGTACAGGTTCACACATTCAATCTACTTTATAAACATTTTAAAAAGGCATCTAAGGATTTGATTTAAAAAACGTGACTGCTAGGAAGCAACTCTCTTTTTCTCTCTCTCAGCCTCTCTCTTTCTGTACCCAGGGGTGCAATTAAACACCACATTTTAAATAAAAGTTAAAATACACAAAACATGCTGTCGCTGAAGAAGGGGCAGAGAGACGACTCTTTAGCGGCCAAGTAGCTTCAGATATGCTATGCACTATAATCATAGGATTTGAGATATTGATTGACATAGTACACTGAGTGTAATGATCTCATTGCTCTTCCTAAGAACTGGATATTTAGTTAGCATTCGAAATATATCTGCAGAACACAGGCTGGTTCCAAAATGGAATTTCTATCTAAGTGATACTCTATGGAAAGGACTGTGTCCTTTCAATGACTAGGCTAACTATTCATGTCTACTCCTGTGCCAGCATATCCCAGAAATGCCCGGGTTACAATCAGCCATCGTTTCTTTGTTTGTTTGCTTGTTTGCTTGTTTTAAATAGCATTCTTAAAGCCATACCTTCTGAAAGGCAGTAGGGAGGCACTTCAGAGATGGGCTTCAATTCAAGGTACCAGCAAACTAAGAGGTGATGAAATACTCCACCTAAGTGCAGGCATCCACACACCCCTCTCCTGTTACCCATTCTGGCCCATTCAAGCCAGTCTGTATTCTTTGACAGGGGTCCCCTTGAAGCCCAGACCACAGGAGAACAATGCCCCCTAGCTCCTCTGATCCTTTCTGCACACATTCTCCCCTCCAGTGCCCTTTATGAAGCGTTTCCCTTTGCAATTTACTTTTCTTCTGCCCTCCAGCTTAAAAAATATCCTCTGAAAAGTGCAGTGGTGAGATGTTTAAACTTGCAAAGCCAAAAGGGATTGGATGGGGGCAGGCACAGAGGGGAGGAGGGTCTCTTTCTCCAGCAGCCGTGTTGTAGAGGTGGGCCGAGCCTTTCAGAGAGGCTGAAAGATCTGAAGTTTTGGAGGCTGAATGAAAGAAACACTCAGCTAACAAAACAGTGCACCACAGAAGAAGCTTCATCTGGTCTGGCCAAATCCCTCCTTTCTTTCCATCTTTTCTCTCCTAATAACAGCTGCCCTCTCATTCCCTGTTACTCTGCTGTGAAGAACAAAACCTCCCTCTGACTATCTGTTTTTCTTTTCTTCCCCAGAGTAGGTCTCATTACTGGTGATTAGCAGATGATTAAAACCAATTCAGCTTCCCCCAGTAGATATTTTCTCCCTGTTTGTGACTAACGCGTCAGTCTTCAATGAACGTGCTCCTAAGCTTATTAACAGGCTCAGAGGATTAGCTGCCACAGAGCTTCGTGGCTTCGATATTGTGATGCAGCGAGTGACATGGAACCATTTGCTGAGCAGAGACAGGGCCGCTGGGACTAAATATCTAAATCACAATTTTATTTTCCATGTAGTGCAAGATAAAAAAAAAATCCTAACAATAATTACAAAAATCAAACGTTTGGTTAAGTCTGAAAATAGCCTAAAAACTTAAGGGCAGCAGAACAGCCATTCAGGACAAGGGAGAAGGGAGGGGGAAATACCCTACCATAAAATACAGGAGTTTCACTCATATATCAATTCATAGATTTTAAAGTCAGAAGGGACCATTATGATCATCTAGTCCGACCTTCTGCTTTACGCAAGCCATTGCGTGTGTGTGTGTGTGCTTGCGCGCGCGCGCGTGCGTGCGTGTATGGGTGTGTGCATGCGTGCATGTGTTTCTAATTTCTCTAAATATCTGCTGCCTATGTATTATCTATGTAAAACCCCTTCCTGTAGCACTCTTACATCAGTGATTATAGCAGGATGCCAAATTGCTAGCTTCATTCTAAGTCACCCAGGCCTCTAAAAGTCTCAGACTTGAAAACATCACCTAACTGGGGAATGGGGAGGGAGGGAGGGAGGGAGGGAGGGAGAAGGGGAATAAGAATAATGGTGTCTGGTTTTTAGCAAGTTACCTAAAAAAGAATCTTGAGAAACATTGGAACATGAATTATTACAGTATAAGAAAAATATTTGCTAAATAATTGCTTCTCTATTTATTTTATGTTATTAGAACAAATGTCCTGGGTCATAATACTGAACAGCAGGAGAGATTTGCAAGAATGGGCACCTTGAGTTAGACTTCTGAACCCATAGTTGCTTGTATAGTTTAATTTTCAAATGTGCTCAGCACTCATGTCTCCTGGTAAAGTCAGTTGTGGTTGCTGAATATTCAGCACTTTAGAAAACCTGGTCAATAGAGCCATGTGGGAATTAGATTTTTCATTTCAGGATGAGTTTCAAAATTTCGTCCATTTTGGAATGGAGTGAAAGCAAAATGAAACAAAAGGGAAATTTCCCATTAGCTGAAATTCATGAAAAAATGCACTCAAGAGTCAATTGAAATCTACCACTTTGACAAAAATGAAATGTTTCCTTCCAAATTCGGCTTTTTCCATTGATAGTACAATGCAAACATTAAAAAAGGAAGTTCTTACAAAATTGAAAACAAAAACATTGTATTTTGAAACAGTCAAGTATAACTTCTTGAGGTTTTCAATTTTTTAAATGATTGTTTTGAACTGAGTTTTGTAAAAGATGACATGTTTATGTGAAGCGCTTAAAAATTTTTCCAGTGTAAAAATTTCACTTAGCCTTACTCAAAACAGATTCAGATGCTTTAAACTGGATTTAGAAGTTTAACTTTAGGTGGCTCTTTCTAAAAGCAAAGCAAAGCAAATAACCATTTCAGGTAAGTTTTGTTACTGTACTGCTGTGTGCATTAACATAAAGAAATCTCAAAAAAACAAACAAACCCAAAAAACCAAAAACAAATGAAACTTTAAAAATTGCCAGGGAAACTAATTCTTCCCTTTTCAAATTCTTAAGGTTCTTCAGTTTATATTTTCTATTGTCCTCCTTTCCAGTGCAGCTTAACTCTGAGTGTGCTGAAGCTTGAAATGTAGCTTCTGATTTATAATAGCAACAGGGCATGCAGCAAATGTCAACAAATCCCCTGTCACCCATGCAAGTAGGAAATGTGAAAGGTAAAGCAGAGTAGTCCTAGCTGCATAACAGAAAGAAATCTTAGCGAAAATGAACAACTACAACCTAGTACATGAAAAACTAGGTGAGCCATTTACCAAAATTAATGCAATAGAAAAATAATAAGGGTTTAGCAAATGACAGTCAGTATTGAAAAGCAGCCCACAATTATTTATATGTCTATATGTGTATGTATATATATGCTTGCATGTGTACATGCCTGTGTGTGCATATGTACATGCACATGCACATACACAGATATGCAAGCATTCAGAATCAGAGTTAGATTGGCGGTGGGGGGGTGGGGGGGAATGTCCTAACATCTAAGAAATTCCTATGGGTCAAATTGACCATAATCTGAAACCCCCACCTCCCCCAAAAACCACACTATGGACCTAAAATGACCCCAATAAATAAGTAATTACAAAAGGATCAGTTCCCTTTTCATGAAAGAGTAACTGCAAACTTTAGCATCATAGCACATAAAATCAAATGCTACAGGATTACCGGGCAAAAAGAAAATTTCAGGAAAAACAACTGCAAATGGACAAATAACAAACAAAACTGTTAAAACAAGGGAAACTCTTCCTATGCTTTAAGTTTTAGAGTGCGAGGGAGCCATCCTCTTCCTTATTTTTTTATTCATAGAGACAGAAAAGCTTTGTAATACTAATTTATTAGCTCTCCCTTTCTTTCTATTCATATCTTTCACCAACTGATATTTTATGAATTTGTTAATTATTAAAAAAAAGACTCGTATAAAGAAAGTTCAGAATACAGATTCCTTGCAAATTGTGTCTGTCACTTTTTTCATTGTTACTACTGTGTGATTGGACATATTAATCACATGGTGGAATTGTTTTGATCTTCTGATTGGGAGATTGTACCTGTAATGCAAGAGGAAAGACTTCTTTGATTCTCTATGAAATTAGGAAGAATTTGGTTGGCATGATAAGGGAGATGTTAGGACATCTTAAGCTTTTTCCATTTCCTTTTAGGACCACTTGAGTCTAGCATTTCCTGAAGAATCACTACTGGAAAAATTCAGGTATTATAAAATTTTTGAGTGGGTTGACTCGTAAAATGAGATTTCACTTGGTCCCCTAAGAAAGAGAAGGTGTTGTGGACTGACAGACTGGGGATTTGTGTGTGTGTGTACATGTGTGTGTGAGAGAGAGAAAGAGAGAGAGAGAGAGGGGAGGGAGGGAGAGAAATGGAGAAAGACTTCTTTTGTGCGTTTCAAAAATAGCCTGAGTTTTCAGAAGTTAGTATTTGTTAATTCACAAAAAAGAACACAAATTCCATTAATGCCAGAACTGTGTCTGTCTTTTGGAAAAATATGACTATACAACAGTTGTATTATCTTATTTTTTACACTAATAAGGGCTGAAAATGTATTTGCAGGAAAGACTGAATATAAGAATATAAGGAGTGCTATACAATGGTTCATCTAGCCTAGTATTCTGCCTCTTAACAGTGGCAGGAGTAGATGCTATAGAGAGAGAGAGCGAGCAATGAACTGGATATAGAGTGATATATCCCCAATTCATTACCCTTCCTGGCACCCAACATTATTGGTTTAGAGATGCCAAAGGAAACATCTCCAACCATTCTTTTCAGCAGGTATTAATAGGTCCATTGCCTATTCCCTTTTTGAACCTAGCTGTGCTATCTGCCTCTATCACTTCCAGTGACAAAGGATTTCACAAGTTAACTACATGTTACATAAAAAAGTACTTTATCTCATTACTTTAAACTGGTCTCTTACTAATTTCAGTGGTTGTTTTTTAGTTCTAGTATTCTGGTCCTTGGTAAATAACAGTTCTCTGTTTGATTTTATAGACTTCTCTCATTTCCTTCCTCAACTTTCTGTTTTCCAAACCATAGAGTCTTTACCTTTTAAGTCTCTCCTGGTATGGTAACTGATCCATATCCCTGATCATTTTAGTTGTCCTTCAACCAATAACTGCGGTTTTCAATTGACAAGACTTAGTTTACATATAAGATACTTTTCAATACATTCATCTGAAGCTGAAAGTCTTTGTATTCTCTTTAACAGGTTCATTTAATTAGGCAGAAAGAGGGCATGATTGTTTAGGTGCCAGGAGGTACTACTAAACTAGGCCTCACCAATTTAATTCCCTAATTACAGCCTAGTGCATCTGCTAACAGAAAACTCTGGTGATACCTTGCTAAGAAAAAAGGTTCCTCCATCTACCCACACACAATAGAAAAAGAAAAACAGGATAATAACTTAATAACTACTATTTCTTTCTACTGGAACCAGTTTCATTTCATCTTCTGCCTTATTGAAGGACCAATGTTCAACATGAGTGAATTTATAATATATGCCAGTGTAGCAAAATTAAAACAATTTCTAACTTAACTGTTTGTGAAAATTGCTATTTTCTTAATTCTGTTGATTAATATCTAGTTTTCTTTATTTTGCCATTGAAATACAAATTAGAGTACAAACCTAGCATTTCATAGGAAAAAAGGGGCAAGGATTTTTTAGGGTGTAATCTTTTATTAGACCAATTGGATAGATGGGTTAGAGTTAGACAATTTTTCAAATGCAAGACATTCTTCATCAGGTCTGTCAAGTTAAGCATTTCTTGCTAAGCAAACTCCCCACTGCCCAACAGACATCAAGGGGGACACAGCCTTGTCTTAGCAAAAAATGCTTAACCTGTTAAGCAAGAGATGCTTAACATCTCCACTGCTACTATAATCAAATACTTCCCATAACAAAATCATCAGAATTCATGGTTCCAACACATGCCTTTCCCAAATGTAATATATCTCATCCAATGCACCAAATGCCCTGATGGAAAATACGTAGGAGAGACCAAACAACAACTGTGCACCAGAATGAATGCACACTGGAAATCCATCAAAGACAGAAATACCCAGTTACCTGTGGGGGCACATTTCTCACAGAAGGGCCACTCTCTCTCCAATCTCTCAGTCCTGATCCTCAAGGGAAACTTACACAACACTTCCCAGAGACGAGCCTATGAGCTCCATTTCATCAGCCTGCTGGATACTAGAGATCATGGACTAAACATAGACATTGGATTTTTGACACATTATAATCTGCCTGGCAACTGACTCCCCAGCCCAGGCCCTGGCTTCTTTACTTTTCATTCCATCCAGGAAGAGCACACACCAACTGCTGAAACTTCCTTAGCCTGACAAAGAGTTTTTGAACCCGAAGGCTTGCTTAATAACTATTCTCCAACCATTTGGGTTGGTCTAATAAACGATATCAAATTCACCCAAGGAACCTTGTCTGCCTAAATAGCAACTACACACCCAAATGTACTCTCATAGGAAAAATATAAAGGTCAGAGAGACACGTACACCATTAGAAGCACATTTCTCAAAGAACAACCATACCCTCTCTGACTTTACTATCTTATGCTCCAGGGAAATCTACTTAACATCTTTAAGGACCCTGCTCCATGTGCAAATTAAAACTCGATAGCAACCAGCTAGAAAGTTAGTACACATTTTTGAGGTCCAACTTTATAGCTAGTTGAAGCTTTTTATTGTGTGATAGCTACTTTGCACATATAGCTGGTTTCTAGATAATTGCACAATTAACCAGTTAATTACACAATACCTGTAATGTGTCTCTACCATGTGTGGGGCCCTAAAAGGTGAGCTTGGAAACAAAAAATTAGAAGCTGGCTGGATACAAGGAACCAAGGATTTAACAATGATAGTGGTTTTATGGCTCATTGTAACTTATCTGATTCTTGAATTCTTCTCCTACATGAAAGGGGGAAAAGACCATCTTCCCTTTTGATAGCCTTGATAAGTTTCTTTTCTTCTGCTATTTTTTTGTCTGCTGCTCCTGGGAATTTCTCTCCCCAATCTTACAACTCTTTTTTTGCTATACTATGTTGGCTCTCACTGCATAATTACTGGCCCATCATCACTACTACCACATCACTGTAACACTACCATAGGGGAAAAGACTAACTTACGAACCAGTTTGACTGATGGAATAAGGTCCGCTACAAAAATTGTTTAGAAGCAACAGAAATAGTCCCTAATTGAAACTACATCCAAACCTCTTGCAGAAGTAGAAAAGGAGTATATCCAGGTGTGAATTTGCCTTCCTGTTTTCACTTACGTTAGGATCAAAAACTTTATTTTTTGATTCCACTTTGAATACAATCAAACATTATAGGAATAAATTACTTTGGGACATGAGTCTAAGGCAGTTGGTGATATCACATTTGGAAAGCTAACATCAAACATTTATTGGCATTATAGGTTTGCTTCAATAAAACAGGTCACACATTTTGTCATATTTGAATCTGTACATATCCTTATTAGGTTTCAGACCCTAGATATGTAGTCTAGATCTACCAACTCTTCAGCCATTCTCTAGTCTCCAAGGATATTAGACTTTTTTGATCATGATGAAAGTGTGGCAGATCACAAATGGGACTGGAACTGCTCTGATTATTCTCTATCTGAGAGAGAACCTCTGTCAGGGACCCTCCCTGTCCAATCTATATTAATTCAGGATACCTGCCCTTCTTTCTTAAAGGTAAGAGTGGGATCATCTTCAGGTAATGCCCCATTTAAGTCAGTGAACCTATGTCCTTCCAGTTAGCTCAAAGGACAGAACCAACTTTCCTTTCAGTTAGTGACTACACAAGATGCTACAGTACCATACTGATGTGTTACGGCACTGTAGCATTCATTGGCAAAAACCGCGATGCCACAGCTATATTGCCATAGCAATGCACTTACTTGGTATAGTGTGTTGGTACGGTGATATAGCAGCCAAAAAATAACTGTGTGCAGCCAGCCTGGTGCAGTATGGACTGTTACTGTGCCATCTTTTAGTATTTTCAAAAGGAAGTACTAAATGATGGTGCAGTAATACAGGTGACATATGGCCACATATAGATATGCTATATATGTACTAGATGAACTATATGTATTTGTGTCCCTTCCTAAATATTTCTACATGTTCTTTTCTCCCAGACTCTGTCTTCTCTGCTTGCTAGCTGGCATAAATAAACCTGAGAAATTGTTCTGTATTCTTATTCTTTGCTCATAGTCATGACAGGCTATCAAGGAATATAATCTAAGATTTTCACATTTGTGGGTTGTTCTGGGGTAACTTGTCTGCTTCTTCTGGGAACTGTGGACAACAGTTTAATAGAAAGAAAGCTGTAGTAGATTCTTGGGCTTGTGCATATAGCAGATACTGTTCAAAAGAGGAAGTGAAATGTACTATGTTAATATAACATAGAAAAAATAAATACAAAATAACTGATTCTTTTAATGATCTCTGCGATAAGGAACTTGTGCTGAGAAGGATAGTCTTTAAAAACCTTTCATTTTTGAATCTATATCTAGCTTTAAAGGACTGAATGAATCAGCTTTTGGAATAGGCTACCAAGGTTAATGGCTCTTATTAAAAACTCAGTGGCAGGCACTAAAGCAGCATGTAAAACTGTCATGGATCATACCACTTTTGAGGGGAAGTTCTGCTTCAAAACTGCTTCTGAGTGGTCTGCTGTGCTGTTTGAAAAATTGGCAGTCTGACAAGCCCCCTCCTCTTTTAAGAGGGAAACACCCCTTTCATAGGACTTGCCCCAAACCAGGAGCACATAGGGCTGGTATGGATTGCTGGGGAAGATAGGGACAGAGAAAAGCCGAGGTCTCAAAGCCAAAGGGTTTCCCCTTGTAGAGTCATGCCAGGGCTTGTTTCAATGAGTCCTTCATGAGAGGGAGACCAAATAAAGCTTCTTCTTGGAAAGTCCTGATGTAGAACTTCTCTTGAAAGTCATATGATTCATAACAAAGACCTCATCTTCTCTCATTACCTATTTTCCCTTTTTTTTTTATATTGTATATGTTCACAGACATTCACCAAGTGCTACCACAGTCTAAGACAGAAGACATATAATGAGGTTATTTTTATTGTGTGCTCCTACTGAATTTGTGTACAGAATATGTGCAGCTATGGAAGATATTATAATATTATTATATTATAATTCTCCAAACCCCTCCCTTAATCTCACTGGGCATCCGGTGCCTTGTGCTATCTCACTTTCCCTTTTCGTGATATCTGACTGGAAGTTTTATATCTTCATATCTACCTGCTCAGAAGCCACAGTCCCACCTTGCTTGCGGTTTCTCACATCTTGCCCATTTTTATGTTTGAAATAGCAGAACAATGGATCCAGATAAGAATCTCTTAGTGTGCAGCAACTTTGGGCCAAGATGAGCAAAGCCTGTGACTTTAACAATATGAGGGAATTGCACTGTATGAAAATATATTTAAGGCGTTTCAGGAAGAACAGGTGATCTGGAATGCAGCATCAAAAACACATAAGGTGATCAAGGAAAAGGTATGGAAGGTCAGGACTAAGAAATGGTACAGTATTGGCACTCTTTGGAGCTGGAATGGGCATGAATTTGGAACTTGAATACCTGCAAAGATACAACCCAGGCTGGATCTTTGCAGACATGCAGGAGAAGAGGAAGACGTGAAAGTGCCAAAGAAAGGTAGCATCTAATCTTGTTAATAAACTCATAGGCAAATTAATCGCATCTGCTCAGTTGAGGAAGCCTATCTGTTCAGACCACACAGTTACTTTAGAAATATTTCTTATTTTGAAAATCCTAATTTCCAGCCTCAATGACCACTGCACCAAATAAAGATTTCCCATCCCAAATTGATTGGGAACAGGTCTATAACTGCCATGGGTTGCTGATGTCCATTGGACTGGACAGGATTCTAAATTCATGGACAAAATGGTGGAGAAACAGGGAGGACTGGATACTTGAGGTGCACACAAAGCACTTCAGATCATAAGAAAATCACAGGGAGCCAAGGAGATGTAAAGAAAGGGCCAGGATGCCAGCCTCCACAGGGTGCTAACAACACATTTGTCAACTTTTCTGAAGCTGTTATCTGAGTGCCTTGTTGTTTAAGTTCTGAAGCCAGAAGCTGTATAAGCGTGCTTTTCTTTATGTGAAAGTTTGGAGCTTACTGCTTGTCATACCATGTTCCTACTACTTGTGCTTATGTGCCTGGCCCAGAAAGTAGTCTGAATAGAGAACATCTGCCTGAGTATCAGCTCGGTCTACATATCCATCTCACAAGGTCCTATTTGGTGGCTGTTACAAGCTGCTTCTCCCATCTTTTTCAGGCCCCAGTCTCTGAAACCCTTGCCAGTCTCCACTGGCTGTGTACATGGAAGCACAGAACGTAGCATGGCCTCTGTGAAAAGCAGCACCTCACAGTTCCAGCAATTGGAGATAGAACGATCCATGCCTTTGGCATATAGCAACATACCACATTGCAAGGTTTTGATATGGGCTACAGGGGAAAACTATTTCCTCCAATAATCCCAAGAGTAAATAGACAAGTTACCCACATTACAACACTTTTACTGTGGGCGTGCACAAAGTCACACATTGACTTTTGTGGCACTGTGAATCTCAGCATTTGTTCCTAGACAGCAGTACCACTTGTCATGGACCTACACAGTGCCAGCACAGCTCTACGGATAAAATCATCTAGGTCATCAGGGTGGGCTATCATGCACTGACAAGCATGATGTCATTTACCTCATTGTTAACATGCAGTGATGACAAGGTCTGTGAGTTATCTGCAAGATGCACTGGGGGGGAGAGGGGGGAAAAAAGCTTTTGTATGTGCATACTGTCTAGATGCAGTACATAGCCTACCGTGCATGCTCAGTTTACATGCATGTGCTTATACATTCATACTTCAAGCAAAGCTAAATCATGACCTGTATTCTATGGCTAGAAAACTGGCTTTCAGATGCACAAATAAAATTCTGCCCAAAGACTTTCACTATGTGCTGCACACTGAGCAGAAGCAAACTGATAGCCCTTTTCGGGAAGCATGTAGAGGCTCACCATATTTTGTCTGTTGTGATTGCCTACAGCTACAGGTTTTCATTGAGGTTGGCTTAGCATGCAGTATGCATTAACAGCTACCTTGAGGTCTTCCCTATGGGTCTGGAGTGATACCTATCTTGCATTGAATGAGGGTCCTGGATATATGGATGTGGAACATGGTAAAGGGAAAACCTATGATTTGTCTTCACTATTGCGTCTTTAGTGAAGACAAAGCCACAGATATACTTCAGGAGTCATTAGTTTCACATCTTTACCATTTAATAGTAACATGATTAACAGTAATATGATTAGAACTCTGACAAATAATGCTTAATTGTAATTTTTCTGATATTTCATTTTCCTCAGCCTCAAAAGTGTGAGACAATGAAGGACAAAGGTCTGAAATGTAAAAAGTTCCAGAACCCTATGCAGGCAGTGCTACAGGATCAATTACTTCAGGAAATTATACCGTTTTGAATATTTTCCACCTTGTGCTTTACCAGTTTTTTTATAAATAGTTTTCCAACTTGGAAGTGCAGCATAAATATTGGCACCAGGAAGATCCAGGATCTGTTAAATACTACCTCACATTTACGCCTCCATGTAACCGAAGAAGAAGCACATTGACCAGTGACAAAATCAGTATTCAGACCTGTTTAAGCTATTACCTAAAAGTATAGGGATTAGCTATAGAAGAGTTAATCATGCAATCATAACTTTAAGATTTGTGTTTCCTGCCCAGAAAGTAGCCAGATGCATGATGGCACTTCATTTTGCTTAAAGCATGTTCAACAACGTTTGTTATGTAAACAGCTGGGCATCTTTATAAGTTCTGTCTGGATGTGAGGTGTCTAGCAAGTATTTTAGATGTTTGCAACACAAACATTATTGAGTATAGAGAGACTTTTACTTTACTGAACCAACATGTCATTTTCCAAAAAAAAAAAAAAAAGCCCCCAAAACCCCAACCACCTTCTTCATCCATGCTTCCTATAAAACTATTCAGCCGCTAAATCCTCTGAGTAATTCTTCGTATTGGGTTGTGACAGTCTTGTCTCTCTACATTATGGATTGTCATGTAACTGATGTAATTGAGTACATGACGCGTTAGACACCAGATACACTGCACCAACTTACACAATTTTGAAAATGTGTTGGTCTCAAAAACCTGGAAGGAAATAATATTTGCAAGTGAAAAGCCTACATTTTCTAAGAAATGGTGATTGAAAAAAAATTGTTAGATGTTCTTAACTGACAGCCTTCACATTTAGTTAATATAATGGCAGGTCAAACAAACCTTTTCGCAATAACATTACATTTAAGATAAAACAAAGCCAAATTTACCCCCCAACAATGAGCGCATAAACACACACAGAAAAGGAGACTCACCAAGCTTGCTCCATTGTTCTACAAAATCCCTCAAACATGCTAATAATATCCAAAAGCTTCTTGATTGGAAGGTGGAAAATGTCTATTTTTGGTAGGACTCAGATATTATAGTGACGGGGCCACAGACTTTGTCTGACATAGTCTTTCCATCTATACACCTCATATATATGCATACATACACATATCAATAAAGTGAAGACAACTGCAGTTAAGCTATCCTGAATCCGCAGTGATTCTATTATACTAAAGTCCAAACATGTTTACTGGCTCATAGAAGGAGACATTGATAGAACAATTATTACAAGAAGCAAAATGTTTGATCTCTCATTTTTGGAAATGACTAGCTCCCCAGCAATAATGGCATGGAACTATGAAGTATGGGAACTTCTTTGAAATGCAGACAATAATAGTTTTAATAGATTTTACTTTTAATTAAGTAGACTTTCCTATTACAATGAATAGCATTTGAACAAAATCATTTTGTGGATGAGAAGCTAATCAACATAAATGGATCCTTTCAAAGTAACAGGTACAGGATATAAGTAAGATGTGCCAATATTTGTACGGAAAGTTAATACAGGTTAATAATAATAACAGAAAACCCTGTTCAGTAGGATACAAACAACTCTGAAGTTTACTACCTAATTGCAAATCTGTTCAGTCCATTTCCATTCTTTCCATATCTCTATTTGAAAATGTTGCCTTATTACACCAGTATGCTAGATATACAACTCTATAAATTACCCTAGTACAGGGTGCCAGCCCCTCCTGGTGGCAAATACTGTGGCAGAAAATCTATTTTGTTTAATAATATGAAAGACTGATTAATCTGAAATCTGCAGACTGCATTTCATACAGATTACCCCCATCCTTGCAATCAGATTAACAAATCAAATGTGCATTCATGCTTTGAGGCTAGTTGCCACTTAAATATTTGAGGCACCTATACATTTGGTTAAACTAAGCTTGGGATTAATAAGGTTTGACTACTTAGAGGGAGTTATGTTTAAGGGGTTCTCTGTCTATACTAATTTTAAATGCTGTGCTCATGGGGTAGTAAAGCCCAATTTTATGAGCTCAATAAGCTTACAGAGCTTTATAGCCTCCCTGCAAGCTTCATGAGCTTAATTGAAGATAAGTATATACAAACTCACCTTCCTAGAAAGACTTCTATTTATATGGAGAAGGGTTGTGGGGGGGAGCCCAAATGTTTTTATGCAGTGACTTAACTGCATCTTTCCTGTCATCATTTATACCTATTTTTACATAGCATAGTTTATTAGGCTAAAATCCTAAATCAGGTGGAATAGATAAAAATGGAACTATTGGCAGTGCTGTCACTGTTTTTCTTGTGATTATTTTTGACTCTCTAGTAAGTGACAGAGATATCAAATTATTTATTAGAACTAATATGTCTGACTAATTTAACCTCATTTCTCTTTGTGAACACTCCTTAAGTGGCTGAGGCAAATCTGTTTTCAAATTAAGAGTAAACCTTTCACAGACTTTACTGTCCTTATTCCCTGAGATTTAGAAGGTATTGAAACTATGGAGATGGACAAAGAAAGGGAAAGAAAGACCAGGGCGCTGATCTTTAGAGGCATTTAGGTATCCAATTCCCATTGAGGCTAAATTTGCTAAAAACTGGGACCATCTAGATGTGCAATTAATGCACCTGAATTTTTTGCACAGAAAATTCAGGCTCATTAAAGAACTCCCCGGTGCACATCTGTATGTGTGCCCCCCTGGGGAGCAAATTGAGCTTGACAGGAGCATCCCAGTCTAGGGCTGCTCCTGCCCTGTTGTGTTCTCCTGCCACAGCCCAGGAGTGCTCCAGGCTCCCCCGGATGTCAGCTCCAGGCTGGCAGGAGGCATGGGGGCTTAGCCCTGAGCTCTGGAGGGTGGAGGGATCTGTCTTGGTTGGGTGAGCAGCTGGCTCCCAGCCACATGGAGATTGGGACCCATCCCAGGTCCCAGGAGGCAACTGCATAGCAGTCAGGACAAATCTTGCAGACACATGGAGTTTGAAATGGGTCCCCCGATCTCCATGTGGGTGGGAGGCAGCAGCTCATCAAGCTGGGACAGCTCTACCCATGCCCTGTGGCACCCTGCTGCCTAGGCTGACTGGGAACATTATTGCTAGACAGCTTTACAGCACTTTAGTTAATGTGCCATTTTCCCGGTACCTGTATCTACAAGTACTAGGAAAATGGAGCTTTCGACTAATGTACTGCACAGTAATTGCTGTGCATGTGTGAATGGTGATGCTTTACTGTGCATTGGATTAGTCTAATGTGTAGTAAAGCATCTCCTGTATATGTACCTAGTGTAATCCTAACAAATAGGTTGATCAATCTGTCACTGATTGTCTGTAATAAAGGTTAGGTACCTAGCCTTCCAATACAGTGAACAAGGCCAATAGAAACTCACTTAGTCACTCATCAGGGAGGCTCCTACAGAAAGTCAGTAAAAATTTTTAGGCACAGGGGTAGTTTTTCAGCTGGCTTTTCCTGTTCATATTTAGAACAGCCTGCATCTAAATGATTTGCCTTTTACTAAAGAAATACAAAATGCCATACATGGATAAGAAATTAAGCTAAATTTGGGCTGAAATGTAATATAGATTTACAGATAAGCATGCATATTTATCTGTAATTGCTTGCTATCTAATTTTGCAGTGAGTAACACATACATATTTCAGGAAAGTATTCAGAGCTTGATTTAATTACTCAAAAGTTTTTCTCTGGGACTGTATCCAGCAATTGTCCTGGTTGCGACCTTGTACTGATACAAAAAAAATGAATTATACACAAACAAAGAAAGCCCAGAAACTTCAGGACAAAAAAAAAAAATTGGCATAGGAGCAGAGAAACATGCTTTTATTGTCTGTATTCTGTGGAGTTGCTGATAGACCTTTATCCTAACCTCTCCTAATTTTTGACTTTCAAAATATGACAGAAAATGGCATACATTTTGTCCAACACCTTTTTTGCAAAATAATTTTGCCATTGTGATACAGGTGTCCAATATGATGCACTATTTCTTTTTTTATATATATAACCATTAGGGCTTCAGCAGCAGAAATGTTTAACGAGGAAAAAGGTGATTTGCCACTCTAAAATAACAATCACTCCCTAGTCAGAGTACTCAAGCCATTTCCCTCACTCGCCCCCTCCTCGCCTCCCTCTCCAAGACACACAAGGAAAATGAATGCCTATACTGCTCTTAGAGGTGATTGCAATATTTGTTGGTTTATCTGAACTGGCTTTAATCTAGCTGGTTTAAGTACCAATATCTATGAAGCTGTAAGAATACAAACTTCAGTATTGTTTCCACTGCTGGCAGTATTCATACCAGCTGATTTAACACTGACTTGGGAAACAACTGTATGAGGTACAATCACATTACTTCAGTGGTGTTGGCTATAGCCGTGTTGGTCTAAGAACACAGGCAGACAAGGTTCTTTGGATAAATGTGATATCTTTTATTAGACCAACTAAATAGTTGGAAAAATTATTTGCAAGCTTTTGGGTACAAACACCCTTCTTCAGGCAGAGGGAGTCTCATACCAACTGCATACACTCCCTCTGCCTGAAGAAGGGTGTTTTTACCCGAAAGCTTGCAAAGAAGAATTTGTCCAATTATTTTAGTTGGTCTAATAAAAGATATCACATTTACCCAAAGAATCTTGTCTGCTTAATCACATTACTTAATTTTTTTCATAGAACAGGGTAAGAAATTTTCCATGTGTTATAAGAGCTGGTGAAAAAAGGGTGAAAGGGAAGAAAGAAGAATACATCTGCAGTGCACAAGATTAGCTACATATACTCTTATACCATCTGCTACAACTTCATCTATCTACAGATACATAGGTTCCTGCCTTATTGGCTAGAACTGAACAGGCACGGGTTTATACAGATCTCCTAATGCCAGATCTCATAGGCAACTTATAGGGTGGGCATGGGGGGGGGCATGCCCCCCCCTGAGAGCCCTGATGCCCCCCCACCAGTGCTCCAGCTGGTAGGGGGGCATGGAGAGTGCTAGTGCCCTGCCATGAAATTGAGTCTGCTGGCAGCACATTGGCAGTGAAAGTGCTGTGCTGCACATATGGAAGTGTTGACACTTGTGCCACCACCAGGCCTTCCCCCCCAGTTGCTGGCTGGCCTTTGGGGGACCCCCACCCCCAGTCATGACCTACTGGTGCCCCCCCCCAACTTGGGAGGCACCAGTTGCCTTTGCTAGATCTTTTTCCTGGTGTTTTTCTTTTGGTGTTGGGTTACCCCTGTCCTGGGTTCCCCCATGGGCAGGGCTCCTTGCTTCCCCATTCTTGTACCCCTGGGACACTGTACCAGTAGCTTGAGCAGTAGCTATCTCTGGCAGAGCTCTGCTGACATGCCATGGTGAAGGTGCCAGACCTCAACAGATTACCTGTTGAATTCTACAAGACCTTCTATCCCCTCCTCAGTCGGGGCCTCCTGAGCATTTCCAGGGGAGCCTCAAGGATGAGATCCTACCCATCAGCTGCCAGCAAAATCCTAGCCAAGGTCCTGGCCAACTAGCTCAGAATGTTCATGGCCTCAGTGGACTCTGAATAGAGCTACTGCATGCCTGGCAGAGACATCCAGGACAACCTGTTCCAGCTGCATGACTTGCTGGCAGCCAGAGATTTTTGATCTGAACAGCATTTTTATCTCCTTAGATCAAGAGAAAGCTTTTGATTGGGTCAACCATAGCTTACTAGTCCAGACTCTGGAGGCCCTTGGCTTCAGGCCTCTCTTCACTTCTACCACTTGGTTTCTGTAATGGGACATCTCTTGTCTCCTGAAGAAGAATAGAGCAGTATGAACTTGATTGCCAGAATGCAAGGGAATCCAGCAGGATGATCCCCTCTCTAGAATACTCTACAAGCTGCAGCATCACATGTCAGGTCTGGCATTCCCATTACCCTCAGCCCCAGATACTATTCCTCCCCAGTAAAGGTGATAGCATATGCTAATAACATGGTCATATTGGCTGTTCCATGTCAGCCCAGAAATTAAGGCGTGATTTACCTGCCTTCCACTTGCAAAGCCTTCAGAGGCTGCTTTTTGCTGGTGAACCCTTTGTCTGGTGGTGGCTGGTCTTTGCCATCCTGCACCAGGTAGGGGGCCTTGGCTTTGATTAAAAGATTCCCCCCCCCAATATTATCTTTAGCAAAACACAAAGGCTAAGTACAGACAGTCAATAAGCACACAGTTGAATTGATTCAATCTTCACAGGTTAGTCTAAGCTGTGTAGATTAAATTGAAAAACAAGTGAACAGACATTCACTTTTGATTCTGGAAATGCAGCCACATGCTGCAGTGGCTCAGGTCAGAAGCTGGAGGGTGTTATTACACACCTTCCTGCTCAGTTGGAGCAGACAGCTTGGGCCAAGGCTAGCCTGCCCACTCTGAGAAGGGAGTTTGCAGTGGAGGTGAAAAGCATCTTGGGATCATGGGGGACTGTGGGTTAACTTGAAACTGGAGGGGATCTGGGACAGAAGTTCAATAAACTGATTTAACCTAAATCCGTTAAGTCTAATATTATATCCATCCAGGTTTATCTTAAACTGCATTTGGCCATTTTGAAAGCAGCTTTATCTGCACTGAACTTCTGTTGTGTTACAAATTTGAACCTGTTTCTAATCACTTATATTGGTTTATGTGTAATTTCTGTCAGTAGCCAAACTAGCAACAGTGGAACAGCTTCCACTGCTCCCAATGTCAGCTTTCCCATGTCAGCTGTTGCCAAACCTGCAAATAATAGCGTACCTCAGCCCCCACTCCCCTCCCTCCATTGCCATTTCAATGGCTGGTCTTTGGGGGTGAACACATTTGTACTCTAGCAGATCAGGTCTAGCAGAAAGGCAGTGATTTCCAAAGCCAGGAGCCTTCACTAGGCTTGTCCTAATTAGAAAATGTTATTCAATTTAAACACAATTGGGATCCTGGCCAGGTTCACCTTTGTATAGCCTTCATTGTGCTTAGACCCCATATTGTTAATTCTCTGCCTCCCTTTCATACTTGCATAAACAATCCCGGGAAATATCCCACAAATATAGCATGCTGACAAGTTTGTCTGTTTAAAATTCAGTGGTTAATAAGGTTCAAAACTGTGTGCTGCTCTAGATGCTTGTTAGCAATGCATAAGTGTAATACAAGTGTCCTGCTTGCCTCTCGTGTACTTTATGTTAACATTTAAATGCCGATTACAACAAAACAGATGCAAACTATGGCCAGTTTCAGTTGTTCTGATTAATATTATATTTTACAGTTGTTATACAAACAATTAGGGAAGACTACAACATTAGTTCTCTTGGCAGGACAAAGGAAATCCAAGGCCAATCCAATCCAATTAAACCATGAATACTGTATACAAGAGTGCACATGAGAACACACAACTATATTGCTTCTTCCCAATCATCATTGGCCAACCTGTGAAAGACTGAGCACATCCTAATGGCACAAGGAGGTCTGCTGGGAAAACAATACATGATGTGGGTCAAATATTAATAAATTAATAAGTAATGTACATAATACGAGTGGGTCAGTACTTGGAATTTCTAGTCTGCATTCTGCTATTACAACAATTATTTTTCAACTGAATCATAATGAAATACAGAAATGTCAAAAAATTGTCCGTGAAATGAAATTTCCCAAAACTTTCATTTGACAAATATTGAAATGCTCTCATTGAAACATATCTTTTTACCTTTACCCTTCTGACTTGCTAATGTTTCAAGAACATAAAGTTAAAATAAAGTTCTTTCATGTTATGGTAATTAACATTTTCTTGGATATTTTTGATCAAATCAACACATCCCCAAATTTTGGTCCCACTGAACCAGCATTTTTCCATGGAAAATAATTTGGTCAGAAAATTTTTGACAAACTTTTGCATCCTAGGTTATTTAGGAGGTTTTTTCCTAAATCCCAGATCCATTGTATTGATATCATTAAACTTTGGTTCTAACCCAGATAAGTTCATTTAAAAATTCCTTGTTAATTTAGAGATAACTTAATGAAGCAACATGATTAGAAATTTATGCATTTGCCACATATCCTTTTCCCCCTCCCACAATGCCATGCCTATTTTTCTTCACTGGCCAGTGTGCTAATACTTTGATTCCATACAGCCTGGCTATTTTTTTGCAGTTTATTGTAAGTCCCCTTTTTCCCTATGAAGCATTTGAGAAGACTAGAGCTTTAGGAAGCTGAATCCTACCTCATTTTCTGGAAAGAGTTCAGATGATAACATATTTTTAGCACAATGGCAATACTCTTCTGTGGATTCAGTTGAGTAATTAGCTCCATTTATCTCAGGTGTTTCTTTTTGTGGAGTGTTGATTTCCAGGAATGCTTCAGCTACCAGTTTCTAAGGTGCTTCCATTATTCTGTGCAGTTGATCTAAGCAATTTCCTTTCTCCTCAGTAAACCCTACTAGTTCTTTAATATGAGTTTCCATTTCTACTGGGTCTAACAATATGGCTTGTAATGTTTGAACCAATGCTTCCCACCCTCTCTGAAATGCTTAGTGAAAATAGGTGCATGACTGAAAGAGAAAATCATGCCTCAGTCTTCAGGGAGGAGGGTTTGCATATAAGTGGCTGCTTCATGAAGAAAACTCTGAATGGGATGAAAACCTTTCAACTTTCCCTTCCTAAGGAAAATAAGGCACAGCCAAGATCTATGTGGAAAAGGAAGATCAGAATTGGGGAAACCAAAGCGTATGTCAGCATAGTCCTAGCTAAATTCCCAGCTGAAATTGGGGGCCAAACTGGGCAAACAAAGGCACAGTTCAATGATTTCCTGAAACACCTGGGAACTCCCAGCCCCATGTGGTGGGGTCCCACAGTCACAGCAGGATCCTTTACTATTTCTCAGGTACAAGACAGTACCTCAAGTAGTGGAGCATGTGTATCAATATCCTCATGACCATGACTTGAGTGAATGAGATGCCTACTGGGTAATTGTGCTGTGTCCTTTATACCTCAATGGGGAGAGGTGCCCCTTCCTCTTCTTGCAGGTGAGACAAAGTAGGCATACTGTGGACATAGTGGCTGTGGAGTACTTATTCTGTTTAACTATTGTTTTTCCTGACAATCTGAAACAGCCACCATTTCCTTGGCCAATTATTTTGGAGAGGTCCGGTCAAAATCAGGAGCAGCTATTGAGATTGGATTAGCTCCAATTTTCCACTCAGTTCAGAAGGCAAAAAACACCACAACCACCATCAAAAATCTTTTTGAAGGAAGGCATATCATTTCAGTGCTCTTCTGAATTCCCCATCCTTCCACATCTCAGGACCCTCAGCTCTGTCTCAGTCTCAGAGGATTTTCCCATTTTTACCAGATTCTAAACAAAATCATTCCTACATCTAGCAGAGCTTTAAGAAACCTGCTTCTTTCTGTGTCTGTCTCTTCCTGCTTCCCTCTTCCACCCCCTGCAAAAAAAACCCTTTAGTATCCACTTCTACTTCAGTGTACCTTTTCCCAAGAAAACCCTGATTCTTTTTCCACCTTCCAAAGAACGCACTTTATCTTTCTCACTTCATCACCTTCATTTTGTACGGCTCAGTTTCTGTAAGTGAAGTCTCATTTGTAAAGGTGACCCCTGTATATATGTAAATCTTTCTGTGTGATACCCAGAATTTGTGTATCATTGCAAAGCGACTGAGAATTTCCTGTAATGTCAATACATTACCCCCAATTCAGTAGATTTTATGATAATTCTGTACCAAAAGATATCCAAATACCCCTCTTTCATTCTTAATGGTTTTGTGTAAGTTTATTTTCTGTTTATTCCTTTCAACAATATGTCAGCACTATATCCACTGTATGGCATATAAGCAGCGAGTGTGAATTGTGTCCTTTCTACTAGCATCACAACTGCATTGCATTAGTCTTTTGATCACTGTGGTATATACCTGACAGGATGCCTTTTCTTTTATGTTTCTTCATTATTAGGTTGACTGTATTCCTATGATTGTTTAGTCTCCATGGTGTTATTTAAGAGAATGTGCATTTTTCTTTCTTGTGACTATCCTAGCAAGATTAATTTCCAGTCAAGAGACAGACTCACATTACAGTCAGATCCAAAATTTGAACACTCAAATGTTCAAAGTAGGATGAACTGGGGTTTTGGTTGAACTCACTGGGGCTTTTGCAAAATCTAGATATAAGTACAGATTTTGAACACCTCCAAATTCCAAAAGTCTTCAAACTGATCCCTATTGGAAACCTAATATGTTAAATACAACACTGTAATTTATTCACAAGTGCCAAATCCTGGCTTCACTGGGTGATACCAGACGAGCATGCATGTGCATTTTGCAGCACCTCAAAGGCTTTTGAGGTGCTGCAAAATGTATGCAGTGCACATAAAAAAAGTTCTCTGCACTGCATATTTATAGCATGGAGCCAAAAAGAGATACGGGAAAAACCCAATATCTAAAAAAAATCAGTTAAAAAAAAAAGCACGGCAGCACATGTGGCTTCAGCATGTACAGCCTGAAACCAGAGCCTGGCCAGCCAGAGTCACACTTTGGATGCCAGCCAGGCTCCATGTGTCCAGATTGATGCCGCTGCAGTGGGGAAATGCACGTGTACGCTCTTCTGGATGCACCCACTGAATTTAGGTGTCAGCTTAAATAGTAATAAGAATAAACATATAATGAAATTAAGATAACATCCAATAAAAAACGCTGTTTAATCCTGGGCACACTTTCTGATTTTAGGTTCAAATAGGAAATTTTGTTAGTTCCTCTTGATAATTTTTTTAAACATGGCATAGACATGTGAACATTTATCCCTTCAAGTCAATTGCCCAGCTACAAAATCTACAAACTAAAATGAGACAGTTTTCCAATGGACTGTAAACTTGCCAGCTGATATGCTGGATCCCCAAGGCATGTATGGTTCTTAATTATATTATATTTGATTATCAGAATATTTTCTTTGATGATCCTTTAAAATATATTGGGATAATGAAGTACTAGTATAAAACATTTTCCCCTAATTAAGCATAAGAGTATTTCATTTATTTTCTTTATTCTAATGAATTAGTGTGGGCTTTCACATATAATAAAAGTGAATAACACTTGACATTACATTCTTTCAATAGTAAGAATCATTAAAAACAGTGCAGACATGATCCTTAGTGTCAAAATGCTTAGTGCACCCAAAGAAAGATGTGGATTATTTTGTGCTGGTAAGCTTTTTGAAATAGATTAACAAACAATCTGAAAGGCTACAAAATATTTTAAAACTGATGGAGGAAAAGAAAAGGTTTAGGACTGGTTGGGAACAGACACATTTGTTAGGCTCCTTCATCAAAAAGGAATAGCTTTAAGTTCATATATCAGGCAAGAAGTTCTCCAAAGCTCAAACTGTTTTCTATTGCAGAGGGCTTCTTCCTGACAGATTCAACATGCAGACTGCATTTCTGCTGGATTTGATAAAAATACAATTAAAAAGCTGTACAGGGGGTTAGAGCAAATTGGCCTGCATCCTAGAACCCACTCCAAGCAAAACCTTGAGGAATATACTGTACATAGAAAAGGTTTGCCCTCTGGGATTCCCTCCCACCTTCTTTAACCTGATATTTTGCTCATCCTATTATGAGATTCCTCAGAGGGGTGAAACACTAGATTGCCTCATTAAGACTCATCATTTACAAGATGTTGACAAACGCTGGCATTTATCCTGTTGTCAAAATAAATGTGAGAAAATGACCATTTGGCAATAGCTGATTCCATGCAATTGCAGGTTGCAAAATACAAACATTTAAGGGTCCGCGTGTAATGTGCTGGTATCTCTATGCAGCATCATTGCAAAGATGCTTCACATATTGTAATAAGGGCATTTGAAAAGAGCTGATAATGAGTATTTTTCAGTTTGATAGTGCTTTCCATCCATGTGACCCAAACATTAATCCTAAACTCAGAAAGAATGAATGTTTCAAAGCCACTAAGAGACAAGTATTAGTCCCATTTTAGAGGTGAAGTCAATAGGCACTTATAATTTCTTTGTGGTAGTGACCATTAATATACTGTAGTTATTGAATTGCTCCGATTACCAATCTACCTTTTATTTTTCTCTAAAAGAACCACAAAATTTGCACTTCACTCATTGAGGTTGAGGGTCTGACTAGTAATTGGACTCCAAACAACCTTTTCTACACATTCTATTTTTGTGCATGCAATAAAAATGCCAAGTCAGAAATGTTTCCAGGGCAGTTTTTATTTTACTATGTTTTGTGAAGGACCCTTTGTGCAATCATGGTTCAAGTTCTTTATTTGTAGCTATCAACTTGTATAGAGGGTTAAAGTGGTTTTCCTAAAATTGAACCTGAAAGTGTAAGCTGATTTACACATAGGTCTGACTTATAATCAGAACAAAAGCACAGACCCCAGTCCACCAAAGGACTTGGACAGCTATGGCCCTTAGGAGATATTAAAACAATGGTGTGATTGAGATCAGAGAAAATCTATGCTTCATCCCACATGCCACACTTTCTGCCATGCAAAATTTGCCTGGTAGAAGTTCAATGTGTGGGATGGGGCATAAAATTCCTTCATTCTCAATCATGCCACTCTTGAGCTGCCCCTAGACCAATCTACAGATCAGGCAGACCCAGAGCTGCTCCCAACAGCCACTGGTTCAAGACCTGGGACAAGCCTTTCAAGATCTGGAGCTGTTGTAAAGGGTCTGACTATCTGCATGGACCTGGTCATGGCAGTCCTAGGTGGATTTGAGATCTGAGGCTGATTTTCAGCCCAGCCACAGGCCAGCTCAGTTGCACACAAAGCTTTTAGAAGTCCTGGGGCACTGGAACCCTAGGACTGTGGAGTTTCTTCCTCATCTTGGGGTCCCTGTGCCCTAGGATTGACATGGATCCAGTCTGGGTCCTCCTACCTAGAATTTTTAAGTGTCTTGACATGCAACTCCTGCACAGCAAGGCAGGAACTATAGCTGAGCTCAGATGTTGCTAGATTTCCAGCAGCTGGAGCCCCTCAGCTCCCTCCACTGGGGCTTAGCACCAATTTACTGTTTTTAATCTCTAACTAACTTGTTTACAACTAGCTCTAGTATCTCTGTGCAACACTATATCATGTCAAGTAAATGGCTACTGAAAGGATTATAATAAATCTTTTGAAAATTTTGCCTTATTTATCTAACATTAGATATTCAAAGTCTTATCCAAAAGTAGAGGTCATTGCTGGAACTTTGGTTTTGAGACACTTTCTTGGGGTTACATAGAAAATCTACTACAGCGCTAGAAACAGAACTCAGATATAGTCTGTCTTGCCATGTGCATTATTTGCATGAGCAGAGAGAATCAATTGACAACATTTCTTGAAGTAGAAAGCTGTTTTATTTCATAGTAAATTTAATTATTTCTGCTTTTTAAAATTTATTGTTAACAGACAGAAGAATAAGTGATATGAACAAAGTTTCAAGAGAGAGATGCAGTTATAAAAGGAAAGAGGACTGATTTTTGGTTCCAGGTACAAATTTCAGGAGTAAACATTGTTAAGCACATGGTATGTGTCTCCCTCACTGCCTGATCCAAGTTGGATGAGTAGTGATATAAGTTGTAATTTATAGGTGTTCTTTAACAGGAGATTAAGGGAGTTGGGAATTGTGAGGTGCTTCCTCAGGGAGAGCCAGACAAAGGGTCTATAAATTCCCATTCACTGTGGTACTTAAGGAGGTGACACCAGTTTGGGATCTGGCAGGTTGTAAGGAACTGAATCTAGTTAAGGGTGTATTTATACATTACAGTTAGCATATGCTTACTTTAAGAAATTGTTAGCATTAGCAGTTGCATGTTTGGGGTTAAAGCCCCCTGTAATGTTCACAGTTCTAACCTGATGCTAGAGGGTTGGTGAGCAGGGGCATAGTTAGAGGACAAGTCTGTTCCCTGCTTGTCCTGCAGTCATCATCCATGGCCTGCACTGCCCTGCCTAGGACCATGGTCTGTTCCTGCAGGGCCTCCACCCACTTGCGCTCCAGGGCCAGGACCTGTGCCTGGAACTACTGGTCTGCCCAGTCCCACACCTTCTGGCGCCAGTCCTGCACATCCTCGCAGGCCACATCCTTCACCCACTACTTCTCTTGGCAGGCCATGTCCTCTGCCCACCAGACCCATGTGTCCGCCAGATGGTTCTCCAATGCCATTGCTAGCTGGTCCAGGAGGATGGTGCAGTCCTTGGTCTGCCTTCTGTGGAGCTTGCACATCTGTAGGGCCCCAGATGTGGGCAGTGGTGACCCTGTAGCCTCACCCCCATGTGCAGCTGCAGGGCCTGCAGAGCCATGAGAAAGAAGCTGTTTGTGAGAGTTTGCAATACTTCTGAGATAATATGCTCTGAGATAAGATGACTTGCCCTGCCTGGCCTCAGATTGGGGATTGGACATGCATGGGTGCCCAGGGACCCTGGCATAGGTGGAGGGAAAAAAAATTATTTGGAGGTCCAAGCATGCACACACATGCGTAGGTAAGTCTTTGGGGGAAGGGGTGGGGGTGGGAAAAGGGGGGAGGAGGTGCAGATTGAGGCCACAGTAGTGAGGGAGGGAATAGGGCACAGGCAGGAGCAGGGACTGAGGTAAGTGGGGCTTTGAGACCCGCTGCCCCAAGAGCCACAGGCAGGGGTGCGGCACAGCTTGTCCTGCCACCCGGCTCAGCCGGGGCCCCACTCACCCCAACCCCTGCTTCTGCCTGTGTCCCACTCCCTCTCTGACCACCTGGTTCTGCCCCCCGCCACAGTGGTGAGAGAGGGAGTAGGGTTGGGGCTCCTGCCCTATAAGCACCCTAGGAGGGCATGGGGGGTGTATGTCCTGGATCTGTGTGGGGCAGGGTGGGCTGCTGCTGTGGGCTGGGGCTGGGGCTGTGCCAGGCTCTTCCCAGTGGGGAGGTTGGGCCACGCTGTGCTCAGGGTGAGCAGTGGTGGCACTGGGAGGGGTGCTGGGGGCGGGCTACAGCAAATTTTGTGGTGGTTGCAGCCCATGCCCCCATAGGCCTCTCCCAGCACTGTCACTGCCTGCCCCAAGTGCAGTCCGGCAGTCTCCCTCCCCCCCGCCACCCCGTGAAGAGCTCACTGTAGCTCTGGCCATAGCCCACAGCAGCAGCCTGCCCTTGTCCTGCACAGATCCAAGGGCACATGCCCTCCATGCATCCCAGGGCATGCACAGCAGCAGGAGCCACACCTCCCAAATGAGCCACTTGTGGCTCTGTCCTATGCTGCACTGAACCCTGGCTGTGCAGCGCCTGCCCCAGCCCCACTCCCTTCCTCACCACTGTGTGTGCATCTCTCCCTACCCCTGCTGCAGCCACCGGAAGCCCATGGCCAGGCTGCCTTGCAGACATACTGCTGCCCTGCATTTTGGGGGAGGGAGGGGGCGCTAAGTCCTGTTAGCTTCCCTTCCACCCTCCACCAGAAGTTGGCCAAGGTGGCCCGGGCCTAGGTGGCCACTGGCCGAGTGACCCCACTCACTCCACAGGGGCATCTGAGCTGTTGGGTGCTGGTCAGAGGCAGCCTGCCTCCCCTGTCCTGTTACCAGGGTTATACAGGCCAGGCTCCTGGAAGCACCTGCAGCCATGACTCCAGATCCCATTGCCCTCCCATCCTCCTGCAGGCCAGCCACTCTCCTATGCTGCTGCCCAACCCATGGCACTCAGGCTTGGGGGGGGTGTGGGGCTCCTGGACAACTGGGACAAGGAGCTGCTTGCACCCCTCCCCACATGGGGCGTCTCAGGGGAGGCACCCTAGGGCCAGCCCCCCACCATGCGCTGTACCCTGAGCATGCCTCTGCTGCACATGTCTTGGGGGCTCCATGAGGAGTTGTTTGGATGTGTTGAGGGGTGTTCGACCCACTACGCCCTGCTGCTGCTGCTGGTCATGGTGCCTCAGGTACACAAGTATACCTGGCATGGGATCCTGAGCTTCAACAGCATGGTGGGCAAGCCCTGCAACCTCCACCACTGACCAGAGCACTACCTGTGGCCGTGCTACATGTCTCTGCCCCCCACAGCTGAGGAGGACTTTGCTACTGGCATTGATGCATTCCTTAGCATGTGAGAGGCCAGTACCTGCCTAGCTGTGGGAGTGCGGGCTACTCAATAAAGTTTTGCATTGTATCCCACCTGCCTGTGTGCTGTTGTGGGATGGGAACCTAGGCTCATGGGGAGTACAGCCAGGTGGGGAGAGAGGGCAGGGGCCAGGGGCTGTGGCAGGGGCCAGGGGCAGAGGCAGAGAGAGGGGCAGGGCCAGGGGCAGGGGCCAGGGTGGGGAGGGCCCTCCCCCTTACCATGTGGCCAGGGCTGGCATGGCCAGTGGCTCCACTCGGTCTTGGCTGGCAGTGACAGTGTGTGGCTCCAGGTAGACACTTCAGATGGTGGGGAGGTTCTTGTGGATGCCTGGGCAGGCCACCCTCCCTCCCCCCCGGAGGAACTGGCACTGGTAATGATACGGCAAGCTATGCTTCATGGCTGGGGCTGAGGCTGTGGAGCTGTCAAGACAGGTGCTGGCCCAGGCTCCTCAAGCTGCTGGTGGAGGCTTCAGGCAGCAAGCTTGGTGGGATGGGCTGCTGGTGCCCTGAGGGGCCCTCCCCTGGTGATAAGTCACTGTAGGTGCCAGGCCAGGGCAAGGGCTTGGGCAGGCTGCCCATGTTGCTCTACACAGCATAGCTGCGGCCTGGGTCACAGGGTGTGAGGATCTCTGTCAATTGCAGGCGCTCCCTGACTGATGATTATGGTCGGTGATGGTGACCCACTGTGCCTGCAAGGCCTTGACATTTATGTGGCATTGCCATACTGACCAGTCATGCCCATGCTCCCGCATTCAGCTTGACACCCCCTTATACACATTGGACCATCCACCCTGCGCGAACTGGTGCTGCACCTCTACCTTGACCCACAACACCACAAGGTCACCAGTCTCCTCCTATGACTAGTTGTGGAGGGCACTGGTGTGGGTGATGATGATGATGAGGACATCGGGGCTCCCACATCAGATCTCTGGGCCTCCGTGCAGCTGTCCCTGTGCTGCTGGGCCTGGACAGCTGCCTGCAGTATCCAGAATGCCATACTGGATCTGGTATTGGCAACAGGGGATGACATGATAGGGGACCTCCAGATCGGTAGCCATTTGGGAGACAGTGATCACCTAATAATAGAATTCAACATAAGACGTCGAGTGGGTAAGGTAACTAGTAGGGTGAAAGTGCTAGACTTTAGGAAAGCTGATCTCAATGCACTCAGGTGATTAGTCAAGGACGCACTGCAGAGTAGGAGTTTTGAAGGGATGGGAGCCCAAGAAGGGTGGCTGTGCCTTAAGGAAACGATCCTTCGGGCACAAAGCAAGATGATCCCCGAGCGAGGCAAAAGAGGGAAAGGGGCCAGGAGGCATCCATGGCTGACCAGAGAAATCCAGGGCAGCCTAAGGGCCAAAAGGGGAGCACATAAAAAGTGGAAACAAGGTGAGATCACTAAAGATGAATATACCTCCTCTGCTTGTGCTTGTAGGGAGGCAGTTAGACGGGCCAAAGCTGCCATGCAGCTGAGGATGGCAACCCAAGTAAAAGACAAAAAGAAATTGTTTTTTAGATATATTGGGAGTAAAAGGAAGGCCCAGGGAGGAATAAGACCCCTACTAAATGGGCAGAAACAATTGGTGACAGACAGGGGGGACAAGGCTGAACTCTTCAACGAGTTCTTTGCCTCAGTGTTCCTAAGGGAGGGATACGACAAGTCTCTCACTGGGGTTGTAGAGAGGCAGCAGCAAGGCGCCAGACTTCCATACGTAGATCCTGAGGTGGTGAAGAGTCACTTGGAAGAACTGGATGCCTTTAAGTCGGCAGGCCCGGATGAGCTCCATCCGAGGGTGCTGAAGGCACTGGCCGACATCATTGCAGAGCCACTGGCAGGAATATTCGAACGCTCGTGGCGCACGGGCCAAGTCCCGGAGGACTGGAAAAGGGCTAACGTGGTCCCCATTTTCAAAAAGGGGAGGAAGGAGGACCCGGGCAACTATAGGCTAGTCAGTCTCACCTCCATCCTTGGTAAAGTCTTTGAAAAAATTATCAAGGCTCACATTTGTGAGAGCCCAGCAGGGCAAATTAAGCTGAGGGGAAACCAGCACGGGTTTGTGGCAGGCAGATCGTGCCTGACCAAACTAGTCTCTTTCTATGACCAAGTTACGAAACGCCTGGACACAGGAGGAGGGGTGGATGTCGTATACTTAGACTTCAGGAAGGCCTTCGATACGGTATCCCACCCCATACTGGTGAACAAGTTAAGAGGCTGTGACGTGGATGACTACACAGTCCGGTGGGTGGCGAATTGGCTAGAGGGCCGCACCCAGAGAGTCGTGGTGGATGGGTTGGTCTCGACCTGGAAGGGTGTGGGCAGTGGGGTCCCGCAGGGCTCGGTCCTTGGACCGATACTCTTTAATGTCTTCATCAGTGACTTGGACGAGGGAGTCAAATGTACTCTGTCCAAGTTTGCAGATGACACAAAGCTATGGGGAGAAGTGGACACGCCGGAGGGCAGGGAACAGCTGCAGGCAGACCTGGATAGGTTGGACAAGTGGGCAGAAAACAACAGGATGCAGTTCAACAAGGAGAAATGCAAAGTGCTGCACCTAGGGAGGAAAAATGTCCAGCACACCTACAGCCTAGGGAATGACCTGCTGGGTGGCACAGAGGTTGAAAGGGATCTTGGAGTCCTAGTGGACTCCAAGATGAACATGAGCCAGCAGTGTGACGAAGCCATCAAAAAAGCCAGTGGCACTTTATCATGCATCAGCAGATGCATGACGAATAGGTCCAGGGAGGTGATACTTCCCCTCTATCGGGCGCTGGTCAGACCGCAGTTGGAGTACTGCGTGCAATTCTGGCTGCCACACTTCAGGAAGGATGCGGATAACCTGGAGAGGGTCCAGAGAAGGGCCACTCGTATGGTCAAGGGCCTGCAGACCAAGCCCTACGAGGAGAGACTAGAGAAACTGGACCTTTTCAGCCTCCGCAAGAGAAGGTTGAGAGGCGACCTTGTGGCTGCCTTCAAGTTCATCACGGGGGCACAGAAGGGAATTGGTGAGTATTTATTAACCAAGGCGCCCCTGGGGGTTACAAGAAACAATGGCCACAAGCTAGCAGAGAGCAGATTTAGATTGGACATTAGGAAGACCTTCTTCACAGTTCGAGTGGCCAAGGTCTGGAACGGGCTCCCAAGGGAGGTGGTGCTCTCCCCTACCCTGGGGGTCTTCAAGAGGAGGTTAGATGAGTATCTAGCTGGGGTCATCTAGACCCAGCACTCTTTCCTGCTTATGCAGGGGGTCAGACTCGATGATCTATTGAGGTCCCTTCCGACCCTAACATCTATGAATCTATGAATGGCAAGGCACAGGACTGGCAGCTGTCTGGCAAAGCAATGCCCCACAGCACCTGCAGGCTCCAGGCAAGCTGCTGGTGGTGGGCTGTAAGCAGCTGGAGCTGGGCCCAGTGGCTAGAAGCTGTCTGCAGCTGGGCCTGGGTGCTGACAGGTTTGGCAGGAGCCTGGAGCAGTCTGCAGGCCTGGAAGGCATGGTATCGTGGTACCAGACAGTGTCACTGGGATGCAGGCAAGCTGTGCCCTGCCCAGGAGGACATAAGGGCCTGGAGTGGCCTCAGGCTGCCTTCATGTGCCCCAGGGCTCAAATTACCTGTAGGTTTTTAAGAGCCTGAGGCTGGGGCTGTCATAGAGCCAGCCCAGTCCTGGGGCAGGAGAGTCTCCCAGGCCTGGAACCCTGGGGCTGGCCTCAGGCTAGCCTCCTAGTAGCAGGGCTGACCAGGAGCAAATCTGCTCCCAGTTGGTGCCTACACATACATTACTGTGCAGTAACTCCTCCTTCCAAGTAAATTTGCTACTTGTATTTTCAGGCAGTAAATTTACTCATGAGTAACATAATTTACTGTTCAGTAAGTGTGTGCACATGTAAATGTAAGTGCTTACTGTGCAGTAAGCTATGCTACTGCACAATAAAGCATGAGGATGCATCCAGTGGTCTGTAGCTAACAAGCTCTGTGCTACATGCAGATGCACAGCTGCCAAAACTGCAAGTCAATCAGATCCTAGTGTAAAGACATATCTATCAAAACTTGGAAGAATAGCTTCCAACAAAAAAGAAATCAGATATAGGAGCTGATACTTCACCCACCTGAGGAGAAAATGAATCCACAGGGAAAGATGCACAGAGACTTGCTGAAAGAGCTATAGAAAAGGGGGAATAGCAAAATGAGTGGTAAAGACTTACTCCAGAATGAAGTACTAGTAACCTCTCCTCTACAGATGGCTATTGATGGAATTTTGTGTATTTATTTTTGTATTTATTGTTAAGAGGGAAGATGTAGTGATACAAATTATAATTTATAACTCGGAATCCTGGTTTTCTCTGATAATATATAAATATATAGGTGTGTGAGAGTGGCGTTTCATTTTAATCACGGAAAAAATGTGGATTTTGGGTTACTTTTTTTTAACCCAAAAATTGGGGCTATTTTTTAATCAGAGAAAACCAGGATCCATATTTATAACTCGAACAAGACACTGAGGGAGTTGTGAATCAGAAGGGGGTCCCTCAGGGAGCAGCTAGTTAGTAGTCAGTGAGAGGCGTACAAAGGGTCTGAAGAGGCTGCTCACTGTTCCATGATTAAAGTTTGTTGTTCTTCTCATTCACTAATGCCTATGTTTATTGAACCCAGTGATCACTACAGGATGTAGGGTTGTTACAACTCCTGGCTTAAGAGCTTGGCTCTTTAGCTCGTACCATAGACATTCATAGCTTGATTTTTGAAATTTTCACAGTTTAATCCTCAATCACTGTTGTCACATAAATACAAACAGGATTTACCCCATATTAGTTAAACAAGATGAAAACACTAGATTGCTCAGGAGTGAAGTGCATATTATGAAAAGCTGGAGAAACTCAGTTGGGGAAAGAAACAGAGATTTCAGTGGGTGCAGAAAAAGTCAGTGTTACAGCAGGTTCTAAGTAAAAGAAACAGATGATTCTAGTTTTAATGGTGTTATTAATAGATAATGAGCTGCCCTTCGTTGTGAAGGAAAAACAGTGATATTCTTATTAATCAGAATAAAAAATGGCAATAACTTAATCTCCAGGAATATTGAAGAACTAGTTGCAATTGGTTGGTAGCTCACTTTACCTACTGTCCCATTTTACTAGCAACCTACCCAAAATACCACAATCTGAGTAAAAAAAAAGATTTTTCTAAAACAAATAATAATTGCTTCATAACTGAAATCCATCATCCTTAGTCATACAACATTCCCATTGTAGATAGCCTCAAAAGCATTCTGTTTTTACCACTACACAGAGCCACTTCTCTTTCAACATGAATCCTTTTATTTATTTATTTTTTACCTGTGGACTGCATTTGGGCAAAGGCTTTTGGAAACTGATAATTGACATCAGTGCCATTGGCTGAAGGTTCAAACTCTGATAACTCTTTCTTTACTTCTGCCTCAGACCATGCTAACATTTAGTTTTCCTTGGTCCTAAGAACATTCACAGAGATTTTCTCAGCAGGGGCCTAAATCCAAAAGTATCTTCAATTGTTTTTTAGAAAATGGATAGAAAATCATGACAAATCCAAGGTAAGCTGCATAACATCATATTTAGCATGAGATATGGGTAACAACATTTCTGTAAAGAGCAAAAACTTATTGGGCATCTTTACACATGCTCCTTGGGGATGGGGGGAGTGCTTTAATTAGAGCAGCTCTGAGAATGACTTTAATTAAAGCATGCACAGAGCTTTTTATATTTAGTGTCTCATGCTTCAAAATGGTGGCAGGGGTGCTTTAACTAAAGGTCGTCCAATGAGCTTTAGATAAAGTGTCCCTGCCACCATCTTGAAGCATGAGGATGCTGAATACATGAGATATGGAGGCTGCTGGAACATGCTAATTAGCACACTCCAACAGACTCAATTAATTGAGTCTGCTCTGATGCTGTAATTACAGTGTGTCAGAGCAGTGTCCCCACACGTCTACAGGCACCCAATGTTTTAAACCACCAAATAGTATCAGAACTGAGGAGCCTGTCTTTCCCATACCTCACAATCTGCCAAGTTCCCAGTCGCAATGTTTAACAAAGTCCCAAAGTAAGACACATACACACACAAAAAATCCATGAAGGACCTTAAAATCCATTCCATAAGAAATGGTATCTATCCTTTCAGGACAAACAATTATGTCTATAATTTCAGTTCAAGAATCCTATGTTTGTGAGGTAAGTAATGTTCAATAATCAGTTAGGGGAAAGCAAAGTTTTTCTGGAACGTGGGGAGCTCTGGGACTCAGATGATAGCTCCTGAAACATCTGAAGGTTACAGCTCTTTTTCAGTCCTCTTCTCATCACCTGAGATTGCTCCTTGTGTCAGATACTCTCTTAGCTATAACTTTTGATCACTTTGATGCTTCACTTTGAACATGCTTTACTACTGCTTTAGACCTGAAGTCACCTCTAGTATCAGCATATAGGAAATGGCAGTTTCTCAATCACAACACCACGGGGGTGTGCACTTATCACAATATCTCCTTTTGCATGCACTCTGCTATTGTGTTTATAGTATTTTTAATTGAGTTTTGGACTCTCAATCTGCATGTATTAGATGTGGAGCAGATCAGCACTTATGAAGACACAATTAGGTCGCAGCCAGGTGTCAGATAGTGCTTTCCTCCCCTGCTGACTTCTTTTCTACTGAATACAGTCCATTAACATTCTGTAACTCTACTTCTCTCATGCTGGAGAGTTAGTGTCTCCCACCCCCAGGCAATTTTGTTTTCCTATGTTTACTTGTTGCTTTGATCAGCCTACTCCCATATCTCTTGCTTAAGTATTTATATTGGGTTGTGCAAAGGTTCAAAATATGACCATATCGCAGGGCTGGCTCCTTAGGCTTGTTTGCTGTTAATGCAATTAGACATTCTCAAGGCAAGGCTTTCCTTGGGTAAGAATGCCCATTCTTCAAGATGGGCTTAATATCTCTCATGATACGGCATGAAAATCTTCATAAGACAAACGTTTTTCTCCAGTGTTGTATGCTTTGAGATGAAGTGAAATGATGCCCAGTGTTGCCATTTGAATGATTATGCTGAGTATTAGAATAATAAAACATAGAAAAACAGGGCTGGAAGGGACTTCAAGAGGACATCTAGTCCAATACCCCTCTCTCCACCACCGCTCAAGGCACAATCATACTTGACTAAGTCATTCCAGATATTCAGAGTTAAGACATCATTGAGATCATTAGGGACAGCCCATATCTTTCTGAGTTTTTTCATGATCATCTCAGTCCTGAATCATAGGTATGGGGGCATTTAAGTTCACATTTTGAAGACTGTCTTCTTAAGTGCTAGAAACTTAACTTAAACTTAACTTTTGGTACAGAAAGTTAGAATGGTGACACATGTTACCCTGAGATAAGCTAGAGTAAGAATGTATACATTTTTAGCCACTCTGGAGTAACTTCCCCTGTTCCCACACTTACACAGTGCTAAATGTGAGGATGTTTTCCCCTCAGTGAAAGTGGAGTAAGCTACCACAAGGTAAAATCAAGCATATAAGCAGTTACTATGGAGTAGTGATGTTCTGTAAGTTTGCTACATGATAACTATTAGTTCATGCACCTATACTCTTAAGAGGATACCTTTGTAAAAAATGTACTTGCTCACTAAGTCACTGATAGCTGTGACATTTAGCCCTGATCCACACTGAAATTCATCAGGGTAAAGACAGTTTAACGGGAAAATTTCAAGGGATATAAAGAACAAATAATGCTTTCCCTGTTTTGTGAACCCACAAAGATGTTGCTCTAAAAATAAGCTATCTCTGTAAGAATTTCTTATACAACCCTGTGAGATCCCAAACTTACTTCTAAGGCTAGGAACAGATGGTGCAGTTGACCCTGGATCAGCAATGCCTGTGTTTGTCCCAGAACAAAGAATTCCTGGGATTGGCATGTATACACATTGCCCTTGTAATCAAGGTATAGTGACTAGCTGAATGCACTGCCATTTTCTGCTATTGATTCAATGATTTGACCCCAGGATAATGGTACACATGTATTTGTAATATCCCAGGATAAGCTATTATTGCATCTTATCTGGGAACCTTTTTAGGTCTTATCATGGACATTTGTATGATTACACTTTGTCCCAGGATAAAATGGCTGACCTCAGGATAAATGTAATGTTTGTTTGCAGCCTAAGTCAGTAGGAGAACTCCTATTAAGTGTACTTACTAGCAGATTCTAGCTTTCTGTGAACTAAAAATGCACCTAGCACAGATGTTCACAATGACACACTGATGGGCTCTGTTGTGTCTCATTGTTAATGCACACACAATCTTCTTTACTCCAACATATTCTATGCCAAGTAACAGCCACATGCATCTTTGATTTCTGTTTTGAAATTGCAGATTTATTTTGCAAATACCTGTAAACAAAAGACAATGAATAGAAATAAATTTTGCAGCAGCCAATACAAACAATGCAAATATAGAAGAACAGTTTGCTGACATATAAAAAGTTAATCAACCATCTGGACTTGTGTGAAAGTTTTTGAGCACCTGGCATAAAAGTTGAACATCATCTTACCCCCACGTTTTCCAATTTGTTAAATAATACATCTGTCTTTTTTGATGGCTTTTGTATATTGTTCTAATTAAACTAAAAACAAAACACACGACCCCCCCCAAAAAACAAACAAAAATAGTTCAAATGCCCATGGCACACAGCACTTCCGACAGTTGTCTTTGCTGACATAGTTCACAAAACAAATGCATGGCAAAATGTACTATCATGGTTGTTATTATTATGAAAAATCCAGAAGACTAATAACAAATAAGAATGAAAGCACTTGTTACATCTAGATAAGTGTAATTATAGGCTACTTCAAGTGAACTAAATTTCAGTGGGGCTTGGTTTAGGATGGTCTCCATTAAATATAAGAAAATCCCATTAATTAATTAGCCCTCAGTGTTAAATGAGGTTTTTAAGCCTGAGAGACAAGGGGAATGTGGGATTTGTGGGGACTTGACATTGCACATTTAATGATGTTAAACCCAAAGTGACTGTCAAGGCAGGCTACAGTACCTGAGAGCCAGAAATACAGTGATAGAGATGAATGCAAATAAAATACTAAGGTTTAACACAAGTGAAAAATGCTAATTCACTTTTGATGCCCAGATTGTCTGTTTCTCAGTACTCTAACACCAGGTCCTTCCATTTTCTGAGTGAATGGGGTATGTTGTGAAAGAGGTGCATGAAGTACTATGTAAGAAAGCTCAGTCCTTGCGAGTATGCATATTCTTTCACTTCTTGAATGATTTTCCACAGGGTATAATAGATACTTAGGAGATGCAGGGGAGGGGAAGCTGTACTTTAACAGTGCAACTTGATTGTGGCTTGAGGCTGTCTTTGGATGGTGTGGAGACCAAAATGGTCAAAGACCTCCTTAGGGTTATTTTAACTTTCACCAACTTTAGGTGTACTCACTCTTCTTAGTGCCATTAGTGGCCAGGCTTCTCCCTAGCCTTACCCTACTCCTATAGTGGAGGCAGTCCTTGAGGGCATTCTTCACCCCCTTTATTGCCTTTTTATGCTGGTGAAACAAAAAGGGACCAAAGTGTATGTGTGTGTGGTGGGGGGGGCGTTAATATTTCATCACTGAAATAGGCAAACATGAACGTATAGGGGAAAAAGCCAATATTTAAAATATCAATTTCATGAAAAGCTCATTTTGCAGCTCTTATTCTGTCAAAGATCCCTTTAAGCACAATCAGGTGTACAAATTTCAGAAAATGGATCTGATGTCTTATTCAGCTCTCTAAAACACAGCACATTTTGCTCAAGGACATGGGGTGCACCCCTTTGGGTTGTGGGTGCAGCCATGGCCTTGCACCCTCTTTGCCTTTCCATGAGCCTCTGGAAGAGAGCAGGAGGAATGCTTAGGAATGCTCCCTGAGATGTTCTCAATACAAAAACTAGAAATGTACTAGGTATTTATGTCACCTGCAAATAGGAAGGAAAAGTTCCTTATGAATTCTACACCTGGAAAACCACAGTCCTTAAAAAGCTACAGTCTCTTAAGGCCCACTGACAGTTGGAATTCTTCTCATTCATACCAACAAAGTCAAGTACAACTGTGATGGAGAAATGTCGTTTAAGGGAGTAGCCTATATATCTTGACACAATAGAAGAGTAAGATGAAAGGTCACAAATATCACTGATGGTGCCATGGGGGCATCAGGCCCCTTGTACCACAAGGCATGCCAGGATTCTGCAGTGATGTGCACTGGATTCAAGTGTCTTTCTCTAGGATTCTCCTGTGATATTTGAGATTTCTCATAGGGATCTTTCCCTGGGGTCTGAGCCCTATACCCTTGAGTGGTAAGGTTGCACTGGAGTGTCTCATTAGGATGTACTGGGAAGATGTACTGGGGCTTGAGGTCCTACATTGGAATATGTTGTGCTGGGCTAGAATCTTTCACTGAGAAGCTTAGTTTGCATAGTGAGGTGAGCTTCCTTTCTCTAGCACCCATTTCTCCTCTCCAGTGCAAGCATTAACAAAATCTCCTTGGTGTAATTTACTGAAGAGAATCAAGTAGTAGTAGATCCTCCAGCTCTTCTGCAGCTTTTTCAAGTTGAGCACTTTTTCCTTTCTTCCCTTGATGGAAGTTGTCACATAATCAGCTGCATCATGGAGAATGAGAGGCTCCTATGCCCATCTCAAACACTTCAGTTTTTCTTAGTTCTGAATTTTTGTGCCACTGGATCTAATGGGTACTGATAGGGTGGTCTTGCCACTAGGTCAATAGAATGTTTCCCTTTGTACACACAAAACTTTTCATGGGGCAAAATATTAATTATGTGTCACTGATACAGAAGCAACAAAGATTAGAGACAGACTAGGTGCGTGATAGAACATAATTATCATATGTATAGATATACTCTATGGATGCTTGCAAAACTTCATGCCTTATGGGTGAAAGTCACTCCCAGCCACTCAAAGCTGGAATTCTCCGGGAAGAAAACTAGCACAATCTCAGAATTACTTGGCTTTATGTGATGAACCAAACAACATCTGGTGGAGTCAGAATTTGTACCACTATCCAGGTTTTAGGGATGCAGCATTCTTGACTGCTATCCTTCTGTAAACCCTGAGAGGGCTGGGGAGAGGTGGTCATCATGGTTGTGGTGATGGCAAGTAGGCCCAAGAAAATCCATCTATCTTGCCCGTGTCCTTAGTTCCTCATGGTCTGCCCACAGGCACCAGTTTATTAGAAAAATCCACCTGCTCTTGCCTGTAACCCCCATACAGATGCACCCTTCCAAGGATTAACAGTATGGAGAGGAGTGCTGAAGTGAATTTAACCTTATGTTCATACTCTGCACCTGTGTTTATATTTATATCATCATTTTTATGGATACAACAGCACTGCTCTGAGCCATGCCTAAGTACTAAATCACATCCAGTGATTACACACATACACAAAGTTCCAAGATAAATACTGCAGGCCAGATTCTCCCTTATGGTCTAGGTTCCCTACAAAGGGGCTGATTCTAACCTCACCTCTTTTGTCTGGGGGAAGGGGAAGGCTTCCACTTCCACATGAATCCTTTGGATCAGAATGCCTTACCAGCATAGAGGATTATAAAGAAGCAGAGAGGTGAGCAAAAGGCATATATGGTAGAGGCCTGCTGTATAAAACTGATCCTCAGTTCTTGTAGCCTCCCCAGGGCTGCTCTAATGCCAGGGAAGATCTGGAGATTGGAGTCATAACCAGCTTCCAGACCACTCTGCTTCTATTAAGCAGAGCTGGCATGTATGGAAGAACCTAGACCTTTATGATTTTTTTTTTAGTTTTGAGCCTTCACTGAACTTCATGCTAAATCCCAGCAGCGTGGGTAGTAGCTATTTTTTATCAGGTTGGTGGGGGGAAGGTGATCAGGGACCTCTTGAGATGACAGTCTGTCAGATTTTAAATCAACGAGGATCTCTCTCTTAGCAGCCACAAAGATTAAACAGACTAATGAATCAGTCTTTTAGATCATCCACTCTGGGGCTTTCACTTAAGTCCCATCACTGTTGGTTGGGTCAGGAAATGTTCTTATCTGTCAAGCGGTAGGTTTTCCTGTGTGGTTGTGTGGGTTATCCTCCTCTGTGTGAGCCTGGGAAATTTGACAGAGACAGATGTCAATCCATACAATGCAACATTTCCTCATCTTTCACACTCAAAAAGTTTGCAAGATTGTTTCATCATCCATTAATTGGGTGGGGGAGGGGAGAGTTTGTGTATTAAACAATAGAAACTCCAGTCTATTTTTTCTTCTTTCCTCTTAATGGAAGAAGTTGTTGCTCTCAACAGTCAGCTGTTAAAACAAACAAAACAAACCCTGCTTCAGTGGTATTTTCTGTTTTTAAAGCATTCCAGCTACATCTTTGCTCTGTCTCTTATGATAGAGCTATTCAGTAAATATTAGGGCCAATTTTTAGATTCTTTATCCTCTTGAGCCTCATGGATGGTCTCAGTCTTGCAGGGAGAAACTGAGGCAGGGATGTCTCCAGGTGGAGGGAAAACAACTAGCATCACTTCTATACTCCTGAATCAATCACTACTTTGGTTGTGTTCCTTTGGAAATTGTACATCTCTTCTCATTTGCTTAGTCTCATATAGTTTACTCTTCTTTGTGGTATCTGAGATACTGTTATAGTGTATGTAAGATTCTCAGAATGCCTGAATTATTACAAAACCATGAACTTACAAAGTGAGTAATTAGTTTTGATGTTTCTGTGTATCAGAGTAACACGATTTGTTAAATATGATATAAACATAATAATATTTGTTTTATGTACAAAAGCTTGTGTTACTTTTTTGAAGAGGGTAGTAGAATCACTTTTCTAGTGTGTTTTAATTCTCTAGTTGTTTTACTTTTGATATTTTGTCAGTAAGTAGACCTTCAGAGAGTAAATACACCTCATTTGAGTCGATCACAATGTTAGTTTATGCTCCTTGACTCTTTAAATGATGAGTCTTGTCACCTTTGACTAGTGCTGTTTAACAATTCAGGTCTGTACCTAAGAGATCCAATGAAATGCTGAAGCATTTCTGAGATATAGACATAGGAAAATGAATTGTCCCATAAAAATACATAACGCATAGATGGCCCCACAGAAGTCTTGATCAGAACATTTTCACTAGCAGTAAGGGGGCTGGAATCTGAATGCAGACTGTAGATTTATGTCTAGCCCCTAATTCTGTGTTGTGGATCTGGCCACATACAAACTTTGCAGCTAATTCATTAAAGCTCTTAAACATGTGCTTATCTATAAGCCAGTGTTTAAGTCCCACTCTCCTGAACAAGGATGCTTTCCTAAATATGGACCTGGGAGAGATTTGAAAGCCATATCCTAATCTTGTAATATAAGTGAAAATGGATAAACTAAAATCAAACATTTTAAAAGTTAATTTTTCATGAAATTATTTCATTAATTTTAAGGTAATTTAATGCTTCTGAAAGCTGCTAAGCTCTTCATTTGAAATTAAAATCCTTTAATGAGGAAAAGAAGAGGTACCGACAGGGTAAGTTGCTTCCCTGTTGTTCCTCCACTGTGTTGCAGAACTACTGCCATGAGGGGGAGAGAAAATTGCAGTCTCTAAAGGCCTTTTCTGACTGAACCATGATGACACTGAACTGGTGAGATGCCGTATCCCTCATTGTGGACAGTGCTTCAAGTGTTCGTCTTCAGAGGACACAAGATTGCTGACCTAAGGTAGAAAGGGGACTTGTCAGAAAACACACACACACACACACACACACACTTATGGCAAATATTGACTTTTTATTGAAACATATCAACTGAAAAATAGCAATAGAAACAGTCAGCCAACAGCAAAAAATAAATACTTAAAACAAAAAATTGCAGTTCTGCTTGGCATCATGGTGTCTCCTTGGATCTTCAATTAAGATGGGTTATGCTTCCAGTTCTCCTCTTTAGGCTAGACTCTCTGGCCAATTTATATCTCCCATCATTCATTATTCTGTCCAGTAGGAGAGAACACCTCACAAGATACTGTGTCCCTGCCATACATTGGGACATGTAGTGAAACATACATTCTAGTAAAAAGGGAAATGTTCATATTTTTATGTGCTATAGGTGTTGTACTATTAGAATATATATTTTAGAGAAGAGAAAATATAAAGTAAAAATATGCACACACAGACAAAAGATAGAGGTATGTTATAGGGATATCATTTTGCAATGAATTGTTCAGTGGCTCTTTCCATGGATAGACAGAGCATGGTTTTCTTTTTTGGTACCTCCTATTGATAGCTCCTCAAGCATGCTGTAACCTATATCTTCATGTGACTAAGCCTTCAGACCAGGTCACATATCATTGTAACCTCTTTCTAGTGCATGAAATATCCAACTGAAAAAAAGGGAAACCAAAAAAGGCATCCACAGCCCACTGAGGCCAGATCAATATCAGTTCTCACAAGAACAAGAAGAAAGCCTCTCAAGCTCTTGAAAGAGGTCCTAGCTCCTCTCATATCTATGGCAAACCCAAAACAAACCCTGCAGTAAAAAAAGCAAAGACTGAAAAAAAAAAAAAGATCAAAGAGATCTTACAAAAAACTCACTAGAGATTGCTGGTAAAGAATGATAAGGCAACAGGTGAAAATGAGTAACAGAAATATATTTAGATTGGACTTTTAGATACCATGCGCTGACAGTGAGATCAGTTAAATAATAAGATATTTTTAAATGTAGGTCAATGAGCTATCATTAGAATAGTTTATCAACAGGGATCCTGGTTTTCTCTAATAAAAAAACCCCCAATTTTCAGATTAAAAAAGTAACCCAAAGTCCACTTTTTTTCCATGATTAAAATGAAACGCCACGGGATATATATATAGTGGCGTTTCATTTTAATCATGGAAAAACGGGGATTTTGGGTTACTTTTTTAAATCCAAAAATTAGGGATTTTTTTATCAGCAAAGACCAGGATCCCTGGTTATCAAAGAGAGATGTGCTAAAATATTTATCAGCAACGTATGTTTAATTTGATACCCTTTACTAACCAACTATTTCCATGAACATTGCACAGGATTTCAGACATAAGAGTCTATCATAGAGGACAATCCACTAACAGTGCAGAAGGAGAGACTAGACGACTAACAGGGAGACAGGAGCTCCTGTTACTTGAAGAGTGAAGCTGCATTAGGGATGTCACCAGGTGGAGGGAAGACGTCTGATTATGGGCTAGCTGAAGGGAAATAGGCAGCCAGGAGCCCATAGGTGGCAGTGCCTATTGTGGGGTTAACTGCGTAGGAACAGGACAAAATGGTAGTGCCCTGGTTAAGCTGAGGGGACTGCTATAGCTTAACCAGAACAGCAGTTAGCTGTTCTGAAGACTGAGGGGGGACACACTTATAGCCAGTCACGAGAGCACCTGACCAGAGGGTGAGGAGCCCAAAGGATATAAACCTGGCCCCCTGAAGCCGAGGGGCAGTGCACCCCAGAACTCTTCGGGGGCAGGAGCTCCTGCCAGCTCACGCTGGTGGGAAGTGGGATCTGTAGGATATGGCAGGTACTCTTAGGGCTGAGAGAGCTAGAGAGAGGAGGTGGCTTGGCAGTAGTATGATGATGACCCAGAGAAGGGGACTTTGAGTTTACAGTGGTTGCTTACATTTTATTCTAGTTTGACAGGAGGACCAGGTATGGTTGTAGGGGTGGAAGAGGCAGCCATAGTGGTGTCTGAGAGGTATGATAGGTCTTGAGTCCTGTCAGGAGCAGGGATATAAGGCACTGTGTCACTGGTAGGTTATTGTAAGGCCTAGGCCCCTTAAGACCTGGTGTCCTCCTAATGGGCGATAACAGGGTAAGGACACAAGAGAATGTCACTCAGAAGTTTTGGGATTGCCTTCTCACCTGCCGTGAGTTTGATGTTAAATTTTGTTGGGAGGCAGTCCCCTTCTTATGAGTGCCACCCTACCCTGGCAACCTGGGCTTCTTTGTGGGTCTCCACCTCCCCTGCACCCCACCCTAACCACTTCTTTGATGATAGCTGGATTTCTTAAACCCACAATCAGTGAGAGCTAGGGGATGCAAGACTCACCTCAACCCCTAATCTTCTCCCTCTAATGTCCCAGTGTCCATAAAGCCATCCCAAGTCTCACCCTTGTGGCTTGGGTCACCGTTCACTTTAAAGAAGACCAACACAGTCTGGGCAGCTCCCTCTTAATTGTTCACTGGCCCCTATGGGTGAGGCTTTCTGTAGTCCTTGGCATGAAGGGGACAAACCCTGGTGCCAAGTACACACTGGGTGTCCCTTCTATGGTTCTTTTTCTCACTTGGTCTTTCCCAGGTACTTCTGACATTATTCTCTTTTGTAGGCCTTGGCCCCTGGAGGCCAGTTGGTCACAGTGGGGAAGGCGGTTATCTGTGATGGTTTTACTCAGAGATCCTCCAATCACCTGCACGTCCATACAGCTGCGCTCCTCTGCAGCCTATCAGCTGTGCTTGCCAGGAGGAAAGTCCAGTCAGTGTTTCTTCAGCCTCCATGCTCCAGACCTCCCCAGCTGGCCCCTCTCCAGAGCCAGAAGTAGGTTCCTTGGTCTATTATTCACCAATTCAGAGGAAGCAGCTATTCTGGAAGTGCTGGCTGGCACCCTGCTACTCTCCACCGCTGCTGAAGGAAGTGACAGGAAGGGGTTATCTCTAGTCCTCTCTCTCTCTTTCCTATCTCTTTCTCCCCTTTCACACACAGGCAGGCAGAGGCCAAAAAGGCCTGACTTGAGCCCTGGGGGGCAACAAAGGCAGCCTGAGGCTGATGAGAACCTGAGACTGAAAGGCCAGGCCAGAGACAGTGGGTTTAGGCCAGAGGCTCCTAATGGGTTGGTCCTCAGGAGGGTTGGCTGCTGGACTGCAGGTGAGCATGGACCAGCAAACCGCAGACAGGCAAACTGTGGACTGGAAGTGACCAGCATACTGTGGACCAGTGGCCAACCCTTTTTTATACTCAGTATAAAATACCCAGAATCAGGCTGCCAGTCTGTAGTATGCTGGTCACTTCCAGTCCACAGTTTGCCAGTCTGAGGTTTGCTGGTGAACGGTCACTTCCAGTCTGCAGTCAGTTCTGGTCCAAAGTTTGTTGGTTTGCAATCTAAAAAGGTTGGGAACCACTAGGCTACCAGTCAACAGCTGGACTAACCTGTAGCGGAAGGCTAAAAAGGTTGAAGTGTATACAAGGGAGTAATTGGCAACAGAGTAACATATGTAAAGCATCGGAGTGGCTATAGTGGTGGAAGGATTCAGGTAGGACTAAGGTGGCCACCAAGGGGCACCACACCATGATAGGGTACAGCTGGCTACAATGATGCAGCATATACTTTCTACTTGGATTCTCTGTCCTTGTCCATTCTGCATTGTAAATACGTTGTTGTCAATATGCATGGTGAATATGGTTAATGGTATGATATTTTGAATATGAAACTGTATTATGTTTGCTCATAGACAAAATAAAGTGCAAAATTTAATTCTTAATTGTTTCCATTGATGCCCAGAATTCAAGGAGTGGCAGACATTTGTCCATGTTCTTTACCAGTATTGTGGACCACAACCCTCAGTGTAGCATAACAGAGTGCCATTGGTCATGGCTGTTCATTGTTATCCATAAATTGTACCAATGGCTGAAGTTTGACCTATCAAACTTATGGTATATAGAATTACAAGCTACTGTCATCAGTGTTAAATCACATGAGAGGCAGCTATCAAATTAACTTAGCACTTGCTGGTCATTAGTTAATAATCAAAGGGTGAGACCATGGTCCTCGTCCACTCAGTGGCTCCCCTTCTCATCAAACACACACACAATTGAAATTACATCCAACACCAATTAACCCAGAAACATTATCCTGTGGTTGTAACATTCTCTTATTATTTTATTTTAACATCTTTAAGAAAAATCACAAGGTACTGCCCATTTTTTTTTCAGTAAAATTCAAAAGGATACGCAAGGCATGAGGTCAAAGGGGAAAACAGTTTCAAGTCTGAATAGTCATATGATCACTGGATTGATAGAACAGATAACAAAACATAAAGATATGTAATTGGATTAGGCAATGATATATTAATATGGCTACCTTTATTCTTTAGATTAAGACTTTTGTCTGTCAGTAAAAAAATACAGCTTGTCCTTTTCTTTTTGGTTGAGTAACAACCAGGTTCCAAGCAATTGCATACCAATCAATCATTCAAACAGTAGCTGTTTTGGATGACACTGATGTATGTGTACTGTATTTACTCACACCAATGTCAAACGTGGTTTGTGTGCCCTGTTTTCAATAGTTTAGCCAAACAGTGCCAAAACCTGGAACTGAGTGAAAGCAGTAGCAAAACTATGTTGGACTTCAAAACTATGCTGAATTTTACAATAACCCAAATCTGCATTCTGGCATTTTTAACCCAAATCTACATTCGGGCATTTTTAAAAGATATAATAATTGACAATAGTATAATAAATAATATTAATTTTGTCTGTGTTTACACAAGCACATACACATTTGTCTGTGTTTACACAAGCAGATAAATAAAATTAATCACACCCTCCCCCCTTTTCCCAACCTTTAGATGGCAGGAATAAATGCCAGATTCAGATCTTGGGGTTTAACACTACTTTTCTAAATCTGACTTAGCCCCAACCCAGAAACCTGGAAGAACAAGTTCTAACTTGGTGTTCTAACATGAACAAACTTGCCCACTCACAAGCAACATTAAAAAAAAAAACAGGGTTTACTACAGGGGAAAAAGTGAGCAAACACACAACCTCAAAGAATACCTTAACTACTGAATACTAATTGAAACTAAAAGCAGTTAACAGCCTCCACAAGTGGCAAACCAATCCAGAGGAGCTACTACCAGCCCATTAAATTGGGAAGGGAGACTCACCCAGGGCTCCCACCTGCAGACTCTATTATTCAAGCCAGTCAATGGTGGCAGATGTTGCACAAAGAAGAGGCCTTACTTTCAGACCCTGCTGTCTCTGAGCACATGGAAGTAAGGGGAAAATTTGAACACATTGGGCGTGTCTACACAAGATATTTTCTCCCCAGTTGACTAATTAGCTGTGCAGTTAATGTCTTGGTGTCTACACATACTATTACACTGGAGTAAACTAACTTAATTTACTTTGCAGCAGGATAGTACTTGTAGATATACAAGGATACAAGTACTGTCCTGCTGTAGAGTAAAAAATGCAGCAGTGCACAAGTAGATGCTGCCCTGGCTGCCTGGGGCATGAGGCTGCCCTGGCTGCCTGGGGGCTGCCAGCTAGCCCCCACACTGAAGCTCCCTCATGCCCCAGCCAGCCCCTCCACAGCATGTTGAGCTTGGGCTAGCAGTCCCAAGCTGTCAGGCAGACCCCTGGGTGCCCCTGACAGCCAGGGCTGCTTTAACCTGGCTGCACATGTGGAATAATAAATGAACTTTGAATGTGCACCTGGGAGCAATAAACTCTGGAGCAATAAGTTCTGGAGTTTATTCATGCACAGTAATAGCACGTGCAGATGTGCCCACTGATCTTAAAATAAACATGGGCATTTTTTTATGGGTACTTATAGGCTTAGTTTACCCAGAATTGATGCATTTTACCTTTTTTGAAACAGCTGCAAGTTTTAGAACAGGTACTTTGTAAACACACTTTTAAACAACACTTCTGTACCTACTTAAATGTAATACAAACTCTAGGTGTTCTTGTCAGGAGTCCTGAGATCTTCCAAAACTGATAAGAAACCTGATCCAGCTCCAGTACATGGAGGGCAGGACCACACTAATCATATGCAACAGGCTGAGAGAAGGAGTGACAGAAGGATCCTGGGTAAACTTTTTGGGGCCCATAGGATGATGTCTGCCAGACTTTTAAGGTTCATGAAGAAACAGGAAACATTGGAAATAGGAAACAAAGGCTCAAATCAATTGTAGGAGTGAAGAGAAAATCAAAATGTATTCAATGTAGTGGCTCAACATGACTTGAAAGAGAGTTGGTGCTAATGAGGACTGCATGCAATAGGCAGTAGTGTATATCTTATTCAGATGAGGTGTGCTAAGTTTTTCTTGTGGTAGATTCCCATTACTGTGATTGGGTTAGGGAAGGGCAGCGGGTGGGTGTGCAGGGGCGCTGGGGAGCGGATGCTTTTATTGTAACAGGTGCATGGTTTTTTACTGTGGTTTAAGGTGTTTGATGGAAAGTTTATGCTAGAAGATGGATATATATAACTATATATATTAAAAATGTTTTTCACAAAACAAAAAAGGTTCCCATTGCTGTAGTCCTTATCTTTAAAAAAGGAGAAAAAGAAAATCTAGAGAATTGAAGACCAATAACTCTGCTACATGAAGATTATAAGATCTCTGCAAAAGTTTTGGCCCAAAAGATGAGAGGCAATTTATCAGAATTGATTCATGAGGACCAGATGTGTGCCATACCAGGAAGAAGAGAAGAGTTGCAGATGCATTATGGTTAATAAGGGACACTCTGGTAGATATCCAAGAGAGAAAAAGAAACATGGTGGTTATAAATATAGATTTGGAAAAAGCATATGATCAAATACAGCATAAGTCCATGCTCATAATCCTGAGGAAAATGGAATTCCCAGATAGAATGATCCGAGCAATACAAATATTGTACAAGATGGTCAAGAGCCAGATATTGATAAATGGTCAGTTGAGCCAGGACTTTGAGAAAAGATCTGAAGTAAGACAAGACTGCCCATTATCAGTGGGGGTTTTCGTTTGTGTTATAGAACCAATGGCCCAGAAAATAAGACACAGGTTGATCACAAGGGTGAAAATCTCCAGCAGAGAAGAAATTAAGTGCACACTATATATGGATGATATCACAGTATTAGGACAAGACAAAGTGTCAGTTGATAGAGTATTGGAACACGTGATGGACCACGATGGGGCAGCAGGGGCAAAAATTAATAAAAAGAAGACCACGCTAATGGGAATAGGGAACTGGGAAGGGCTGGACGACTACGGTTTACAACTACAAACAGAAGAAATGAAGATCCTGGGCATACAGATGGACATGAAAGGGAGAGGTGACAGGACCTGGGAGAAGATAATCACCAAGGTATGACAGGTAACAGGACTTTGGAGAACACAGAAGCTGTCTAAACAAGGAAAGGTGGAACTGGTAAAGGCAGTATTACTACCAGTGATCCTCTATGTAGGAATTGTGTTTCCTCCAACGTGTAGACAAGCACAAAGGATACTGAAAGAGTTGTTCACCTTTTTCTGGGGCAGCAAAAGGGAGTGGGTGGCAAGGAAAGAGATATACAAGGAAAAACAAGTGGGAGGATGGGGAATGCCTGACATAGAGGTGTTTATTTACACAACATTTATCAGCAGAATGTGGAGGATAGGAGTAAAAGGGGAAGGGAAAAGAGCAAGGTTTTGTCTGTACTTAGCCGGAAAGTCTTGAGGACATGGGAAGGGGGGAAGGAGGGATGGAAAATGCCTTGGGCCTGGACACCCCCCAACCCACTATGCAAGAGCTGAGAAGTTCATGATACACTATGCACTGTTAGAAGGGAATGCAAAGAAATGGGAGAATAGTAAAAGCCTTGAAAGGAATGTAAGGGACAGGGACAGAATAACAGAAGTGGGGAACCTAACCAAAAGTCAGTCAGCCCAAGTGTGGAATGGGATGTGGGAAGCATGGGCAAAGAGGAAACATGTAGAATTCGCGTGGCTAGCAGCATGAAATGTATTACCAGTAAGAGAAAGGTTATGCAGATGGGGATTACCCAGACTGGAAAAGTGTTCAAGGGAAAACTGTGAGAGCATAGAGTCAACTTGTTACATGTTCAGGGAGTATAAATATGCAAAGAAAGTGTGGAAGAGGGTGGGGAGATTTGCAAAGAAAACGCAATGGTGTAATGTACTGACATGTGAGACGGTGATATACGGACTGAACCAAAGAGGACGAATGAGCCAAGAACTGAGACTTCTTATAATGTGTATGAGAGCGCTGTCTGGAAGATGCAGAGCTTGCTGGACCACAAGGGACTATTCTTCATACCACGAGAATGCGTGCAGCTAGCTGTGCATGAACTGCAAATGTATATTGAAAGGGATGAACAGGACCTGGTAGTGTTGTGCACGATGAACAAGTGGAGATTAAAAGACTGGGAAATGCTGTTCCAGGAAAATTCTGAGCGGGGAGAGGAGGAACAGGTGGGGAATAACAATTTAAAAATGGGATTGGGGAAACTGATGAAAGCATAACAGGTAATGCCATTTGTGAAGACAGATAGATGTGAAAGGATGTAAATGAGGAGATTTGATGTTAGTTTAGAGAAATGTTATGTAAAGTGTTGTAAACTGCTTTCTTTTTAATGTGGGGAGGAAGATTTTGATTTTAATAAAATAAAATAAAATAAAAAGGTAGATTCCCATCAGCATGCATGCCCAGTATGGGCCAGGTGTTCTATAGTCATGCTATATAGGCCATTAGTGAGTACATGCTGCTTTTGGCATCAGTTTAATGATAGACAGTGTATTTAATGAGGTTTCCTTGTATGAGAAAGTAAGGTGAGGAGCTTTCTGATTGGGGGAGGGGGGAGACGACCCTCATTTTGTATTTGAATATAGTATTTATAATAGAAATCTAGTTATAAAAGCATCCATAAGCCAAAACTGAATTCTTGGATATATACTAAGTGTTAGTAAAACACATACTATCTTACAGAAGTAACAGTTAAACAAACATTCTTCCCAGTGTCCCTCTGTAGTAGAAAGTGAAAGACAGAAACTTTTGCTGAAATGTGGTATATGGCATCTACTCCTTGCTAACAAGAAACTGTTAACCAAGTTAATAAGTTGAAACATGCAAGACCAGTCTTTCTTCCATAATTATTTTGGATACAGCATGTTGTTGGCCCTATTGCCATAGTTTCTGAAAGTTTCTGAAGTCTGATGAGTTAGATTGAAATATTACTGTATTTACTGTTCCTTTTGGTAAAGCTAATGGCACTGAACTAAAGAACTGGTCTTTCAAGATCATTGAAAAGTCATGGCTAACTAATAAATAATTATCTAATACCAGTATTCTCAGTCTGAAAAGGGGAGAGACTAAGCATTGAGGAAACGTAAGTGAAAGAAACGTACATATAATGCTAAGATGTAAAAATACCAGTAGTGCTTTTCTGTATTATATGACATGATCATTTTAATCCTTAGGGCAAAAGTAACTCTAACTACCGAAGAGGTGCAAATGTCCTCTAGAAATGAGTAGTTTGTCACGAATTGTGTTCATAATAAGGCAAATAAGCCAACATGTGTGTTTACTATGCATTATAGACATGGGTATGACATCACTGACAGCCAATTAGAAAGTTCCACTTGTGTCATTTCATAATAAAGAAAAGACTATTCAGCAGTCACTGCATTAAAGAATGCTTGTCACAGAGATTTGCACAGAAATGGGTTGATTAATTTTTAATGAATTATGCCAGAAAAAGTTACCTTGTAGAAAATTGTTGTGAGAACATTTGTGATAACTAGTCTGTTTTAAAAGAGTTTCTCTATGTGTGGGTTCTACAACTAAAGACAACCTTAAAGCAGAATCTAATCTAAAATGGCATTTCCAGCTCTAATATATACAGTTCATAAAAGTGATAAGAAGACTGTGTGGCTTATAAATTCAGATTCATATAAGTTTTAAACACCACTATATTCTCTGTAAATGTGTCCTTACTCTGCCACAATCTCCTTATCTTGATGTCTTCAAGTCAAGACTGGATACTTGTCTTAAAAAACATATTTAGTGAAACAAGGTGTTCTTTAGTCAACTGGGAATTCTGGGGGTAACTAGGGAAAATTCTCTGCTCTGTGCTATATGGGTCAGATTAGGTGATCTAGCAGTTGAGTCCCCTTTGCCTTTTAAAATCTCTGAGTAATTTCCATGTGCCACAGACAAGGCACACCACACACAATATTTTTTCTATATTAAATAGACACATAAATGAAATATAACATTATTTAAACACTGAGAAAGTATTCTCTGCAGCGTGAGACATTTTGGAGTAAAGCATGGGGGTCAGATAGCATGTTATATGTCAGGGGTGGGCAATTATTTGGGCTGGAGGGTCACTTAGAGAGTTTTGGTGAGCTGTTGCAGGCCAGGGGTCAGGGGGAGAGGGAGAGAAACTGATCCTATCTGGCCCTGGGCCCATTTAACCCACATGTACTGCTGAGGGCACTGGATGGAGTGGGAGGGTGGGGTTCCCATGGAGACCAGCCTGGGACCCCCACAGGCAGGGCACCCTTTGCTGGGCAGATAGGATGAGGCTGGAGGGAGCAGTTTCCTGGATCGGATGGGTGGGCAGGGCTGGGATTGGGAGTGGGGCATGACAAGATGGGGCTGGTGGTAGGGGCAGAGCTGTGATCTGCTCCCTGCGTGTCACTGTGTCGGCTACTGGTTCTGGGGGCAGCGGCCAGCCCCTGCTGGTGGAACCGACGCCCATCACAGGGGTGTGCGGGGAGCAGATCATGGCTCTGCCCCAGGCCCTGGCCTTGTGCAGTCACCACCCATGATCCTGGCCCTGCCCACCTGTCCAGCTCCTGGACACTGCTCCCCACCTCCCTGCTGCCCCATCCCATCCCTCTGGCCAAGTGCACCCTGCCTGCGGGGGTCCTGCATCAGTTTCTATGGAGACCCTGCCTGCCTATATGCTCCATCTGGTGCCTTCAGGTGTGGGTGCAGGGCAGTCAGGCTGAGGTGCCCAGACAATAGGGCCAGGTCAAGTGGTGACAGTGGTGATATTGGCAGTGGTAGCCAGGCTGAGTGAGCCTCTGCCATGGGGGATGCTTAGAAACTGAGTCTGTCTGCCATGCCATTCCTGCCCTGCTGTATACCCAGGGGTGGCAGGTCCAACCACATGTGCCACAGCCTAGGCTGCCCCCTGTGTCCGGGTTGGGTGGAGCCATAGACCAGATAATATCCCTTGGCAAGCTGGATCCAGCCCATGGGCTGTATTTTGTCCTCCTCTGGTCTATGTATGTATGTGTTCTCACTCTGAATGACCTACCCTGTGCCCACCCTGCAACGGCTCCTTAATATAAACCCTCATGTAAGTTATGCTTGCCTCTTTAGGGGAGGTCTATAGATGGGGTGGTTGTCAAGCAGTGTAAGGACACACACTAAAAACAGTTTCTCAAAGTAAACAAGCCCCTGCTTGGTACCTATTTTATGTCTTTCCAGAGTTTAGTCCATATACTTTAAGTTTAAAGGGACTGAGGCTGAGGGATTTGAACCTGTTCAGCCTCAGCAAGCGGAGGCTGAGTGGGAATTTGGTGGCTGCCTCCAAACTCGTTAGGGGAGATCAGCAGCAAAAAGGAAGAGCCCTATTCTCCCCAGCACCTGGGGTGACGAGGAACAATGGCCAGAAGCTGCTGGAGAATAGGTTCAGGTTAGAGATTAGGAGGCACTATTTCACTGTTAGGGTGGCTAGGATCCGGAACCAACTTGCTAGGGAAGTGGTCCTCGCTCCTATCTTGGGTAAATTCAAAAAGAGGTTGGATGAACACCTGTCTGGGGTCATGTGATCCCAGCGTGTGCTCCGGCCAGTGGTGTGGGGTTAGATTAGATGATCTATTCAGGTCCCTTCTGACCCCTAACTACTATGAAACTATGAAACTTTACACAAGTTCTTTCCAGTACTTGAGAGCACCCAGGGTACATCTAGACAAGATGCTTACTGCAATGCATAGTAGCTTGTTACTACTGCTCAGTACAATCGCCAGGCACAAACCAGGACGTGACACTACTGTGCAGTAGTAATGAGCTACTGTGCAGGTTATTTAGTACTTGGTTATGCACGTACTAAATGACTGCAGTAATAACTGCACAGTGGGTGTCCCACCTAAACGTGGCCCCAGTTTAAGACACAGAATAAAGGTGTTGTGATTTCAAAATCAGATATGCTTTTAAGCTGACTTGAGATCATACATTTAAAGTCAGATCCAAATCCAAAGTGTTGATCCCAAGTGCTCTGAACTTTGGTGGTTTAGATAAAATGAACTTTATGGAAGAGTTTTAGTTTTTGCAAAATCAAAGCTACTGGTTTCTTTAGTACCTCATTCAGACACGGTAACTCACATGTATCACCACTCTATTTATACTGATCTAGAGTAAGAATAACAGATTGTTTTAATGTAGAGGGTGAACTGCAAATAAACAACATCTTTCCCTCATATAATGAAATGGTCTCTTTATAAACAGGGTCATGGTTCCACAGTATTTTAGATTAAATGAATTACATTTCTAAACTACGTGAAGTAAACTGACTTTATAATAGTTTTGTGTTTTTAAATATTTACACCCAGTGCCTGAAACACATTTTCTCTTTTAGTTCCTTGTCATATATGTTCAGGTTTCATTATATTACTTGAAGGCAGGTAGGCAAATTTCCTCAGAGTGTCGTTTGTGATGATCAAGGACTGCCAACGAGTGGAGCACTTTTATTTTAATTGATCTGACTAGAATGAATTTCTGTTCTTCCCTGCATATGAAGATATCTCTGTATGGAGATTTTTGTTAAATTTTGTATGCAGAGTAATTTATAGAGTCAAGGAATAAACATGGGTTGAAATAACTGAAGAGGATGTTCAAAAATTAATGCTATTTTTCCTTGCTATCTAGCTCTGTCATAAAACCAAGAATAGATAGCTAAGATTGGAAACTGTAGAAAATGGAAGAAAAAAATTCACACTAAAATCAGTGCATTCAAGGGTACTAAGTGAATGAAAAACTAGCAAGATCTGAATGCATTTCAACAGCTAGTCTTGATCTTACAGTTTCTGGTACCACCAGTGGAAAAAAAATTCTAAAGTGAGAAATTTGCCTTGTATTTTATTACTATTCTTCACATACAGTTTACTGTAGTTCCAAAATAGACAGGCAAAGAACGAAAGATTTATTTGACCTACCTGTAAGCCTTGAAATATGTATTTAGCACAGCTGTTCTTTTGTGTTTAAACTCATCACAAAATACAGCTTTAATGTAACCCACCATTGATCTGCAGTAAGTGGAAACAAAATCTCTCCTTAATTAGTATCATCCAATCACTTTTTTACATTTCTACAGAACACACACTGTGAACTGTTTAATGGACTATTATTTAGAAAAGTGGCAAAGAGCTTGCAAAAAAAAAAAAAAGAAACACATAGTGAAAATAAAAACTAGCAGTGTCAATGAAAAATGTGTTGCAAAATAATGGAAAAAAAGATGTTTCGTTAAGATGGGCTTCACTGGCATTTTACTGTATAGATGAACACTACTCCAATTACTGCCAACAATGGGGAAAGAGATAGAGAGATATAGATTCATTACTTTCAACACCCTTAACTGTCTACCACTGAATTCGCTTATCTGCTCCTTTTTCCACAGGACCTGCATGGAGGGGGGAAGGAATAAACAAAGAACTGAGTAGAGTGAATGTGTCACAAATTACCACAAACACACTGTGACTCAATGCACTTTTCATTTCTCTCCTCATTAACTGTGTCTTGCTCAAAATGAGAGACTGGGTCTAAACATAATCAAGTCCCACAGATAACAATTGACTTGACTGCTGGGGCAGTCATCACCTTCTAGCTACTGGGAAATAAATTTAGAAATAAAATGAGTTAAAATAAAATTCACTCTGCTCTCTTTTCTGTGCTCAGATAATTTGAAGGCCATCAAGGCCTGCAGAAACAATCCATCTCTCTGTGAAAAGGAAAGCAGCCTGTGCCACTACCAATAAGGCATGTCTTTAGTGTTATCAAGAGTAAGTATAATTACACAGTGGAAAGGCCATCAAAGTGTCTTGGGCTGTGGTATTTTTTTCCTGAGGTCTTCATCAATAGTGCTGTCGGAATGAAAAGAATAAGCGGGGGGAAAAAGAAAAAAATAATATCCTCCAGATTGGTGTGACTGACCTGCAATCTAGTAGAGCACATTATAATTTGAGAGCAGTAGGAAGATTCAATAAAAATTTTGCTGTCTTCTTCTTTAAATCAGGAAGGATTAATTTCAAGAATCTCTGTGTATGCTCTTGTGGTCCCCGTTTTGTCAGGGCTGAGATTTCTCCACAGGGCAAATCCTACTGGAGAATATTTATGGTAGCAAAGATGCTTTTTCTAGATCTAAGCAGAGCTACATTTCTGATTGGCAGATTTCTGTCTGTTAAACAGTATAATATAGGGCCATCAGATCTTGTGAAACAGGAGCTCTCCCCTGCACTATTTATAGGCACTTAGACTGTGTGCCCACTGAAGTTGACTGATTAGTTAAATTTCTGTCCTAAGAAGTATTAGATCAGGCCCCCTCCAAACTGCATTTCCTAACATTTTTTCCATTTAATGAAATAAACATATAGTAAATCCAATGCTTTTTTATGATATGATTTCATAAGTATTAGAAATATGCATGAGTTAAAGCCTGTGGTGCTTTACTCGCGTGATTAATCATTACTGAAGTGAAGAGTACTGCAGTTTGAGTGAGGATTATTTCTGTGAGGAAGTCTTAGGTAGGGTCCATCCCTGTGTTTGGGATTTATGCAACCAACTTGCTCGTTTGTTGTGTTGTGTTGCACTTACAAGTCATTAGAAATAAGGAGCGATTCCTAGCCATGGGGAGCAGTCATTGTTGACTTAACACAACGGGGTCTTCTTAAAACAACCTCGGGAGCAACTATGGTAAAAGGCCTCCAGTTTTATCTAACCATCATTGCTTCACTGTCATATTATTGCTGGATATGTCTCTTTCTAAGGCAACCATATCTGGAAAACACAACATCAAAAATGCAAGTGCCTGATTGCTCTGAGGCAGGTTTGGTCATTAAAAAACCTTAAGCTAACCATGAACCTCTGAGACTGGCTTTTTTGGCTCCTGTCTAGTTTTTGCAACATGTACATATATTTTCCAAGCCTTGCTTTTTTAATAATAGAGAAGATTTATTACAAGAAACCTGATTACCTGAGCAGTAGTGCTTTGACAAATGTCTAGTTTTTAAATAATCTCTATAGATCTCCAGGAGTCTAGGAGAACTGAAGTAGAGCTGACCAAAAAAAGTAGCCAAGCATAATAAAATGAGAGGTGGGGGTAAAAATAGAAACATAGTTAATGGAATGAAAATGAGAAATGTGCATGATATGCTCCTTTAAGACATCAAGGAATTTTTATTGGCTGCCTGGCAAAGTAATTCTCCATGTTAAGTTTTGTTTGGATATCAACACTGTCTAGAAATAAAGGATGAAATCTGGTCCCACTGAAGTCAGTGACAAAACTCCCATTGGCTTCAATCGAGTTTTACCTGGGGGGGGATTCGCTTTTTTTTCAGGGAACTAGTGGGGATATGGGGTTATTAGACTCCTTCAAGAAGAGGGAAGACCTGACTTTTGGAAGACCCTGAATCCTTATGTACCTAGTGTGCAATACTGAAAAATAATTGATCTTCTGAAGTTATTTTAATTGCTGCATTCTGTCTTCTAACCAAAGTACATGCAAGAAGTCATAGGACCTCCAACTCTGTGTCTTTGGGTACTATTACAGGTAACCTTAAAAACATTTTAAATGTGCACAGTGTTATGGTGTTATAAAGTTAGAACAGTTTCAGAACAGTCCCAAGTTAAAGCTTAATGCCACCTCAGACCTGCGCAATTGTGACTTGTCACTAGAGGGCCTGGAGAGCAGGGGCATCAACAGGAGCCACAAATCTATCCTTTTGCCATGGGAGAGGAGAAGGGAGGACATTTTAAAGGTGAAGAAACCACCATGTGTCCTTCCCTCACTCCACAGCAAACAGGAGCCAACCACAGCTGTGGGCAGGAAGGGGAAAGTCTTGAAACAAAATGGTTTGAAGTGAACAGGGCAGGCAGGGGAGAGAAATAGAGAGAAAGGAGTGCAAAAAAAAAAAAAAAAAGAATTAAAAAAAGCACCTAAATTCAGTATTGCCAACCCCCAAAGTGGCAAAAATCATGAGAAATTCTTAAAAAATCAAGAGATTGGCATGTAAATTATGAGATGCTATTTTTGAAGTGTGTGTTCATGGGGTGGAGCATTATTTCTAAAGGTGTGGGGGGCTCTGGTTATGTGTGGGATTTAGGGCCCAGAGAGTGAGGGTCCCTGCACACCCTGGCAGGATGTGGGGTACTGTGGGTCAGGAATGAAAGTCAGCAGCAGGGCTGGGTAGGGTGGAGCTCTGGCAAGGGAGTTAGGAGCACATACACACACAGCACCCATCTGGTAAGTGGAGGGGAAGGGGCACGTGGGCAGATCGAGGCCCACATGGTGAGGGAGGGAATGGGGCAGGAGCAGGGCCTGGGGTGAAAGGGGCCGCAGGGCCAGGGTGGGTCATCCAGAGGTGCGGGAAGTGTGGGGGGGATACATCTCCTGCCCACCGGATGGCAGGAACCACACTGGAGTCATGTGGCTGAGCTCCTGGGGCAAAGGCAGGAGGGGACAGAGCCCCACCCCACAGTGCGCAGCCTGCTTCTGCCCTGCAGGGGGCATGTGACCCCCATGCCTTCCCCGGGGATGTGTGCTGCTGCCAGGAGCTGCATCCTGCCCTGCACCCCTGGATGACTGGCCCTGGGAACCATGGACCTCAGCCCCTGCTTCTGTCTCACTCTCTCCCTTACTGTGGGGGCCTCGATCTTTCCTCCTCCCACCCCTTCCCCTCCACAGACTTACCAGCTAGAAAAATATGGAGATCTGATGGTTCAATCAGGAGATTGTGAGTCAGAGTTATTTTGAGTTAGAAATCCCAGAGCTGAGACCCAGTGGGTTTGCTGCATGGATTGGGTAGCAGGGGCGGGAGAGAGAAAGGGGTGCTGACAGAGCCAATTCAAATGAATAGCGGTTTAGTTCAAATTAATACTATAGGAGAGGTGAGGCTTAGCCATGGTTGAGTGGGTGGGGAGGGAAATACTTGCCCAGTGCTAAAAGCCAATTGCCCATGCTCATTAACTGGCTTTTTAACCCCTCCCTTTGCACCAATGGCCAGCCAGATGAGTGCATGGAGGTGCTAAATCAAGAAGCAAACTGGTGAGATGCACCTTGGTGTTTAGAGTGGTTAGGGTGTTCCGGAGTCACACCCCCTGGAAGCTAGGGTTGGTGGGTTGGTTTGGAGCTAGCACCATCCCCCTGGGCAGTAGAGTTCAGAAGGGCTGAAAATTGCCCCTCAAACAAAGGAGTGAGAAACCGTGGGAAGGGTGCATCCTGGGAAACTGGAAAAAATAAAAGTAGAGTATTTTATCTCCCCAGAGCAGACTAGCAATAACCTGGAAGGACCTGGGTAAAATGGATCAAAGATAATCCTCACTTGAATTGACATAACTTTAAAACATTTAGAGGGTACTTAGCATAGATTAACACCCTTTAACAGGGGAATGCTCCCATTTTAAGTGCCTTTATGACAGTTTAAAGGTAAACTGTAACACCACCCTTCCAGGAAAGGTCTATACTGCAATCAAAGCCTACAGTGTTACAGAGACAAACATGAGCTAGATGTAAATTAGCTATGTTGTGTACCAGTTGCTGTCTAATGAGGACAGCACAGAACTCAGTGCAAGCTAATTTACCTTACTGAGTCACTGCATTCTAAGTATGGTCCAATGGTTTGCAAAATATGGCCCGCTGGTAGATACTTTGAAAATTCACATTGCAAAATGAACGGAGAATAAACGAGGTGTTCTGAGGGCATCCCCTCTCACCTCCCACCCTCCTGGAATATGAAAGAGTTTGGTTTCCATGCTAAATTTGCCATTGTATATAGTCCATATGCTCAATCAAGAGGGTATTTTCTTGGTGGTGTCATTTGAACATCATCTCTGTTGATGGCAATCCATTGCTGTAGCAAGACCCTGTTATGCTGATTCCATGAAAGAGTAGAGGGCATTTAGTAGTGAACTTTTAGATGGTGATCTACTCAAGATGGAGTTTTCGGTTCTGGTTCACCACGCATCTTCATTTGGATATTGTGCAAAACAGCAGATGCAAACAGCCAATTACAACTTCTTTATTAAGGGTTGCTGGACCTTGAAACAAATAAGGTTCACGGAGGATGCTTTCACCTACACCATCGGAAGATTAAGCATAGTGGAAAGCCACTTTTCCCCTTCCTGTACCTTACAGCCTTCCCTCTGGTACACAGAAGATTCACAGGTTCACACAAGTTTAGGGATGGAAGGGACCTCATGAGATCATCAGGTCCAGCCCCCTTGCTCTGGGAAGGAAAGACTGCTGAGGTCAAATAACCCCAGCAAGGTGTGCATCCAGTCTCCTTTTGAAGATCTTCAGGGTAGGTGCCTGCACCACCCCCACTGGGAGTCTATTCCAGAGTCTCTTCACACGAACAGTGAAGAAGTTTTTCCTTATATCTGGTCTGAAAACTTCTTCTAGGAATTTATGACCGTTGCTCCTGGTTTTCCCTTGGGGTGATTTGGTGAATAGTTGTTTGCCTAGCCCCTGATGCTCTCCCCTGATGTATTTGTAAGCTGCCACCAAATCTTCCTGAAGTCTTCTCTTTTCTAGGCTGAACAATCCCATATCTGTCAGTGTTTTCTCATATAGATTGTTCTTCAGGCCTCTAATCATATGAGTGGCTCTTCTCTGGGCTCTCTCAAACTTCCCCACATACTTCTTGAAGTGTGGAGCCCAGAACTGGACTTACGACTCTATCTGCAGCCTCATTAATGCCGAGTAGAGTGGGAGAATAATTTCCTTAGTTTTGCTTGAGAGGCATCACTTGATGCATGCCAGCATACTGTTTGCTCTGCTACCTGTAGCATCACACTGGTGACTCATATTTATTTTATGGTCAATTATGACCTCCAGGTCTCTTTCAGATGTGGTGCTAGTGTAGCACCACCAAGCCTGGAAGTTTGTTGTGGATCTTTCCTCCCCAGATGGAGCACTTTATACTTCTTAGTGTTGATCTGCAACTGGTTCTTGTCTGCCCATGTAACTAATCTATCTAGATCTGCCTGGATCGTCAGCCTACCCTGATGCATGGCTGCACTTCCCCACAGCTTAGTGTCATTGGCAAACTTTTGCCAGTGTGGTTTTCAGTCTCACATCCAGATCATCGATCAAGATGTTGAAAAGTACTGGCCCAAGTACGAAACCCTGGGGGACCCCACTGGCTACTTTCTACCAGGTTGACACAGATCCATCTATTCGTACTCTCTGGCCCCACCCATCTGACAATTGAATTGTTGAGCCCTTAGTCCCCTAGTTTTGCCTTGAGAGCCTCATGGGACACCAAGTCAAAGGCCTTCCTAAGGTCCAAGTAAATGATGTCAACCTCATCTCCCTTATCCAGGTGGTAATTAACTTGGTCATAGGAAATGAGGTTAGTCACCTACCTGTGACAAAACTGTGCTGTCATTCAGAATTTTGCCTTCTACTAGCTTATCGCATATGGACTCCTTGAGAATTTTTTTCAAGGATTTTTCCTGGGATTGAGGTCAGGCTGATTGACCTGTAGTTCCCTGGGCTTTCTCCTCCCCTTCTTGAAGATGAAGTACTTCCAGTCCACTTCTGGGTCTGCCGGGGAGTGCATGGGGGGGGGCTGCATCTCCCCTGGCTCAGCAATTGGCTGTGGGGGGACCCTGGGTGCCCCCCCCAGACCCAGAAGCCCCCGGTCACTGAGCCAGGGGGGGTGCATGGTTGCGGGGGGAGGCCATGTATGCTCCCCGGTGGACCTGAAAGTGGACCGGAAGTGCTTCTAGTCAACTTCTGGGTCTGCTGCTGAGTGCTCTGGGGAGTCCCTCACGCTCCTGTGGGATACTCCATGTGCCCCAGCATTGCAGCATTCACAAGCCATCTGCTACCTAGAGGTATGTAGAAAAAACATTTAAAGCTGTGTCTATGTCCAAATCTCTGAATCTTTCCAAATTGATTCAGAAGGTTCCTATTCAATTCAGAGAGAATAAAGGGTCCTCTGATTCAATTTGGATTTGGAGATTCAGCCACCGAATTGGGCCAAATCTCTGCCAAATCAGGGATTGAAGTTTGCACAGCCCTAGCAAACATGTGTTGTGTTCACTAGCACTCTAAACTATGCTGTTTACAGAAAACTGCATAACTTAACCTAGCCAATGTCTAGGAATCTTCTCTATCTCTCAGCTGCATAGCTGTGACTTGCCACCAGAAGCTTGGTGAGCAGGGAAGGACTAGGAGCTGTAGCTGTGAGATGCCAGTGGAGGGCTGATGAGCCAGGATAGGTTTCTGTCTTTGCTCTATGGGTTGGGATGTGAGAGATCCTGGGATACTGGAAGACTTTATCTTGGGTGGTACATCTGTGGGGAGTAGGCACACCTTAATGGAACAGGAGCTGGGTGGTGTAGATCAGAGATAATCCTTCCCTGGACAGGTGTAACTTTGAACGACATAATGAGTGCTTAAAACCACTTCAAGGTGTTAATGTGAGGACAATCCAGGGATTAAGAGCTCCAGGAGCTGCCCCAAATTACTGTGTAACAAGGCCCTATTACTACCTTATTACTACCGAGGGTGCTGAAGGCACTGGCCGACGTCATTGCAGAGCCACTGGCGGGAATATTCGAATGCTCGTGGCGCACGGGCCAAGTCCCAGAGGACTGGAAAAGGGCTAACGTGGTCCCCATTTTCAAAAAGGGGAGGAAGGAGGACCCGGGCAACTATAGGCCGGTCAGTCTCACCTCCATCCTTGGTAAAGTATTTGAAAAAATTATCAAGGCTCACATTTGTGAGAGCCCGGCAGGACAAATTATGCTGAGGGGAAACCAGCATGGGTTTGTGGCGGGCAGATCGTGCCTGACCAACCTAGTCTCTTTCTATGACCAGGTTACAAAATGCCTGGACACAGGAGGAGGGGTAGATGTTGTATACTTAGACTTCAGGAAGGCCTTCGATACGGTATCCCACCCCATACTGGTGAACAAGTTAAGAGGCTGTGATGTGGATGACTGCACAGTCCGGTGGGTGGCGAATTGGCTAGAGGGTCACACCCAAAGAGTCGTGGTAGATGGGTCGGTCTCGACCTGGAAGGGTGTGGGCAGTGGGGTCCCACAGGGTTCGGTCCTTGGACCGATACTCTTTAATGTCTTCATCAGCGACTTGGACGTGGGAGTGAAATGTACTCTGTCCAAGTTTGCAGATGACACAAAGCTATGGGGAGAAGTGGACACGCTGGAGGGCAGGGAACAGCTGCAGGCAGACCTGGATAGGTTGGACAAGTGGGCAGAAAACAACAGGATGCAGTTCAACAAGGAGAAATGCAAAGTGCTGCACCTAGGGAGGAAAAATGTCCAGCACACCTACAGCCTAGGGAATGACCTGCTGGGTGGCACAGAGGCGGAAAGGGATCTTGGAGTCCTAGTGGACTCCAAGATGAACATGAGCCGGCAGTGTGACAAAGCCATCAGAAAAGCCAATGGCACTTTATCGTGCATCAGCAGATGCATGACAAATAGGTCCAGGGAGGTGATACTTCCCCTCTATAGGGCGTTGGTCAGACCGCAGTTGGAGTACTGCGTGCAATTCTGGGTGCCACACTTCAAGAAGGATGCGGATAACCTGGAGAGGGTACAGCGAAGGGCAACTCGTATGGTCAAGGGTCTGCAGACCAAGCCCTATGAGGAGAGACTAGAGAAACTGGACCTTTTCAGCCTCCACAAGAGAAGGTTGAGAGGCGACCTTGTAGCTGCCTATAAGTTCATCACGGGGGCACAGAAGGGAATTGGTGAGGATTTATTCACCAAGGCGCCCCCGGGGGTTACAAGAAACAATGGCCACAAGCTAGTAGAGAGCAGATTTAGACTGGACATAAGGAAGAACTTCTTCACAGTTCGAGTGGCCAAGGTCTGGAACGGGCTCCCAAGGGAGATGGTGCTCTCCCCTACCCTGGGGGTCTTCAAGAGGTATCTAGCTGGGGTCATATAGACCCAGCACTCTTTCCTGCAGGGGGTCGGACTTGATGATCTATTGAGGTCCCTTCCGACCCTAACATTTATGAATCTATGAATCTACCTTTTGTTGCACCACTGATTTTCCTCTTAGGTAACACAGCAAAGGGAATTGATGTCTCTTTGATCTGCATTTGTGGCACCTTAAAAATTAAGGTGGCACAAATGGGAAATCAGATTATGTCTGTTTCCACCCTTAGGGACACCCAACCTAACTTTGCCTGAGGTGGCTCTGGAACCAGAAGCAGCAGTAGCCATTTTAATGAAGGTTTACGCTCAAGCCAGTAAGATCTGCTACTCAGCAGAGCTCATGAGCCTTGGCACTAATGTGGCTCTACTGCTTCTGGTTCCAGAGCCAGCAGGTACCATGCTAGCTCAGGTATCTCTGCCTTGTAAAAACATACCATTAAGGCCTCTATGATCTGCTTATTTAGTCAAAGGGGCCTTAGCCAACCATACAGTTTAAGTTTGGTCCAATCCATGGAATCCTCAGAGGCTGTAGAAACTGCTTTCACGTGTTTAAAAAAATACTGACATTTTGGAAAGTGCCAATAGCTCAGAAGTTCTTTAGTCAAACTCTGTTCTTGGCAGATTAACAGAGAGAAAATTTTACAAGATATACCCCTAGCATACTAGGAAATCAAATATCTACAAACGGGCTTTGAGAACAAAGTTAAACAGACAATGTATATATTTCTTTTAGCTCAGGCTTTGTAAATGTAAATGATCTACATCTTGTAATTTTTATATGACAGTATCATGGGTGCACAATTTTATGTTGTGCCAGATTTGTGGTTTCTGATTCTAAATCTGTTTTTGGCGCACACATGCACACATACAAATAGAGAAAGGAAATATTTATAGTGTTAAATAAAACTTGTCCACATCTTTAGTGAATGGTTTATTAAGGAAGACTATATGGCAAGCCACAGGAGGGTGGAATGTAACTTTAGCTTTCTGCATCCACAAAACTCATTTGGAAAAAATAGTGCTGCAAAGGCCTAAAGGAAGAAGAAACATAGTTTGTATTTGTAAAATAAATCATGCAATTACTCTGAAAGACCAACATGAACTTAGTATGTCTCCATCAGGTCTTTCACTCACAGTGGTTTCATGAGCAGGATGAAGTATGTATTTGTGTTGATTCAGGGAATCTATTCTTTATTTTTTGGCTGAACTGTTGGTAGATGAAGCTTAGCAGATGTTGCATTGCAACATTTATTGGACAATTGAGGCTTAAAGGTAGAAAAAATGAACAGATCAAAACATCCCATAATAATCAGTAGAGCTAATAAAGTTATAGGAATTGCAGGAAAGGATATAAAGTGTGTACTCAAAAAGTCATGTAAGAAAGACAATTGCTGCCCTCCCCAAATTAGTTCAGCTTTTTATTATTTATATTGTATTGTCCTCCAGTACCTAAATGAAGGCTCCATATTACTAGGTGTAACATCAGAAACATTATCTGCCCCGGTCGGCTTACAGTCTTGGTGCCTGGTAGGACTTAATTGGCATAAAAAACAGACAAATGATGAGGGCTGGTTTGGAAGATGAGGTAGAAAAAAAATTGAAAAGATTTTAACGGAAGCATTCAGCCATATCTCAAGTATTGTCCTGTTGGTGCTACTTGTTGGCATTGGAAATAGGTCCCTATAAACCAAAAATATACCAGTGTAATTTCTGTGTGTTCTTTGTAGAACAAGAACCTGTCATTATAGACTACGTCCCTTTATGGAGTAATTCTCATCAGGGCTACAACATTCTCCAAGACAATGCTAGACTCACATAGGAGGATGATGCTAGTGCTTTGTAATGCTGGCACCTGTTAGAGGAGGTAGAGAATCGAAGAACAGGATAAGCATACAAAACAGAAGTAAAGAATGAAGATCCAAGACGCATGTAATAAACCACCACCTGAAAGTATATTGCAATAGAGGGTGCTACAGGTAAGAAGGACAGAGAGAAAGATAAACAAAACAATTGCCATATTACCTGAAAAGAAAAGGCGCATTAATGGTATGTGTGTGTTTGATTTAAACAAAAAAATTGACACCATAAAAACTTGCTTCTAAAGAAAAGCTTTGGTAGCAGAATGGAGGATATGTAATACAAAAAACATGAAAGCCCTGTATATAAGGTAGCCATCTTTCAATACACCCATTTTTTTTTTTTTATGTAGGCTCTATTTTTTTAAAGTGTGCATTACATAAAGCTGAGCAGAAGTTCCAGAACTTTATATATCTACCTTTCTCTGTTTCCTAAATTTGGACTCTGCTCCAGAAGTAGCAGGCATGGTCCTGATGAGCTGTAACTGCTTTGCGTTAGGACGCTCCCTGTAACACTTCCACAATATGCTGATTTCATTATGATAACTGGTAAGGGTAGTATAAAGTTTTAATATATAGTTTTATCATGATCGCAAACTGACTTTATGAAACTTTGTTCATTAGTCTTAGCAAAAACCCAAAAGCAGCACATTCTTGCCAAGTAGAAAACATTTTAATTGAGTATAGTAATACCTAGAAATGTGGTTATCAGATTAAGCAAATACTACAACAACGTAAAGGATTTTATGGTGTTTAGAACTGAAGCCAAACAGCAGTTTTATTCTGAATCTTAAGGAAGTGCATTGTGATGATTTAAATCAGTGTTTTCAGTGGTGCTGATAACACCATAGTTAGGACATTATTTGTCAAGTAGTAAGTAGCATTTACCTTTGCACATTTAATTTTGTGTTAACATTTTTAATAACCTAGAATTGCATTTAGTTCTACAAAGAAGTGTTTTATTGCTGGATCCAAAAAAGGATGTAGGTGTCTGGGACTTCGATGGAATACATGTGCCTAAGAACAAAACTGTGATCCTGAATATTTCAGTTCTGTTGCTGCCAAGTTCTGAAGGTGCCTAACCTTTATAGGTGCTTCAATTTTTTACCATAATGATCCCCCAATATCTAATGTTCTGGTTTTGTCCATGACTTTGGTTCATGAAAGCTTGCGCTTGCTCTCTGTATATCTTATTTAGTTAGTCTATAAGGCTAGGCATAGATATTCAAAAGTCCAAGATGGAATTGATCTAAGTTGTGTAGTTGTCTGTAGGTGGTGTAGTTTAGATGAGTAGCAAACAGAACAAACATTCACCCTTTAATGGGTGCAAATCTTAGATGAGGTTCCATTATTTTTAGACCAGCCTGCGTGTGCCAAACTTCTGTTCTGTTTTGGGTATAGACTGGTTTCCAATCACTTATACCAGTAAAAGTATAATGTCTATACCTGGCCTAAAGGTACATATCTACCCTACCTTCTGTCTTCAGAGGGCTGAGCAACTCAGTCCCTAGCTGATGCCTAAACCTGCTCAGGATCCAGAAAATAGGTGTTCTTATCACTTATTTCCTCCCAAGGAAGCAAGGGCCAGATCCAAACAATTCTGCTTAGTGCCAAAGCAGTTCTTAGAGAGAATTCAGATGTCTAGTTCACAAAAAGATCCATTGCAGCAGCTGGAAAACTGCTTATGTATCTCTATTCCTATGCCTGAAGAAGGGTGATTGTGCCCAAAAGCTTGCTAAGAACATTCTTCCAATTACTCAGTTGGTCTAATAAAAGATATCACATCCAGTCAAAGAACCTCGCCTTCCTGGGAAATAGTGTATATGGCTTTGAATCCCCTCAGACAGAGGAGGCAAGGTCTACCATTTATTAGCCAAGTGCTCTAAACTCAGAGACAGAGTTAACTTAGATTGAGTTGGCCATTTTTAGACCAAAATGGCCAACTGAATCTAAGTTAACCCTTCCTCTGAGGTAGTCTAACTTAGATTGGATTGGTCATTTTAGACTGATCTAACTGTCCTGAACTTCTGTATAGTTCCAAGTGCTGCCCCAGGGTTGGAAAAGCCCAGCTGTTGGCCCCAGCCTGGGGTCTGTGCTCTTCCTACCCCTTTACTGGCAGCAGGCTATTTTTGTACCCCCCAACCCTTCCCCACCCCTATACAGACAACGCCCCCCACACCAGCCAGCCCCGCCAACCCGTCCAAACCTCCCATCCCAAAAGCCATTCTAGGTGCTGGTTTTACTGGGGTTCACCAGTGCTACGAGCTGAGGAAGTAAACTGGGATGGGGAGAGGTGTGGATGGGATGGAGGGGGTTGGTTTGCCAGGAAAAGGTTGTTCATTTGGGGTGGGGAGATAAAAATAGCCCCTGGTACCAAGATGTGGGAAAGAAGGACATCCTCCCAAGCCCCTCCACAGACCCCACTAGCCCCCTCGTCCCACCAAAACCTCTTGGACCCCCCTGCCTCCCGGATCCCTGTGACCCTCCCAGGAGTCTGCTTGCCACCACAATCCCCCCCAAAACCTCTCAGTCCCCCCCATCCCAACTTACTTTAGATCAGGTGCCCATTTTTAACTTGATTTATCCTCCCCCAACATCCCTGAATGTCTGCATGCACCCTAAGTGTCTCCCTGGTCAATGCTTGAGCAGAGTACTCTAGTTTGCTTCTTTGAGGGGCCTGATCCTTTACATTGGCTCCCAATGCAGGGAGCCTATGCATATAGGCCTGGTCTCTCTGAATGCTCATTTGAGACAAAATACCCATTTTTTGTATTGCAGCACCTAAGTAGAGATGCTTATGAGTTTGATTTGGATCTGACCATAAATATGGGTGGCATTCTCAGAATATGCCTAATACATCTATAAGATCAGGATTTTCACAAAATGTGGTGACAAACACCTTTAAAACACAGAAAAGGGGTTGTTACCCCTCTCATTTTACACAGTATCATCATGCTTAGAACACTCACCCAGGATGTGGGACTAATTCCCTCCTCTATCACATCTCCTACCTCCTAAAAGAGTACATTAACCATCAGGGAATAGACTAGACTGGAGTGGAAACACTTGCACTCCCTCACATTGAAGCTGTTCCCTTTTGCATTAAAAAAGAATTAAAGATTCATAGGGCCAGAGAGAGAGGGAAAGAAAATGAGCATGAATTTTTAGCCTAGTGATTAGGGCACTCAGCTGAGAAGACTTGAGTTCCTGTCCTTGCTCCAAGGACTGTTTATGTATTTTACATTAAATGGTCATTGTCTAAAATACACGCTAGCCACTGGAGAGTCCTTACTTTCTGATGAAGGTGACAGAAAAGGATACAGAACCTCTACTGCCACGCACACCAATAAAATCTATCTGAAACAATAACGATAACAAAAAAACACGTTCGTATCCAAAGTACAAAAGATTAAGCCAATCTGCAAGTATGGTGCTATTTCACATAAAAGGTGGCCCCCATCTTCTACTGACAAGAAAAAGTCGTATTGTCAAAAAATAATTTTCTTTCATTTTATCTCTTACCCTCACAAAAGCTCATTTTAAAAGGTATTAATACTTTCAACTAGCTCATAAAGTCACAAAACAAAGAAATCTGTTCTTATTTTCTTAAGGACATCTTCATGGTTTCATATTCTATGTCTCTTGGTCTGTAATTTTCCTTGTTGAGCCACAAAAAACAATCAGCTTAATACTATGATTCTAGTGTATAGTGCTAAAAATGTTATCAACAGTGAAACCCCAAGCATCATAACACATTCCAGTTTAAAGTGACATACCAATTTAATAAGTATATCTAGGAAACTCTGGGTAACTTTTCTTTGATTGCTGTATCTATCATTTTAATAATGGAATTCAGAAAATAAAAATCTATGCAATGGCTCCAAAGAAAATGGACATAAACGCATTGATTATCTACAAGGATCTATTTAATTCAATATCTCTGGGGTGCATAATAATTTATAACTCCTCTGTATAAAATTATAGGGAATTAGCTGCATTGTTAAATGTCTTTTAACCTGACTTCAGGTGTCCTACCAATGTTCCTCTAACAGGGTTATTCAAATCCCATTCCGATTTCTGGTGGAATTTTTATCAAGTGTGTGGCTATGTTTTGCCAACAAAAAATGAGAAAAGAGAAGACTCCATTCACATTCATCTGCGGGGATTCAGCAATTAAATCAATTTGATTAACCAAAGACCCATTCTGCTGTGTATTTACATACTGTAATTACAAATTGGCAAATAGCGGAAAAAGTGGAAGCGTGGGATATCGTGTTTTTCTGACAGTTGTTCAAATGAAATAAATTTAATACTTCTAAATATGCAGCCCAATTTAATCACTATTTTAGCATCCCAAACAGGAAAAAAAAATCTTTTTCTAGGTTTTAGACAGTCTCAGATTATGTCTAATTAACCAAAAAGGGTGACATCCATTTATATTTTACACCATTTTAAAATATCTCTAGAAGTCATGATGTCTCATGTTTATTCAGATCCTTTTTTAAAGGAATATAGCTTCAATGTAAGGACTATCTTAACCTCCTCTCAAGTAGTTGGATAGGATGATATTCTATGTCATTACACTGGATGCTAAAAAGAGCAGTATAATAAATATAAGCAGGGCTTGAAAATTCTGTTTGGCCATCTACCATAGATAAAGAGGGAATTTAGATAGAAACATAGCATTCATTTATTCCAAATTTAAACTTTCATCTAAGATTATAAACAAGTTCTTGCATTTTGATTGCAAATGTTTGTCCTTCTGGATTCACAGTCAGACAATTCCAGTGTCTCTGATGCTGCTCTCAGACTTTGTAACTGGAAGCAGAATAGTGAACAATTTTTGCTTTCAATATTTAGCATCTTGTTGTGCAGGGGAGAAACCATCCAAAATGATATCATTTCCCCTTAGCTGACTTTACTGCTGCTCCTTTTTCTACAAAGAACCTGGTGCTCAAGAAAGCCGTGGGGAAAGGGGAGAAAAATAATGTAATATGGCAAAGCATGGAACAGACTCTGCTAACTGAGTAGTAACCATGTGCTCAAGTGGAAGAACTGAGAAAGTGCTTAAGTGCAAATACCCCAAAGTATTTAGTCACCCAACTCTAAGTAATGGATTGATTGATTTCAGTGAGAGTTGGGTACTAAATAGTTTTGAGGATCTAAACCTCAGCCCATCACTGAAAGATTTATTAGACACCTACTAGATAGAACATGAGCAAGGGTCCAGAGAAAACATGCTAAAAGAGTCCTAGCAACCTCTTCAATGCACCAAGTGGGAGGAGATAGTTTGTGTTCTCATGAAAATGTTGCCCAGGACTGCTGACCCCTTATTTTACAAATACATATCCCTTATCATTGAACTTCATCCTTGGCTTGTAGGTTTAGTGCTTTGGTTTTACAGCTGTCTGGTAAAAAAAAGCATTTGGCCTTAATACTAGTTAATTATATGTAGTAACAATGGAATGTTTGTGTCGATAATCTGCTTCTTTCATAAGTGAGAATCACAGACCAAAGACTAGCACATGGAATTTTCACTCTTCCAGGTCATCCCATATACCATGGATTTAGTTTCCTTTGGATCTGGTATAAAAATTTAAAGGAAATGGTTGTGCAAAAGGACGTGGCATAACGACACAGAGATAAAGTTGGGAATAATAATGAACACTGCAATGGTCACAGATTATAAACTCACAGCAAAACTATTACTACTACAAATTCATTACAAAGCCTTTAAGTTGAAACTTTGTTTTTAGAAAATTAAATTTAAAACAAACCTATCTTCACGTGTTTAGCCTTAGTTCACAGATGGCATCATAGGCTTGTAGCAAATCGCTTCCGCAGGGCCTTTTCAGCTAGGATTTTACCTCTTCTCCAAGCATGTCTCAGCTAGCATCAGTAGTCTGCAGTCTTTCAACCTACTAGCCCTTGCTGTCTGGAGCACTGCCTAAACTATCTCCATTACATGTAATCTTTCATCAGACAAAGTAAATAAATCAAAGCTTTAGTGTATTGGACCCTGGGATGGGTCTGCTGTAGCCTCAGACTTCCTTTCCTAGGCTTGTCATCCTCCTTACAGCCCAGAGGTTTCCTCCTCTGGTGCTTCTCCTTCATCTCTCCCACTGACTCTGCCTGCTGTGGTTTTTGTTTCCCAGTAATCCACACCCTCTTTAACCTCTTTATTCCCAGAGCTGCAGGTCTTCAGCCTAACTAGCTGCCTTCTCTTAAGGGGCTAGGCCACCCTGCTACAAGGATCATAGGAAAGTAAGGCTGGAAGGAAACCTTACAAGGTCATCTAGTCCAGCCCCTTGCTCAAGGCAGGATCATCCCTGACTAAACCATCCAGCCAAGTGGTGGTCCAACTTGCTCCTGAAAACTTCCAAGGATGGACATTTCATAGTTTCTCTAGGTGGCCTGTTCCAATGCTTGATCATCCTCATAGTCAAAAAGTTCCTCCTCATCTCCAATCTGCATTTTCTGTGCTGGAGCTTGAGGACATTCCTCCTCACCCTTTTCTCTGAAACCGCAAAGAAAAGCCCAACTCCATTTTCTCTATAGTTGCTCTTCAGGTAATTGAAGACTGTTATCATCCATCTCTCCTAGTCTTTTCTTTTCCAGACTAAATAACTCTAGGTCTTTCAGCCTCTTCTCAAATGTCATACCTCCCAGGGCCCCTAAGAATTTTTGTTGCTCTGTGTAACAGGGGCTCAGGCAGGAGCCCTGTTACTAAGGCAGGATTGGGCATGACTGACCTGACAATTCACCCTGGCAGGTGGAGGAATTATACACCCAGGGCAGGACCGGGTGATTAGCCTGCCACAGCCAGTATATATCCGGTGGCAGGACAGATACCTTTTCCCTTCAGGCATAAGAAGAGAGTGAGGGGTGGCTGAGGCCCCAGATGGTGAAAAAAACTAGAAGCCCACCTGGTGACCTGGAAAGATGCCGAGACTGCGGGACTCAAGACTAGGTGACGCCAGGCTGCAGGCAAGCTATGTACCTTATGATTCCAAATAGCTCCGTTGAGTTGTGGTGAGGGCCAGAGCTCTGCAGAACAGCGGGACTGGGGGAACCCTGAGTAGAGGGAGAGAGAGACCCCCCAGGACAATGGACGAGCAGGAGGATCCCACGCTGACCCTGACCCTGAACTCAGAACTGTAGTCCTGCTGAGAGCAGTGGCATGAGAAGCAGAGGAGCAACCGAGACTCCTCCTAGCAAGAGGCAGATGTGAGAGATGCAGGGAATGCACCTCAGTAACAGATAATTAGCACTTAGAACATTGAGCGCTACAATGTATCCAGGAAATATAAGTTGCCAAGTTATCTACTCTGCAGTTCAGATGTACCTTGCTAATGAAGTAATTAGTGAGGTTACTGCTTCTGTGCAACTTTACTTTGGGAAATAAACCAGCACTCTGAGCATGTTCTATTGTGGTGGCGTTTATTGATCACTAGCTCTAAAAGACCACTAATACCTTCCTTGTTTCCTTTCAATCCAAGTTGTGGCAGGTGAGTACTGAAGGGAGGCAGAGCTAGGAACACACACCCGCTCACAAAGTGGTGCATTGGCCAGGAACACAGTCGTTAACAACCCCAGGCACCATGGAGTCCATGGACATCCATGTCCCAATTGACTGGCAGTAGGTGCACAGTATTATGATCTGGCTTCTGCAGGGGCAACAAGCTCAGCTGGAGGAGATTGTAAGGATGTGTACCCAAGAGGCAGATGCTCAGATCTGACTTTTCTCTCAGCAGCAGGATTTGTGTGAGAAAATTGAGGCACAACAGATGTCACTGGGGAGAGAAAGAGAGGAGTCAGGCTTCCCCAGATATCCCCAGATGATGATGTGGAAGCCTACTTAGAAGCCTTTGAAAGGACGGCCATGAATACAAAATGAGACCCCAGCAGCTGGGTAGCACGGATTGGGCCCCTCCTCATTGGGCCTGCACAAGCTGCTTATCAGGCTCTTAGCTGGGTAGAGGCCAGAGATTATCAGAAGGTAAAGGAGGCCATATTGTACTGACTAGAGATCTCCACTGAAACCTACCTTCAAAAGTTCCAGGCCTGGAAAGGGACTGAGGGGGCTCTTCCCTGCCTGCTGGCACAGATGCTAATAGATTTGGCAGAATGATGGTTACAGCCTGAGACTTGTGCTCTCCAGGAAGTGGTAAATCTTATCATCCTGGAGCAATTCCTGACCTATCTTAGTAGTAGCTCCCAGTGGTGGGTGCGATGCCACCAACCCAAGACGGTGGAAGAAGCCCTGTGGCCTACAGAGGATTATGCCACTGCTGAAGGGGATGGCGAAAACCCCAAGAGGGACTGTCCAGGGGGTCTGAGGACACAGGGAACGCACCTCAGTAACAAGATAATTAAGGCTTATAATGTTGAGTGCTACAATATAACCGGGAGATATAAGTTGCCAAGTTATCTATTCTGCAGCTTGGATGTACTTCGCTAATGAAGTAATTAGCAAGGTTACTGCTACTGTGCAACTTTACTTTGGGAAATAAACCAGCACTATGAGCATGTACTATTGGGGTGGTGTTTATTGATCACTAGCATTAAAAGACCACTAATACCTCCCTCATTTCCTTTCAATCCAAGTCATGGCAGGTGAGTACTGAGGGAGGCAGAGCTAGTGCACCCACTCACACTCTGCTCTGAATTCTTTCCAAACTACCCACATCCTTCTTGTGGTGTGGGGCCCAAAACTAGACACAGTGCTCCAGGTGAGGCCTCACCAGAGCTGAATAGAGCAGAAGAATCATGTCCTCAGATTTGGAAGTGATACTACCCAGTATACTGTTCCTTTTTTTTTTTTCTTCAGGTATAACACACTGCTGGTTCATATTCAGTTTATAGTCTTCTGTAACCCCCAGGTCATTCTCTGCATTACTGTAGTCTAGCTAATCATTCCCCAATCTGTATTTGAGTATGGAATGATTCTTACTCAAGTGCGAGACTTTGCACTTGTCCTTGTTGAATCTCATCTGATTGAGTGCAGACCATTTTATTCTGGTCATGCTGGATCCTAGCCCTACTCTCTAGAGTATGTGCAACTCCACCCAACTTGGTGTTGCCTGCAAATTTGCAAGTGTGCACTCAATCCCATCATTCAAATAATTAATGAAGATATTAAACAATATGGGATCCAGGACAGACCCTTGAAAAAACCCACTTGTTACCTCTATCCAACTAGGCATTGAGCCATTGAGACTATGCATTTTGTATGATGATCAACCAGTTATATATCCAGTATACAGGACTTCATTTAGTCCATATGTCCTTATCTTATTAATGAGAATGTCATAAGAGACAGTATCGAAAGCCATGCTAAAGTCAAGGTATATCTCATCCACTGCTCTCTCCCCATCCACAGAGCCGGTCACCTGGTCACAGAAGGAAATCAGGTTGGCATGACTTGCTCTTGGTGAATCCATGTGGACAGTTTCTGATCTCCTTGCTCTTCTCCATGTGCTTCACAATGGATTCTTTGAGGACCTGCTCCATAATCTTTCCGGTATCAGGGCCAGATGGCTGATCTATTTTCCCCTGGATCCTTCTTTTTCTCTTTCTTAAAGATAGGCCCTGTATTTTCCCTTTGCTATATGACCTCTACAAGTTCTCAAAAAGGATAGCCAATGACTCTGACATTACCTTGGCCAATTCCTTCAGCACCCTATGGTGCATTGCATTCAGCCCTGCCAACTGGAAAGCATCTAGCTTCTCTAAGTAATTCCTAGCCTATTCTGAAATTACTCTAGGCTCTTTGCCTCCTTCCCTATCTTTGCTGCCAACTGCATTTGTCATCTGCTAGCTGCCCCTGTTTTTGAAAACTGAAGTTAAAAACAAACAAACAATCAAATAACATCAGCCTTCCTTGACTCATCCATAACTAGATTGCCTTCTGCCTTCTGTAAGAGACCTATGGTTTCTCTGGTCTTCCTCTTACCTTTGATATACTTGTAGAATCCCATTTTATTGCCTTTTATGTCCCTTAGTGATTGCATCTCAAATTGTGTCTTGTCCTTCCTAATTTTCTCCCTGCATGCCCATATGATACTCTTATACTCTTCCTTAGTACTATGACCAAGCTTTCACTTTGTATAGGATTCCTTTTGAGTTTCAATTCCTTGAAGGGATTGCTGATCTCCAGCTGCCAGCCTGAAGCCAGGCTGGTCTCCTGCTGTTGCATTTCCAGATCTTCTATCACAATGGGATAGCTTGTTCCTGTGCCCTTAAGAGGGCCTTCTTAAAGTACAGCCTCAACTGACTGTGAAGTTAAATTAGTGCTCATTAGTGACAGACTGAGCCCCAATCTGTAATATAATCCTGAAATAACATTGGCTTGATCTTAATGTAGTCACCCATTCTTAAGGCAGAAACAACTATTATATCTTGATCTCTTGTAGAAGCTGGGCCACTGGGCACCCACAGATGAAAGAATAACTAAATGAGCAAGCAAAAGGAAGGGTGAACTCTGTATCCCAGTGTATATGGTCCTTCTCTGAGAGGGGAGGTAGGTTGGTTAAATAGTGGAGTGGGCAAAGACTTTCCCTCCTAAACTCTACCTGCAGGAAAGGTATTGTGAATCTTCCAAATCTAGACACCAGCAAGAAGAGAATATTACTGTTCTCAAAATAAGAACAGTATGCAAATTGTTCTCTAGAATGAGACCAAGGCATGCATCAGAGATTTTCTGATCATTTCTGTTAAGCCCAAAAGGAAGTCAAGTTGCTGATGAAGCTGCTTCAACAATTGACACACATTCACTGGTCTCAGCTTCCACTTTCTCTGATGGTACTAGATGAGACTAGAGTACTTGTATCATTGAGATGTCATTACCTCACTAAAATCTTTAACCGATACTTTGTCTTGCATCTCAGAGGTATCTCTATGTTTATTGTGTAAGACATTTTCATTGGATATCTTAAAGCAACTGAATAATCTTTTTTTTTTTTTTTTTAGAGATTAGTGACCCATAGATGAGGAAAATTACACATTGTTATGAATTCCTATGGTCGAGGAGGCTGAAAACTCAAACACAGGGGAGATATTTTATCAGTTGGCAGTGGGAAGAGATCTCCAAAACTTGTTCTGCCTCACTGGGGAGGTGGGGCAGGGACTCTGCTTTGTCCAAGCCAAAGCCTTTATTAATTACAGCAGTCAGCCTCTGCACCAAGCATACACAGACCTCCAAGGTACACCAGTATCCCACAAGGCTCCAAAGTTGCCACTGCTTCAAGAGTGGTACTGAGGTGTCTCCCCTTCACTTCAGCCATCACATTTACCACCTATAAAAGGAAGGAACCAGATACAAGTTCAACCACCCATGAGTTCCTATTTAGTGCCTTTTGTTTCTATAGTGTCTTGTCAGTTCTCGTGGTGTACTAACTAACACGTTTGCCTTAGAAAAAGGCACCTGGTTCAAAACCTGGCAGAAACCATTTTCTGCTCACTGCTGTACCTGAAGCCTGGCTTGTAAATAATGCTAGAGATGCTGATTCAGCAGAAACTGAGATTTTTGGCACAGCACAAGGGTCTAGGTGGTGGATTCCTGTCCTATTCCTGTAAGACCAGCTCCATCTTCTCAGGGCAGGAGAGTTTGGCATGATTCCTAGAGTCCTTGGATCCATAGGGTGTGTGCAGATGAGCACACATGCATGGTATATCCCGATGTCAAAAAAAAACATGTCTAAGAAAAGCTGCATGGCACATGTGTGGCAAGCACACATGAAGCCCAAAACCAGAGCCTGGCTGGCCAGAGCCATGCTCCTGCTGCCAGCCAGGCTTCCTGCTGCAGGATCACCACAGCTGCATACCCTGGAGGTCCCCAGGAACCCCAGGTAAGGCTGCTGTGGCCAGATCAGGTGCTGGCCCCAGCCTCCCCACAGCTACCCCACCCAGGGCAACATGCCATGGACCAGAGCATGTGTGCACAGGGCTTCCCCGGGGACAAGTAACAGTGGCACACGTTGTGCCACTGCTCTTTGTCCCCAGGGAAATGTGCATGCCTGCTCATGGGGATGTGCCCATAAACAGGATTAGGAGCACAGCATCCTGAGATACTGCAGGACCAAGGCAAGCCCTATGGCACTCCATATAGCTGAACAGGTATTATAAGTAGCACTGGAAATACTGAGTTGCTGTTGTTCAGAAGGGCTAAAACATAGAACTGCTTTTTTTTTCCATGGAAAACCATTTCAGTGGCTGTGTGTTTCCTTTTTTTGCAGGATTGTAAGGGCATATTTCTCACTAGAAATGTAGTACCTGTTTGTGGAGTAAATCTTGGAGTAAATCTCACAAGGAAACACAGTCTTAGACTTTTCTAAATGTGGTGCTTACTCTGTCTGGTGGGCAGTTGCCTTATATATGACATAACCCAAATTCTAGTTAAAGATAGACCAGGAGAAAGAAAATTATTTTTTTTAATATACTCAAAAATAGTATAACTTATCATTCATGAGTCTCCAGTTTCAGAAGGTTTCAGCAAGAACCTATATAATTTTATGTCCAGGTGTATCAAAATAAATTCACTTGGATTTTTAATAAACTAACGTTACATGCCTGTTACATAATTGTTTTTTTCATATAATTCATCTATGTATCATCTTCCTTTACTAGGCAAAAGAAATACATATTTCTCATTCTTTTCTTGTAGGACTAAGGAAATTTTAAAGATACAGTCAGAACTAACCCAGAAGCCAAACAGGAAAAATCTGAATTAAATGACCAACTCATCCTCTGAGACCTGGAATCTATCTGTATCTAAATTTTTAATCTTTATATTCAGATCCATACCTTCTTAGCCTGACATGCCTTAAAATTCCATTTTTTATTGTTTCTTTTTTTACCTATGACTGCTTATGTATTATAGGGATATGTGTATTTTTAAAATATTTCTTTATTATTAATCATTTAGGCTTCTGAGAATACCAAAGTTTGCTTGTATTTTCAAGCATCCTAGCCTGCTTCAAAACCAGCTAAAAAGATATGCAATCCCTGCTTTTATGGTAAATTTAGTACATCTTTTGAAATTGTTTTAGGGGTTGGCAACCTATGCCCTGTGGAACTGTAGGATCTGACCCATGGTGCTATGAGGCTTTGGTGGCATTCTGGGGGGAGGGGGGGGCGCTCCAGAAGCACTTGGAAGTTTGGGGCACCCTGGCTGGTGGTGAGGAGTTTCATCCATGCCACAGCCAGGTGATAGGGAGAAATGGTGGTGCCAGCACACCTTGAATTCTAGCTGGGTCATTCCACTCTGCTGCCAGAAAATGTTGGTGACTGCCAGTCTTAAAAAATTTCTTCCCAGACATCATCCTTAAAGAGTAACTATCATGAAGGAGTCCTGCTTCATGGTATGCATTTCTATCCATTATGATATGACACATAAAGAAACAGAAACACAAACAATAATAAATATGGAAACAATATATTGATAAAACCTTCTATAAATCCCTGTCTTTAAATTCAGAGGTAATTCTTAAGCTCAACTTTAAAACCTTTTTTTAAGGCAGAGACACGATGATTTCTCTGTCCATTTTGCATTTACAGAGAAATGCACATAAATCATGAGAAAGAAGTGAAGGGATGGTAATCTAGGTACCACTGTCGTGGTGGGATATCTTCATTGTAATCATCTAAATCAAATATTTGACTTTGCTTCTTGGAGTGATATATCTCCCAGTCCCACTGCCAAATACTAACATAGCAAAGTTCAGACTGAAAAAGGAGAACAAAAATCTGGGGAAGGAGGGATCTTCCTACTTGCTAATAGCAAAACTCAGCAATGCCACTGTTGTTAATATCGAACATCAAGAGTTGACATTGCTAATGTTATTATATGCACATGGTCCACAAAACAGTTTATCAGGGGATGGTTAAAAGATACATAACATGTGGTTTCTATATCAAACACAAATTATCCGTGTAGCACAAAGTTAGGATAGACAACTTCTACAGTAGTTTCCTCTGAGGTCACTTATGTGGGTATTACTGGTAGGATCTGGCGTTAGGTCAATGCCATGCTTCATTGTCCCTTGCTAGTGTATTAGCTCTTTGGGGAATTAGCAGCCAGCTTAATTTAGGACAGCCTTGAGTCAGAATGGAGGCTTTCTATTGGCATGCACTCTTTTTCAGTTGTTGACCTGCTGGCTAAATTTTGTTACCTCAGTGTGGCAGGTGAAGCTGCTATATCAAACTATAATAAGTTTGGGCATTAGCCTCTGATGAGAGATGTTGAACAGAGGTGAAGGGAGAGAGGAAATTCTAGGAACAAACACGCTACAGGATAAAGTGGAGGCTAATGCCCTGTTGTTGTCTGAAAAGGCAAACATCTGGAAAGAGATAAGTTTTCTGTTATGCAGAGCTTGGCCCATACAACTTGACATTACACTAACTCATTATTTTCATTTAACAGCTTCTGTTATTTTGTTGCAAATTGGTGGGTGGACATTTTTTTTAGATTATGAATGATATGGTTTAAAGTGTTTAAAAAACCCCAAGCTAAATCAAAACAGTATGCTCTTAGGCCATGTGCAGGTACTGAATTTCTATTGGAACTTTATTCTCCCAATAGAAACTGCAAGCATACAGGTCTACAGATGTGGTTTTTCCTGCAAGAAAAAATGGCAGTTCTGGGAGAAAAATGTACTTTCTCCCATACAGTAGCTCTCTCCTTTGAGAGAACTTCTCCTGGTAGGACAGACATTTGTATATTTTCCCTTGTGAGAAGCCACAGTGCTGTCCTTCAGCATCCAAACATACATTGCTAAAGACAATTAGTGACTCAGGATGGACTCTGTGAAGCACAGAGCCAACCACACCCCCTGACAACTTTGTGGCCAGGAAAGCCCATATGTTTCACGTGCCACATTCTGTGGTCAAGGGGTGAAGAGAAACACAAGTTCCCAAGACAGCTGTTTACCCTACTTATCACCCTACTCAGGAGCAGGAGCTGCTGAGGTGCTACAGAGAGACACAGGTTCCCCAGGCACCTATTTACCCTTTGTATTATCTTTAGCAGGAGCAGAAACCCAACAGACCAAATCCATCCTTCCTGTGCAGCCATGCACTGGCTGATGCAGCTGGTATGAGAAAGATAAAGATCCATTGCGCACTGCTGGAGGGAACACTGACTGGCTTGCTACTGAAAATGGAATAGACATGCTCTAGCTCTATTTTTTCAAAGCAAGGAGGGGGTTTCTGGACAAGATTTCCCAAGAGAGGCATGGTCCCCTCTGGTGGCCAGCCAATCAGCACTGTCTTGAATGTTCAGCTCTGCAGCATGTTAGCATCTAAACACAATGGCCCCCTGATTGTATGGCATCAGCAACACAAGCTCAGTGGTGCCAGGAGCACCTGCTCCAAATGCTGATATGCTCCTCTCCTATTAAGTTTTTCTACTAAGAGAAAAGAATAGGAAATATCTGGTGGTAGATTTGAATGCCCAGGCATTGCCTGTATCTCTGTTACATCTTTTCCCCTTTCCATGACCTTAAAAATTAAAAAAAAATCATACAGACCCAGTTGGGTAGGTTCCAAGTAATCATTACTGATGAAATACAGGAGATCCTAGATAATCTGTACTGTTAAGTACAGATGAATACAGGAGATCCTAGATAATCCTAGATAAGTTCCTTGTCCTTTGTGAGGTTTATAGTTTGTGAACCAATCAGGAGTCTACAAGGCTACAAACAGCTGGGAAGGACAGCTGAGGTACTCAAGGTGAATGAAAAAGTGGGACCCTTATAAGTAGCGGCCACAAAGAAAAACACTTGTACGGTGTGTCCTTGACTCAGCAACTCATTGTGAACTAAGCAAATTGCAAGAAGTCTGAATATGAATGGTCTATGGGATATATGAACATGGGTTCTACTGTACAAAGAAACAAGGTACCTACATATATATACTCTGTTAGATTCTGGTACCTTATGCTAGTAGATGTAGCATATATGGACAGACATACTCTTTTCTTTGTGCTTATACATTTTCGTTCTGAAGGACCAATCTATTTTAGGTTATATAGTACCTGCATGCCTCAGTCTATAACATGCTTGTCCTCAGAGCTCTACCCTTTAGACAGAGAAGCATTATTATTCCCATTTGGCGATGGGGAGATGAGTCAAGGAGAGAATGGCTTGCTTAGACTAGACAGGGAACAGAACCAAGTTCCCAGTTCATGCTCTAACCACTGTTCCCTCTTTTGTCTGGAGATGCTGGGACACAAGATAGAAGGGAAAATTAGGCCTTTCATGGCCCAGGAAAAAATTCTCTCACAGAGTTACAACCTACACGTGACATAGCAGAAAGCTGACCCCCTAGGACATCCCTACACTGGCATGGAGGTTGAGGCAGGTCTATGGGTGAGACTAAGGGGTGGTGAGCCCTTCATAAGGTGTTTGGAAAGCATTGTGCTTCCCTGGCATGCAGCCCTTTCTAAAATTCCCCCTGAGTCAGTGTGTCTCTATCTCTCTCCCTTGTCAGGTCAGTAGCTACATGCCTTAATTTTGCCTTATGTAAGTAAAATTACAGTTTATCAGCTCACAATCTCATTGCTCATCATCTTTTACAAGTATCTAGGGAGAAAATACTTGACCATCTTATCAGCTCAACAAAGAAAAACCACAACAACTTCCCTTCTTGATAATTATCAGTAAATTGCAACTATTATTAGAGAAGCATAGATCCATCAAGAGCTAGAACTTGCCAGTGCTCCTCCAGCCTCCCGTATTGCATATTTGAATGGGCTTCCAGGACTCCTGTCTTGAAACCCTGGGTGTGCCACTGTGTGAGTGTGCACTTCTCAATCTTTTTTAATGAGGGAAAATAGATAATGTAATAGCATGGTTTTTAAAGGAATGCAAATTGCTGTCCATTGGTAATGAAATGTTTCACTTTAGGATTAAGTGCCTTGTGAGACTTCTCTGCATGAGTAGTTGCTGATATTTTAAGCTAGTAGGTGTTACTCACTTGCACAAAGAAGTATAGGTTAGGGCTCAACTGGCCCAACCTTAAGGCCTGATCCTTCAATTCTTAAGCAGGCAAAACTCCACCAGAAGTCAATGAGGTTTGGGCCCTTAATGAGAATTACCTACTAAATTTTCCTGCACAGCACTGACTCTGTAATCCTACTATGGCAAAATGGTACATGAGGGTCTTTTAATAAAACTTTTAATTTGCTTTGACCACCATTAGCATTTGGTCCCCAATGGCCTCAAAAGCAATCACATTGTTCTTTGCTGGACAGCGCATGAAGGTCAAGAATTAATTCCTCTTCAGTCCTGTCTGCTGTATTCCATTCATGCTCTCCCTGCCAATGTACATTCAACCTTCATTTCACTCCTGTCACTTTTGGTCACGGGTTCCTCTGACTAGTGGAAATCGGAGTCTGCTTGTGCATCTCTTCTCTTCTTTCTCTTCCTTTTCCTTCCTATACAACTGCAGAATAAACAAAAGATGTGGCAGGTTTATTTGATAAACAAAATGAAGGAATAATAGTTACCACAAATTCAGGATAGGCAAATATTATAAGCTATAAATGAGAACATATCCTATGTGGCCAAATTACTGTATCAGGAATGCCTTCCTACTTGCTTTGTTGCTTTGCACAGTCAATCAATGAAGCTGGTAGTAGTGTGATTATTTTCATGTGGAAATTCAGGTGAGCTAACTAGCACTAATGACAGTGCCAATAAGTCTGCATGCCCAATAACTAGTCTGCCCATAGCACTGAGTGGATGTGGTTACACTCCTTCTGGTTTAGGGAGTTGCCCTGGTGAGCAGTTGGGTGTTTAAGGGCAGCCATGCCTAACATGATAAGTTTTTCCTGTTGTGATGACTTTGCTTAATCAAGATTCCTGTGCTTTACTCCAAATAATAATCAATTTTGCAAAGTCATTATCAATTTCTACAAAAAAAAAAAAAAGAATTGATAACTGTAGTGAGGTAAACCTTGCAATGCTGTTGTGTAGTTCACTACAATTATCCATATTTTGCAGCTGGGCAACATGAAATAAAGAGAGGTAAGGCCCATTTTTTCCAGACGTATGCAGTGTCTGTGAAACTCCAGTTATTTTAAACAATTTGCTTGAAGTGACACAGGAAGTTAGTGACAGAGTCAGGGCTAGAAGCCAGATATCCCTTACTTTCTATGTCTGCCTTAATTCTGCTTTTGCAAGACACTAAACCATTTGGTGGCTACCCAAGGATTTTATTGGCTCAGCCACTAAGATACCATATAAATAATTGTAGTTAAAGCAGAGGCTGCATTTTTTGGTTTGTTATAACATAACAAGCCATGGGGAGGAACAGTCAAATAGCTCTTCCCTGTGCAAACTTCCTGGCAGAGTAAGTCCAGTGTAGTTGGCAAACAAAAGGCCATAAAACAGCAATCATTAAGATAAGGTTAATGCTGACTTACCCAATGCATCAAGTAATTAACCATATTACAATACCTACCTCTCTGGTAGGAGGAGCTAATGGAGGAAGAGTCTGCTGTGAGGATCTCAGTACTTTGAAACCTTATAATAACAACAGGAGATAAAAAAGTGGGAGTGCCAGACATCTTGGATCAGCTTTGATCTTGATCTTGGATCAGCCTTGTCACCCATCTTTGGATCTACAGATAAAACAATCACAGAAGACAATTATCCTCAGATGAGAAGGATTGTGAATGATGACCTACCTCCCTAGTCAAAGCTCCCGCATGGTCTGAGGAAGGAACAATACCTGAATTGCTAGCACCAGTTTTTCATGCAGGAAAAGCTCTTCTAAGACCTTTAAAGAGGAACTGGCCAAAAACCTGAGTGACATGGGAAATCCAGCACCAAAAGACAAAGAAAACAGGCCCAAGGGAAAAGTGACCAGAACAAAGCAACAGATGTATAAATCAAATAAATAAAATATAGGCTTTTCCCCTGAGATCCATGATAAGGCCAATCGAGTAACAAAGGCGAGAATTAAGAACCCTGGATTTTGCTTAAGCCTCAAACAAAGACGAGTCTACCAATTGTAAGGAGGGTTGTCTTCACTCCTGTCTTGGCCTATCCTAGACCTGCCAGTACAGCCCTTAAGCAACATAGAGTAGTACAGTTTGTATGGGGGTCTGACTGGGTGCCATAGTCAGGAAGGTACCACACATACACATATGTGATCAGCCTGCACCCACAGCAACACACTCTCCCCATTCCCTGCCCCCACCCTCCTGCCCTGGCCAATACCTGCTCCAAGCAGGACAAGCAGTGTCCAGCCCAAGTCACCCCCCCATCTCTAGCTCCTGCTGAGAACGAGCTGGGCTGAGCACATGAGGGCAGCAGCAGCAGTGCCTGCCTACCCACCTGCCTAGAGCACGATGCTGCTCTTTTCTCCTTGCTGGATTGTGCCCTGTGCCCCTGCCTACCTGTCTTTGCCTTCAGGGCACTGCTGACTTGTTGGGGGCACAGGGGGCAGGGTCACCAAAACAGAAGTTCACCCAAGGTACCACTTTCCCTAAGGCCAGCTCTGAATATAGGCTATTTACTGTAGGCTTCTAAAGTATGGATACTGAAAAACATGGCAAATGTACCTACCTAAGATAGAGACCAACAGTTTGGTCAGTATCTGCAGTATTTCCTTGGACTCTAAGAAAAGGAGGAATGCTACACATACATTGGTATAGCTTGCTGAAAATATCATTTAACAATCCAAATGTGAGTACCTATACTAAAATTGGGTCTTATATGCATCTGTTTGAAGATATGTGGCATATATGACAATTTTGGGGGGTAAATTTTTCTTTTGTGTAGAAGAAAGTGAGGTATGAATGTGGGACAATGGTTGATGCTTTATATAGCTCAGTAAGAAACAAAGCTCTCTGCATTCACTCAAAGGAAAGTTTCCAGAAGAGTAACTTCCCCTGTTTGTAGACACAAAAATATGTACTTAGAGCTGCAAATGAAGGGTTTAGTCCATCAATTTTATTTTTAGGGAGCAAAAGGTTAGGTTCACATGTAGGCACAGATGGTATCCTCCTTTAGAGGTGCCTGGATCAGTTCAGATGAAATTTTGCCATTTGCTAGGAAAATCCCTTGTCCAAACTCCTGTGCTTTCAGCTGTGTGAAGTGCAGAACCAATTACTGTGGGGAAAGATTCAAAGAAGTGGACATATTTGTGTCAATACAGAAATCTAAAGTCCGTTTCCAGCAATCTTTACGGTAGTGCCCAGTGTTGCTCAGTAGAGGCTGTTGTAAAACATTTAGGTCAGCTCCTTCTAAAATACCAAGCAGCCAAAGTCCTAAGCCAACTAAATATAAAGAGGCAGAAATGTTTATCCTGCTTATATCCAAGTCCTAGTCCTTGTTCTGTGGCCACATTTTTGCAGCCTTAATTATAGTTCCCTCCCTGATTTTTGCAATATTCAAATAGGCAACTGCATAATTGTTCACAAGGGCTGAACTTCATCCTCCTGTTGCATGGGCTAAGTAAAGGGACTGCATGGTCTGCTTATCCTCAGGCTGCCCAGTGGCTGCAGAACAGCTCTGTGGAAGCTAGTTGAGTCTAGATATGCAGAGTTGCTAGAGGGGTGCCAACATAACTCATGCCATGGTGGTTCTCCTGTTCTCATCTTCATGTCACTGAAGACCCATCCCCTTCTGCTTTTTTACACCACTGCACATGGTAACCATGCAAATCAGAAACCTGTTTATTTCCTTCCCTTTATCTCTTTACCCCACTTATAGTGGAGCTGCACTGATTCTCCTGCACCAGGTCTCTTTATTTCCCATACAAGAAGGTTTGCCTCTGATACATCCTGAAGTCTTTACTAAGGCAATAACCCTTTCAAGTTAAATAGGAATTTGCACTAGAAAGGACTAGCTTAAAATTAGAGCTGGTCAGGTAAGGGGAAAAAAAACCGTTTTGTGAATGAAAATACAAAATGTGCTTTGCTTTCTTGTGATTCAGAGGGTCAAATTACTAGTTCTTTGAGACAATTTAGATGAATGATGAATCTGAGGTTTCATGAGTTTTACTATAAATATTGAGAAATCCAAAAATTCATGCTGGAAGAATATTATTTTTGTTGTTTTCCTTCTAAAAAAACAAAGTTCTAGCTGTCCAATCAGGGAGAAGGTCTCCTGGGTCACCTATGAAAAATACAGATATAAACTGTCAGAGTCAAGATCAAAAATTCAGAAACAGCCCACAGTATGAAAATTATTCACTGAGGCCAAGTTCTTAAAATAAATGCATAATTAGACTTAACTTATTATTTAGACACTTGAATGATTGGTAAAAGACAGAACACACAACAGGTCCCATTGACATTACCAAGATCCAGTGACTCCATGATACATCACCAGTTGGGATGATGATGTGGCTAGTGACTGGAAAGGTCTGCTCCCCTGTCCTATCCCAGGCTGGAGGTGATGGATTTTGTACTTCAGCCATATAAAGCCACTGCTGCTTATGCTTTATGCTGATGAAGTGAATTTCATCCTCCAGAATTTAGTCCACCCAAACTCTAGTCACTTAGGATGCCTTTATGTAGGGCTTAGCTTCAATTAACTTAACCTCATCAGACTCAGTATTTTCTACCTTGTACATTTATACAAATTGATGTCTTAAGAAACCATGAATAGAGCCCAAGACGTAAGTATTACTTTGTTGGGGGAGGGGAAGAAAAACATTGTATCTTGTAATAAGGGGAAGAAAAACTTGGATTAGAAGATGGATTTAATAGGTTAAGAAGTCACAGAACTTTAACAAAGCATAACTTTACTAATACAAATAGGAACTCTGAGCTACATTTGAATTCACATCACACCACACCTGGTAAGAATTAGTCTAGCACAGCATCATCAATCATAGTGTGGTTGTCAGTTTTGACATCCTTTAAGTCTACGTTGTGTGCTTAATGACTACATTACAGAAAATGTAAACAGACACCAAACATACAGGTATGCCCTACATTTTTTTTCCCTTGCTGAATAAGTGTTTCAAAAAAAAAAAAAAAGAAGAAGAACCAAACATTGTTTGTTAACTACAAAAAGAACAACTTATGAAATTGTTATGAAATAATCAGAGAAAAGTTGCTAATGGATAGGAATAAAAAGGATATTACATACTGCAAATGCAAAAAGTTGAAACTTGGGGAGAGCCCAACTAGACAATATGGATTGAAAATATATAGTGAGGTTGTATACAAACTACCTTATATTTTGGTATTGGCTATTTATACACACATGACACCCAGACATAGAGATAAGGTATTACTGCTGTTGCATTATTCGGTATACATCTTATGATTTCTACAGCATAATAGTATGATCATGATTTACTAATAGGGATGCAGGAGTCACTGGTGAGCCCATTACAATCCTTGTATTAATAATTCATAAGGGAAAAATGCTGTAGAAGTGCCTAAGTTCAAGACCTGAGTGATGCCTCAGTTCCAACCCCAAATCTCCCAAATTCCATTATTATTAGCAGATTTCTAGAATTACACTACTTACAAAAACCTTTCAGTTCTGCCTTTTTATTTCTACAACTGGTACACAAGAGTTATAAATGTAGTGTCCTGCCGTGTTTCCATAGAATTCAATGTGGGAACAATTCACTGAATTCAGTGAAAGCAGGATTGGACCCATCAGCAATTCATCCAAGGATCAGCTTAATTTGAGATTTTAGCAAGTGTTTATTTTCTGGCCCAGCAGCAGTATATTTAGGGGTGAGAAATGTATGAAAAAGAAGGGTCAAAATCCAGATGTAAGAATGAATACCAAAGATAGATTCAGAGGGGGCATGAGTTTGAAAACTGTAAATAAAAGTCTGACTTTGGCTTTGAAAAGTAATGCTATCTCCCCACTGAAATTATGCCATGCTTTTTTGTGCACACATCTGTCTATGTATACGTATGAATATATTTTAAAAATAAAATAAACTATATTTTTGATAATTAGTTTGTTAAAGTTTCTAATGTAAAAAGAACTAAAACATAGCTATGTTTTATTTTATTTTATTTAGTTATCCTCAACTTCATGATTTCAACATACTCATAAAGAAAAAACACCTTACAAACCTAATATAAAGTTCTATTTTTCCTAAAACCTACAACATTTTTCAATTAGCAGAAGTTAAAATCTTGTCATTAAAAAAAACAAATATTGATTTGATTTGTTTACCAATGTATAATATACCCCCAGGTTTGTTTAAAATTCAAATAAAAGTTGATGGAAATGCACACTCTTGAAAATATTTACTTTTAAAATTCATTATTCATAAGAAAACATTTTCAAACTTGCAGTTTGCAAAGAAGGCCCAAACCTGTTCCCATTTAAATCTATAGAAGGAAGATTAAATCCAGAAACTGTTTTAGATATCTCATTTTCATTTCAGCTCTTTGATTTTAGAAATAATAATATTTTTAATGGTGAGCAGGTCTTTTTGGAGTTCTGATTTATTCCTTATTGAATCCCAAGTCCATCTCTGCAGAGCAAGAGAAAGCAACTCTACCTAAGCCTCCAGCAAAATCTGAAGACAGAGACACACAGAAGTCATTTCATTTTCCTAACTGTCCCTTATTGGGAGGCAAGAGTTTTAATTAGCAAAACATGTTTGAACAGTTATAAATATTTTTTTAATAAAAAACTATAGTACTATTTAAATTTGAGATAGTTTCATAAATATGTGTGTGTTTATCTCCAATAAAATATTTAATGAGAACTGCAAATTCATTTTATAGCTATTGTCGTAAAATTTAAGCTTGATGATGCAGTCCTTACTTAAACAAACTTTAACTTGAATTCAGTGGGAATTTTTCTTAGCACAATACTATAATATCTTTAGAAATGTATAATTACATATGCTTAATAATATAATATACTATGTTTTAAAATGGACTTATTTTAGATGGGTCCTTATTTTCTGTGCTCAGGAGACAGCAAAATATTTGCTCTATGTTTGGGCATGAACCACCCCCAAAAAACAAAAACAAAAACAAAAAATCCCACTTCTATAGAAAGTATCTTAACTATACTGAAACGTTTATGTCTAGTTAATACTTTGACTCTAAAATAGTTTCAACTTTTGGATTGCTTTACCTTTAAAAACCTGGCTACATTGTAAGATTTACTTGCAGAGATGCATGGCTTCTCATTACTATTTCCAATAGAAAAAACTTGCCAGAACCCCTGAGAAGCCAACCTTTGAATCTGGAATTAAATAACAAAATATACTTCACACTGGACATTTGCAGGGAAACTTTACTTAAGGGAAAATAAATACAAACATCTTGCTCTGTAATCTGTAAGTAAACTACTTGAACCAATGTGCTGCTTTTAGAGAGGCTACTGCCAATTACTTCTTTCAAGGCAAAGTTTTAACACTGTTTCTGATGCCAGAATATACTTCATACAGTATTAATAGAGGGTTACCAGAACTAATGAAAATGTACCATGTTCACATATAATGAATAAAAACCTAATTAAGAGCATAGTTAAGCCAGGAGCACGGATATTGTTTTTTTATATTAATATCCATTGTATTACTTTAGCATTTAATGTGAGCCTCTTCAGCTGACTGATGCCCAAAAGGGAACTAACAAATCGCTCAGCTGGTGGCTGACACTGGTCCTGAAGAAAGCTAGTAAGGAACACTTTGCAGTCTTTCAGAGTCTCTACACCAGCTGTCACCCAGCTATGGGTGCTGAAAAGCTCCTGTCACTTCATCCAAAGGGATTTACTTGGTCAGAAGGAAAATTTAAATACAAAGCATGCAGCTAAGAAGCTAGTGAAAAGGATTATGAGTGCACAAGAGCACATGTGTATAAGACACTAATACATCTTTAGGAAATTTCAGATCCCCAAAGCCAGGATTACTGCCAGAGGCAGGGTGGTATACGTATGCTGGGACCTTTACCGTTAGAGTTATTATCTCCCAACTATTCAACTTTATAGGTCTTTCATCATGCGATTTTTTTTAACACTCCCCTCATCCTCAATAGGGAACTAAGAAAAAGCCATCTCTGTTCTATTATTCCTACAAATCACCTGCATGCAAAATACTCTGTTGCTTTTTCTTACGGTCAGAGATTTAATTTTTTTTTTCCCATTGTCCATGTGTACCAAAATGTTCTGCCTAATTGTTTAATGGTGACTAAGGCAGATGAGCGCGTAGGGTGTCTTATGTTTACTAGCTAAACTTCTGTATAAAGGACATAAACAAACAGAAGAGATACATGACAGGAGTTTTTGTTTAAACAGTAGAAGGATTCTGGCTCTGACCTGGCTATCTATATAATTTGGTGCTCAGTAAAATGATATACTCTACCTGCCAGCTGAGCTGAAGGGGAATGACAGTGCAAGGGGGCTGTACCGTATGGAGTTGATTGAGGCGAGTTGATTTTGAAACCCAAACATTTTTGGCTGTTGTTTTAAAAAAGGGGTGAGGGGGTGGGGAGGGGGGAGGAAGGTGAAACAGAAAAGTAATGTCTTTAAAAACTTACATTTTTAGCCAGCTTAGCAATGCAGTCAAATTCAACTCGAAGCAGCACCATGCTGGCTGGCCTGTGGCGAGGTACTGTTATTCTTTGTTAATAAAGCCTCTGGCCTGTCCTGCTGGATGCAGGAAAGTTGATGATAATGCCAAGTTGTTTAGAGGAGGACTGGAGAGTGAGACCACAGCATGCGATGCAGGCTACCACTGCTGAGCCCCAGGGGAGGGTCATGCAAGTTGTGACTGCTGTTGGTTTGGGCGCACAGCCCTAACTTGGCCTCCAGCACAGTCGGCCCGTGTAACAAATCCATAAGGGAACGGGGGGGGGGGCCTTAGTGAGGATGGGGAAGGAGGGGAGGGGGGTTACCTGGAACCAGAAAAGCCAAAGAAAGGGTGATGATAACCCAGAAGTGAAATGCAAAAGGTTTAATGTAAAATGACTAATCATTATTTTGGAAAAATTCCCCATCAAGAGCCTTTAAGGACATTAACATTATGTATAGCACAAAGCATGAGATTTAACAAAAGTGCTACAAAGCTCAAACCAGCTGCCTTTAGAGGTCACTAGAACATCACTGCAGTATTTACAAATTTTCCATGAAGGATTAGAAGTTAAACTAAAGCCCTATATACACTATATTACAGTTCCAGTGGATGCTGTATACTATTATCTAAATTTCTTCACATAGACTATCATGTATCTGCCCCAGCAAAGCTGATTAGTGAAGCAGCTTGACTCTGACATATCCTTTATGCCAGCCACAAGCTGCCTTGCACAGCCACCTTATTCACTGTGGAGACAGGCCTGAAGCAAGACTGTAACACAACAAATGCAAATGAGATGAGCCTTACACCACTTAAACTGAGATGGCTATAATATGTAACAGCTTAATGTGCCCACAGAAGTGATTGATGCCCCTTCCATATCTCTAAAGAGCTTCAGTTTTGATGCATTCTTTTTAACTAATATTTCTTTTTATTCTTCTTTCTAGCAACATGTTTTCTTCTTTCTTTTTAGCCTCCATGTGGGAGGAGAAGGGGGATAAAAATACCAAACAACTTCTTAGTAATACTTACATCTTTCAGGAACCTAAAATGATGCAAATTAATATTTGGAAAGATTCTTAATCAGTTCAAAGCAATAGATTTAAAATATCCAAACAGAAGTTTGACCCATTTTAACACAGTGATCATTAATATTAAATGAAGTGGCCTCCTGTGAAAAATGCTCTGTTTGAGATCTGTCAAATTATTTGTCACAGTCCAATACAGTTCAACAGCAGTGATTTCAAAGAAACCAAAATACTGTCAGACCACAGCCTCACTGTCACTTTGAATAACTAACATTTAGCCCAAAAATTTGGGAAAAATGAGAGACAAATCTAGCATCCTGCAGAAACATAACCAAATGCTGCACAATTCCAACTCCCTATACATTTCTAATCAGTATTCATTTCCTGTCCTTAAAATAAACAGAAAACAGATTTCTCCGTTTCCCCCAAAATCAATCTTTCACTGTATCTGTCAGTTGCTTTCTCCCAATTAGTATTCTAAATTCATTTATTTTTGTCATAAATTAATTTTTTTTACATACCTTGGCACGGGTTTTTCATTCAATACTTGTGAGTAATGTGACAGACTTAACGTTGTGTTGCTTAGCAGTAATAAAAAAAAAGTAACTTTGTTAATGAATTGAGATGAATCAAAAATGCCTTATTAATTATTGCTTGCCTAGTAGGTTAAGCTTTGGCTCCTCACCTCACTGGCCCAGAGAACATTTCTTGCCTTTGGCCATGTCGGAGGGGCTCATTAAAACATCTCTTGGGAACAGACAGAAATTGTTAGTGAAAAGCAATGGTCAGTGCCTCAGCTAGAACCCAGCAGGGAAAGGAATCCCTCATCACTGAGAACTAACAAGGCTGTATGTATTACACCTGTAATCAAACTGCTCTGAAAATGCCAGGAGACCAGTGGGCTCTCCTTGTGATTGGTGAAGTTATCTGAAAATGCTGAATCCAATCCATAATTGATGTGCACACATACAATTACAAGCCTCCAGATATCAGTTAAAATGTTGCAGTTGCAAGCCTTAAGGAGTGGTAAACCTTAACATGCACGGCATAAAATAAGGTGTTTGACATAATAAAAGTGAACCTGCTTTGCTTCTATGCACTGTCAGTTAAATTTTAATTGAATTTGCTACATTTGTTAACAGATGTAATTATAGAAACCTCATTGAAAAACAATGATATATGGATGGGCTTGGCTATCTTTTAGACATTTTGTGAATTAATTTGTGCGATTAAAGAAAGAAGCTTTGTCATTATTTTGCCTAGGGTAAGTAAATTTAGCATGATGTAGAATGTGATTTGGGGATATTGAAGTATGAGAACCATACATATCCTAGGCTTTTTAGTTAGTGTAAGGTAGGGAATTAGTATCTCTCTGAAACTTACAGTTATGTTAAGCTTTTATGTTGTCTCTTATAACAAACAAAATTGCACAGCATTTACAGTGGTTGTCTCTTAAAGGTTGCTGCTGGTGTTAGATTGAAAACCAAACTATGTGATGAGAGGCAGGATAAATAGGATGAAAGGATAAACAATCATCAATATAACTGATTGTAAATACAGTGTACACTTACTGTAACACAATCTATTTACTCTGCCTTTACCCTCATGATTTCTTTTCATTTTTTACATTTGTTTCCTTCTTGCTCAGAATAGAATAACCTGAATAGAAAAACACCTTGTCTTGCCACCATATAAATATATATAACATATTTCAAAATTTCATCTAAAGGTGGTATAAAATGTGGAGATTACATGATGAAATTCTTGTTTTGAGAAAGAGGTTACCATGGGGTTGTAATAACATAGATGAAACAGAATGGAGAAGGGTAAGGAAGAACTTGTAGAAGTAACAAATTGCACACCAAGATGGTGTACCTCCGAGAGTTGAGGGCAGCAATAATTATTTAAAAGACATTTCATAACCTGTAATTGTTTTGGTGAATGTATTCAGTAGAACTGCTTAGAAAAACTGAACATTTTCAAGTAAAATTTGTTCCATGGAAAAAAATTCAGAATTGAATTTTTTTTTCAGCCAGCTTTATCACTTTGTTATTGGTCCAGTCCTGTTACTCCTAAATATGCCCATAAAACTTACTTGTCCCCTGGGTCAAACTTGCTATTCTTACATGAGAAGACTCCTTCTTGAAGCCAGGATTTGGTTCTTAAGTGGAAGATGCTATGTTTATCTGAGGGCTGAAGTGAGTCTCATGACATCAATCAATATATTTATGAAAATGTCTGATGAATATATAACCTGTTCTACTGTAGTTTATCCGCTGTTCTGTTTATGCTGAATCTGATTCCAAGTTGCTCAGCTGCAAGTTAAAGAACAGGAAAGAACCACACAAGATGTCAATGGAAAAGATTACATAGATCTCAGTCCATATCCTGATAGCACAACACAGAATGTTTTTGCCCTGCCCAATTTCCATTATTTGACCTATTCTCATTTTAAGCTAGGTCTAACCAACTTTTTCTTCCCCAGCATTTTTAGGGTATCACCAAAAACTGACATCTAAAATGCCCTTACTTCAGTTTTATCTCAACAAAGTTTCATTTACCTTTGGAAAGGTAAATAATGAACAGACATTAAAAATACACACACACACACATATAGCTCAAATCAAATATCATGCTTGATGAGTCATAGTAAGAAGATAGAAAAGAGTTAAACTGCCCATTGATATCACTTTGAATCAATGTGGGTTTCAATAGTAAATATATATATTCAGAGTTGAAATGAAAAAGGCAGTTTTTTAATTTACCTGATTTTGTAAACAAGCAGGAAGCTTGGAAATTGATGTAATTTTTTATAATCATTGTGATTCTAAAATTTATTTTCGTTCTTCAGAATTACATGGCACAATAATTTGCTGGTTATTATTATTCACTTAACCAAAAAGACTAGGAGTATCATTCTTGGACTGACCGTCCCCTGCCATCCTTCTCCCTACCACACGCACACTTACCCCTGTGTCAGGTAGTGTACAAACAGCTGTAGACTCTCCCAGGTCCTTCCCAGAAGCACTTACAATATACATGTGCTACCGTCATGTGTGTGACAAGATATAGTTGGTTTATACTTTGGATGTTTCTGGCACTTAAAGTACAGAGAGGCACAAGAAAAATTAATCCCTGAATCAATGACCTCTATAGACTTAGATTAGTCCTGAATTTGACTAATTGACTTCATTGGTTACACTGGTAAAAAGGTAGTGGACAAAAGTGGCTGTCGCCCACCTTTTCACTCTCTGATTCCCAAGGCTGCCAGAAGCTTGTCTTTCTCTCAGCATAATTTATAATCTCAAGGCTGCTCTAAGCTCCACTGGCTTGTAACAGTCTCAGAGATGGTTTTACACTGGCTGGGGATTTCCAGTACACATGCTCTGGCCACAGCCCTTAAAATGGAATGGGGATCAGGCACCAGTGGAATAGAGATAAGTAGGTTGACCCTGAACAATTTGGAAATTCCCCCATTTTGGCATAATCCCTGGCTATGTCATTGAGGTAGTTTCCTAGTCCCTTTACACTGTTGGTATTAGACTTTGCCCTCTGCTTATAAATTAGAGGCATTTTCCATACCCGCTAAACGCTAACATAGAATGAGTGACATTAATTTATCATGCATACTCACTCTCATTTTATGGTCAGCTCATACAAGGATTTACATCACTACAGACGCTTGCAAGGAGGTTGTATCCACTTTCTGTAGGTCACATTTTGCCTTATTTTGCCCTTTATCTTCCTTTATCCCCAGAAGGTATATGATGCATGGAACCATATAGCAAAACCTGTATTTACATAAGCTGTTTTTAATCAAAACTGGAATTAGTATCTTCAGCAATCAGTGACCGTACATATGTCAGTGTACAAATTGCTATACTTAACAAAGTAGGAATAATGACTCTTTGTAGGCAGAAAAGTGACAGAGGTAAGGGTGCTTGTATGTCACTGTGTGTGTGTCTGTGTGTGTGTAATACATGCACATTTACCCATGTGTGTAGTAGATGTATATATAATACAGGTGTACACCTCCATATATCTATAGAGACAAAGCATAATTTCAGATATAAACAAACAAAACCCAGAACCAGTGTTTTAAATTGAAAGCAAATGATGCTTGCAGCCTGTGGTCCCTGTTCTGAATACAAGCAGGTGAGGAGTGGTGCTAAGTGCTTTTGATGTTGCCAGGTCCCATTTACCACCCAACTTTTTCTCCTCCAAAACCTCTTAACAAACTTCAAAGGCCTCCTTGCTTCTTGCCTTGATCCAGTGCACTGAGACCTTTAGTTCAAAGAACTTTCCTTAAACCCTCTTCTTAAACTGCAACCAAAACTTTTTCTTCCCTTTCCACAAAGTAGCAATTACAGCTCTGTTGCGTGGCGATTGGGCTTGGGCCGATCAGCTCCTGCTATTAATTAATCTCACAAAGGGGGCTCATTTCCTGGCATTCAAATTGACAAGAGACCAGAGAACAGAAAGCCCTTTCAAAGCAGTTCCAGTTAACTGAGGAAGAGGTATCAGAAGAAAGAGCCCCACACTATTTGAGGCAGAGGGCACATTTGATACTGCCTATACTTGCTGCTGATTGAATGATTTTGTTAAGGAGAGCTCTTTACTAATCTTTTACCTGCAAAGCTTAAGAGCAAGTAAATGCAGCACAAATATTGCTAAATTGTGACAGAGAGGCATCATAGGCCAGACTTTCGATTTCAGTCTCCCAATGCATCTTCTTGAGCATTATGCTTACTTTAAACAGAAAGTGTTCACTTTACTTACACAGAAAAGCTCTTGGAAGAGGGGGAAGATGAAGAGAGGCAAGAAAGAAGAATAGCAGACAAGAGATTAAAGCTTTTTATTCAGTATCTCTTTCGTATTCAAATTGTGCTAAGGGCTCTGTGAAAGTTAGAAGCAAGCTTGTTCAGGAGGGCTTCTAAAGTGTGTACATGGATTCCATGGGAATAGAAAAGAAGCCACGGACTGGGTAATGAAAGAAAGATAAGATGTCCTATATAAAACAACTTGAGAGTGGTTCAATTACTTCAGCAAACCATCAAGGCGAGCTTTGAAGATTTGAGGAAACACTGCTAAAATTTAACAAAAAAACTCATGTTGCAGGTTTTGTACTAATAAATGTTTGTATACTGTGTGAATTACTTAAGCTATATTCCCTGCATGAACATTGTTTACTTCACTGTTTTCTTTTTTTCCAGAAGAGATACGTTTGCCATGGCATATAGTTATGGAAAATGAAGTATTCATGTTTGATCTCTATATTTTTGTGACAGGGAGTGATGCCATCAAAAAATGGCATCATTGTTTACAAAAATAAGCTTGGGAATTAGAGCTCCATGAACACCTGACAACCTTGCATATCCTTGTGAGCAGTTAAAGTAGTCCTGACAAAGGCCTAAATGGTATAAGAAATAATTAACCAGCTTCTCCCAGTGAAAGGTCTGCATAGGGGAATATACCAGCTACAAAAATAAAAGTCTGCAGTTTAGAAAATACCTATTTTTAATTGCAGCTCTCTCTCTCCTGCTCTCTCCCCCGCTTCCCCCCCATCTTCTACCAATTCTGTATGCCTGAGATTTGACAAGTAACATCAAACATGGTCCAAGAACAAAGCTAACCAACCATGGCCTGCAGCATCCTTCAACCAAAAGTCACCTTTACTCAAGCTTTGCTATCTAATTTGAGTGTTTCTGTATGTACTCTACAAGCAGAAGTCCTAAAACTCTCTTAGTGTAAAGCTTTCCTGTTTTCTCATCCAAGAGATTACAATGGCAATGCAAGAATGATTTAACAATTTTGAAAATCATAAGGCACCCTACAATTGTGAGGTTTAGTGATGCAGCAGCCTACCACATTACCTTATTTCTCCTTAGTTCTTTTTATATACACACTAGCCGTATCTACATGAGACTCTAACTGCCCAATCATTACTGCGCAGTCATTAAGTACTTGTATAAACAAGTACTAAATAACGGCAGTAACCCAAGTTACTGTGCGGCCGACAAATGACTTTTTCGTGACTCTACTGCACGGCAACCTAATACTACTGCACAGTAGCTTTGTGTCACAATTGTTGCCATGTAGCACTACTGCATAGTAGCATTGGGCTACTGCATAGTCAGTGTCTTGTTCAGATGTGGCCACTGACTGACAAATTTGGAAATGTTTAAAGTGCTATTAAATCCTTTTTTGTGAAATGTTCTCAAATAATTAAGACACAATTTACTTTACAGTTTTCTTTCCTTGATGGTTAGGTCAAATAAGTAGCATACCTAAATGTGTCTAAGTTAAGCCAGAGATACTTTATTCAGAAATAGTTACAACACAGTGCTGGATTTAGGCTTAAACTACTTAAGCTACAGTTTAGGGCCTTACAATATGAGGGGCCTTTAAATAAGAAAAAACAACCTGGACATTTTCGTTCTAATCTGACAAAAAGATTCACATATATGGCTCCACAGTTTTATTCATATTGAGTTCATAAATTTGTGCAGAAATAACAATAATTAATCTTAAAATTTAATGAAAATCCATTTTTGTGGATTTTGTGGCTTATTTTTATCGTATGGGACCTCTTAAAATGGCTTAGGGCCTCAGCATGTCATAATCTGGCACTGTTACAAGAGGAACAATCTTAACACAAAATAATTACAAAAAAGAATGTGTGACAAAGATCATTAGTTTATAAAGTAAATGGACAACAAAAAGCAAAATAAACTTAATTTACCAAAAAATTCAAAGCGTCTATCTTCCTGAACCTAAACAAAAGGAAAGGTTGATAAGGTCTTTTAGAATATTGTTAGCATTCCAAGACTATCCTCTAGGGTTTTCCATAAGGCCATCTAAAGTTTCATGGCTTCCTAGTATATAGTCATATGCATTAATTAAACTTACTGTTATCAATATTCTTTGTTCATTACCCCCGTACCATTAAATTAGAACATAACCATATAACTACATGTTGTGCCCATCACTATTTCTGGCCTTCCTTTATCTTCCTTCCCCATCATTTTCTGTCAGTTTATTTCCCATCATTCCATTCTTTCTCTATATCTCCTTCTCGAGTAATCTGAGCCCTAGTCCAAATGAATCTTTTCTTCCTTAAAAGAGGAATTATCTCTACAGACCTCTGGAATTATCAAGTTTTTAGGTTTCATAGACATTACAAGCCAGCTGACCTTTGTATGAGTGGACTAGAATATTGCTAAAATGAGGCTCAACAGCTAAACCTCCAACCAACTGGGTAAGCTGGACAATTCCCACCAACTATGTACTGCTGTCTTTCAGTACCTTGTCAGCACCTGTCCCTATGTCTCTCTTGTACATTAAAACACAAAATGTAATCTTTGAATTTTTTTACAAAAACACTCAACCCTGCTTAGACTTCTATTGTCTCCCTTTTACTTCTGGTCTTTCTCCTTCACACCCTGTTTCCTCCCCTACTCCATGGTCTATATGTCATTATTCTTTACTATATCTGTCTAGTTTAGATTGTATGTTCCTCAAAGCAGGAATATTGTCACTTTATGGGTGCATCTGCACATGTTGTTAGTGCTCTATAAACTTATTATAAGCTTACTCTACCATGTATATTTACAGGTAGAAGAAAACTGTGCAATAACCTGATTTACCGTACAGTAGCTGCTGCGAACAATGACATAATGATGCCTTACTGTACAGTAAATTAGTTTACTGCACAGTAAAGCATCTTGTGTAGAGGTGCACTATGATTCCTATCAAATACTCAAGTAAGGATTGCTATTAGGGCTCTTATGTACAAAAAAGGAGGTAAGAAAACGATAGACCTAGCTTATTGTCTCTAAACAGCTTACAAGTGCAACCCTGTTCAGAAAACACAGTTTTTCAAAAAAACCCCAACCAACCAAACAAGCAAACAACAACCCCCCCCTCATAAAGAGCATTATCGAGAGCCCACTAACATTAGTGACAGTCTTTCCACTGTCTTCTATTGGAACTAGATTAGGACTCAACCATGTTAGAAGATTTTTTTATAAAGTTTGATGCTACCCAAAATTAATTTCTTGGATAATCTTGCTTCCAAAGAATAACAGGAAAAAACTAGCTTTTGGATTATCATGAAAGTCAACTTCTGAGGAAGAGGTTTTTTTTTTACAGGAAATAAACAGAAGGTCTCTGATTGACAGATTTATCAAAGTAAATGTCCTTCAGTCTTCCTCAAATGAGCAGTTCCCTCCTCTATCAGCTTGATCAAATCGTACAGGACAGTTATTAAACCAACTGTAATAATTTTGAACCGGCTATAAAGACAAATACCATTATTAACATACTATAAAGCATACCTTTAGTTCTATAGAGCATAGGAAATCCTCCAGAGATACAGTCTTGTTTATGGTCAGCAAAGCCATTTTTGGGAAAAGGATGGTTTCATAGTATTCAGGTTCATTAGAGTAAGTATCAGCATAGAGGAGCCTTAATTTCTTTGAGACTGCAAAATAGATTCAATTGAAACCTAAGCCCTTTTTCAATTGTGGTACTAGAATAATAGATTCTATGGCAAGTATCTTGGAGACGGTGGAAATGGCTGCTCGCTTTTTTATGCATAGTTCACTGATTAACATCTGCCTGATTGAACCCTTATAAACTTGGAATGGACTCAAATTTTATTGAGTAGCTTTGTTGAAAGGTCTCTGAAACACATGTATATGAGTTTTCTAGAATGAATGAAACAGGGACTACTTAAGACTCTACTTCTGCTACCTGAAGACTATGTGAAGGATAGCAATATTTTTTTTCAGAGTAATGGAATCAAACATACCAACAACCAAAGTCCTATCAACCAATGTACTGAATTCCCCTTGGAAGGCATTGAGCACCTTTATTTCTCTTTACCTTTGGTGGGAGTCGAGTGCTCTTAGCATTTCTGAAGAGCTAATTCATAGGATTGAGGTACAAGAGGAAGTCTTCAGTGATCACAGGGACTACAAATATATAAGATGTTATTGCTTATTCCTAAATATTTGCAGTATTTTCATACAGGACAGTTAAAATATTTAACTTGGATAAAGAGAGCCTCTTCCATGATATCAAATAGTAAAATAGATTACAGCATGTCTTCCAAATAGAAAAAAATCTAAGAACTTAATTCTACGATAATTTAGGCTGTGTTCTACCATGTTCTACCATGCTGTGTTCTACCATTTAATGTTAAAACCTATGCCACCATCTCGAAACTCATTCATTAATATCATGAAATGAGATTATAATGCCCTTCTTTAGATAGTGTAATACTTTAATCATTGATTTCAGTAGGGTAATACAAATAAATGTACCACTCAGCAGGAGTCAGGATACTAGAATATGGCCCATACACTCTATACGAACATCTGATACTATAAAAATTCTACAACTCTATTATACTGAAAAAAAATAACAAACATTTTTGCCTTCTACATGGCTGAATGTATTGACGCTTTCAATTTCAGGATTATAACAATTTCCAGAATGCTAGTGTTGTAGCTAGTTTCTGTGTGATAAAACCCGTGTTGAAAAGGTGTTTGGGTGACCCCACAGTCTGAGCTCCTCCCCTCTGTTATGGTGAATGTCTTAGGTGATAGACCAGATCTTCCTTCTCAGGTGACTTTTCACCCCTAACCAACCTCATCCCCCTCACCCCACTCCAGACCTTTGAAGCTCCAGTGGAGGAAGTTCTGCCACCCCTCAAGGTTATCGTCACGTTGGGTCTCCATAAAGAAAACAACTTTTCCTTTTGAGAAAGAGGTATACCTGAAGCATCTATTATTGTTTTGGGATCGTATTTGCCACAAACAATCAGTAACGCAAAACAGGTAAAAGGACTCTTTTAGAAGACAAATAAAGCATACATGCAAGGGCAACTATAGTTTGAGAGACAGATAAGAGAAACATAAAGGGTCAAAAATATGCATTCTCACCCTATTGTTACTCTCTCTAGAAACAGCTTTAGAATAATCCCTTGTGATCAGAGATGTCCATGAAGATGGCTTCTCTTGCTAGTGTTTTGCCAGCTAATTGACTCTCTCAGCTTGTCCAAGCTGAACCCTAGATGAATTTCCCAAATTCAGGAACATTTGATCTGTCTACCAGCTCAGTAGCCGGAGCCAGAAAACATCCCCCTTCCACAGGGATTTCCTGACCTCTTTTTCTTTTAAGGTACATCCTTTTATCCCTTTCCCATCACCCCTTAGTTTTTGGGGATAAAGCATATTATGAAGATAACTATTCCTCTCTACCCAGTGAGACCACCCAGTTCCTCCACCCTAGTGTCATTCCCCTTTCCAGAAAAAAAGTTTTGGGGCCAATTGCCTTAGTTATTGTTTCAATCCATAAAGGGAGCAAACCTTCTCTAAATGGGAATGGCTACAGGTTCATGAACATCCACATTTCTACCCCACCTGGTCAAGGAATTGGGTCCCTCTTCTGTGTGAGAACAGCTAACTACCGTACCCTACCTGATCATTTGTATTTAAAGCACCTATTGTTTTTCAATCACACATTATCATTACTCTGTCTGGCCCAAGATGCAGATGCATATAAACTGGATGCCCCTTGGGTGCCTGCTAAGTACCTTACTTGATTATCTTCCTTACATCATGAAAATAAAGTACATTTATATCCAACATTAGAACACATACAGACATAATGTAGGTAACTTGGAAAGGGTTCAGAGGAGGGCCACCCGTCTGGTTAAAGGCCTACAGGAAAAACCCTATGAGGAGTGACTGAGGGACCTGAATCTTTTCAACCTCCACAAGAGAAGGCTGAGAGGTGATCTTGTGGCTGTCTACAAACTCATTGGGCAGTTGGGGGGTGGGGGAAAGGCAGCAGGAAATGTGGGATCCAATGTTTACCAGGGTGCCCATTGGGGTAACTAGAAACAATGGCCACAAACTGAAGGAGAGCAAATTTAGATTGGACATCAGGAAAAAAATGTTTACAGTGAGGGTTGCCAAAATATGTAATACACTTCTGAGGGAGGTGGTGCTGTCCCCTTCCTTGGAGGTATTTAAGAGGAGATTGGACAAACATCTGGTTGGGGTCATCTGACCCCAGCACTCTTTCCTTCCAACCCTAAAATCTATAAAACCTATGAAATCTATAAAAATGGCAAAACTGAGCACAGCTGAATACTAGCTACAAACAGATACCAAACACCACAAGAGTAAATTTAATCTGGGAGAATATTCACACATGCCAAGGAAACTTGCTTTTGGGGTGAATCCATGACAGCCTGTATTTGTATTCCTGTATTTTTGCAGTTTGCTTTAACTGTATTTTGGTTCTTCATTGTAATAGCTGTTTGGTAGAGATATAATACATGTGGAGAATAAAATACTGGAGTTAGGAAAGAAGCCATTACCTTTCTAAATTGAACAAAATCTGAATGGCAAGCATGTATTCTGCATGCTGTGAAATTTAAGTGCTTTTTAATTGTACAAATTTCATGTAATCCTAATCATTTCCCACAAGACATAACACTAGAGCAGTACAAGATTTCCATAGTGCCACAGCCACATTTCTCCTATGATGTTCTATGTGGCTCGATTGCCAGACTTATTGTCCAGCCTAGGAGACTAGGAGCATGTAGTACATAAACTGCTACTGTTGTGAGAGTCTGGATCAGCCTTGCAGTTTAATTTTGATCAGACTCAAAACAAATATTTAGATCGCTTCCATGAATTGAAATATTTTAATTTAGATAGAACCAAGATAAGATAAAACAGCTCATTTTAGCTTTCAGGAAAATCAGCATCATCATCCCTGGAAAAAAAATGATTTTCCAAAAATAGAATTTTCTGTAGAAAAATAATTGCTTCAATTTGTTTTTCTTTTTTACCCATTGTAATTATAAAACTATGCAAGTACCTCAAAGCTGGAGGCTGATTCAAGCATGCCACATGGTCTTTAGTGGTTTACCCCATTCAGTCTGTCTCACTTACAATCCTTTATTCTCCACATCCATCATGTTTCTGATCAAAAATACATATTTTTTATTTATCCATATAAAAAGAAATACAAGTGAACTTTAATAAAAGTTAGCACAGGCTCACTGTACTAAGGTATAACCTTTGCTACTGTGTTGTGAAATATGGTCCACAGGTCTTTTATTCTTAACTACCTGGGAAGTATAAATATGTTGCCTAACTTCTACATTAGGAAAATGTTTCAGTCCTGGTAAATACTTATACTAAAACATGGCTAGTTCTCTGCTAAAGTTATATATATATATATTTGGCAACACAGGGAAAATAAATCAAGTTATTTACCAGCTGGTGCAAATAAAAGGTTTTACCACCATATTTAAATCAGCTAAACCTAAAATATCCTAAACAGAAACCAAAATTAAACCTAACCAACCTAAAATATCATTCTCAGACTGAGGCAATGAATAGAGGAATGACAAACAAGGGATGGATACCTGGAATAGAGGTAAGTGAGTGTCAAGATGGTCTTCACTGGGGAGCAGGAGACAGGAGACAAGACCCAGTTAATTAGTGAAGATAAGAGGTGTCAGCTTTATAGAAGGCAGTGGATGTGATATACCTTAACATAGCAAGACTTTTGATACTTTCCCATGATCGTCTCTTTAGTAAGGAAATACTGTCTATATGAAAATACCATAATGATTGGTTGGATCGTTGTTCTTAAAGAATAATCACCTATGGCTTGATGTATAACCCAGAAGAGAAATCAGGTGGAGTTCCCTAAAAATCTGTCCTTAGTTCATTACTGTTTAGTGTCTTCATTAACGAGTTGGAGGATTGATTTGAGTGCACACCTAGTAAATTTACAGATAACGCTAACTTGGGTGGGGTAGTAGATATTTTGGAGAATAGAATCAGGATTCAAAATGATCTTAGGGAATTGATACAAAATTAATTCAAAATACTGCACTTAGGATGGAACAATCAAATGTACAACACAAACTGGAGAACACCTGAATAGGCTTCAGTGGGTGCATCTACACATAGTTACTGTAATTAGTTTAGTACTTGCTTAATGAAGTAATAACTAAATGCAAAGTATTTACAGTTACTGCTTAGTAGCATGGACTCACATTTTTTTGTGATGCTTACTGTGCAGTAGTCTAATGACACTGCACAGTAGTGTATTAGCATGTTTTTTTTTTACTGGCATGCAACTGTGCAGTGTTATTAGGCTACTACATAGTAAGTGTCTCATGTAGACACACCCAGTGTCCAGTTTGGAGCATTACTCTTCAAGAAGGACCTACACAAATTGGAAAGAATCCAGTAGACAGCAACAAAAGTGAGTAGAGGTATAGAGAACATGGCCTACAAGGAGAGGTTGGCAGAATTGGGATTATTTACACAGGAGGGAGAAATTTGATAACAGTCTTCAAATATATAGAGTTCTTATATAGAAAATGGTGAGAGATTACTTTCTGTGTCCACACAGGAAATGACAAGAAGAAATTACCTTAAATTGCAACAAGGGGAATTTAGTATGGATGTTAGAAGGAATTTTCTAACTATCTGGGTAGTTGAGCACTAGAGAGGCTGTGGAAACTGCATTCTTGAAAGTTTTTAAGAGAAGGCGAGACAAACATGTACCTGGGATGGTTTACACAGGGATGGTCCTGGTTTGAACAAAGACCTAAATTAAATGACCTCAGGAGATCCCTTCCAGAATTATTTTTCCCTGATTCTTTTAGAAGTAGAGAAAGAAAGCATTTGCTTGAAGGCAGTGGGAAAAACAAGTGTAGTGATAGGCCTGCTGTGGAAGAGGGGAAGAGTGAGGAAACAATTACATTTTTGAGTCAGCTTATATTTTCATATTACAGCCCAGTTTACTACCAATAGACCAGCGCTAGAAACCAGTAGAAACATGTGATTGAGAATCATTGAACACCATGAATTTTTACAAGAATTACAGAATCACCTGTGCTGCAAAAAAAGAAAAAAATTGTGCTGGCCTACAGTGAAAACACTTACTGTTCAACAGTCCTTAAAATTTCTCATTTTTCACCTGTGGTGGGGTATTTTAGGTGCACTGTACAATAAAGTTTTATACACAAAGAATCTGATACATGGTATTAAGGCCTTAGTAGTATTTTGTTTTACTCATTTTCCAAGATTCAACTCTTTATTCAAGAATGAAAAATATCCATATTGTAAAGGGGTGAAATTGTTGTATTGATCCTATTTATTAAAATAATTATAATAGGACATAGAAAATATGAAGAAACTGCTATAGAAAATTATTGAATACAAGGTAATGTCTTCTTTACCAGACAGTTAACTTAAAATAAATCTCTTATAAATATTTAGGTTATGCTTCATAGAATAAGAGATATTAAATTAGATGATTATTACATAGCCAACTGACCAGAAACAAAGTCTCTGTTTTAGATTTTCCTGACAAAAATAAGACTTTGGAAAAATTGCAATTTTCTTTTCATTCCAACAGAAAATCCCTAACTACTTCTGAATATAGCTAAGTATTCAAATAATAAACTTGATACTAAGAAAGAGCAAAGATTATTCCAGGTGGCAAAAAAAATATTTTCATTAGAAGCAATACGATGTTTTAAGAGACAAGGAAAATTAAGGCTGGATGTCAAAAAACCCTAATTCCTAATAGTATATACTGTACTGATTTTCCAAGAGACATCAACAAGAAGTGGTGGAACAAACCTGGACAGAGGCACTTAGATGTAACACTGTCATTTCAAGGAATAATGCTGCATTATCAGTGTTCTAAATACCTAGTTCATTCTCTAATGCCTCTGATTATCTATATTGTAACCATTAGTAGAATCAAGGTGAATTGTAGCAAATAAACATAGACTGGGAGCCATCTTATAGAACTAGCACTGTCAAGGATATAAATGATTAAAATTAAGTTAAACAATTTTTAAATTTTAACCACTCTTTTCTACAAGTAGATTGCATACATTGCATAGGACTTGTAAGATTAAATGCATTACACATTTGCATCACCTTTATACATTTTAAAAGTAAGGTCTATTTTGAATCTAAAGGTGTATTTTGATCCATAGATTACTTTCTCAAAATTCTATTACCACCAAACAAGCTCAATTTATTAAATAAAAATAAGGATAAAAAATATAGTAGTCTGAAATTCACACATTTCTAAGTTAGAGCAAAGGACATCCTACACAGCAACATAGTTATAGCATACATAAATCAACTTGAAACTCATATAAGCAATAACTTACATACATTTTATTGCTATAGACACATTTATTGGGATTAAAATTTTACAGTATCATAATACTCCTACTGGCTCATCTTAAAGTACTAATGTGATAGGGCCTTTATTAATAAATGTAGATCATAGAGTAGTTATTTCCAAAAGGTGTGGCTTTGAAGCACAAGTATTTTATTAGGTATCCAGTATGCTAAACTATTTTATACTTTCTTCCTGCTTTTCATGAACAAAACTAACAGAAACCAATATACCCTTAAAACACCAACCAGCCGCAAACTGTTTTATGTTCAAAGCCCAACCCTACTTAAAATAATTTCTGTTTAACAATATTTAAAATAAAGGAATTTCACTCTGAACAGTTGATCCAATTTGGCCATATTCCTAGTAAAACAGAAAAAAATTCAACATGGGGAGATATATTTGGTGCTCCCTTCTCCTCAGACTATTCTGAGATATGTACTTACTGAATTCTACAAAGCAAATGATTTTTCCTATTTTCATATTTAGTCAATTGTTTTAGTCAGTATTTTAAAGAATAGACTTTTAGATGTTTATTTGTGTCATTTCAAACACATTCTATTTATATATTGTTGATATCACTGAAGTTTATTATCAGTGAAACATCACATGGTATTGCAACCTTAATAAAAGAGACTTAATTAAATTGTCAGGCTTTATCAACTGCTGAGTAAATAGATAAGCTGGATTTCAGTAGGTTTTTTTTTCTTTTATTTTTCTTTTGCCAATTCTGGCTGGCTGAATTACATTCATTTCTATAGAACCTTCATTGATTTGTCATAAGATGTTCTCTTCCTTCATATAACACACATGCAAACAGCCCTTTATTGGTCTTCACAACATCAATTTGACAACAGCACATAAAGCAAATGGCACTTTCGGGGGTGATTAATATAAGACAATAGCTGCCACCAACTTGATGTGATTTGGGATATTTATATAGGTGTTTGTTTATCAAATGAATCATGTTATGTCCTTTGGAAATGTAAGAGATATTTAAGGTTACATGCAGATATTTTGGGATCTGACTGTTCAGAGTGCAAGCAGGTGTTGACATATAGATTAAAAGAAGAGAACACTCTGAGCATTGATACAGCTGAAGATCTTTGGGAACAGATACCTGCTTTAGTAATTAGAAAAAAAGTCTGATTATCCAAGATGAGACCTTATGGTTATGGAAACTCTAACTAGATTAGCATGTGTCAGTGCAACTGTACCACAGTCTAACTGTGATAGGCACCCGTGAGTGCCAAGAACTGGGATAAAGTGGAAGTATACAAGATCAGGGGCAGACCCAGAGGGGGCCTGATGCTGTGAAAACAGGAGATGGGGACATAGTAAAGGGTCTGAATCAGGTACAAATTCCTTCCCTCTGTGTACCATAGCACATCCCATCCCATTCTGCCCCATGCCTACCCACTGCTGCCACTGTCTCCACTATCCCTAGCTGATCCAGGGGGCAGGTGGAGCTCCAGAGCTGCTGTGCAGAAACCTGGCTTAGCTGGGAATCATAGAATCATAGAAGTAGGGTTGGAAGGGACCTTGTAGATCTTCAAGTCTGACCCCCAGGGACCCCCAGGGTGAAGAAAAATGGGCTCAAATGACCCCAGCCAAGTAGGCATCAAGCCTCTTCTTAAAGACCCCCAGGGTAGGAGCCAGCACCACTTCCCTTGGAAGTTGGTTCCAGATCCTAGCCGACCTAACTGTGAAGTAGTTCCTACGGATGTCTAATCTAAACCTACTCTCCAACAACTTGTGGCCGTTATTCCTTATTATCCCGGGGGGCGCTAGGGGAAACGAGGTCTACCCCAAACCCTTCTGGTCCCCCCTAGTGAGTTTATAGACGGTCACCAGGTCCCCCCTCAGCCTTCTCTTGTGAAGGCTGAACAGGTTCAGGTCCCGTAGCCTCTCATTGTAGGGTCTGCCCTGCTGTCCCCAGATCATGCGTGTGGCCCTCCTCTGGACCCTCTCAATGTTGTCCACATCCCTCTTGAAGTGGGGTGCCCAGAACTGGACACAGTACTCCAGCTGTGGCCTGACCAGGGTCACGTAGAGGGGGAGGATCACCTCCTTGGCCCTACTTGAGATGCACCTGTGGATGCACAATAAGGTCCGGTGAGCCCTGCTGACCGTGACCTCACACTGTTGGCCCATGTTCATCTTGGAGTCAATGATGACTCCAAGATCCCTTTCTGCCTCCGTGCTCTCAAGGAGGGAGTTTCCCATCTTATAAGTGTGTTGCTGGTTACTACTGCCCAAGTGCAGCACCCTCCACTTCTCAGTATTGAAACGCATCCTGTTTTTGTTAGCCCACCCCTGCAACCTATCCAGGTCTTTCTGCAGTCTTTCCCTCCCTGCTAACGTGCCCACTTCTCCCCAAATTTTGGTATCATCAGCAAATTTGAACAGGTTGCTTTTCACCCCGTCGTCCAAATTGCTGATAAAGAAATTGAACAGTGTGGGCCCAAGGACCGAGACCTGGGGGACTCCGCTGCCCATTTCCCCCCAGGTCGAATATGACCCGTCTACCACCACCCTCTGAGTACGACCCTCCAGCCAATTTGCAATCCATCTGACTGTGTAGGCATCGATGCCACAGTCGCCTAGTTTTTTAATGAGGATGGGGTGGTCGACAGTGTCAAAGGCCTTGCTGAAGTCCAGAAAGACTACATCCATGGCGACACCTGCATCCAATGCTTTTATGACCTGATCGTAAAAGGCAATCAGGTTGGGATAGCCTCAGTGACAGCAGCAGGTGGCTTCTTCCTTCCTGCCTAATCCCCCCGTTTTCACCACCAGTCACTAGCTTGAGAGCAGGCTTAGAGAGAGGACCTGCCACTGCTCCTGCTGTTCTCAGTTCAGCTTGGCTCCCCTGCTGCCTGGCTGGAGCATGGCAGGAACAACTCTGAATTTCCTCCTGCCCCCCAGGCATCTGGTAGTGCTGGAAGGTGGGAGAATGGAGGCAAAGGTAGAGAATAGGAGATGCTGCTGAGCATGGAGGGAAAGGGAAGGGGTACTGAAGGGGGATACGTACCTGATCCAGACTTTAAAAAGTCCCCAGGTGATACTCCTGATGTGCTGTCTGCCCACTCTGGTGTGGGGGAAGCTAAGAGCAGAGTGCAGCTACCCCTGCAGGACAGGTTGCTGCTCCTGTACTCCCTCCCCCTGACCTTTTCAAAATCCTAGATCCACTCATAAACAAGGAGACTACCTTCTATGGTTTATACAAGACATCTCATATTTACAGACCTGGGGCTCAGGGGACTTAGATACTGTCCCTAAAGAGGCAGTAGTGGGGTTGAGTAGGACAACATGGCCCATCCCACACTAGCCAACACAACGACCTATAAATGCCTAGGAGAACAGCCTGTGCATTCTCTGAGTTGTTTGGGGACTGTGCCTTCCAAAGTTCAATTTGGGACTATGTGACTCTACACTGCCTATTACTTAGGACAGTGGCGTACTACCACCACTTCCCTTCTATTTATAAAAGCCCCACTGTTTCACTTATTGAAGTAGAACTTGCCACAACACAATTCCTAGATATAACCCATATAGTATCTTTGAACAAATAAGCACAGCAATCCAGTTACAAGTCTTGGTCTGCTTTCAATCCACCATAAAACTAGAGTATTTCAGGGGAAAATCTGGTCTTTGCTATATGCATTTTCCCCCTACAAGCTACAATTGGCTGATATCTCATTCCTGCTGTGCTTTCTCCCCATTTTATTGGATCTTACTGGGAGACATAGGGGTGAGGAGAGAAAGGGTGGTTGTTGTGGAAGTAAACGGGTCTGGTATTTTGCAGATAAACATTGATCTTTCCTAATCAATGCATATCTTATTGTTAATTGGAAGCTTGTTTAGATATATGCAAATGTAGCTGAACTTTACTTGGCAAAATAATAAAAATAATTTAAAAAATGCATTTTTACTATATGGAGAAAAATAAACCTAGTTTAGACTTTGGACAGATGGTTAGATTTGGTGTAGCAGAGAAACAGCACAATTAAAACCTAAATATTGTATGTTTTCACAAAGCACATGTCAGAGGTCAAGTGTAGGCATTTATTTTTAATTTTGCAAGAAAATCTTGTCTAGTGCATATAGAGGAAAACTAAGCAAGATTAATGCACATTCCTGACTAAATATGATTGGAAGTTCCTGCTGGCATTTATACATAGGTTTAAATTCATTCAAATATAGCCATCTAATATTTGTTTTATATGACTGAATTAATTATATTTGCAAATGTTAACAATCAATGACAGGTCTACACAAATCACCTAATTAAAATACAAGTCCTGTTATGTGCATGAACTCTTCATTTTTACTTCTTTTTAGCTAACACCAATATAACTGTTTCTGTTAAAAATATTAGACCTTGACATAGTTAGCTTACCTATTTCTCATGCATTTTTTTAGTTAACCGCCACCAGATATTCTCACAACAAAATGAATGGGAGTTGAATGGCAGGTGTCAACAGCAGAAGAACATGCAGAGATGTTCTTTCTTTCACCCCTAAATGAAAAAAGGGTAATCACTTTTCTTGGTAGAAGATATAGGAGAAGATTCAGTATCTCATTCTTCTGTATGCTATTCCATAGTCTACTTAATTGAGGGAAGATGCCAGGGTTTAAGAGGGATGTAGGTGTCATATTAACTTTGTGTAGTCACTCAGCATAGAGAAAAGTTATGCTCCTTGTGCTTCAGATGAATTCCATTTTTCCATCTATGCCTTTTCTTATAACCTGCTTTTTCCATGAAGTCTTTCAATAACAATCTGTTAAAAATAAATCTCCCACCTCTGTACTATGTTGGGCTTGGACCCTCTACACACATGAATTTCATCATCTGTTTATGAGTTTTATTGTAAACTACTCAGCACAGGGATTGTCATGTGTATTGAAATCCTGTAGTCAGGCACAGAACTAGAGTACAGGAAAGTAACACTGGGGAACTTTGGTCCGAGACAATTATTCTTAAGTGCCATGAAAAACAGACAGGTCCTCAATGTTTGATGGCTGACCCAAAAAACCAACAAGTGTAATTGCCTGGCAGTCAAATGTATCTAGGTTAGAGTGCTTAAAACCTGAGTTAACTCTCCAGATTATTGATACTTTTTGGTAACGTTACTCCAGATCTTATACTTAGATCTTATCATAATTTCTTCTGTCCAAAGTAGATAGATACTATACATTTGAAATGTGATTTTGAGAGAGCAATGTTAATGTTCATTGTCTCATTCCTATTGTTGTTTAAAGGTGTCACAACCCAATTAAGCAGTGCCCATGCCACAAGCAAGAGATACCATTCAAAGCAGTTTTATTTTGCACTAGGTTAACTAAGGGTTAACAAAATGATAGTAACAGCCTTCTTTGCTGTGCATGCCAAAAAGAGATTTATAGCTGCGCCACTAACAGAAATGAAACTTTAACCTTCTGTGCTTTACATAAATCATTATAATTGGTCAGAGTAATACAGGGAGTAGCCCTGAAATAACACCCTAGCAAAAACCGCTATATCATTGGCGATTCTAATTAAATTTATGACGTGGCGAAAAACAATTGGCTATTACACAAACAAAACCCGCTTGCACTTCCGTGAAGTCGGAGACCTCCGCACACACCTTGGAGACCTCTGATCGCACGTATCAGAGTAATTTGACAATCTGATCAATTGCCAAAGTCGCCCCATCTTTGACCCAAATTTAGATGTAAATCAATGACTGCTGGCCCGAGCATTTCTGCCCGAACACTTCTGCAGACCGACCTAAGGAACTCTAAGCTGTAACTAACCAAGTATCTCTGACCTCCGTCGCACGTCACTATCTGGGTGACGTAAGTAAACAATCTCCTATAACCAACACGTGTCAGTGCCTGGTTAATTTCACGCCATCCATCACTACCTGCCTGCTGAGGTGATAGTTTAACTGCCCGGGTGACAGTCAGGGAGAGCTGCTGGCTGGCTGCCCTGAGTCCCGACAAAAGGTAGATAAATCACTGTAGATGGCAATAGATAATGGAACTATTTGTGTAACTATTTACCAACCAACCTAATGTTTACAGTATATTCTTCTGTTCAAATAAAAAGCTTCATTCTGAAGAAATCGCTTTGAACAGGTGATCATTGGAATAAAAGATAAAAAGAAAATCATATGTAAGCTCAAAACTTTCAAGGAATCACTGTGTCATTGATTTACCTGACATTTCAGATTCATTTAGAATAATGACAAATCACTGTTGAAAGCACACTCAATCAAAATACGGAGGAACATGTGCTGAGCTAGATACAAAGATCAAAACTAATGTGACACAATTTGAAAAATTCCAGTGATTGTATTAATAATGTAAAAATGCAAAGTTGTGCTCATATAACATTTATTTTAAACTGTAATTCTAGGTAATTTATCTGTAAACCTTACAGGTTTAAAGAATATTTATTTCTTACTTACCGGTTAAAACAAAGATGGAAGGCTAGTGAAATTCTAGAAGTATATGTTAAGTTTTCCTAAATAATAAAGTTATGGTCCACTGAAGTCTTTGAAACTGATGCTTCTGCAACACTTCAAAACTGATCTGCATGACTTGGCTGAGTATATTCTTTAGAATATATAAATAATAATTTTGAAGTTCCTGTAGAGAACTTATATCAGATATTTTGGGAATAAAAAAGCTGGATACTATTGCTTATCTGTCATAGAATCATGTAAAAAAGGTTTGAAGGATATCTCTAGAGTTCATCTTGTCTAAATCTTTATTCAAACCAGGGGAAATATCTACACGTGAATTTAAACAGGTTTAAATTTAATGCTCATTAAGCTAATGCACATTAAACATTTTTGGCAGGTGTCTACACGTGGTAGGACTTTGGACTAACCTTAGTCCCAGGTCAGCCCAGCCCTGCCATGTGCCTCTGTGGTTTTTGGAGGCAGCTCCAGCCTATGGACGCATGGCTGCCAGCACTTGGCAGCTATGCTGAAGCCAGAGCCAGCTGCCAGACTTGGCAGCCATCTTAAAAGCATACCCCCCTCACTGTGACCTCTGGGCTGATGCTTCCTCTGTCAGAGCAGCAGGTTGGCAGAGACACAGGCAGCATGTGCCTGCTCTGCTCCTGCTGCAGCTGTGCTTTCCAGCCCTGGCTGCTGAAGTTCCTGGCCCTGGGACCCAGGGACAGGGTCCCATTCTCCTCAGGGCTGCCACAGCTATTCTACTCACCTGCTGCTGTTCTATGTGCCTGGCGCTTGACCACCTAGCGCTACCAGGAGACCAAAATGTGGACTCTCTTCAATTAGCCCACATTGTTTTTCTAGTGGGGGGCCCAAAACTGAACACAGTACTCCAGATGTGGCCTCACCAGTACTGAATGGAGGGGAATAATTACTTCCCTTGACCTACCAACAACACACCTACCAATGCAGCCCAGTATGCCAGTAGCCTTCTTGGCAACTAGGGCACACTGCTGGCTCATGTTCAACTTATTGTCTACTGTAACCCCCAGGTCCTTTTCTGCAGAGCTGCTGCCCAGCCAGTCAGCCTCCAGCCTGTACTGGTACATGGGATTGTTCCATCCTAAGTGCAGGACTTCGCACTTGTTTTTGTTGAACCTCATGAGATTCCTTTTGGACCAGTCCTGCAATTTTTTTCCTTTCTTAAATATGGGCACTATGTTTGCCCTTTTTCAATCATCTGGGACCTCTCCTGATTGCCATGAGTTTTCAATGATGATGGTGAATGATTCTGGAATCACATCCACTAACTCCCTCAGCACCCTCAGGTGCATCCCCTCCGGCCCTTTGGACTTGTATATGTCCAGCTTTTTTAAGTAGTCCCTAACCTGTTCTTTCACCGCTGATTGTTGCTTACCTCCTCTCCAAACTATGTTGCCCAGTGCAGTAGTCTGGGAGCTGCCCTTGTCTGTGAAGATGGAAGCAAAAAAGTCATTGAGTACTTCAGCCTTTTCTCCATCCTTTGTCACAAAGTTGCCTCCCCCATTCAGTAAGGGACCCACACTTTTCCTGATCCTCCTTTTGCTACCGACATACTTGTAGAAACCATTCATGTTACCCTTCACATCCCATGCTAGCTGCACCTCCAATTGCTCTTTGGCTTTCCTAACTTCATCGCTGCATGCCCAAGCAATGCTCTTATATTCTTCACTTCCTGTAACTTGCATGTGCCACTCCTGTTAATACATACTAATATTTTTGATCTTTCTTGCAAAAATATTGTATCAGTGACTCATCTTAAATAAGTATAACCCCTGTGTCCTTTCTGGAATTATTGCAGGTTACACAGTTGTTCCCTATTTTGCACCTCAATGAGTTCTTTGCCTCAGTGTTCCTAAGTGAGGGGCAAGACAAGTCTCTCACTGGGATTGTGGAGATGCAGCAGCAGGGTGCCAGACTTCCATGCATAGACCCTGAGATGGTGCAGAGTCACTTGGAGGAACTGGATGCGTTTAAGTCGGCAGGCCCGGATGAGCTCCATCCGAGGGTACTGAAGACACTGGCTGACGTCATTGCGCAGCCACTGGCGGGAATATTTGAACACTCGTGGTGCACGGGCCAGGTCCTGGAGGACTGGAAAAGGGCTAACGTGGTCCCCATTTTCAAGAAGGGGAGGAAGGAGGAACCCAGGCAACTATAGGCCAGTCAGTCTCACCTCCATCCTTGGCAAAGTCCTTGAAAAAATTATCAAGGCTCACATTTGCGAAAGCCCGGCAGGAAAAATTATGCTGAGGGGAAACCAGCATGGGTTCGTAGCAGGTAGATCATGCCTGACTAATCTAGTCTCTTTTTATGACCAGGTTACAAAACGCCTGGATGCAGGAGTAGGGGTTGACGTCATATACTTAGACTTCAGGAAGGCCTTTGATACGGTATCCCACCCCATACTGGTGAACAAGTTAAGAGGCTGTGACTTGGATGACTACACAGTCCGGTGGGTGGCGAATTGGATAGAGGGTCGCACCCAGAGAGTTGTAGTGGATGGGTCGGTATCAACCTGGAAGGGTGTGGGCAGTGGGGTCCCGCAGGGCTCGGTCCTAGGACGGATACTCTTTAATGTCTTCATCAACGACTTGGACAAGGGAGTGAAGTGTACTCTGTCCAAGTTTGTGGATGACACAAAACTGTGGGGAGAAGTAGACACGCCGGAGGGCAGGGAACAGCTGCAAGCAGACCTGGACAGGTTGGGCATATGGGCAGAAAACAACAGAATGCAATTCAACAAGGAGAAATGCAAAGTGCTGCACCTAGGGAGGAAAAATGTCCAGCATACCTACTGCCTAGGAAATGACCTGCTTGGTGGCACGGAAGTGGAAAGGGATCTTGGAGTCCTAGTGGACTCCAAGATGAACATGAGTCGTCAGTGTGATGAAGTCATCAGAAAAGCTAATGGCACTTTATCGTGCATCAGCAGATGCATGACAAACAGATCCAAGGAGGTGATACTTCCCATCTATCGGGCGCTGGTCAGACCTCAGTTGGAATACTGCGTTCAGTTTTGGGCGCCACACTTCAAGAGAGATGTGGATAACCTGTAGAGGGTCCAGAGAAGGGTCACTCGTATGGTTAAGGGCTTGCAGGCCAAGCCCTATGAGGAGAGACTGGGGCACCTGGACCTCTTCAGCCTCCGCAAGAGAAGGTTGAGAGGCGACCTTGTGGCTGCCTGTAAGTTCATCACGGGGGCAAAGAAGAGAATTGGTGAGGTTTTATTCACCAAGGCGCCCCCGGGGGTTACAAGAAATAATGGCCACAAGCTAGCAGAGAGCAGATTTAGACTAGACATTAGAAAGAACTTCTTCACAGTTAGAGTGGCCAAGGTCTGGAATGGGCTCCCAAGGGAGGTGGTGCTCTCCCCTACCCTGGGGGTCTTCAAGAGGAGGTTAGATAGGCATCTAGCTGGGGTCATCTAGACCCAGCACTCTTTCCTGCCTATGCAGGGGGTCGGATTCAATGAACTATTGAGGTCGCTTCCGACCCTAGAATCTATGAATCAATGAATCTGTGCATTTTCCTTCTCAATAATACTTTTTAGTCATCCTTGTTGAATTTCATGCTATTCTTTTCAGATCATTTTTAAAATTTATGAAAGGTATTTTGAATCATAATCCTATTCTCTGAAGTTCCTATTATCTCACTCAACTTGCTGTCATCTCTAAATTTAATAAGTTTCTATTTTCCATGTCATTAATGAAGATATTGATCAGTACCAAATCCATGGCAGATTCCTGGTGAACCACTTGGTATTATTTGTCATTAAGCCATTGATGACTACTCTATGGGTATGATTACCCAATCAGCTATTCACCCAGTAGTTTCATCTACTGTATTTTCAAAGATACAATATCAAAAACCTTGCTAGGGCCAAGTTATATAATCATATCCAGTGCTCTCACCTCATGCATAATGTTTGACTTGTCATAGAAAGAAATTAAATTGCTTAGTCATAATTTGCTCTTCAGAAATCTCTATTGGCTATTTATGATAACTTTCTATGTGCTTACAAACACTGCTTAATGCTATGCTCCAGTAAATTTACAGATATCAAAGTTAGACATATGGGGTATGTATTCCTTTTTATTCCCTTTTTGAAAGATGGGCACTATATTTTCTTTTTCCCAGTCTTTTGGAATCTAACTTGATCTCCATGAGTTCTCAAAGATAATAGCCAATGTCTGCAAAATTTATTCCTTGAAAACTTTAGGATGAATCTCATCAGATCTTGCAGGTTTGAAAACATTTATTTTCAATGTGGGTCGGACTCGATGATCTATTGAGGTCCCTTCCGACCTTAACATCTATGAATCTAATTTACCCCTTATGCATTAGTCTGAGTACTTGTGCCCCCTCCCCCCCATCTCTTCCTTGATGCTAAATGCACTGATCATCTGACAGTTGACCTTTTTGTGGAGAATGAAGTTAAGAAAAAGGTATTAAGCTCTTCAATCTCCTCCACATTATCCATTGTTAGGCTTCCTTCCCATCCAGTAAGAGGTCTACACTTCCCTGGTCTTCCTCTTCTAACATATTTAAAGATTCTTCTCTGTTACTTTTTCTTTGGCAACATGGCAATTTCCAATTTTTATAAGATTCCTTTTTAATTTTTAATTGCTTGAAAAACTTATGGGATAGCTACACAGCCTTCTTCGTTTGCTTGGATAGCATGATCTTGGCCCTTAACAGTGTCTTTTTAAAGAACATCCATCTTTCTACATACACCTTTTTTCTTTAGAATTGCTTTCCATGGGATTCTGTCTACCAGTCTTTTGAGTCCATAACAGTCTGCTTTTTCTGAAGTCCAATGTTTTTATTTAGCTGATTTCTTGTCTTCCTTTCCTTCAGATCATGAAACTATTATTCCATTACCTTTGCCAGCTAAGATGCCTTCCACCTTCAGATTTTAATTCCTCCTTGTTAATAAGAAGCCAATCAAGAAGAGCCTCCCCACAAGGTTGTTTTTCCATTATCTCCACCAAAAAAAAATCCCCCTTCCCCAAATCTAAGAACTTGGGACTGTTTTTGCATTGCTGTATTACCTTCCCAGGTAATATCACAATATTTGAAATTCCTCACAACCACTAGGTCTTGGTGATATGGATACTTCAGATAGTTGTTTTAAAGAAGTCTCATCCATCGTCTCCTATTGGTTTCATGGTCCATAATATATTGACATTGTCCTTCCTGGGGAAAACCCTTATATATTAACCCAGAGACTTTCAATAGGTATGCTTCTCACACCATTCTGGTCCACAGAACAAGGAAAGGAATGCTTCCTTCCTTTATTTCCTGACAATTGAATAAGTTATACCTATTTATCTCCTATGAACTATCTCACCAAAATTCAGCTATCCCCTCAAAATCAAAATAGTGGTTGTTTATTAGATGGTGTTTTTCTGCTCAATCCCCATACTTCTTGTATCATAGGCATGTAAAATGATTAACAGTTTACCCTATTAATTTCTCTCATAGGATTGTCCTGATTTTCCATATACCCTTCTATTTATTATTGCATCAATTACTGAATGATGAGTCTGCTTGAGGAATATTTAAGTAAGTTAAACAACAGCCAGAATTCACTGGACATCAAATTTGGTGAAGAAAAAATCTTGTGGTAGTATTGGAAAAATATGCCCTTAAGGTTGCTTCCCTAAGGCCTCAACTGATACTCACTAAAGTAAATGAAAATATTTGTATTGATTCTTTTGGGTCTGGAACATACTGTTTGATTACAGGAAGTAGAGTAGGAAGTATTATATTACATGTAGCATAGTTGTACTATGCTATGTCCAGTAGTCTGGCAAATCTAACACAGTTTAGAAACCGACCAGTTCAATTCTTGAAAGCTGAATGATGTTTATTTTTCACCAAACTGTCAATATGTTCATTTCTCCAGTTATAGGCATTTAGGAAATATCAGGAAATATCATGATATATTATGAAATGTCATGAATATAGCCTTTTTTGCAGTATTCTTGGGTAAACCAGGATGTGCAAAAATAGGTACATACCAATTTACAAATACTCTTCTAAACTTTATATAGGCTAAAAGGTTTGGGTTCAGTCTTAGATCATGCAAGTTTCTATTTTATCCTAATTAGCTAATTTATCCCTAAAATACTAAATATTTTTCCTTGTTGTCACACATTTTATTCAGTTTACCATTATGTCACAAATCATGATTCATGAATAATTTTCTTTCAAACAAAATGTCTATATGATCTTCTTCACCGTTCCCCCAAGCAGCAGACTACCTAATGAGTTAAGTGAATGAAATAAATGAAATATGAGGAGCTTGGTCAGGGGAAATGAAGAGTTGTTGACTGATGTATAATAAAAATATTTCCTGTTTTTTTTATAATGAACTATGCCTAGAAGAGTAGCAATTACTTGTAGTGACAATGTGAAAGTTAGATCCTTCTCTGGGTTCAAATGCTTACATACTACTAATTATCACTTATACATCAGCTTGCATGTTGAAAGTGCTGTGCAAATATTAACCAATTGATTAATCCTCACATTGCCCTGTTGTTAGGTAAGTAGTATATTCCCCATTTTTCAGATATGAAAACTGAGACACAGAAAGTTTAGGAAACCATTTTTTAAAGCATCAGATACTTAGGCCAGCATACAGAAAATATTCCTCATTCAATTATACAATTAATTATGGAAATTCTTTATGCAGATGTACAATTATTCATGAAAATCAGGTACTTTTGCATAATAATAATGAAATAGATCATTAGCAGAACATTTGAAAATGAAAACATCTTGTTCTTATGTTACATCGTCCATATAAACTGAAGAGCTGGATTGCCTTTTGCTCCAGATATTCTTTAAATGAGTTATGTGTATTGCTTGTCACAGTGCAAGAGTGGGGCAGTCTCTACAAGGTCAATACTCCCCCTCTGATGAGTACAGGAGACACATGGAGCAGGCAAGGGTAAGGAATGAGTGGAGGCTTTGCTCTTCCCCTCTCTTCAGTGGTCCAACTAACAGAAATGTACCAATACATAAGTGAAAAGAGTCTGCCAGTATTGCATACTGCATGAAATAAGGGGAGAGGCAAAAAATTATTTGTAACTCTCAGGCTCCATCTGCTCGTTATTTGTTACTCTCAGGCTCCATCACACTCATGATTAACTGGTTAATGTGTAACCAGTTAATCACATCTTAAGTGGTCACTTGTTCAATCAAAAATGGCATACTAAAAAGAGGAATAAGCTACAAAGTTATTCTGCAAAATATGTGTAATAACTTTGCTGCTTCCTATCTTGCCATTAATTGACTGTGTGGCCAGGGGCCTCTGTAGCTGGGAGCCCTATTTGCCGATAGGAGCTCATGTGTGCCTCCAAGCTTGGGAACTCCCAGCTGACAGGGCACCCAGGTGCGGGGAGCCGTAGGTAGCTCCAAAGCTGGGAGACGTGAACCGACTTGGTGTCCCAGCTGCAGGGGTGCTTCATGCATCCTCCTGACTGGAAGACCACAACTGATACAGGGGTGTGTGAAACACCTAGGAGGAGACAGAGTTGGCCATCTACAGTACATTACTGTACTCCAGCAGCAATCTAGGACTAGTCATATGATCTTTCATAAGATCTAATAGTCATTCCTTTGTTAATGTCTCTTTCAAGAAGACAAGTTCTTAGGAAGAAGTTCTCACTTTGGATGTCTACAACTACCATTTAATTCCCTACAACCTTTAGTGAAGAAAGCATATTTCTCCTTCCAAACTGTAAACATGTCATCATCTGCTCATTGGAAAAGTGTTTGAATAAGAGATGTGAATAAGGTGTAACATTAGCATTATTCTCCTAACACTATTTCAAATATATATATCTATATATTTCTTTAAAACTGATAGCTAAAAGAATCACTGTAGTACCAATTCTGTGTATGCCTTTCTAACTTTAAGAAACAGTCCTAATTGTAAGACAAACACCAGACAGAAAGCATGAGATTTGTTAAAGATAAAACATAAATTCCAGTTTTATTGCTTCTTCTGATAGCAAATCTAACAGAAGTCCTGGAGAAAATCTTAAAGCACCTAAATTTTATGTGTACTTCAATAGCTTTTCTCTCCCCCCAGGGAGAGTACAATACCTCAGTAAGAGATAGTTTTGGAGATCTGGAGACTCGTTGCTTTCTCAAATATAAATCTTAGATTCTTTTTCTTGATTGCATCAGAAATCATCCCTGGAGTCATATTTGATATTTGAAGCTTTGAATTCAATAAATGGAGAAAATGAAAACAAAGTGTCTTTGATAAACTTATCTTAATAAACTGAAAATGGTATTTTTCAGACAATTTTAAGCTGTGGCAAAGGGAAACTAGATATCAAAGTATTGAACCCATCATTATTTTTTAACTTTGACATTGATTTTGGCAATGTTGAATATTATTATATTATATAATATTTTTACTTTCTGTTATATATGTATGTATAATTGATACTGTATGGATAAGCATTTAGAATGCTTAAAGGATAGTAAATGTAATCACAGTGTATTACTGCTTTGCTTTGGTTCACTGAAAAACAGTACCACACTTATCCCAGTGTACTGCGGTGGGGAGAACTCAGACTCAGACATAAGATACTGCAGATCAAAGGAACTGGCTCAGCATAGGATTGGTTGGTGACTGACTTCTGTTTTATGAACCTGATAGTGGGAGAAGTAGATTGGACTGGAACAGCAAGAAAGAAGACACATGTATATAGAGCAGTGGTATTAAAGATACTGCCTCCAGGCGAGATATATCCCACCGACCTGTTTCAGTCAGCACACGGGGCTGCTAGAGGCATTGGGAATTTGTAGGTGGAGTAAGCAGGGACAGGGCCCTCTGCTGAATTCCCAGCTATAGAGACCCACTGGGGAGGTGTGTCAATGATAGCGGGGGGCTGAGCAATGGCTGCATTAACCCCTGTGCTGCTACTGCTTGCCCCACCACTGTCGTTGGATTCAGGTCCAGATGGTGAGAAACCCTGTGGTCCAGATGAGTTTGATGTTCCTGATATAGAGTGATTTAGATTGTGTGGAATCCACGTGGCACTAATTTTCTGCTTCAGCAAAACAAAATTCAGTTCACAATTGAAGGGAAGCAATCAGAGGACTTTATGCCCTCTCCAGTTCTTCTGTTATGGCCCCAGCAGAAAACCAAGTTAAACTGAAGTTGTATCAGAGAGCAGGGTTTCCTCCTTTATAGGGTTTGGGTTATTGTACTTCATTTAGAGACTGTAATTCTTTATCATTTATGCTACAGTGGACCTACAGGTCCCAGCTGAGAATAGGGTGCCATTGTGCTAAGCAACAAAAAACATATGGGACAAGGCAGTCTGTACCCTGACATAGAGCAGGAGCGGAGGAAAGGCACAGAGATAAGTGGCTTGTTGGAAGTGTGTAGCAGAGCTGGGAACAGAACACAGATATATACCTCATCACACTGCTTTCCTTCATCATGTGGGAGAAAACTCTTCCTCTGATGTTTCCTCCTGGCAGGTAAACCTAAAAGAGAGAAACAGAGTGTGGAAGAGTTGACAGAATACCCAGGGAGAAACCACACCAAAGGACCCTTGTGGAATTTTGCTCTCCATTAAATTTACCTCTGGAAGAGACTATTCAGCCCTAAATAATTTGCTCTTTTTCCAGAATGTAATTTGGATTTGTGTGTGCGCATGTGGCTGTTTACGTGTGTATGGGTGAAATCAATGAATTAATAAATCAGCTGTTATCGTTTCAGTTCCAGTTCTTTATTTACTAAGCTTCCTGAATCGATTACTTTTGATGGCATAGAAAACATTTTTGTTCAAGACATTTAAAGACTTGAACTTTTTTACTTTTCTCAAGTCAGAAAGAAACAGACTATCTAAGTGTGAATAAGTTCCCACATGCAGCCAAGGACCTCAGCCCTGACCTAGAAGGACCACCCTCTACACAGTAAAGATATAATTATACTTCTGTGCTATTTCAGTCATGAACTTTTCCTGAGGCTGTCAACGGCATAGAACAGTGTTTATTTCGAAATGGTACTTTTGTGATCTTGGCTCATGTGGAAATGGAAAGGGGGAGGTGAGGACAGGAAATGGGAACGAGACTATCTTACTTCTCATAACAGAGTGTTCTGATCTTGTGATGTATAGTACAGTATGTGGGATGTAGGTGTAGTACACATGTTGAAAAGGAATTGGAAATGCATCAAATGTGCTAGGTAAAAAATGAGAGAGAGCAATACAGATTCTTCTCTCTCAAACCATATAGAATGGTGTTGCCCAAGTTAAAACTGACAATTACTAGGTTTAGATAATGTGGTAAATCCCACTCCCACTTCTCCCTAAACCTAACAACAAATAGGCCTGCAGCTGTGCCACCTTTACTGTGACCTTGTCATATCTTATTATTTATTTTATTTTGGATTTCTAATGTGTAACTACAGGTGCATATCATGTGCTTTGGATGCCTGGCAAATAATTCAAAGCACAAAATAGGCAAAGGACTGACTTTAGATGTGGCTACTTCACCCCAGAAATATGTGCACGCGCGTGTGAGAATATATAGACACACTAGATATAGATATATATAGATGTAGATTAAGTGGACTGAAAGTCTTTCAACTCTAAAGTAATGATCCAGTCCAAGTCAATTGATTAGCTATTACTATCTGATGAGTACCTAGTACCATATACAAAATATGACAGGTCAGTTCCCAATGGACAAAAACCTATAATCAGTACAAAAATACTGGCACCATTTGCCACACTTACTGGTTGTGTCTACAAGACAGGCCAAACACCAAATGGGCATGGGAAATTAATATTATTCATCTTTTTAAAGACATTTTGTCTTTTAGATCAGTGTTGGTACAGATGTCTGAGAAATCTCATATCCTTACTAGATCTGACCTTTTGTGTGGCTGAACCAATATTTCTACTGTAAAAAAATTACCTTCATAAGAGTTTATCCATTTGACCCTTATTCTATATTGTCCTTCTCTTTCAGTGATTTGACACTTTGTTGTGAGGCTGAAAAAAATACTGTTTCTACTGTAACACTTTGCTTGTAGCATGCAAAATAATTAGTGTTCCAGGATACCTCAGTGTGCAGGGATTATAATGACATGTATTTTAACTTGTAACTTTCTGCTATGATTTCAAAATTATTGCTTTGCTTCCTATTCTTTTGTAGCTCTCGCATTATTTATCCTATTATTGTGAAAGACTGACAAGTTTCTGCTGAAAATAATTATTAGTTAATGTTCATACACCATATATGTGAAAACACTTAGTCCTACATTTTCTTGTGCAACTAATGTAAGTGTTTTCATTTCTGAAGAAACCACTGAATTTTAGGTTTTAAAATGTGAGCTTCATAATGCTTATTTCATGCCATTTTCCATTCTCATTCTTAAGGATGAGGTGGTTGGTAGCACTAAAATCACAGTCGATGGGGGATTGTAAATAAAATAAATTAAATCCTGAAAGTTTCCACTTTGGAAAAAATTACAAAATATAACTCAGTCTACCTCTTGATTCTGAAGCAGGTCTACTGCACATGAAAAACCAGTCCTGTTGTGGGGGCTGGGAGGGAGAGGCGGGTTGGAGACTGGTATTGTGATTTTGATAACAAATTGCAATGTTCTTCAAGTGATCCTCTTCTAATCTTTTCTTTATTCCCTTCACTAACATGATGTACAAATAATGTGGACACTAAAGGCCAGGTGTTATTCCAATTACTAGGCATCTAACTGGCCTTAAGCCCTTAAGTGTGATTTTACTGAATCCCATGCAAGTCCTGAAAATACATACTGCATCTGTTTTTGTAATATATAATCTGATCCTTAAGATTTAGACACAAAAAAGCAACAAGGAATAGGAAGACTCATCTACTTTTTGTGTTTACAGTTTTTTTCAGGATGGAATAGAATCTGGCCTTTAAGTAGTGGTTCTTAACCATTTTAGACTTAAGAAATCCCTTGTTGGATTCAAGGCATCCCTCAGAAAATGCCAGCTCTTTGTTTTCACTCATTTTTTGACTATGGAAAAATAATGCGTTAGTTTTTCTGCCACAAACAACTCAAAAGACCAAAGCAGTATTTTCCTATTTGAAATCTCTGGGGTTATCTTGTGAATGATATTTGCACACCTAACAGAACTAACATAGCATGGTACCCTAAAGCTCCCTTGAAAGGATCTTGAGGCACCCCAGCATACCATGGCACCCTGGTTGAGAATCACTGTCTTAAGCTGTCATCATAGACTTGAGCACCAATGATTAACAAGAAATAGGGGAGTTCTTAGCTCTGTCAAGCATGGATTCAGTCAGTCTATGGACTCTGGGAGGCAATTGTGCTTTGCTTGTTCTTAAGTCACAATTACTAAATTACCTTAGCAATCATAAGGGCTATAAATGTCCTTTTTCATTTTTAAATGAAAACTTAGGGCTCCTATACAAGTGCAGGGAGTGTGCAAGTCTGCTGGAGCGTGGAAATAAATGAGCTCCAGCGGCTTCCAGCATCACATGTATCAGCATCCCCACTATGAAAAATGGTGGCAGGGTGCTTTAAACTAAACTGGTTCAATGAGGTTTAGTTCAAAGCGCCCCACCACCATTTTTCAGTGCTGGGATGTTGATACATGAGACACTCCAGGCAATTTTAATTAGCGCAGCTTTCAGAGCTGTGATAACTAAGGCACACCTATGACGCCTCTCGGAGCATGTGTATAGATGCCCTTAGAGTCTATAGAATTAGTATGTGTCTCCTGGGCCACTTCTATGCATCAGGAAGACCGGAGGAAGCTGAGCGGTGGGGATTTTGGGCACCCTTACCTTAGTGATTTGTGTTTTGATTTACAGCTGGTATAAACTTTTTATGATTACTTAGATGAAACTGAGACAAGCATGGAATAGTAGAAATGTAGGGCTGTAAGGGACCCCAAGAGATCATTCAGTCCATCATTGAAACAGGATCAATCAAACTAGATCAGTGCTGACAAATATTTATCTAACCTGTTCTTAGAAACTTTCAGAGAAGGAGATTCTGCAACCCCCATAGATAGCTCATTCCAGTGTTTTATCATTCTACCAGCTAGAATGCTTTCTTAATATCTAATTTAAATCTGTTTTACTACAGATTACATTTATTTCTTCCTCACCTTTGCCCATTGACTATTGAGAACAACTGATCTCCATCCTGTTTTGCTAACATTTTCCTTGTATTGAAAGACTGTCATAATTTCCTCCTCAGGCTTCTTTTTTCTAGGATAAATAAATCTCATTTAATCGGTCTTTCACCATAGAACACATTTTCTATATCTAGCACCAGTTTTCTTTTCCTATGGGCCTCTGCCAATATGTCTACTTCTTTCTTAAAGTTTGCTTTCCAAAACTGGATACAGTATTTAAATTGAGGCCTGACCAGCTAAGTAGAAAGCAATAATTACTACCCATGCTTTTCACATAATATTCTTACCAATACATCATGGAATAAGACTTTTTTTTTTGCAACAGCATTACATTCTTGACTAATATTTCATTTATGCTGCAGCCTGGCTCCTTTTATGTCATACTGCTGCCCAATATTTATTCCCCATTTTATATTTGTACATCCAGATGTTTAAGGAAATTTAACAGAACCTTCGCAGCCTAAAATTTCATCCATTACTAAAAATAAACAGACAATTTTTGTGGGAGCAGATTTGCAGGTTTTCACCAGAGAAATTGCTTTTCACGTATCAGAATGGAGAGGAAGGAGTAAAAGATCAAAGGGTAAATTCCACTTACTGCTACATGTTTTCATGAGGTAAATCTTTCCAGTGTGTTCAGTAGCCTTCAGACTTATAAATAGTTTGGAAAAGGAGGGAAGGGACAGAGAGAGCTCATTTAAGCACCTTGGGAAAAAAACAGTTGAAAAATGCTGTAGAACATATACAAGGAGGGTAAAATTGGTATCTGTGGTTTAGCTGTTCATTTTCTTTCTTATTTTTGCACGTGGGATGAAAACCTATGAGCATATTATTCTGGCGGTATTATTTCTGGATAGAGAATCAGAGGATAAGAGGGTAGATTGAAGACTGGTATTGTGATTTTGATAACAATAATAAAACAACAAAAACTATGGGAAAGGCAAGGTTGCGGGAGAAAGAGAGGGAAAAGAGAACACACGTTAGTTCTTACAGGACCTTCAAACATTCAGTGAGGTATAGATATGAAATGGAATTTGGAAACCATGTGCTGTATTTTAGCAATATGCATAATCGATTAGAGGAGCTTTGAACTCTTTGATTTCAGTAAATCAGTATTTTACCAAACAGTGCTATATCCTGGAACCAGCACTGCCTCTCTATGAGAGGTAGTGACGTTTTAGAATTTTTCTAGGCACTGACATTCGCTGATGCTAAGTCTTCCTGGTCCCCCAAAAAGCTTCTAGCAATTTTAAGTTGGAATGAAAAGCAAGAGCAGATAACTACTGAAAACACAGTGAAAATAGTGGGGCTAATCTCTCTCCTGTACCCGGGCTCTGCTTTGCTCAAGAGCAGAATATAGGCAGCAGATAGCCAATTATGGCTCCTAGATTCTGAGGGCCCACTTCATCCAGAATTCGGACTAAGGTCCTATTCTACCTCTAAGGCCCCTATGTGGGACCTAGGAAGCTTTCAGTCATCGAAATCACTAAATGTGGATCTATTTCACCATATACAACAGCCACAAAATTACTTATGTGCTTAGATGGCTTTTAGTGTGTTGCCATCTTGATCTGCAGAGATCTCTAGACTAGGCTTGTCATGCTCAAAAGTGATCCAATAAAGCCACTTAATCATTCACCATCTAAGCTCTGTTGCAATAGATTCCTGCCTGGGAAATCATATAAGCTACAGGTTTACTTGAAGGAAAACCATGCTGAGCTCTGAGGGCATCCTCTTCCCCTCCTATTGATGTTGGCCTTTGGTTAGAAAGGAATGCAAGTGTCCAGGAGATGATGGAAGCTGTGGGGCCTGCAGTAAAACAGGCACTCCTCAGAGGCAGAAGAAATCTTGTGTTCTGGCCCTTGCTCCATTGCTGCTTATGCTTTTTATCCAATGCTTTCTATTAGGGCTGTGCAAAATAGCACCGTTCTGTTTCGACTTCCATTTCGATGTTTCGATGGAACAGTGTTTTGTTTTGAGTTTCACTTCATTTCACGACCTCTGTTCCATTTTGTTTTGTTGAAACCAATTCACTGTTTCGACGCTGTTTTGACGTTTCACCCCTAGGCTATAATGGGGAAGCATGAAACTGCCTATAACTTTGTCATTTCTTGCCTGATTCAGATGAAACTTGCAGGGTGGTGCCCCTTCTGAGGCCATGAATTCTGCCAAGCTTCAAGGAGATAAGTGCAGGGGTTTCTGGGAAACTGCACCTCAAAGTCTTGAAAGCAAAACTCGTGTCACATGTGTGTGTGTTAAGGCACAGCAGGGTGAAAACTGCAGGCATGGTAGGCCCTGCTGATGCCATGGAGCCTGCCAGCTTTCAAGGAGATAGATGCAGGGGGTTCTGGGAAACTGCACCTCAGGCTGCTGACAAGCAAAACTCATGTCCTGGATGACACTGTTTGTGTGTTAAGGCACACCCTCACTGGCACTAGGGCCTCTACATGATACAGTAGTGTTCCCCAATGAGGTTTCCCCCTCCCCTACAGCCTTATTCCGGTCCACCAATTCAGATGACAACATGTAATAGAATAACTTGGTGAGCAGCACAGTAGCACCAGCAACATCTCAGGCAGCCAAACTGCCTCCTACCCACACTCATGTCTTGGTGCTGGGATGGAGCTGCTGCCAGAAGGGAGCTAGGGGAGGCAGGCAGTGCCTGTGGGTTTGGACTGAGAAGCACTGGGGGGTCTGTGGTTTGAGAGTGAGCAGCAAAGGCAGGGCACCAACATACCAGTGCCGCTCAGTGCTCCACATCCTGGTGAGCAAAGGGTGCAGGGGAAGCTCTGATCTTTCTACAATAAAGAAAACAAAAGCAAATGCCAAAGTGTATAGATACTTAGAGTTAATTTTGTTATTAGGATGGAGGCACTGGTAGGCTTCCAAATCACTTTAAAATTGTAAATATATCAATAAAACATTGTCCAACTGATCTGTCTATATATAGTGTCACTTCATTTTAATTGCAGAAGAACACAGATTTGGGGTATTTTAATGAGAGAATTTGGAATTTTTATCAGAGAATTTGCAGTTTTTAAGCAAGGAACACCAGGATTTCAGCTTGTGAGGCAAATGGTGAGACCCAGGCAGAGGAGCCTACTTCTGAACAGCACTGGGGACCCAGCTGGAGGGCAGATGAGGTGCTTGACCTGATCATTTGGGGCCAAGAGGACAAACCACTTTTCACAGCTGGGCCTATGAACTTCACTTCATCAGCCTCCTAGGTACAGAAACTCATGGACTCAATATAGACATTGGATTTATGACACACTACAACCTGCCGGACATCTGACTCCCCAGGTACCTCTCCACTTTTACCTGAATGGCTACATCCCCCTCCCCGCCACCCCAGCCTGTCCATCACCCCCTGATGTCTCCGTTTCCATTTTCACTGACTGGCTTTCTTGCCTGTGTTGCATGCCAGCCTCTGGCTTCTTTACTGTTCCTTCCATCCAGGAACAGCACACACACAGACCAACTGCAGGTGCTTCCTCAGCCTGACAAAGGGTTTTTCACCCCGAAAGCTTGCTAAGATATATTTCTGTAATTAACTATTCAGTTGGTCTGCTAAAACGAGAGTGTTTGTGTGGGTGTATGGGGACTGTGGGAGTGGGGGGACTTCTTGGAAGGGGTAGGTCCCCCACCTACCCCCTGCATGGTGCACAGCTTCCCCCACCCTGCAGGAGCAACAGCAGCAGCAGCCATGGGGGCACTCAGGGCCCACTACTGGCAGAGCCCCCTGGCAGCACAGTGTGGTATAGCCCTCGGCCACCCGGGACTGCCCGTTCCACATGAAGCTGGCCTGGCCTGACCTGGGGGCACAGGCCTTCAAGCAGGACTGGGCCACTCTTGCTGTCACCCAGGGTCCCAGCACAGCATGCAAAAGCTGCATGTCCTCGGGCCAGGCTAGGTCCAGCTGCCAAGGGCCCTGTGCACTGTTGGGCTGAGCTGGCTCACCCACTGGGGTTCTCTGCCAGTAGGAGATCCTGAGTGATCCGACAGCCACTGCTGCTGCTGCAGGAGGGAGTTTTGCACTGTGTGGGGGGTAGGGGTGGGCAGGGGCCCCAAAGCAGTCCTCCACCTCTACAATCCCCTCCATGTATAATACCCCCACCCCTACAGTCCCCCCATTCCCACATCCCTACTTACCGGGGACAGAGCCTGGGTCCAAGATACTGCTGCAGCTTTGCCCTGCTCCTATTTGACCGAGGATGCTGAGGCAACATTCTGGAGCAGCAAAGAAAGGAGGCAAGCATAGAGACACTCCGGCTGGGTGCCAGAGCATCTCTTTGGAGGACCCAGCCTCTGGTTACCTCAGGACACACTCCTGGAGTATGCCCTGAGCTGCTTTTTCCCAGCATGTTTTTTTTGGCCAGGATTTCCTAATATCAAAATTAGAGTCTGTGTTGCAAATATTCAGTGTGGAGAACATTTTTTCTTTCTCATTGTGCCTCTTGCAGCATCTCCCTGCTTTGAGATGCCACAACAGGAACATGCCCACTCATCTGGATGTGGTCTTTGAGGCTATGGGGGCCTAGAACTTGGGTGTCTGATGTTTTGGGCAATGTCCTTAATTACTTAGGGCTTAGGGACCTTGAAATCAACCTTTCAGTTTTTAAGTTAAACCTACTGATAATAGGATCATAGGATTATAGGACAGTAGGGCTGGAAGGGACCTCATAAAGTCATCTAGTTTAGACCCTGATCAAGGCAGGATCATTAGGGGTGCATAAAATGGGCCATATTCGATTCAGATTCAGCCCGAATTGGGGATAGTGATTCAATTTGTTGATTCAGATCACTGTCCTGATTTGATTTGGCCGAATCCAAATCTGAAGATTCAATGCTGATTCAGAGAATCAGCGATTTGGCCATAGACACAACTTTAATTTTTTTTTGTAGATACCTTGAGGTACCTGACATGGTTCGTGAACACTGCGATTGTGGGGTGGATGAAAATCGGTGGTGGACCTGGAAGTGGACTGGAAGTACTTCTGGTCTACTTCTGGATCCACTGCTGAGCATGTGGGGGACCCTCCTCTCCGCAACTGCCCGGCTTGGTGATCAGCAGTGGGGGGACCCTGGGTGCCCCCCCAGACCCAGGAGGCACCAGTCGCTGAGCTGGGGGGTGGGGGAAGCATCCCCCGTGTGCTCCGCAGCAGACTCAGAAGTGGACTGGAAGCACTTCTGGTTGACTTCTGGGTCTGCTGCCAAGCATGCTGGGAAACCTTCCTACCCCACCCCTTGCGCTCCTGTGGGATGCTCCATCTGCCCCATCATCTCAGTATTGATGAGTCGCCTGGTACATTGAGGTATGTAGAAAAAGCATTTAAAACTGTGTCTATGTCCGAATCATCGAATCGCTCCAAATCTCTCCAAATTGATTCAGAGGATTCTGATTCAATTTGGAGAGATTAAAGGGTTTCCTGATTGGATTTGGATTCAGAGATTCAGCCACTGAATCTGACTGAATCTCCTCTGAATCAAATCAGTGACTGATGCTTCGTACAGCCCTAAGGATCATTCCTGATTAAAACCTCCCAATCAAGTGTCTGTGGAACCTACTCTTGAAATGTTTTGGGGAAGGAAATTCTACAGTTTCTCTAGGTGGCTTGTTCTAATGCTTGATCACCTTCATAGTCATAAAATTATACCTAATCGGCAAACTAAATTTCCTCTGATGAAGTTTAAGGCTCCTAATTCTGTCCTCTAGCCAGAAGAGAAGCCACAGAGAAGTCTATCTCCATCCTCTTTGTAATCTTCCTTCAGGTATCTGAAAATTTATCAAAGCTCCTTTCAGCCTTATGTTATCCAGACTAAACAGCCCTACTTCTTCCATTCTTCATAATTCATTTTTCCCAGGCCTCTATTAATTTGTGTAATTCTCTGCAGGACTCTTTTCAATCTATCTATATTTTTTTGAAGTATGTGTCTCAAAATTGACCACAGTACTGCAAGTGAGGCCTCACCAGGAGATAGATGGCTTCTATGAGTGAACAGGCTCCAACATGAAAATAAGTAAGATTTTTTATAAATCTGCCCTTCTAGAGAATGGAGATACATGTGCCTCCGGAGGGTAGACTAGGGTTGGTCTTTGGGGAGTACATTAGCCTGCTCATTGAGGGGATGGGAGCTCTAGTCACCTTAGAGATAGAATAGGATGATTTGACTGAAGGAAATGGGTTACTTTTGGGTAAGTGGAAGCTAAGTCCAGTGTTGTAATGATGAGTGGGCAACCCAAGCATCAGCCCTGAGTGGCTACTTATAAGGGACACAAGAAAAGCAGCCACTACCAATGCCAGCCTAGCCTACCCACTGTAGCAGCCAGCCCAGCTTCTGCCTCCACCACTACCACCAGCACTCCTTCTGCTGCTGCTGTCCTGGAAGTTATGCCTCTAGCGAAGTCCTTTGGGCCTAGTAAATGGAGTGAGATCTGGACTTTACAGTGGCTACCAAGCACTCAAGTAAGAATCATGTAGTATAATAGAATATTTCTCTCCAGGAGCAAGGGATGGAGCTGCAGAGCAAAGTAGGGATTCAGATACATACAAGAGATCCCTTCCAAGAAAGGGAATGCTTTGCTTGGATTTGCAGCTGTATTACAGTCACTTAAAATACTTGACCAACAAAAAGAAGCTTTCAGAAGGCTTAAGAATCTGAACCACTCATACTAGGTTCAGAGGCTGTAAGCTGTAATCACAACATCAGTAAAGGAGCAGGGGCACATACTGTAATGATTACAGTCATGGCTGGGATATGTGGCCTAGAAGCAGTAGTAGGCAACAAGGCAACGAGGGCAGCAGGTGGCCTTTCATGTTCTCCTTGATCTCTTTTAGTAATCCTCGTACTTTTCAACCAAAAAGATTGTTTGAGTCCAATACCACCCAAGTCAGAATTGGCAGATGAACTGTCCTTTTCTTAATAATATAGTATATAGAGCTGTTAAAAGAAGCATAGACCTTATCATCTAAACTCCAGGAAGTTCATAGCTAGTTGGTGCCTCAGCAATCATCTGTTATGAGTTTAAGCAAGTAATTCTCAACCTTTTTAGACTAAAGACACCCCTCAGGAATTACCAGCTCTTGGTTTTCCTCCATTTTTTTACTACAAAAATATGGTAATAGAGTAATTCTTCTATGGCAAAGAAATCAGAAGGACCACAGGTCAGAATATTTTTGACACTATGGATTCCTATTTTAAATCTCTCGGTTTATCTTGTGAATTATGCATTTGCACATCTAACATTGCTAATACTGATTGCACCCTGGAAAAGGATTCAATGACACCCTAGGGTCTTGCAGCACCTTGGCTGGAAAATCACTGGTCTAAACTATATTCAGTCCCTGTATTGCTGCTTCGTATTTGGCAGAGTTGGATTCTGAAGGAAGATAAATTATAAGACAAATGTTATTGTGGCAGTGATACACAGTAAGACTACTCTTGCTATGACTGGAGTGGGGGTGAATTGCTGATGACTGTGTTCTTGTGACCCTGTTGTTATTTTCTTAAAGATACTCTGTTGATACAAAGTGGTTTCACTATGCCATGCTGCTTTATATTTTACTTATTTACTTGTGTCTCCTTCACTTTAATTTAATTCAGAAGAATCATTCACTATGGTAGGCTCTTTATCTCAGTAGTACTCCCTGGCACTTTACAATAACACAGATGTTAAAAGTTAATCAGTTAATAAGCTAAAATCAGTTTTTAAAACAGTCAAATAAAATTCTCAGTTTAGTTCAAAATAGAAAAAAGGCAAGGGTGCTTGTAATGTTAGCACATGATGAGTTTCACAAAACTAATGTGGCCAATGGCTACACCAGTTTTGCTCAGAAAAAAGGAGACTGGATGTCATGCTGCTAGTTCTCTACTGCTAGTGGTCATGGTTATGGGAGAAGAGATGGTGTTTCTTGTGTTTTTATCTCCCAGGTACCAATATGGAGAGAAAAAAAATATTTACTTGACAATGGTTGTGTCTAGATGAGATGCTTTACTAAAGATTAGAGCAAATTACTGTGCAGTAAGCATTACTGTCTAGACATGCAGATGCTTACTATGCAGTAATTTGCTCTAATTGCATGTAAATTTGCTACCTGTAAATGCTAGTAGCAAATTTACTCAGGAGTAATTACTACACATTATGGCACGTGTAGATGGCTGATTGGGAGCAAATTTGCTCCTGGTCAGTCAGACAGCAGGAAGCAGGAGATTGCCTCCTGCCCCCAGGAGCTGCCTGCTGCCAGGGTAGGCTCTGCCACTGGAGCCCAGGTGAGGATACCGTTTCTCTGCCCTGGCAGCAGAGAGCTCCAAACCCCTGCTCCACAACTGTGATTGCAGAGCAGGGGGCTGGGAGATTCTTAGAGGAAACCCACCCCTGGGATGTGTAAAGTACACTAGAGTAAACCCACCCAGGAGCATTTGCATGTATAGATGTGTGCAATATGTTGTAATGAAGAACTCAGTACATTGAAAGAAGTCTCTTCTGGCGTCAGGATTTAAGACCAGAATAAATACAATGGGACTGTTTGGATAATTAAGAGCTGCAGAATCAGAACCCAATCCACCAATATGATCAACTTCTTTCAGAGTTTCCCATTTTAAATGACTTGGGGGGGGGGGGTGGGGGGAGACATACTGGCTAACCTCTGTTTTGCCGACATGTGAATTACTTTGTTTACTGAACCCATTTTTATTGTAAGTAGACTGACATTTTATAGGTTTCTCTTTGGCCACATGTAATTAAAAATTTTTCTGATACCAAATATTGAAAATGAGAGTTCATGATGGAAATGCTACCTCAGCATTACTTATAGCAACAATACACAGTGGCACAATAAGCAGAAGCATGTGTAACGGGGGAGGAAAAAAACCTTCCTTGCTGATAAATCAACCTCGGATTCAGTATGAATCATCACATTTAATGTTGCAATGATCAGTATTCATAGAAAATAAATGATGCCAAATATGGTTAAAGAAAAAATATCTGTTTAAATGGTTTTAATGGTAAGGCATACGACAGCAAGGTGAACAACACTGATAATATTAAATTAACCAAAGAGGCTCCCTAATCAGGATCCCTATGCAGAAATCTGCTCGCCAACTGTCGTTCTTTTTCCCATTGGTTTAGTTAAGGGTTGAAGTTCTTCTTGAAGTTTCTTTTTTAATCATTAGATCCCGACCTTACAGTTTTCTCTGACTACTTTCCTTCAGGCTGTCTTTGCTCCTGTCAATTTAGGATTTCCAGGGAATTATTCTTCTTTGAAATGCATATTCCAGGCTTGAAATGCTGGCATATGTACACTGTAGAGTAATTGTGGAGGCCAAATGTTTAATTACACATGACAGCTGGAGCTGTAGGAGTCCGAGGCATGCTTGAAAACAACTTATGCCCTATGCAGTCTTACGAAAAGGAACAAAATAATATATATTTAGTTTGTGTGCCACATGGTAGCCACTGTTCTCTCTCTATCCAAGATTGACTGTAGTTTGTAAGAAGTCTAGCTGCTTGCACTTCTGTATGCTGTCTCCCCAAATGCAAACAATTTTTGTCCTGTTACAAAATCTAGGGACAAACTTTCAGCATATAAAGTCCTGCAATGAATGCTCAGCATTTTCTGTCAATTTTTATTTAAGCCACAGAGAAAAGATTTTCAACACTTTTCTTTATTGCAAAGTTATCATTAGAATTTGAACTTAATGACAAACGGTCATCAAACCACAGTGTTGGACATGCCAAACAAGGAGGCATTTGTTTCTAATTACAAAAGATGTAAATAACTGTTATATTTCATTATAAGACATTCTATTTATTTTGAAAGGCATCAGAGAGAGTTTAGGAAAATTCTGAACGAAAAATAAGAAACAAACTATTCATTTCTATATTTACTACATGTATATGTAGCTAACTTGATACAAGTGCATACTAAAATGCAAATTTAATATTACCCATAGACATATTCATTTTATAATAAAGTAGAGATACAAAGTAAAAATTGATTACCAACTGGCCAGATCCTCAGTTGATGTAAGTTATCTAGCATAGTTCCATGACTTCAGAATAACTATGATTATTTACACCCACTGAGGATTTGAGCCAAAATTTGAGAGAGGCCTTTCACAATATATATCAAATCTCAATTATATGCATATTCACTATGCTTAAACAGGCTACAACCATTTCTTGTGCTATACAAATATATATTTATAAGCTGTTCCATAAAAAGGAAGGTGTTGTGATAGGCCCTTCATTACACTGAAGTGATGTAAGACTTAATTTGTATTGGTGGCATTAGTGTTTGACACAAAAATAGCAATCATTGCTTTTGCCTTGGAATGTAGAGTCCTAGAATCAGAAAAATATAACATCAATGTCTAAATGCAAAAAAGATACATTTCTCTTTTCAAAAGCTAATGAATATCTATACCACTCAGATGTACAAGCAAACAAATAAAGAACATTTTTATTTTATCCTGATGACTTACTTTCTTTTGTGCAAAGAGAACCAAGACTCAATTGATTTGACAAATGAACTTTAAAAAGGAATAGCTTTCAGTGGTAGTGGAAAGGAACCGCTTTGTACAGTAGGTTAAGAATGAGCAACATTTGTAATTGAATGAAGCTAAAAAGAAACTCTGGCTCCCACTAGTAAACAATTAGAGCACTTGGAAATTATTGCCATGCATCAGCAGGGAAGACCAAAACTCTCCTAAAAATGTGAAGCAAACCGTTAATTTCGAAGCACTCAGCATTTTGTAAACAAAGAAGTCTATTTCTGAGGTGAGTTGCTCACAAAAGACATGAGCCACTCAAATAACTTCATGTTGCTGTTGTTTTGTGCGCCTTAGTTCTAGATTAGAATTAAGCATATTCTGAGGTTTTGGAGTGTTTAACTGACTCTCCTTGGTAGAGAGGAAATATGTGGATTGGAAATATACCCTTTCTGATTGAAAACATAGTTAACATTAAAACAAATGAGAAAGCAAATACAAATTAAATGCTTAAGACTGTTTACAGTCTCAACAAAATCAATGTGGAAACACACTGAGGAGCTTCAATATTATGGCAATGCCCTGGGAATTACACTGAGATGGTATGAAAAATAGCTACAAGATTTCCATAGCCATGGCACACTCTGTGTTTAAAAAAAAAAAAAAAAAAAGGAAGAATGCTGTAAATTTCCTAATTAAATATTATATTTTAATGGGAATGACATGGGAAGTAAAGCTGATAAATGACGTTATCACCTCAGTCATACACATAAGCTCCATAAAAGGTGGCATATGACTCAAAGTTATCTTGTGGGGGGGGGGGGGGGGAGGAGGAGGAGATGTGGCTTGTGAATAGCCAGTTCTTCCTGTCCTAAGGGTGCAAATGCCCACCCTGAAGAAACCCACAATTAAGATGCTAAAGTCCCACCAAACAGGCCCTCTATTTATCATTCCTTCCCCATTTTGAAACATTCAGCATGACATTTTTCCCCATATATATATCCATGACAACTCTCCAGCTCCGGTACAGAACAACTTTCCTTTGTTTTGCTCTTCAAAATACAGATTTATTTTTTCCACAAGAAGGCTGAACCCCAGTTTGAAACTGAGACCCAGTCATCAAACGTATCTAAATATCTGGGGATTTAGGGCTGAAATATTAATAAAGAGTTTAAAAAATATGTGCTGTGTGAAGTAGAACACAGTGTACTTTCTTTTTCCTTGTTAAGAACAAGTGAGAAAAGATATTTATAGTTAAATCATTGTAAAAAATGCCATGACTTTTAGGTTTTGCTTGGCTGCTTGCTTTTTTCTTGGAAGATATGCTGTTTTTCTGAAATAGATGGAACGTTAAGACAGGAAGATTTGTTTGGTATCATTAGGTTCAAAACGTAGTATTCACAACTAAAAATGTAAGAAACGAGGGAAAGATCCTTTAAAAAACTTGGCAATATGACAACAAATATTCACATGGCTATTGTAAGTGTCATGGCTAAGAATTTACTGTAGCACATTAGTTCAGGTGTAACAATCAGACTGATTTTCAATGGACTTCAAAGTTCACTACAGTCATCTCTTTGTCCACCTTGTAGAATTTTTTTTTAATCTTTTGAATATCTTTTAATGTTGCTTAATACAAACAAGAATCATTTCATGATATTAACAAAACTCCTTAGTGACTTAGTTGGCAGCATAAAGATAGTATGAAATGTTTTCATTTTAATGGGTAATACTATCTGGAGGCTGAGAATAAGCAATGGAAAGTTTAAGCAGATCTAGACTGGTTTTTAATTTAATACAGACTTAGAAATACATGTGTTGACCTATGGGCTTTGCCAGAGTTTAAATAAGAACACAGGAAGTGATACCCAGAAAGAAAGCTGGAACACCTGTACAGGTCACTGTTGGTCCATCATGCTTAACTAATTTTTCAATGACCTCTGACCTAGATTTCCACAGTGCCACAGGGATTTATATCTTTCATCCAGCAAATCCTACACCTGCCTTCAATTAATGCAATGGGACTTAACTTTGTTATCTGATAAAGTGAACTCACAGCACTGTGGAAACAATTGTTTTATTATTGTATTGACAAATTATCCTATTAACAAGTAGCTACTATGAAAATCAATTAAAATCTTGGCTGAAATCTTCAAATATTACAGGAGAAGGTACAAGTGGGAATTAACTGGTGAGTCGATGTTATTGTATGCAGTTTGTAAATTAGGTGTGACCATCTTATATTCAGCAATTCGTATTGATAATTAGGATGCTAAATTATTACCTAATATTATTACCTAAGATATGTGCTTATATTTTGTACAGGCCATACCTATATGAATCATCTTCAATATACTTACTCTAAGATATATTTCATAAGTTTCTCATTTCCATATTGCCTTTGAAAATACATGTATACATTCTGAGCCCAAAGCCAACCTGATTTATACTTATTCAGACCTGGAAGGCAAAGGATGCTTTAGGCCAATGGGTAAAAAGTATCAGATAGGACATTGGTTTGAGCCCCAAGAGACCTGGTTTTAATTCCTTGCTCAGGCACTGATTTCCTGTGTGAACTGGGGCATTGTCTAACTCGGTGCTTGTCAAACTTTTTAACCTCAAGGCACCCTCCAGAACTTTTATGAATTGAATGGCACTCCATTAGAAAAAACTAACAGATTTGTTACAGCACTTACCTCCTTTCAGAGGGGCTAGGCAGTGGGGGTGAGGAGGGAACAGGAAGGAACAAGCTGGAGCCTGCACTTGGCTTAACTTATTTCACCTTAGGCCACCCTTCAAAGGATCTTATAGCATCCCAGGATGCACTGGTACCCTGGCTAAGAATCACTGGTCTAATGTATGCTTGAATTCCCTGTCTTTATGGCTAGGGAGAAAAATTACACGTGAACTGGTATAAGTGATCAGAAACCGGTTCAAATCTATAACACAAGAGATGTTCAGTGCACGTAAACCACTTTCAAAATCGCCAAAACCAGTTTAAGATAAACCTGGCTGGATGTAGTATCAGACTTAACTGAAAAACCTGCAGCATGCTTATAGGCTTGGCAGTGCTATGCTTGCTAGCACCACGGCTGAAAGGGACTTGGGGTCATGACTGACCACAAGATGAACATGAACCACCAATGTGATGTTGCAGTCGGCAAAGTGAGCAAAACTCTGGCTTGCATCCGTAGATGCTTCTCTAGCAAATCCCAGGATGTCATCCTCCTGCTGTACTCGGCCTTCGTGAGGCCGCAGCTGGAGTGCTGCGTCAATTCTGGGCTCCACAGTTTAAAAAGGATGCGGAGAAGCTTAAGAGAGTGCAGAGGAGAGCCATGTGCATGATCAGAGGGCAGGAAAACAGGCCTTTTGATGAGAGGCTGAGAGCCGTGGGACTCTTTAGCCTGGAAAAGTACAGGCTCAGGGGGGACCTGGTGGCTGCCTATAAGTACATAAGGGGTGTTCATCAGGATCTGGGGGAATGTCTATTCACCAGAGCATCCTAAGGGATGACAAGGTCAAATGGTCATAAACTCCTTTAGGACTGTTTCAGGCTGGACATAAGGAAGAACTTCTTTACTGTCTGAGCCCCCAAGGCCTAGAACAGACTGCTGCTAGAGCTGGTGCAAGCACCTACTCTGGATTCCTTTAAGAGTCAATTGGAAGTTTATCTTGCTGGGATCCTGTGATCCCTGCTGATTTCCTGCCCCTGGGGCAGGGGGCTGGACTTGATGATCTTCCAAGGTCCCTTCCAGCCCTAATGTCTATGAACCTATGAATCCATGATTTAGGTTAAATAGGTTTATTGAATGCCTGTTCCAGGTCCCTTCCATAGTCAAGTAACTCACAATCCCCTGGCATCCCAGGATACTTTGCACCTCCCCCACAAACCCCCCCTTGCAGGGAGGGTGGACTAGCCTAGGCTCAAGCTATCTGCTCTAGCTGAGCAGAGAGGCATGCTGTAGCGCTCCCCAGCTTCTGGTCTGGGCCACTGCATGCATGTGGCCACATTTCCAGAAGCAAAAGCGAAAGTCTGTTCACTTGCTTATGCGTTCAATAGAGGCAGTTTAGACTAACCTGTGAAGACTGAATCTATTCAGCCTCAGGCTTTTTGATTGTCTGTACTTAGTCTATAATACAGCCTGCTAGTACTTCCTTAGCTCATAGAGCTCTTAAAAGGATGAAATCCCTTCAGGATTGGGCTCCCAGATTCTGTTGTGATTCTGGCCACATAAGTACATAAACTAAGCACTGTCATGCTGGTGTAAAACCTTTGTTACTGAGTGTGAAAATAAACCCTGTAAGTTCCTGTTATCTGGTTCTTGGTTCCTGTTATCTGGTTTGTTAATGTTAGGAATTTCAATTATTTTATTTGAAAGAATGAGTAAATACATTTTACAGGATCTACACAGGGTTCTTCTGATACAAGCTGGGGCTTAGCAGGTCTGCTTGTGACACATGGAATAAAAGATCCAGCACCTTACTGTAAAACCCCCCAGTAATACTCCACTGAAGCACTTTCAGCTAATAATCAGTGTAATCACACAATGCCTTGGGATTTACTTCTGCCCTCTCAACAACCCTCAAAAAATATACTTTAAGCAAAAGTAAGTAAAATTATATGTACTGTATAAAGTATACATTATACTTTAAATGATCTTAAACTATACCTTAAAGTGCGCTTTGGGGAAGCATAATCAGAAAAAGCAGCACTGTAGCATGAGAGACAATGAAACTTCTAAGGTAAAACTATACTTTCCCTCAAGTATATTACATTTAATGGTGTTAAAGACTTCTAAAACCTTTAAGTGGAATCTTGGAAGAAAAGATTTCACCTTGTCATTGAGTTATTGCACTTCGAGGCAGGATACAAAAGACATATATTTTGGTTAGAAAAGAAAGAAAAAAAAGAAAGAAAATTCCACAGGCAAATCTGAAGGCTAAAAGGTTTTTTAGAACTGCTCTCTTTGGGGACAGAGAGGAGGAGGATAGAGGAGGTCTACTATGTTATTCTGCCACCATATGTACATATATGATCTAAGGAAATATACTGATGAATATTGTACTTATCTTGATATTTCAATTAAGCAGTATGGATTGTTGCCTTAAAAATGAGACTCACACAGCACTGATACTAGAATACTAGTAAATGAGAATGTTGAGGACTGAAAACAGAAATAGGTAAGAAATTAAAGCAATCATGCATCAGTGAATCCTGATGAGTCTCTCAGTGGCTGAGTAGCAATGTTTGCTGCAGGGAACACTACATGAACATGTCTCTTTCACAACCAAGAGTTTATGGGCACTAGCACTACAAAGCCAGTGCATGAAAGAAAAGGATGTGGGCAGCTGAAAAAATCTGCTTATTGACAATGAATGCAGACCATAAAAATGATAGACTCTTCCAATGCAAAACAACAGTAGCTGATAACTCAGTTTGACGATGGAATTTGGATTGATGCAAATTATTTCATACTCATAAACTGCAAATTACCAGATGCTGATTGATTCTGATTTTTTCTTGGATGATTATTAATTATTTCCTGTTGTTACTGTGGTAATCCCTAGGGGCTCCAATTAGGATCATGGCCCCAAGGTGCTAGGTGCTGTACTGATGGAACTTAGAAGTTACTGTAGGTATATATCATTACCTTTATATGAAGGTTATGTGTACTGTTCCCATGACAGCCAGTTCATCATGGAATTTTATTAGAACTGTTGTCATTTGGCAATTGATATATGAAGCCCCACTAACTTGTAGTGATCACTTAATGCAACTAAACATAACATGGTAATAACGGAGGTATGGAATGAAATACTAGCAAGTCATGCCTTATGAAAAATATATGCTACTTTACAAAATTATAGAGTATAAACGGAGTACTGGACTTTAAAGCACAGGTGAAAAATATAAAGACCAAAGAGTACAGGATCATTGTTTGGAAATAACAAGAGTAGCTTTACTTATGTCCCTGGAGCTATGTTAATCTTGCCCATGACATACTACCTAAGATGTTCAATAAAATCCCATATGCAAACTAGCCATTGAGCACCAAATATTAACTAAACCCATTTAATTCTCTTTATAAATCTAGAGCTTTGCAGAGGTTTATAAAGGAAGGATAATCTTACTGAGATAAATGTTCAGACCTAACAGGTGAGTACAGGATTCGTTTGCTGGAGAATATTTTTCTGTGTTTCCAGGAAGCTGGTAAACATTTCTGTTGTTGTCCTTACAGCTGATCAAACTATTATATTCATTCACTTGCAAGTGCTTTTTAAGAATGCATGCAAGGACAATACTAGTATTATGTACTTTCTGCAGAGGGGTAGAGGAGCCATATAGCATTTCTCCTATGAAACTAATATATGTCATTGACTGGTAACACAAGCTTCCCTTCGTTAGCATTTAATTAACAACTGTAGGATATAATGCAATTTACTTTCAAACAGTCTAACATATTCTGAAATAAATACAAACCTCTCATATTGATCTTCATTTTAACAGTCTAGCTCATGAGCTCTATACAACAACTTCTATACATGGATGGGATTAGTGTAATTGTCTTTATTTATTTTGTAAAGGTATTTATTCTATATAGTATAGATGTAACTCTACCCCTTTGAAGTCAATAGGTGCTTTGCCATTAACTCCAACAGGACCAGGATATAACCCTGTGAGGTGAGTCAATCTTTCATTTTACAGCATTCAGTGAGTGCCAGAACCTTTTATCTAGCAATAGTGTTTTTAATATACAGTCAGTAGCAATGGGGCTGTAGCAGAGCTGGTTTAAATCTTCAGCTGTCTGACTTCCCAGCATAGTGCTCTAACCACTACAGCAGACCTGGGTCTTTCTGGGTGAGTGACCTAAGCACTTTGCTATTCAGGCTACAACATGGTGAGTCCCTCTTCCACCTGCTTTTTTCTCAAACTCATGCCAGTGTGTCTATATATATATGTAGCCACATAATAGTTGCCTTGACAGTGTGTAGCTCATGGTGCAGGCTCAGAATATACATGCATACTTACATGTTCATAGTGCAGGGTTAGTTGAATCACAGACTGGGCATAACTGCCAAAAATTCTATTTATATGGTTGGGAAAAAAATGGCTATTTAGGTGCAAAAAGGGGCAATAGAATTCTGACACAAGAGTGATCAGGATTAGTTTGTGAAAGGACTCAAGAACAAGAAAAGACCTAAATTTATGGAAAATGTATTTACATTTAATAATTCATCAACCTTTAATTTGCAGTCAGTGGAGACTTTTTCTTTTAGGTACTCTGTTTTGAAAATGTCTCTTTGACTCCTTTAAGTACCAAATTGCTTTGTGCTTATCGTTGTACTGTTCTCTGACTGTATTGCATGTCACACCATTTTACATTTAAAATATACAGATCCAATTGCAATCTGCCATTGGGATCACTAGGGAGGAACCTTACATTTTTGCAGTGGCATAAGCAGATGTAATTTCATTTTTTCTGTGAGACAGTAACAAGTAGCACTGCAAGTGCTCATTTGCTTCCATTGGGGTCTCCCTGTGATGAGGTACTGATCAAATTGTCGGCTAAGGCTATTTGATTATTGTTTTCTCCTGAGATACGTATACACACTACAAAACCTTTATGTTTTGTCTTTTAATTTTTTTTTCAGATTTAACCTACTTTTGTGGATTTTTTTTGTTTTATTTCCCACTGAATCTCCTTTTTTACTTTGTTCAGTGGCTTTTTGTATTGCGTGATCCTTCCTTCCTTCACTGCCTTTTGGTAAACTAATCATTTGCTACACACAATGGTGAATTATATATGGCATTACATAATGTATATTTAACGTTCCTATAGGCACCAACAGCACTGTGAGCCAAATTTACATTTCGTTGTTGAAATCATCATTCCTTACATATACCCAGTATGATAAAACATCAAAAGAACAATGATGTACCCTGTCCCTGGAATATGAAATACTGTACATTTTCTAGAACTGTGCATAATAATGAGTTCTGGGATGCACATGTAGTAAAACTCACCAATTTTTCATAATGTTTCCCTCTGTAACTCCAGCAAATTAAGTGTGAAGATAAAAATAGGCAAACTCTTGAATTCCTCTGAGTTCTGATGCTAGTATAACTAAACCTACCTTTCTTTATAAGGGAGCTTCTTATGTGGCTTCACTCAACCCAGACCTCATTGACTTTTGTATTCTGAACCTTTCAGACAATATCATCTGACATCCATACTACTTTGGCATGTCAAACAATATCTATCTTACCTAATTCAATCCATCAGTCTGTCATATTTTGCATTTATATAACACCTTCATCTAACAAGATGCTTTCGCAGCTTCAATTAACTTAGGTTTCTAACAACCCTGTGAGGTACAGATGAGGAAAATGAGACAGAAAGAAATTAAGTGATTTGCCCAAGGTCACAGACTGAAACAAAGTAAAAAATAAACCCCGTTCTCTTGACTCTCAGGTCTGGGCATTAAACCGTAAGGCCACCTTTTCCAATTTGTCTATCTACTCTGCCCATGATGGGCAAAGCGTCAAGATATTTTAAACTCCAGTAGATTTCCAAAGACTCAGTACAGCTTGCTCCATGCCCCCAGCCTGGCCAACTGACAAAACTTTTCTTCGGAACTGGTTGAAATGTAACAGAGGCATTTTTTCCCCTTTTTTGTCAACAAAAAGTGTAAGAATTTCTCAGACTTCGTTATACTTGTCTTACCTCTTTTCTCATTCTCTTTTGCCTTTTTTCTCCTTTCTTCTTTTTCCTCCCCTTTTCTCACAAACAACACAATGGAAAGAGTGAAAAAAGAAATAGGGTAAGTAATGTAAAGAGGAAAAAAGAGAATTCCAAAACAGAAAAATCAGGTGAAAGTTCTTTTGAAAACTTTGAAATAAAAATATGTACTGGATTTTTACCACCTCTATTGTAACTAACTTCACATTGCTTCCCCAGCAGGATCTCTGACCTTTTGTAGTGACCCAGCTAGTTGCAGCATTGGAAGCTGTTCCTGCTATTGTAAGGACCCTCCTATCATTCTCTAGTAGTTAGATCCTCAACGAGGTTCTCCATATCCTTTCCTTTCTGTTAGGGGAAGGCCCACAACTTCCAATCTCTTCTGCTTTGCATTACAACCTGGCCTGTATGACAAGTTGAGCATTCTGCTTCCATCTCTAGAGGAAAGTTAAATTTTCTCTAGTGCACGGATGGGCAAAATGTGGCCTGCAGGCTGGATGCGGCCTGCCAGGCCATTCTATCTGGCCCATGGGTCCCTTAAAAAGATTAGAAAATTAATATTTATTTGCCCCTGGCTGCCTGTCATGCGGCCCTCGATGGCTTGCCAAAACTCAGTAAGCAGCCCTTCGCTCAAAATAATGGCCTGCACCAGCTCTAGTGGCATCTCTCTAGTGAAGGCAGCTCTAGATTTCATCATGCCTATGTTTAAATGCCATACTGATCTGAAGCTTCTCTCTGAACTGTTGCCTAAAAATCTGTGGAGGCAATGGAGAAGGCAAAATAGGTGCACTCAAAAGGAGAAGCCTTAGTCTAGTGTTAAATGTGAAAGAGAGTAGTATCTGTCTCAGCAGAAGGTCTGATGCCAAACTTTCCATGCTCTCATATTCAGAGGAACAAAAGATCATAGAATCTTAGGATCTTAAGAAAGTAAGGCTGGAAGGGACCTCACAAGATCATCTAATCTAGTTTCTTGCTCAAGGCAGGATCACCTCTGACTAAACCAGATCATCCACGTGCCTATCTAACCTGATCTTGAAAACTTCCAAGAATGGAGAATCCATAATTTCTCTAGGTAGCCCATTTCAATGCTTTACCATCCATATATTCAGAAAGTTCCTCCTCATCTCCAACCTAAATTTCCCCAACAGTAGTTTGAGGACATTGCTCTTAGTCCTGTCCTAATCTATCTCCATCCTCCTTGTAATCTCCCTTCAAGTATTTGGAGACTGTTATCAAATCCCCCCTCAGCCTTCCCTTTTCCAGACCAAATAACTCTAATTCTTTCAGCCTCTCCTCATAAGTCTTGGGTGAGGAAGCTCTGAGAGGCTCTACTAGGGAAAAGTGTTTTAAATGCATCAATTTGGCTGCATCCAGATGAGCACAGATGTTTGGTCCCCTGGAGAACACCCATGCCATACAGGCTTTGGTGAGTGGAAAATTACCCCAGGGGCGGTAGGGGAGGCTGGGGCCAGCACTGTGCTGGGGCCAGCAGCATTACCTGGGGTCCTGGGGGCCTTCTGCGGCTGTGGCTGCAGAGATCCTGCAGGGTGGAGTCTAGCAAGCAGCTGCAGTGGAGCTTCAGGCAGCCTGGCTCTGCTTTTCAGCAGCTCATGCTGCCTGTGTGTGTGCTGCTCCAGTTTATTTTTCCATGGTATTTGTATGTCAAAGCAGCTCCAACTGAAGCCATGGTTCCAGGGGTCAAAAAAAACCTGCAGAAAAAATAACATAGCAGTGCATGCACAGGCTCCTTCACCTTCCTTGCAGCACAAAGGACACCTCAGTGTATGGTATGAGGAGCTGCAGACATGCTTGCAGTGCCACATCTCTCACAGCTGCACTTGTCTGGATGTGCCTTTTAAGTCTAAAAATGAGTTACTTTTCCACTTTGGGAATGGATTGGATTCAGGATGGATTTTACTATTAATTAATTAATTAATTAATTCTTGTAATCTATCTGAAGGATAAAGAAATCACAGAAGTTAGAGATGCAAAAAATCCTTGGGACAGGTCCATTACTTCATTTCTGTGGAGGAGCGAGCACTAGCTGCTAAGCTTGTGCCACCTGGACCTGGCTTCAGCTGGAGCTGCACTGACATACAAGTATGGCATTGGTGGGTGCTTGTCCACGTGACACCTCTCCTGTTACCACGTTACACTTTTCCTGTCTCCACATGACAAAAATCGCCATTAAGCTAGCTAAATAGCGTCTGTGTATCTGTGTTGTCAGCTGATTTTATCATTTTTTTTTTTTATTGTGGTAATTTAAAACACCTCCAACATGTTTTAGCTCTTGAATTTCTTCCATGAGGTTTTTTTTATCATTTTCAATTTTCAACGTGGATCTGACTTATGTCCAAAAACATGATTTTCCCTGCTTTGCAACTATTACACCAACAGGTGCCACTTGGGTTCACTCAGTAATCCGTGGAAATCCATTGAATGTCTATTGCAAGACTTCAACAAGTCTCCTGGTGCTAATCTTGCAAATTTTTACTGGTGATTTAGTTCAAGGTTCAGATTTATGAAAAATACAACTTTTTTGATTTCCAAAAATTTTTTTTCCCTGTGTTTGAGGGGGACCAGCAGGGCTGGGAGGGTACAGATAACCTGGGTGGTAAATGTAACCTGGGTGGTACTCAGATGAAGTACCCTCTCTCCAATTGAAGGGGTTTAGCAGGTATTAGTGTGCTGTGGGAGGGGTAGCCGCTTATGGGAGAGCAGGTGACTTCATGCCAGTTGAAGACTTGACAGAGCAGGGCTCTGACATATTCTGGGCATTTATAGATTTCATAGATTTCATAGACGTTAGGGCTGGAAGGGACCTCGGAAGATCATCGAGTCCAGCCCTCACCTGAAGGGCAGGAAGTCAGCTGGGGTCATAAGATCCCAGCAAGATAAGCATCCAATTTACTCTTGAAGGTGTTCAATGTAGGCGCTTGAACCACCTCTGATGGCAGGCTATTCCAGACCTTGGGGGCTCGGACAGTAAAGAAATTCTTCCTTATGTCCAGTCAGAAGCAGTCTTGCAGGAGTATGTAACCATTTGACCTCGTCATCCCTTGGGGTGCTCTGGTGAACAAACATTCCCCCGATACTGGTGGTCACCCCCGATAAACTTATAGGTAGCCACCAGATCACCCCTGAGCCTGCGCTTTTCCAGGCTAAAGAGCCCCATAGCTCTCAGCCTGTCATCGTAGGGTCTGTTTTCCTGACCTCTGATCATGCGCGTGGCTCTTCTCTGGACTCTGTCAAGCTTCTCCACATCCTTTTTGAATTGTGGGGCCCAAAACTGGATGCAGTACTCCAGCTGCGGCCTCACTAAGGCCGAGTACAAGGGGAGAATGATGTCCCGGGATTTGCTTGAGAAGCATCTATGGATGCAAGCCAGCGTTTTGGTCACTTTACTAGCCACAGCATCACATGGAAGGCTCATGTTCATCTTGTGGTCAATGATGACCCCCAAGTCTCTTTCTCATTCTTTATCTTCATTCCACCCCCAACATACCCTTTTATTTTTCCTTACAGGATGCAATTGAACAGGAGATGGCTACACCAGCTCTGAAAAAAATCACCAACTAAACTCTTCTGTCAGTTGGTAATTTTTCATTATTGGTTTCTGAGCAATTGAAATCCATTTTTTGTCACTTCCATAGCACAGGACTAGTCTCTAAAACACATTCTCTAGCATCCTGTTTAGTATTGTCTGGGTGTGTCTACATGACACGTTTACTGATGAGTTGCCTAATTAGCTCTGCAGTAAACATCTCAGCATCTACACGTGCAATGCTGTTGAGACAAAGTAAACCAATTTATTCCACTGCAGGTTAGTATATCTAAACACAAGTATTATCCTATAGTGGAGTTTTTCACTCCACACAACACACATGTAGATGCTGATGGGGCTGGCTAGGGCAGGAGGGTGCTTCATTCAGCTAGCCTCACATTGAAGTAGCCTTGTGTCCCAGCCAGCCCCTCCACAGCATGTTGAGTCAGGTCAGAGCAGCCCTGGGCTGGCAGGCTGACCCCTGGGCCCCGTGCCAGCTTTGAGTGCTCTGACCTGTGCTTTAGTTCTGGGCACACGTTCAAATGTGGCGCGTGGGATCAATAAACTGTGGCATGATATGTGCCAAGTTTATTGCTGCGCATTAATTGCACATGTAGATGTGCCCTTTCAGAAGTACTTGAGAATATTTTCAATGTCAAGAAGATCAAATTATAAAAGGAAAAACTGGTAACTTTCTTAAATGCCTACATAACACAGAAAAGAACACACATCCCTTTTATTATTTTTCAGCACAAATCATCAGAAATAATCTGCTTTTTATGATAGAAAATCAAGATTTGTACTCTGAAGTAAAGGAAATACGTAAGTTAAAAATGGTAGTGTGGGCACTGTAACTGCTTACAAAGTAATGGTATCTCCATACACCATACTCATCACAATTAAAGGAAAAAATATTTTCTATTTTAAATGGTTACTATTCATGAAATGTTTATACAAATATGAAACAAATAATTATGACTAACACATTGTCTAATAAAGATGAAAAGGATGAAAATCCTTATGAATTTTTAATCCAAAAATAAAGAACATTAACAAGGCTTAATTATATCATCAAATATTTAAAATTACCTTCTACACTAAATTCTATTTGTATTTAATACATTTATTTTTTAAATATCTGTAACATTTTTATGAGGTTGGTACATAAGGCATTATCTGCTGCTACAACAAAAGGCATCTTGACTTAATGTATTCAACATCTTGATCAAACTTTCCATTTTGTTTATTTTTAAGATAAATCAACAACCTTTGTACACTGTATTAAAATTTATACTTTTCCTATGTAGTTGGATACATAATTAATACCATTACAGATACAAAAATGAAACTGTACTTGTTAGAGAAAAAGCTCACATAGACCCAGTTCTTCATATCCTTCATATTCATGCTTTTTCGTGTGGTCATAATTTATGCAGTCATCCTCCCATCCATTTTCTCTGATGGCACTCCCTGGTGTCTATCCACCCTGTGTTGATCCATCTATCCCACCATTCTTTTACCTCTGGTGCCCAACATTGTTTGCAGACATTGTCTCAGACTTGATGCAGTCATTTTAGTGTAAGCACATGATCAGAGCTGTTCGCAGGCTGTTTGGGGAATCTCTCTTGGTTTGCACTGAGGACCAATGCAAATTGGTTACATTGCTAAATGTCTGGTCTTTGATACGTGCTGAGGGAGAACAAGGGGGAAGAGCATGCTTCCTGGCAATGGTCATGGGCTCATTATGGTGGCCCTGCAACATCTTAGGGACCAGGATCCCACGGTGCTAGGTACTAAACAAACCCAGAACAACAAATAAAAAAATCTGTCCCAATCAATCTGCTTATGACACCAAAGCACCAGTGCAGTTTATTGCAACTCAGCACAGTAACATGCCTGTTTATGTACAGCCTAAGAATGGCCCAGCAAAACAGATTCAGTTCAGAAGCTAGGCACATCATTTGATAGATGTATGTGAAAAAATGATGTCTAAATAGCTATAATCACAAAATGCCTAGTTGTAGGCAATGTTATTACTCTCTGACTTTCATGAACAACTGAGATAGTTTATTAATTAAAAACAGAAACCATCTGATTTATGAAAGCTAAACTAGAGTGTTTTAAAATATTGCTCCAGGCATATTTCACCCCATGTAAATCTGATTTGTTGACATCAGATACCATACTCTATATAACATACCAAACTCATGTCCCCCCAGCCCAGTGTTTTGCAGCATGCTAATATAATTGATTTGCAGTAGCATGTGTGCATCCTAGCAAAAAGGAGAGAAGGATCAAAACAAACAGAAGGGGTTGGGTTTTTTTTGAATATATAGAACTCAGGCAGCCTCTGACAGTAAATTTGAGAAAACCATGCTTCCCCACCACCATGAGTTCATGAAGGTTAGTAGATTTAGAAGAAGTTAATTAACAGCAAGGGAAACTTTAAAGAGAGGAGAAAAAAACTGACTAGCAAAAACCTTTGTTTCTTAATTATGCTTTGGAATTTCTCTCCCCTGGATTCTCCTTGTCTACTGACGGACAAACCTTATGCAGTTCAGAGTTTATGTTGTGTTCAAATAAGCTGCCAAGTGTGCAGAAGCTTGTTTGAAACTTATCCAAAGTGTCCAAAAGTTCTTATTTGTCTAAAAAGACTCCAGTTTTCCAGTATTTCCAGCTTTGCTTTGGGACAGAAGTTCATAGTTCTGGGGTAACTCAAAATGAAAAATTTTGCAACAAAAAATGTAGTCGAGTGTCAAGATGCAAATGACTTTGGTTTGGATGGTGGGTAGAGGCTCAGTGTTAGGGTGAGAATATTTATTTTATTTGCAATATGTTTGTGGGAGCATGCCTTCCACGCTCCAGGGGAGTCCTGAATGGGGACCAACAAGAAGAAAGCTGCCAGACCCTAAGAAGGAAGTGGTGGGAAGGGCCGTGGGAGCTGCTCACCAGCTGGAGGATGCCTTGGCAGTGTCAGAAGAGTGGAGGACAAGCTCCATGCAGCCTCCAGTCTGCTTTAAAAGGGAGGCAGTCAGCTACTTCCAGTTTGGCTGGAAGCAGCAAGCCAGCTTTAAAAGAAAGCCTGCAATCAGATGGAGGCAGTCAAGCCAGGGAAGACCGGTGAAGGCAGCCATGCCTGCACACCAGGGAAGACTGGCATGAGCCTTCTTGCAAGCTCACCGGAGAAGACCAGCAGCGGCAGTCATGCCTGCATGTCAAGGAAGACTGGCACGAGCTTGGGAGCCAAAAAGAGGAAAGTGGCTGGCTGAGAGAGCAAGATTGGCCCGGCATAGGCAGTCTACTCCAGAGAGGGGATATACGCCAAGCAGTTTAAGTCCAGTCACGTGGAGGAGTGACTGGCCAAAGGGAAACCAGAGTGAGACCCAGACTGCGGTTTTCCTGAAAAAGGTCTACGACAAGGAACGGAGATACAGTACTGGAAAACATCTAATCAATAATCATGAGTCTATTAATAATAGTTTCCTTTCTAAATTACGATAAGACATTATTGAACTAACTGAATGATTATAATGATTGACATTAAATCCATATAAAAGGACTTTAAGCTTTTTCAAGTGGTTGGTGAGTGGACAGGGTAAATGGGGAGGTAGGAGCCCCGAGGAAGCAGCCATTAATCTTGTGTGAAGACCTTAACTTGGGTGAAGCTTTCCAGTCTAAAAAATAAAATCCAAGTTGTGGTGGGTCAGAACGGAGGCCTAGCATACAGGCGTAGGTATTAAAATAAGCATTAGCTGTTGAACAAAGCCCCAGAGGATGAGGACTAGATTCATTGGTTACAATGTTTTATCCCTACTCAAAACTTACCTCAGATAAAACCTCTGGGCTACACTTAACTGGGGCATATCAACACCACCTCTGGCCCATGCTGCTAGTGGTGGTTGTCTATCATTATCAAAGATAATAGACTGCAATATCTTTTCCACATTAATTTTGACTATGAGCTCTCATATGGGCAGTATCCAATTTTCACAAGGACTATTATCTCCTATGTCACAACCTGATTCTATTGTGAGGGTTTGTGGGGTGTCATGAATGTTTTCTTGTGTTTATTTCAGTGATATGGTATGGTGGTCTTGTTATGCTGCACCCATCGAAGTTGCTTTTCTCATTGCATAGGGTATGTTCCGCTGCTTGCATATAGCTTTATGATTTTGTACTTGGTTTAGATAAGGAGCTTAGGGGTGCATACTCAAAGAAAGAGAGGGCGTGTAACTGCTGAATACTTCTAGCTACTGTGATATTAGGGCAAGGACAATTGCTACTCCCAATCACAGACATAAGGGGCCCTGGTAGGATGGCTGCCCAAGCTGTTGGCTGTTTATAATGGGAAAAAAACAGCTGCACAATAACGAAGACTTTTGAGAGAAATGGCCTATTAGCCAGAGGAATGCCAGGTGTCCAGGGAGAGAAATTTCTGAAGGATTTGGGAGACTTATGAGGAATTGGAACATTACTGATGCAGGGGGGAATGGCTTGGAGATATTATAAGATCTCATAAGCAGCCAAGGTCTTATGGATTTTTATCAGGCTGGTGAAGGATTCATGACCCCAACAGCTGGGGCTGGTAGAATCAGCAGGAACGCTCTTCTCTTAAAAACACTGACAAGATTCTCAAGTTGCTAAGTGGTAGCTACAGGAGAGGAGAGGGTAAGAATTTCTGTCTTTTTTGTTCTGTTTCTAAACCTAGGGTCAGTCTTTCTTGTGTATTTTTTTCCTTATATATGAAATCCTTTTGTTGTTTTGTCTACTTATTAGTTGCCTGTTGCAGAGTTATCTCTGTGCAAGTGATACTTGAGGCTTGCCCATTCAATAGTAAGAAGGACGTGAAATTTTTTCCACAGCCCAAAGTAGAGGTCACCTGAGGCTGGCAGAGATTCCTTTGCTTCATCTGTGAGATCCACTCTAAGGGCAGTGGAGCTTGTTGGGGTAAGGTGTTATCTCAGGGTAAGCTTTGGTCTGTTCCTTGGGACAAGTGGCAGGACAGTGGGGAGAAATGCAGGACTCTGGTGGTACCTCGTGGATGGGTTTGTGACATGCCACACAGAACAATAAATGTCAGAATGACCCAAAGGAAGCAGTGCAATGAAGTCTGATATTCTCAGTCCATGCACATTGAACCTAAAATGGATGCAAGTTGGCCATCTCAGAGCCACTACATATATAATAGCTATGTGTGTTCATAGGTGTTTCCTTTTATATTTGCTAGCAAACCCGAAAAAAGAAAGGTGGGAGAGTGAATCACCTAGAGCTGAGAGACAGAGAGAGTAATAGTTGCATGTGACCCTAATAACCCTTCTCCACAACAGGCTCAGAGTCTGAGCCAAAGCCAAATCCCTGCAGCTCTAATATCATGTTGTTCTTCAGAAAGTGTTAATTTGCCGGACAGTTCCCAAGTGACACTGGACATAGCAGCAACAACAGCAGGAAGAGCAGTAGCAGTCTGCTCCACACTGCTGATGTTATAGATCCAGCAGAGCCTTGTTGAGAAGATCTATAAAGGAGACTGTGCCCAGCATTTTCCTTTGTGATACCCCTTTTAAATGATCAGTGTCCAAACTGAGTTTCAACATCAAAACACTCCTTTTTGCTATTTACCTTTTTGAATGTACTGAAACATGCTGGAATCAAGCAAGATATCTCCAAGATTAAAACAAAACATCTAGTGTGTTTCAGATACATGCTCACCTCAGTCTCTAAACATACACTCATAACATTACATGCATCTCAGATAGTAAAAGAACCCAGTCCCAGTCGTTGGGATGTACAGTCAGTACAGTCCTGCAAGGTACAATGCATTCTGGCCCCAAGCCAGCCAAGCATACGCTTCACCTTCAGCATATGATTAGTATCAATGAAACCTTCAAATGCAGCCTATGGGCTTGTCTTCATCCTTCCTGAAGCTAATTCCTGCGGCTTGCTGAAGGCTCGTGGACAAACAATGGAGCAAGGAGGAAGCAACTGGTTAACAAAGAATCTGTAGGCTAAAATCTATTTCAAGACAAACAATACTGAAGAATTAACAAATACATAAAAACAACAGGCACCGTGTTGTGAAAAATGGAAAGGGATCTTTGTTGAATAAAACTGTGCATTTGTGAATAATTTACTCGCTCATAGTAATGAGATATGAATGGGATTCTGGGGCTGCCTGCACCCTAGTAAATGCATAGAAAATAAATCCAGATCTACCTGTCTGGTACCTTGAGTCTCAATAGATTAGAGGTCTTCATTTGCTACTTAATAAATGTTCTTTTATTAAAGTCACTTATTTGTTTTAGAGATGAATGATTATTTTTTAGGAAAAAATACATCACTTTGTAGAATGTGTTTTAGCACTGATTTTTTTTTAAAGGCAGTCCCTATAAAACCTTGATGCCATATTATTTCTCAATGAAATATAACGTTTAAAGTATTTAGTGGATTTTACAGCTGTCTTAAGTTCCTAAGTATCCAAACTGCCATCCTCATGTCACTGCTTCCTGGGAGGGAGGTAGAAGTTATCTTTGGCTTAGCACCTTAATTAAATGTTGTCAGTGCTTTCAGGAAAGCTGAACCAAGAAGGCAGCAGAGGTGGGTAGGGAGTTCTGGATTAAAACAGCCCCCACACTTAATTAACAGGATCTGCCAAAGCACCAAGCCCCGATCCCCACCTGTAAGGGAATAGCAGCTTCAGGAGTTTAGGGACCAAGTTAAAATAAGGGAATAGCTAATTCAATAATTAAAACATGTAAAAATGTATTAATTACATTAAAAATAGTTTGAAACAGCTACCTAATACTATTGTAGACCTCTGAATTGAATGATCGTGGGTTCAGCTATTAGCCCTTCTCTGTTGGGTGCTTTTAACCTAGGAAGACACATTATTTTTAATATCACTTGCAAATTCCCTGGTGAGCCTGCAGGTGGAGATGGAGGGGAGAAACTCCCCATTAGAAGTGCTGGAACCTTCCTTTTTATGCATTTATCTGAGCCTAAAGGAAGAAAAAATAGTTCAAACAAACTCTTCTGCGGCTACTTTATTTCAGCACATATGTGACCTAGATAAGATCATTATCTAACAGCTTGGAGTTAAGTTGAAGTTATATAGTTGTTTTTAATAGGAAAAAATAGTTATAATTTAATGTAATCTGTGTTTGTGAAATTGCTGTAGTATATTTCTCAGACTGGGAGCTTGAAGGCGTAAAGGGCAGATTCAAACAAATTTTCCAATGGGGTCAGATAAAATGTCTGTTTTAAATTACAAAGCTTAGGGAGCAGTATTGCCAAGAAGTGGCTTTATACTTCCATAAAATGTTTATTTTTAATAGTGAGAGTAATTACCATTGGACCAGTTTACTTACCGATGTGGTAGGCTTTCAGCCAACTGAAGTTTTAAAATCAAAGGTGAATGTTTTGTTTTGTCACAACCCTACTAGAAGATATTTTGTAAAGCTGAAGTAAGAGAAAGATTCAGTCATTGCTAATAAAAAATGTGAAAATTTTATGTGGGTCAGACTTAATGATCACAGTGGTTCTTTCTAGCATTAAAATCCATTAATCTATGATTAATTAAGAAACAATTCCATGTGCTGAAAGCTTCTTCAGCCAATAGTCACAGATTTCATCCATGACATAGAATGTCACTCGTATCTGCTTACAGAAGAGGACCCATTACCATACTCCTATATGCTGCAAAGTCAGGAATTCTTTGAGCCTGTGCATCACACAGAGAAACTTCTGCTAGTTATGGTGTCCACAAGTAAGCAGGAAGTAGATGGTGGGTAGATCAGAATGCCCCTATTTTTCCCCCTCCCATGGAAAACTTCCTTCATGTAAGATCCTAGAAGAAATATGATTTAATTGGAGTCATGCCTCCCTGAAGCTAGAGGGAGAGCCTGATGGAGCCTGTGTGTGAAAGCAATGGCCTCCCAAGCTCATGGGCCTCAAGTCAACTGTTTAACCTCTCTTGAGTCATGGAGTCTAAACTACTCTCTCTTTCCCTCTCCCTCTCTGTTTTAGAGGATGGGTTTCACAATCAATCAACTAATAGAATACATGGTATAACTGGTTAAGAAAACTTTGTTTTCCTCACCTACGTACCTCCTGTTTTTATTTTTTTTCTTCACAAAAGAAGGTGTTATGGCCATTGAATATTAGGCCCATGTAGACATTTTTTTGTTTGTTTGTGGGTTTGGTACTTTTGGCCTGTACCACAGGAATCCTACTCCATACAGGGTGCAGGTAGAATTAGAATCATATTTGGCAGAGTCCTTATTTCAGGGTTTTCCCTTCCAAACTCCAGTTCTGGAAGAAAGTGCTGAATGCCCCCTGCTGCCTTTTGGTATGTTCAAATTATTTTCCTCACACTAAAAATTTTAAGAACCAGAGCACTCTCCTTGTCCCTTAATCTGAGCATGTTCAATGGAAGGGGATATATCAAGGGATACTGCTGGTGTCAAGTTTACTACTGTAACAGGGCAGTTTGGCTCTTTAAGGGTAGGAACTGAACTGTGTGGCATTAACTACCAATTTAAAGCCCAAGTAGGGAATCTGAGCTGGGAGAAGGAGCAGTTTGTGGGCAGGAAGCAAAGTGAAACCCAGAAGAGCTCACCTCCAGGAAAGGTAAGAGATAAATGGCCCTCACTTGCCACCAAGCTAAAGGCTGAAGGTTTGCTTTGCTCATTTAGTTGTTTGTTTGGACCCAGGATTATTATTTTATGTTGTAAAGATGGGTTTAGGGGCTCCCAAGGGGGCAAAGCCAAACAGCAAGGTTGCAGGCACCCAAGCCTGCTTGTGAACTATTATTTGGACTATCCAAAAAATTCCTAAGGGGGCAAAGCCCAACTACATGGCAGCAACCTGCTTCCAGCTACCCTCAAATCAGCTAGTTCCTGGGGTGGAGGTTCTTCCTTTGTGACTCCCAGGTGGGCTTGATTCCTTCCTTCCTTGCGTACCTAAATTAGAAGTAGTGGAGAAGAGGGAGGAGGGTAAAGTCTTTGACTCACTAGAAAGTTCACTGAAGTTATTTTGAGTCAGCATGATTACCAAGGGTATTTGCGGAGCTAGCTGAGTGTACAATCTGGCCCTTTTAATTTCAGCTGAAGTTAATGAAGTGAGAGTTGTGTAAGACAGGTGCAGGTCAAATCCGGGACGTACACTTGATCTGAGCCTTCAAGACGCCAAGAAGCGGCCTTTGCATCTGGATAGGAGATGTCTTATCCTTTCTTTTTCATCTGGATAGGACATGAGGCACCCTTGGAACAACTATTTGTAACAGAAACTAACGTGAACATGTGGGTAAGCCCAAACCCCACACAAATATCAGCCCACTGTCATGTATTCAGGAGAATCTTTTTACACTGAATCAATGCATTTTTCTCTCTATGCAAAGGACTGGGAAGCAAATTAAAAAAGAAAAGAAAAAAATATATGCACATACACCCAATAAAACAAAGTAGGATAAACCCCTATGTCTGTAGCAGGCACTGTCACACTGAACTGGTGTGTAAGTATTTCCCAGCAATATATATTGAACGACCATCACAAATATGAGGACTTAATAAGTACCAAAAAAAAAAAAAAAAGAATTTATACAAAAACAGACATAACAAGCTGAAGTTAATTCATCACAACTTTCACATAAGCCTTTGTTGGGCAGTTGGCCAGCCCCATCACATTATCTGTTTGACTCACTGAGTCACTCTAGCTAATAGAATTTTGCCCCATGTTTGTTGTTGCCATGACGATGGAATATTATCAGGCATGTCATGTTCACAGATCAGTAGCAGCAGCACTGCTGCAGAGACACAACAGCTTTCAGCCTTTGACCATAAACAGGAATTCACTCCACAGTCAGTCTGTCAAAAAGGAAGTCGGCTGTGGTGAAGAAGCACTAGTGCCAGAACTACTAGCCTTTTCCTTTTTCCTTTGTCAGGGCATTGCTATTATCATTAAAATAACCTTGAATCGTCATGAATTCATTCATTCACAAACGTTGTCAAAGAAGGTGCAATAGTTCAAGAGAATCCAGAGGGTCAAAGAGAGGACTAGTTTTAAATCTGTGCCTATTGAACCTGGAAATGACATAGTCTGTTAGATATAATCTTATTCTTACCATAGCAAATCAAGCTGTGTTGACTGGCACCAATGTCCAAGTCAATTCAGCACCATGAAAGGTTACTAGGAGTAAAGAGGTCATATCCTTTGTGGCATTGCTTTGAGAAATAAACTTAGGCATGTGTGGGAATATTTTACAAAGAATAGCTTTTTTACCAAAAGTGAAAAACAAATCCTGTCAGGAATCTATAGAGACTGCAGGTATTTTCTGCTATAGCTATATTCAATTTTTAAACGAAATGTATAATTACTTAGCTTTTTCAATATTTAAAATGTTTAATCAAGGCATAGATATTACACAGTACATTATAATTGCTTTCCCAGGAAAACAGTTAAATACATTTTCCAAAAGAAATCAGTTTGAAATTAAGAAGATGCTTGGGCTTGAGATTTGTAAGGATTTTCATGTGTTTCCAAAGCATATACATCAGAGACACAGGGAATTTTTATGGCCTTTGAGTTTGATTGGTTTAAGTTTCTTCATATTTCCATGAATTTTACTCCAGTATAATTCTTTGGTTTCAAATGAGTTGTTCCTGATTTACACTGCTGTGAACAGAGAATAAAAACCTAGAGATTTAGACTAGAGAGTTGGAAAAAAAAATCTCCATACTTTCCAATTGTATATGGTATGGAAAGATCTGTTTTAACTTTTGTCAAGACAGATGTTCCAAAATATCACAGATTAGTTTTATTGGCAGACTAAAGACCTTGTTACATGGTAATTATAGGTAGCTCTTGAAACTCTTAACCCCCAGTTTGTCCACCATTAACACCTTAAAGTGGTTTTAAGTACTTGTTATGCAGCTCAAAGTTATATCACTCCAGTGCAGGACATCTCTGATCCGTACTACTCAGTTCCTGTTCCATTAAGGTGTGGCCACTCCCTACAGATGTGCCGCCCAAGTTGAAATCCTCCAGTAGTCCGGGATCTCTCGCACCCCCACCCTTAGAGCAGGGATATAAGCTTGCCCTGGCTCACCAGCCTTCTAGTGGCAGGTCACAGCTACAGCTGTCCTGCACAGCTGTGACTCCCCAGGCCTCTAGTGGTGAGTCACAGCTGTGCAGGCAGGTGACACTCAGAGAAGGTTTTTAGACTAAGGGTATGACTGCTCCAAACTCCAAGCTAGCATTTACACCCATCAACATTTGCGCAGCACATGGTGTAAGGTGGGACAAGGTCCTAAAGCCTTTACTATATTTAGAAAAACCATTTACAAAATGTTGCAGTGAAGAAATATGGGGTCTGATTCTGCATTAATCGATGCCATTTTTACACTAGGCTACCTCTACTGATTTCACAGTTACTCTTTTTGTGCAAGAAAAACCAGGCCCGTTCTGTTAAACTCTGATTCTCTTTACTCCACTGAAACCTATGAAGTTACTTCAGATTTACACTGCTGTACCTGAGAGAAGCTGTGGATGTTTATACATACACTCTAGGGCTCAGATTCTGAGATGTGGCCATACATTTAGCTTGTGTAAATTGGTTAAGTTACATTAATGTCAGTGGAACTGAGAAGTTGTATACCAGCTATGAATTTGTCTCATGGCTCCATAGTGGTGTAACCTGGACTATCTGCACAAAGAGACTGTAACTCCCAAAAGGAAATCTGAGGCCTGGCTGGACATTAGACTATATGACCAGACTGTTGCTGAGCTGCTGGTCATAGACTGTAGAGGGCCATTACAGCTAAGTTAGAGCAGCCCTAAGGGTGCTTTAATTTATGCTGGGAGTTTACACTAGTCTTCTTAATAAGGGAAGAGTATAGACTTATTACTATGAAGTCTACCCCCTTTCAGATATCTTTGGTCAAGCACAGTGCAGGCAAGACTAAACTATTGGAACCTACATTATTTTTACACTAATTTTAATGTATTTGCTTTGAAGGCATTGCACCTTATCTATTTGAGTCTAACTAAGCTCAAAAGCAGGACCTTTATATGGAAAGTGTTCTGAGCAAGAGTTTTCATACTAGGGCGGAAAACAATGCTGCTTTTTAATTAATGAATGGGGAGATTTTCAGTGGCACAAATGGAGCTGCCCTTTGTGCATTTCAAAAAGTCCTTCCATGTAGCATTTGATGTGAGAGAAAAGGAAAGAGAAAAAATGGAAATTTTCTTAATTTATATACTAACATTGTAGCAAGCTTACTAAATCAGTATGCAGTTAACTAAACAGATGTAGTTAAATCACTGCACTTATTTTGTAGGGACACCATTCATTCAATCAAAGGTGCTTGATAACATTTTAGCTTTCAGATTGCTTCTCTTCTGGTTTAAGATAGCTCAAATGGGGGTCTTGATTGACCACAAGATGAACATGAACCACCAGTGTGATGATGTGGCTGGCAAAGCAAACCAAACTCTGCCATGCATCCACTAATGCATCTCAAGCAAAACCAGGGATGTCAGCCTCCCACTTTACTTAACCTTGGTGAGGCCACAACTGGAGTACTGTGTCCAGTTTTGGGCCCCCCACTTCAGGAGGGATGTGGATAAGCTCAAGAGAGTCCAGAGGAGAGCCATTCATATGATCAAAGGCCAAGAGAGCAAGCCTTACGAGGAGAGGCTGAGGAACATGGGATTTTTCAGCCAGGTGAAGAGAAGGTTCAGGGGGAACTTGGTGGCTGCCTATAAGTATATAGGGGGGTGCATCAAGATCTGGGAGAACAGTTGTTCACTAGGGCTCCGCATGAGATAACTAGGTCTAATGGCCACAAACGTCTAGAAGGCCGATTCAGACTTGATATAAGGAAAAACTTCTTCACAGTTCAAGTGTCCAAGGTCTGGGACAGACTCCCCACCAGAGGTGGTGCAAACATCTACTCTGGACTCATTCAAAAGGCATTTGGAAGTTTATCTTTCTGGGATCACTTGATCCCAGCTGACTTCCTACCTCTGGCAGGGGGGGTGGATTCGATGATCTCATAAGATCCCTTCCAGCTCCTAATGTCTATTAAATCTATGAAATTTAGACAGAAAAAGGTGGCAACAATTTAATGACATCAGTTTTTAAAGCAACTTAGTTAAATGCTTCAACTTTAATGTGTAGTCAAGGAGAGACAAAAAGAAACTCCACTCTGGAAAAGTCATGGAAAAACTGGCAGTGGCCTACCTAACTTAACCCTACAGCAGAGTTTATTTTACTTCGCTGGGGGCACAGCAAAGTTGTATCTTGTAGTGGAATTCTCCAGTTGCATTGTATCGTCAATCCAGACCTGACTCAACAATTGATTGATCAATCGATCAAATCTACTGGAGTGTGGGAATTACTGCACTCCAGCAGCCTCCTGCATCTCGCGTATCAGCATCCCCATGCTTCAAAATGGTGGCAGAGGTGCTTGCATTGAAGTTCATTTAATGAGCTTTAGGTCAAGCACCCCCACCACCATTTTGAAGGGTGGGGACACTGATACATGAGATGCTGCAGCGCTTTAATTAGAGCAGCTCTTGGAGCCATTCTAATTAACGGGCTACCCCCCCCCCCCCGCCCCTGGAGCACATGTAAAAGTGTCCTCTGTCTCTAGTATACTTGAAAGCTTCAACTGGAAGAGCCCAAAGCATTGCTTTAGTGCTTCATTTCTGGGTGTAGCATGTGCAAATTTGGAGCAGGTAGGGGGAGGAGTACTTGACAGTAAGGCCCTCAGGGATTGAGGAAAGTAGTATGTACCCTAATACATGTCTTTTTATTAACAAAACAAATTTGCAGGAAATTCTTTATTTTGGTTTATGACAAAGTAGGCTAACAACATTGGATCAGAAATTAATGTTGAAGAATGGGAGATCATCTGGAACAATGGTCCTTACACATCTATCTTCACAATAATAAAGGAAAATTATTTTGAAATCCTATATTGATAGTATCTCACCTCACTTAAAATTAATTTATGGTATAGGAACAGGCAAATGTTGGAGGGAACATGGTCAGCTGGGAGGATTCTACTACATGTGGTGGGCGTATCCCAGTATTAAACTATTTTGGAAGAAGGTTGGAGACATAGTGAGGGAAATAACAGGATGCCAATTATCAGACAACTCTTTAGCATAAAGGAATTGTCAGAGACTGAAAGGAAAAAAAGCCTCATTTTGACACAAAGTGGAGCTGAGTAGTTTTGTTCTATTTGTGGATATATATTCCCTGGAAAGGAAACTCTTTTGTGTAAGCATTATGTGAAACTTTCATGAATAGAACTTTAAAGGATAGAATATGTAATATTGTCTGTATTCTAGAATCTAAAGATAATTAAATAAAATAATTAAATAATTAAAATTAAAATAATAAATAAATAATTAAATAATGGAGTTAAATAAGTATGATGAACCTGTACTGGTATGTAGAACTAGGCACACTTTGGTTTGGTTTGGTTTGAAGGTGAATAACTTAGAAACTTACAGTATTTTCTAAATGAAACATTTTTCACTCCTTATTTGAAAAGAACAGTTTCATTTTGGAATTTACCTATATTTAACTATGACGAGTTTAAAAGCCAGAATGTTTCATTTTGGTTTGAACAAAATATTTCAGTATGTTAAAAGAATGTTTTTTTTCCCTAGTTTTTTATTTCACTGGAAAAATTTTGTTTCAGGTCAACCTTAAACTTTTTTTTTTTTCTTTTTCAGTTGAGCCAGTGAACTGAAAAATCAATTATTCACACAGCTCGAGTTGTATGCTACACTTTCTATCCTGCCCCTCAATTTCCTTTTTGCTTCATCTTGACAGAAAATTATTTTGCAGTCCCTAAAGACTGAAAACTGTGAAATATATTTTAGTTCTTGCCACAGAATCTGATCTTTTGCATAATATCTTGTGTTAACAAAGGAAACAGATTGATAAAAGTTGCCTTAAAGCAAGTGAACATTTTTGTGTTTTTGAGATTAAGCTTATTACTAATATTTTATATAAATTACTGGAAACTGTAAAATGTAAGGAGCCTTCTATAACTGCAATTGTAACAAAGTATTATTTATTTATAGACTTTCCCATGGCACTCAGCACTGTGTGTGTTTGAGTACTGTCAGTAAGGTCACCTCTTAATTAGCGACTTAAATTTAAAAACCAGGGAGTGAAACCCTCAAAACATTCTTAGGTAAATCCAGGAATCTTCAGATCCAATTACTTTAAAAAGGGAAAGCAATATTTAAGGAATCGTTAGTTAAATATAAAAGTTCACCTCTAAAGCTTACTTAAAGTTAAATAATGAAACACTTACCTGATTAACTGTTACTTTGAATCATTTCCCCCCTATCTCTTGAGGTAGAGGTCATTATGAAAGTATCCTGGAGAGGAAGAACAGAAATCTGAGGTTAGCTGCACTTTCATTCCTAGATATCTGATTATACTTTGATATTCAAGTGGCTGGCATTAAGAATTATCACCTAATGTAACAGAAAATGGTTGGGTATGACCCAAACTGCATGGGCAAGCAAGGTCAAACTAATTAGTGCATGGGGGGTGAAATCCTGGCACTTGAAATCAGTGACACAGCTTAGGTTCACTCCAGTAGGACCAGCTTCCCATCTATGGTGTGCAACTGAAAAAGTCAGTACAATACCACCCCATGCCATAAGCATAGGCACATGTTCCTCAGTCATCCAGGTGAGCAGTTTGTCTTGTCAAACAGAAACACTACAAGTTTCCATTAGATAGAAAGGAGAAACTTTTTATGAGGGAAAGAGGGCAGAGAAAAGCATGAAAATGTTTAGAAGCCAAGGCCTTTGGAAAAAGTATATAGTGTTTGGAACTGGAGGCAGATAAAGAAATGAAGAAGAAAAGTGAGAATCATAGAAAAATATAGGTGGTATGAACCTCAAGAGGTCATCTAAATCAACCCACTGCTTCAAACAGGATTATCCCTATCTAAACCATCCAAAACCAGTATTTGTACATCCTGCTCTTCAAACTTACAAGGATGCAAATTCTAAATCCTAGCTTGGTAATATCTTCCATTGCTTAACTGTCCTCATAGTTGAAAATATTTTCTAATATCCACTTTGATTTATTTTTTTGCAATTTAAGACCATTACTTTGAGTCCTGTCCCCTACAGTCACAGAGAATAATTCTATCACCATCTTCTTTATAACAGCCTTCAGGTTTTTGAAAACTGTTATCAAATCCCTCCCTCAATCATCTCTTCTCTAGACTAAATAATTCTATTTTAAGATTAGTGGTCTCCAATTTTGACCAAAAATTAATATAATTATTTTAGAAAGCATCTATTCTAAATATTGGAATGAATATATAATATCCCCAACCTTTTAAAATGGTAACAAGAGAGATCCTGCAGCATATCATCCCATTAGTTGTATGTGTATTCCAGCCAGAATATTTGGGAGAGACTTTTTCATCTACAAACACGTATCACTGAAAATAATGTTCTCTGAGAAGAGTGGGCTGGTTTCAGAGAAGACATTTCTCATATGGACCACTGCTTAGTGTTGTATTGTCTGGCATCAAATATGTGAAAAGGCAAAAGCATTTATATGTAGCTTTTGTAGATTTAAAGGGAGCCTTTGATTCCACAGAACTATTAAAATTGTGGAAGGAACTGGCAGTAACTTCAAGGGACAAAGCTCTTCTACAGTTAATCATTGCTTATTATCAAATAGTGTTCAAATAGTAGCTTCACTACTTTTTAATATATTCTCTAATGATCTAAAACACGGGCTAACAGGATATCAGTTCCATGAAATCACAGTTTTTTCTGATTCTATCCCTGCCTTGCTTTATGTAGATGATTCACTATTAATGTCACTAAATAATTCAGGTTCTTCCAACTTTTTCTCAGAGGTGATGTTTACAAAACCTCTAATCTTTCTTACCCTTCCTCTGAACTTTTTCCAGTGGATCTATGTCTTTCCTAATGCGTGGTGCCCAAACTGGATAGTGATCTTGCTACTTCTAAACAGAGCAGAAAAATCACTTCCCCTGGCCTGCAGGGCACACTCCTGTTGATACAACCCATTATGCTCTTGGCATTTTTTTGCAACAAGAGCACACTGATCGTTCATGTGCACCTTGCAGTCCACTACACCCCCCCCCCCCAATCCTTTTCTGTAGTACTGTAACCTAGCTGTCCATTTCCAAATCTGTATTTGTGTATGGGATTCTTCAAAGTGTAAGATTTGCACTCCTTTAATTAATCTCATTAGATTGATGTTTGGACAATTTTTCCAGTATGTCAAGTTCTGAAACTTTCTGAAACCCGTGGAAAGAAAAAGGAATATAAGAGAGGCCTGTTATCATTCTAGGTGTAAGTTTATTGTTGGAAATGTCAAGCACTTTATCAGGTGCATAATCAAATGCTTTAGTAAAGTTTTTGCTGAACTGTTCTGAACTGTTTTTTTAACATTTGCAGTGGCAAATCTAAACAAATCACCTGACTTCTAATAGAAATTGCCATCATGTCAATCTGTGCTTTGTTTTGAATGTTCGCATTAGTTCCTCAATCAATAAACAAAGACAATGTTTTCAAATGCATTGTTAGGAATAAGATCCAACAAATATCTATCCAAATTCTCTAAACGGGTCAATACAGTGACATTTTAAAAACCAGATGTAACAATTTTAATATTAAGGAGTATCTCTACTCTGTGCATAGTATTTTCATGCCAATACAATATACAGTTTAGAGTTCAAACTGATCATGAGGACTGTGGTTCCTGCAGACAACTGCTGGAGTTTGGAAATAGCTATCTCACATCAAGTCCCTACACAACTACAGTTTTAGATAGAAACAGACATCAAATAGGAATGATTTGGCTAAAGGAGATTTTGAGTATCGACTATGAGAAACTAGAACAAAGAACTAGCCCACCTTGGAAGCTATTTGAACTCACTTATTTTGTGCTTAATTCACCTCTGAAATAAGTTCCTAAAATATGTACCCAAACTATGCTTTTGAGGGAAAAGGCATAACAAGATGGGAAGCACACATTTGTAAAAACATTCCCAATCACAGTGGAGGCTTCACCATAAAATGCCAAGCATTTTCAATGAAAATGAAAGCTGATTGCTAGGGAAATCATGCTTTTAAATTTATTTGTGGTTTGGTGCAACCTGAGGCTTCCATAAAATACATTTGTCATAATTCTTATACTTCATTCCATGGCACCTATTTCATGCCTTCCTGGACTAATTTTAGGAAGAGGATTTAGGAACGCCTGAAATGGCGACCTCTTGGTCAGACAGAAGAAAATGGGTATACGTAGTCTCCAGCTTGGAGGAAGGGCAGACAGTAGCAGAGTCCTCATTTCAATTCTCATATCACTTTCAGTGTACCAGTTGTACAGCATACTCTAAGGAAAGCCTTGTCTATCTTATAAGTCCTCAATGCCCCTTGGCTATCAGCCAGAACTACACTTTGCACAAGCAGGAAGGAATGAAATTTCAGAAGCATTAGGTTCCAGATGGGTGCCTTGTGATGCATAGTAGCAGGAGCAACAGTGGCTAACAATGGATACTATCTTTGCTAAAGGTAGAAGCAGCTTGAGGAAGGGTGGCCTGTTTGCATTCCCAGTTCATTAATATGTATCTATATCCACAGTTAGTAGAGCATCATACTCCAGTCAATACAAGTCGCAGGTAAACATCATCATCTCTTGGTGCAATACAGACCTACATCATGACCAGTCTGGCCTATATTTGGACTAGCGATCAAGAGGTGAAAAGCCACTTATTCCATTACTATTCTCTTGAGTCATCCAGTCTCCAACCAAAACATGCATTCAAAACAATACTTACTCAACTTCTTTTTACCTTCATAAATGCTCTGACCTTTCTCTATTTTGTAAAATATCCCCAAGTGTAATTTACTGTACATTGATTTTAATAAGCATTCTCTACAGACCAATATGTATAATGTTGGAAATTGTATAATACAATTTTTCACTACTAAAATGCTATAGAAAATTGCACATTTTATACTGACATGTGCCACATCAATAATACAGTTTTTATATCTTATTTGTAGCTATTGATCTCAACAACATAATGAAAAATTGATTGCAATGAAGTTCACCACTTCTTAAGTGTAAATTTCAGTGTCAAATTATTTTTATCTATGCTTCCCAATTATGGATGAAACTTATACATTTATATATGTTTGCTTTTACAAAACTCTGCTTCAGTAAATTAGATATGACAAGAATCCAGTGGGTCAATAGAAACCTTGTTGCTTTTGCTAAAATATGATTCCAAAATTAAATACACTAGTTCCACTTCTTCATTATAAAGAGAATTAAAGTCCCTCTATGTGGTATCACCTTCCTGGGCAATTTAACAATTTGAAATAGGGTCTTAAATCTTAAGGGGATATGGGCACACAAAGTATTTTATTGTACAGGAAACCACTGAAATTCATACACTCATCCTGGAACCTACATGACAATGTAAACAAGGAACAGCCTATTCTTTGTTATCTCTTGAGACCTTATTATTTTAGTAGGAAAAAAATCTGTGCTGGGGAAAACCTGTTATTAGAACCGACAAAGTGTGAGAATGGCTTCCATATTTACTCAGCAATGGGATGCGTCAAGCCCAGTTTTTCCTATTCCTATAAGTAAAGATGAGCTGACTAAATTTCTGTATCTCCTATACTACCTGGTTAGACACCTACATACAGTGTTTGGCAGTTCAGATGACTTTCCCACAGATGAAATACAAGACATGGAGACTGCATGAGGGGAGACAGAGCCCCCTCATTATATTTTAGTTTGGTAAGCTATGAACGTGGAAATGCTCGCTTTTGAACTACTTATGAAGCTGCTTTTAAAAAAGTGAAAAGAAATACTGAGGACCTAACCAATCCATGGATTTAATAATCAACACAAAACATGTATACTTCCCACCACTTCTCAGTAAAGATCAATGGGTGAAATCTCATTAAAGTGATAGGCACTTTGCCATTATTTTCATTCAGGCCAGAATTTCACTTCATATTGCTAAAGCTTCATTATTGGTACAAACTATGTTACATGAACTTGATTAACACAATGTGACATGTTACTTTAATAATTAAACTTGACCCTAACTGTTCACATACACATGGCTAAAATATAACTTTTGATACTTTAGCACCATTTGGCTCCCGGTTACTCGTTTGCAAAATCTGTAATTTGTCCCACTGTCATTAGTGTGAATTTTGCAAGCTTTCATTGAATGTAACAGATGTATGTTGCTTATTGAGATGACTTTGAGGTAGGTGGCTTCTTTTGTGGATGTTCTATAGAATCCACTTGGATATTTGACAACAAAATCCCCTATCCTCAGTTTCTGGATAGTAAAAGAAAATTATTATCCTCTCTGAGCCCTTTGGCAAGTCATTTATCTTGTCTCTCTCTCAGTCTTCATCTGTAAAACAATAATAATATTAACCTACTACATAGAAGTGCTGCAAGGGTTATTTCATTAGATTGTTACTTGCCTCTGCACAGGTATGGGAAGAGAAGAATGAACAAACAATGGCATGAACACCAACATGCAGGCACAGGTACAGCTACTGAATATTTATGGAGTGCAACTACAGCTTATTGTCCAGAGTGGGGGCTGGCTTATCTGCTGATATTCATGTAGGGATCAGCTTCTCCCTCGGTTGTATCAGTAAAGATGGGCAGGTGCCTAGGGAAGCACATGCTGAATGTTGTAACGAGATTGTTGTAACTAACAAGTTTTGCACCTGGGGCAAAACCCTGCCAGAAAGCAAGGTGGGGGGGGGGGGGGGGAACAAGGGCACAGATTCCCCAGGGGACAGCCACTCTGAAGCCCCCTTTAAGTTGGCTAGTGCCACAGCTACTTACCCTTTGTTACATTACTTCTAAGAGTTCAAATCTGCCTCTAAGGTAATAACTACTTGGGAGCATGGTGAAAGGGCATCACCCTTACGCCTTCCAATGAAGCTACTCCAGAAAACCTAAGTGTAATACTTCTTTTCATTCTGTCCATGTCATCTTGTTACAACATTCAGCATGTGCTCCCCAGGCATACATTTATATCTATATCTATATCTATAGAAAGAGATATAGATATATGTACATATTAGTGGCATTTCAATTTAATCATGGAAAAATGTGGATTTGGGGCTACTTTTTTAACCCCCAAAATTGGGATTTTTTTTTTTAATCAGAGAAAACCAGGATCCCTGATTACTATTTTCTGTAGGCAATCAGTAAGGGTCAGCACATGAGCTGAGCTGTATGGACATGAAGCAAATAAATAGGATTGCTTCCCCAAGCACAGTTGTGTACTACTTCTGACTAGATCTAGATGCAGAGGAATAAACAAGCACAGTGTACCTAGGACTCTTTTTTTCCCAGGCCCCCTTGAACTGGATGCTGCTTAACTTTGCTTCTACTAACTCTCATGCCAAGCAAAAGAGCTAAGCCAGTGCAAAGGTGAAAAGTAAAACCAAACCCTCAATGACTAAGCAGTGAAATATAAAATTATTTCTTTGTGCATCTTTGAAACCAAAGTGCATTTCATTAAGACCACGGCTGAATTACTGTTTGACCACCCCAATTTGTTTACTGAGGTGTCGAAGACATGAATGCTTCAACACAAATCTATGATGAGATGTGCATAAATGAACTGTATAATGAAATGTAAAATATTAAAAGCAAGGAATGCTAGGTGGACACTGAAATGCTAGAGAAGATGCATGTCAGAAAACTAGCAAATTTGACTGAAGAAGTATTATTTGCAACATGTTTCTATTGACAGATGGAGGTCCAGAAGGTAACTCAAAGTAAAAATGGAACACAAAGCACGGAAATAACTGCTGAAATAATAGATGTGATGAAATTATGTTTTTAAAAAGGTAATTACTGAAATAGATGCCCCTCAATTAAGGAAGGTTAAGAACAGCAATTGTATTTAACAATATGGTTAACTTGTACACTAAGCTTTGAGAGAGACAGTGTCAATTTTCTCAACGTTAGTAGTCCAGCTGAGAACAACAAAAACAACCACAGTATCATGAAACTGTTCCTGAGAATGACTGTCTATTATGTGAAAGGTGAGAAAATGAAGAGGAGGTAATTATTGACATCCTGGAGCTGTTGAACTTATAGGGTGCAGAATACACTGTCAGAACCCACAAATACTGGGATTCGATTGTAATCAGTTAGAGAAAGGAACTACAGATTTGTGCTTTTAGGAGAAAAAGGCATTTCTTTGATTCTCTTCTAACAGAAGACAGTATTCCCCTGGCTCTTACAATGTAACTGCTTATCACATGTCTCTTACTATAACCCCAAAACTTCTGGTTTATGCTAACAGTTTTCACAGAGCTGTCAGAAGCAGGTGGGGAAACTTTAACCAGCTCATCTCCAACTTATATAAAATATATTGGTGCATTTATTCTCTTTTCATTGATTGTTAACACCAAAAGTATGTCATTAAACTAGCAATGGGCAAATTACAACAGTTTCAGGGGGTTGTGACAGATGCATTAGGGTGGCAAGTACAATATTTGAAAAGTTTGCAGTATAATTTGTTGAATTGTGATAAAGGCAATGTGTATAAATTTAGGGGCTGACAAAAGAAAAGTAGTAGGCTAACATTTTCAAGTCATGACTTAGTTCAAAAAGATTTCTGGGTTATGGTGTTTATCTGCATTTTTCTATAATATTTCTACTATTCCATAAGGTGTCCTGCAACTAGTGAGTACCCTAACCAGTCAGATAGTGGACCTAAATTAACGGGGGTGGGGGGCTGCTCTGAGTTCTTGCTGGGCAGAATTATGTGAGTTATATACAATCCAGCATGAACTGCATACCTGCCTGGCCAGTGCATAGCCTACCCAGAAGCCACGTGGATACTTACACAACCACATTGCATGAGTAATAGAATCATGAACTGTGTGCAGGTGCCAAAAATGCCTCTTACATGACAAGAAACGTGCTACTTGGGCTCATACAATGAATTAGAATTCTGTTGCATGTATGTTCTCTTGCCTAAAGAGACCAGAATTTTACTCAGTAAAAATTGTTTTGAGCCATTATTTTTATGTAAATTGTATCTTCCTGAAAAACATTCAGCTTGATTTGAGGAAATTAAGAGATGCGGAATCCAGCATTTCCCTTGGCAGTTGGAATTCTTACTGCATCTGCTCCTGGAAGAGGAGGGCCAGCCTCCATTGTGCTGGGGCTATGGAGTGAAAAAGCCAGAAGAGAGGGTGGCCCAATTGTGTAAGCACAATAGAATCTTCAGCAAAAAAACCTTCCTACCCTGTTCCTTTTCTGAAAGTATGGTCTAAGAAAAGCTACTTGTTCATGTAATACCACTCATCTCTCCTTAAACAAGTAAGAGTATCACTCCACTGACATTGTGGAATAGAACAGAGCTCAGAATTACCCCTGATTAAGATTTAGGAAAACACTTTCAGGCAATTTTGCATAGTACTTTCATTCAATTTGTTTTGCATGTTGTACAAACCCTTATAACTATTCTCCATGAGATATTCGAACCATCCATACAAAATGGAAAATCCATTCCTTTTCCCCACTTTAAATAAAAAGATGTGGCTTGACAAAATGGCAGCAACAAGCTCCTTCAGGCTCCATACACAATGAAACTACTCCAAGATCTTTCCCAGTGAACATTCTTAAATAGGCCAAAACTGAGATCTCAAGAATGGCTCTAGAGGGACACCACAGAGATGCCTCACTGGCACACTTTGGAGTTTGGATGATATGGGCAAGCTGTAGTGGGAATGTCCTGACCAGAACACCCTGCTGTTACAGAGCATACATGCCAAGAAAGGATGCCCTCTTGCTGGTTTCCATCCTTTGTTTTAGTGCAGCATAGGATCAATGCTATCTTAATCCCCATTATAATAACAAGACACCTGAGGATGCCACCTCCATCTCAGCAGCATAGAGACTTAACTGTGACATGGTATTCCTAGATTGTTAAATGGGAAATGTGCCATTGCATACACTGACCTTGCATTACCACTTGCTTTTGCTTTTTTGTAAATTAGTAAATGTTGACTGTACTGTCTCATACATCATTGGTGCCTAGTGAAAACTTCTGGCTGTTGTAATGCTGAAGAACTTTGTTTTATCCTGGCTTTTTATTTAAATCAGGCAGCAGTGCCTCAAAGATATATACCTGTATCTCTGCTGCATTATCTTCCCACATCCCCAAAGATAGCAAGTTGGCAGGTCTGGGAAAATATATAATCTAGTGATCTGAGATCAGACTGGGGAGGCTGGACCTCCTGAGTTCTTGCATTAACTTGCAGTGTTGCTTTTTACCAATCTCTTAGCCTTATTTTCTTCAATTGTAAAATGGGAGACAATAACATTATATTTCTTAAAGGCTTGTTATAAAGATTAATTCATATTTTACAGTGCTTTTTGCCAAAGTCTTAGTTTCACTACTACAACTATCATATAGTTGGCTGTATATTATTATCTTTGTCTTGCAGAACAAATATATGGCCAAAAACAACAGCACTTTATAAGCTGTGTTGCTGCAGAATGTTTTAGGCCTCTTTTAACTTAAGGTTCTCATGTATTTCAATGTAGCAAATCTCATGTAAATAACAGAAAATGTGCCTTTCATGCAGATTATCCAAGAGTATGATCTGCTACTTACTGGAGCCGCACCTGGGATTTTCAAAAACCTCCAGGAACTCAAAACCCACTTTTTCTCCCTTTGGGAATCCTCTTTAGCACCATTTTGTTTAATTTGTATATGTTTAAGTTCCATCAAAGTACTATTTATTTATGTAAAACTATACACCAGATGTTCACAACCATGAAGTCTATACACTTTTTTCTTGCCAATGTGACCCTGGTGGTTTCAACAATTATAAACTGAAAGCAGGGCTGTTTATGTAAGGCTTTAATGTTAAACTGTATGCAAACATGAGTATATGGACTCATGGGTCCAAAAGATAGACACATTCAATTTCACAAATATCCCAGCAATAGAAATTTTAGAACTTGTAAATTGCTAAGTATAGTACAAAGAACATGAAAAACACAATGCAATAGTACTTAGCACTTATATATATAGCATTTTGCATCTTCAAAGCACTGTGCTAACAATATCTAATTAATCCTCCTTAACTAATTAATCTTTTTCAGATCAGGAAGCTAAGCCACATTAATCACTATTATTATTTATGTACTTATGTAGCACCATAGGTGTTCATGGCACTTTACAGACTTACAGACTGGTCTTTCCTCATTATAATCAGTTGAAGTTTGTCATTATCTTCAATAAGATCAGGCTCCATAATATGTGAAAAAACGGTACCTGCACTGAAGAATTTACAACTGAGCCCCAGATTCTGCTTTGTCTGTATGCAGATGCATGGGATGGGTAAGGAAGTTTCCCTTTTTCATATATATAAACAATAGATCTATTATGTGCAGCTGTATGCTGTTTTGCTTCAGTGTTTGGCCTGGACCATTGGAACAAGACTCTAAGCACATGGGCTAATGAAGCAACACTACTACTACACTACTACAAGATGGTGGGAATAGGCTGATCTCTCCTGTGAATCAGATACTGGGGAAAAAGCAAAATAACCTGAAGTAATAAGTAGCACCATCCTGCAGCTGGCATAGACAGGGGGTTATATTTGGCAGATTCTTCCTGACACAGTGTTGCTAGGTAGCTGCTTTAGGTCTGTTTTATCAGAGCGCTTCTCCCAATGTGTCCCACTGAATATGAGCTCTATTCACTTCCCCCATAACATACATGACATGTTTTGGGTTCAGCCTGCAAGGCTATACTTAACCCTTCTTTCTGAAGATCCTTACATCAGGAACATGGGATACAATTCTGTTGTCCTAACTCATTTTTTTCCTGGTTTCTGGAAGGCTGGAAAGGGTAAATGGTAATGAGGGAAAAAATTATAGGAAAGGTATAATTTAAAAAATGTGTCCTTTTCAGTGTGTGACTTGTCTGTGAACAGCTTATGATTTCCTTATATGTATTCAATACTCTAAACTATTCACTACAATTCTTGGCCTGTCAACTATTCATAGACAGTTTATTGCAAATATTTGATATCTGACACTCATCATTTGAGCCTTCTTGGTTATCTCTGAATGGGGGACTTGGGTCCTACATAACAGTTTAGGACCAGAAGTGAAGAATTCTTTTTTCCCCAGCTGAAACTGTAGGGGTTATTTAGGTAGGCAGGATATAATTTCCTGAGTTGGCATTTTTCCAGGATATGTGGTTTGACCGCCTTCTAATGGAGATCTGTTCATTTAAAGTAGCAAGTCACAATCAAAGAGCAAGTGTATTTTCAGGGAAGGAAAAGAGGAAGTTAAATCAGGGAGTATTGGTAAAGAATTCTAATCAGGAATGAAACACCTCGAAGTGGACTGAAACAATGGTCTATAGTACTTTGATTAATCCCAGGCTACTTTAAGTTGTGCAACTAGTACTTACATAAGAAATAATATGAGGTGACTCCAACCAGTATCATATTTTCCTTAGGATAAATTATTATTCCACAGCACTTAAGATGCATTCAGTGCCATTAAGATGCATTCAGTGCCATTAAATTCCCCTTTTCACCCTCCCAAGAAGTCCATTCTGTGTTTCTGTGCCCACCAGTTTCCAAACTGCAGCCTCAAGATCCTTGCATGAAAACTATCTTCCTGCAATCAAGAGGGGCTGTTCAGGATCTCTTTCACAAACCAGTAACGAACACTTTGACAAAAATTAAATTTCTGAATAGACAAAGCAAACACTGCAGAACAGTGAAGGAGTGGACTGTCTTTTTAGCGCCACCAGATGCATTTACCTTCATCACCAGAAATCAGTGACTGTATTTTCTATTTTCTTAATTGTAACAATATATATGCTGCTCACAAGCAAAATCACATTTTCCATGAATATGGATATCATATCTATCATGCCCTATCATGGAGCTATGTGTGAATGCAGGAACTTATTTTCTACCAGTCCTAATCACAGAGGAGAAAAATCAGGCCATGGAGTTACTCTTAGTTTGACTTCTAACTCTTCAGGGAAAAAATTCATTAATTTTAATAATGGGTTCCATTTTTAAAACATTAACAGAGGAAAAGCTGATGATGAGTCAGAAGTATGGAGCTAGGGTAGCATCTCTTAAGCCTTGTCTGGCTTCAGCCAACTGCTTTCATGGGTTTGGTGTGTGGTGTGAAGTAGAATGTGCAAAAGGAAAGGGTGCTATTAACCATGGCATCGTAAAGTCAGTTGCTGTCCAGAGTTTTTAGGAAGACTTGGATTACAAAAAGGGAATTTTGGGGTGAACTATGTAACTGAAAATGATATGGGGGAGCCACTGGGGAGGCTAACAAATATCTTCAAGGTGATATGGGTTAGATGGAACTCTTATGTATGAATGAAAGGAAGGGAAGGGAAGGGAATATTCAAGTGTGCTTCTGGCACTACAGGAGAGCCATGTGCAAGAAGGTGATGAATACATATTAGATGACTAGGATCAGGTTAAATGATGGGACAAGTAGAAAAAATGGAGGAGGAATATCTAGGTATGTAGAGTACAGTCTCTTCAGGGCAAGAAGCAACTATAAGATAATTGTGTCTCTGTGATGGATATTTGTTGGGGGCTGGTTTTAGGTTGGCTTTCCTTTGCTTCTGGCATGGGGAAAGAGTGTGAGGAGAGGGATTCTCAGCTATTGCAAATATGGGCAGGAACCTTAATAGGAAGCCTGTTTGAGGGCCAGATCCTTTTGCAAAGGGAGGTGCAAGGAAGAGTGATGTTGAGGAAGAGGTAGCAAACATGAAAAAGAAATTAATCCTAGGTCACAGCTGGCCTTTTTCTCTAATTTGGTTTGTATTCTTACTCACTCATTTTCATATATTGAAAGCCTGTGTCACATTTAAACCTCAACAGATTCAGAGTTGTTTCATAGATTTCATAGACATTAGGGCTGGAAGGGACCTCGGAAGATCATCGAGTCCAGCCCCCCGCCCAAAGGGCAGGAAGTCAGCTGGGGTCATAGGATCCCAGCAAGATAAGCATCCAGTTTCATCTTGAAGGTGTTCAATGAAGGCGCTTGAACAACCTCCGGTGGCAGGCTGTTCCAGACCTTGGGGGCTCGGACGGTAAAGAAATTCTTCCTTATGTCCAGCCTGAAATGGTCTTGAAGTAGTTTATTACCATTCGACCTAGTCGTCATCCCTTGGGGTGCTCTGGTGAACAAACGTTCCCCCAGATACTGGTGGTCACCCCTGATAAACTTATAGGTAGCCATCAGATCACCCCTGAGCCTGCGCTTTTCCAGGCTAAAGAGCCCCAGGGCTCTCAGCCTGTCATCGTAGGGTCTGCTTCCCTGACCTCTGATCATGCGCGTGGCTCTTCTCTGGACTCTCTCAAGCTTCTCCTTTTTGAATTGTGGAGCCCAAAACTGGACGCAGTGCTCCAGCAGCGGCCTCACCAAGGCCGAGTACAGGGGGAGAATGACGTCCTGGGATTTGCTTGAGAAGCATCTATGGATGCAAGCCAGCATTTTGGTCGCTTTACTAGCCGCAGCATCGCAATGCAGGCTCATGTTCATCTTGTGGTCAATGATGACCCCCAAGTCTCTTTCTTCCATAGTGCTAGCCAACATAGCACTGCCGAGCCTATAAGGATGCTGCAGGTTTTTTTTCCCAAGGTGGAGAACCTTGCATTTATCGGCGTTGAACAACATCAGATTCTCATGCGCCCACTTGCTGAGCCTGTCCAGGTCAGTCTGGATCATCCGCCTGTCTTCTGGTGTGGATGCTTTGCCCCAAAGTTTGGTGTCATCTGCGAACATGGCCAGTCCGCTTCTGACTCCAGTGTCCACATCATTAATGAAGATGTTGAACAGTATGGGTCCAAGAACAGAGCCCTGGGGGACCCCACTGGTCACAGGACACCACGATGAGTGACTTCCATCAATTACTACCCTCTGGGTCCGACCCCGGAGCCAATTTTCCAGCCAGTGGATCGTGGAGGACCCAAGGCGACAATTGGCCAGTTTCTCCAAGAGACGATCATGGGACACCAGATCGAAGGCTTTTTTGAAGTCAAGATATATGACATCAATCTCATCTCCCTTGTCCAGGTGATAGGTCACCTGGTCGTAGAAGGAAATGAGATTGGTCAAGCAAGACCTACCCGCAACAAACCCGTGCTGGCTATTCCTTAAGATGTTGGCGTCGGCCAGTCCATTAAGGATGGCCTCTTTAATAAACTTTTCTAAGATCTTCCCCGGGATAGAAGTCAGGCTGATGGGCCTATAGTTAGCCGGATCCACTTTCCTCCCTTTCTTGAAGATAGGCACCACATTGGCCTTCTTCCAGTCTTCGGGCACTACACCAGAGCGCCAAGAGTTTTCAAAGATCCGTGCTAGAGTCTGGGCTATGATGCTCGCCAGCTCCTTGAGTACCCTGGGGTGAAGATTGTCAGGGCCGGCTGACTTGAAGGTATCCAGCTTCTCAAGATGTTCCTTCACGAAGTCAGCATTAATGGAGGGCAGGGGATCACCCTCACCCGGACGTCCCGGCCCTGTAGTGGGCATGGGTGTCCCATGGGGCTGATGAAAGACCGATGCAAAGTACCTATTTAATAGGTTGGCTTTTTCCTGGGCGTCAGTTGTCAGTTGCCCCATCTGGTTCAGCAGGGGTCCAATGTTCCCCCTGCTTTTCCTGCGGCTCCCCACGTATCTGAAAAAGGACTTTTTATTGTCCTTGATGCTCAAAGCTAGCTGGAGTTCAGTTGCAGCCTTGGCTTTCCTGGTCAGCTCCCTACAAGACCGGACCAGTGCAGAATAATCCTCCTTGGAGGTGACTCCCATCCTCCATCCTTTGTAGGCCTTTCTTTTTAGCCTCAGAAGGTCTGCTAGGTCCCTGGAGAGCCAGGGGGGCTGCTGTGCCCTCTTGCTGCCTTTCCTCCGAGATAGAATAGACTTAGTTTGTGCATTGAGGATCGCTCCCTTGAGGAGCAACCACTCTTCTTGAACTCCCCTCTCCCTGCGGTCATAGTCCCTTAGGGCCTCACTGACAAGCCTCCTGAGCTTGTCAAAGTCAGCTTTCCTGAAGTCAAGGACTTCCGTGTTGCTGACTGACTTGCCAGCTTTTCGGCGGATGGTGAAGGTGATCAGCTCGTGGTCGCTGTCACCCAGCTTCCCATCGATCACTAGGTCGCCGACTAGGTCCTCCCCAGTAGCCAGCACCAGGTCGAGCAGCGCTTTGCCTCTCGTTGGCCCATAGACTTCTTGAGTCAGGTAGAGGTCATCCACGCACGAGAGGAAGCTCTGCGACCGCTCAGATTTTGCTGAGCGATCCTCCCACGAGATGTCTGGGTAATTGAAGTCACCCATGACAACCATGGTCCTGGAGCAAGCTGCCTCAGCCAGTTCCTGGGCAAACTCCTGGTCTAGCTCAGGACTTTGGGTGGGAGGTCTGTAATAGACTCCCACCATTGTGTCCGCTGTGCCGTGTTCCCCACGGATTTTAACCCAGAGGGTCTCCAGCCGTCCACCCTGGTCGCCAATATCAGCTTGCAGGGACGCGTAGCTTTCCTTAACATAGAGAGCTACACCCCCGCCCCTTTTCTCTACACGATCCCTCCTGTACAGGGTATAGCCATACCAGTGGTCCAGTCATGGGTGGAGTCCCACCAGGTCTCCGTTATCCCTATGACATCGTAATTGTTTTCACTGAGCAGGAGAATGAGTTCCTCCTGCTTATTCCCCAGGCTCCTGATATTAGTGTACAGGCAGGCAAGTGCCCCCTGGGGGGCTCCTTCCTTGCCCACAGATTTTACCAGGGCTGGGGCTGGGGTGGGCTCCCTTAAGTGCCTTGACCTGCTGGCTTTGCAAGGATTGCTCAGCAGGCCAGCAGTGGCGGTAGTCCCCCCGTCCCCCAACGGGTTTAGTTTAAAGCCTGGTGGAGCAGGTCAGCCAGTCTGGCTGAGAAGAACCTCCTCCCTCGGGGAGAGAGGTGGAGACCATCTCTTCCCAGCATCTCACTGCCTCTCTTGCCAAAGAGCGGGCTGTGGTCATGAAAGCCAAAGCCTTCCTGATGACACCAGCGCCTCAGTCTTTGGTTGACCACATAGATCCTCCTGTCCCTTCTCAGCCCATGGCCTGAGACTGGGAGGATTGATGAGAACACCACCTGTGCCCCCAGACCCTTAAGCCCCGCTCCCAAATCCCTGTAGCACCTCATGATCTGGCTGGGAGTGCTCTGAGCCGTGTCATTGGTGCCCACATGAATAAGGAGCATGAGATAGTGGTCTGTGGGTTTGAGGAGCTTGGGGATCCTCTCCACAATGTCCCAGATGCGGGCCCCTGGGAAGCAGCAGACTTGCCGGGCTAAGGGGTCGGGGTGGCAGATTGGCCCCTCCGTCCCTCTCAGGAGGGAATCTCCCACAACAAACACCTTACGTTTTGTCTTGGGGAGAGCAGGGGTGGGAGCTGCAGTTGGGCCCATGTTGCCTGTGGGGGCCGGCAACTCAACAGGCTCTGCTGGGGCAGCAAGAGGTGCGTACCTGTTGCTCAGTTCTGGTGGGGGAGGGGCCTTGGTGCGGCGGGCCTTAGGGCCCTTGACCACCTTGGTCCATGCCCCTGGCTGGACACAGCAGGAGGTCCCAGAGTCCTCCTTTGGCGTGGAGGGAGACTGTGATCTACCCTCTGCCTCCCGGGGGAGAAGGGCCTGGCAGTAGGAGTCTATCTCCTGCTCGCAGTCCCTGATGGCACACAGTCTCTGGACTGTGGCCTGGAGCTCCTCCAGCTGGTGCACCAGAGACCCCAAAAGGGAGCAGACCCCGCAAGGGGAGGTCGCCATGCTCCCAGGCCCCAGAGCCTGAAAAAGGGACAGGCAGCCCCCGCAGCCGAGAGCCAGGGTCTCCGTCTGCGTGGAGCCCGGAACCAGGGGCTCCGTCTGGGTGGCCGTCTCTGAGGTGCCAGAGGGGGGGGCCGTGGAGCCCGAGGGGACCCTCGGGGTGCGGCGCGTGCCCATCCGTGTCATGCCTCTGGTAGGCTGGCTACGGCTGGGGCTGTCTACCCTGGGGGGTGCGCAGGCAGGGTCCGGCGCCCTCCCGTGCGCCCTCCCACGTGAACTCCGCGCTAACTCACGCGCCGGCAGAGAAGCGCGCCTGTTTGCGCAGCCTGTTCGTGCGGCTCCGGTCGCGTGGCTCCCTGGGGGGCTGGGCGAAGTAGGGGCCTGGGCGGGGCTTGTTAGTTAGGGGGTTTCATTTATTTATTTTATTTTTATACTTTGGGCTCTCAGTATGGAGTTACTTGAGTACAGTGATGACACATAATCAAAAGCAGCAGCATCTGAGATGATGTGGCAGTCATTCCCTTACACTCCCCAACCTGTTCAACAAAACTTACCATTTTTGGGCCACTACTTGTTGACAGAAGCTAGGCCATTGTTGATAAGTAAGAGTCAATATATATAATCAGATTTGTGTTACTCCTTGACATGATCAAAAGAAGGAGATTCTCTCTGCCTTCATTTGTAAAACATACCAAAATACTCAGCTAACCCACCTTTTAAGTACTCTTCCATTTGTTATGTTTCTGGGGATTTTTTTCCTGGATAAAAACTGTAGCCATTGGCTCCCATATGACTTCATTCAGGAACTAAGTAAAAAAGAAGAAACTCATTCTGCATAATTCAAATACTGATGAATACTAAGGCCTAAAGTGCCCTTTCATATTTCAAAAAACATTCAGCGTCCACATTTAAATCGAGATTAGCTCCATCAAGAAGCAGTAAATTCAGCAATAAGATTTAATCTCTGTAGCACTCAAAAGAGAAGATTCAATTATATTCTGTGATCTTAATTGAATTACAAAAAAAACCCCTAAAATAATGATATTATTTTATATTTTCCCCAAGCCCAGCTTACTTGGATTGAAAAGAATTAAACAAACCATGGTCTGAGAAAAATGTGTTTGTTTTTGCTGCCTAATAATTTACAGCTTTGTGGAGAAACTAATATCCTTTAAGTAAAGACTAATATCTATCTATGGAAGTGCTTTTTTTGACCCATCTGGTTTGTCAAAAAAGTCTCCTACCTCTGATATTTATACAATATCATGCAAATGTCAAAATCTGAATGTCATCTTCAAAGACCCTTTTATGTCAGGCAACCCCTTTATAGGGAAAAAATAAACAATTTTATGTATGCATGCTTGATGCCAGTCCAATTAATAAAAGCCTTTTTTGCTATGCTTGGCTACAAGCAAGTTTCTCTTTTGAAAATGAACAGAGGGAGAATGAGATAAAAGGTCTGTATTGTTTCCTTGCAAATTTTACAGTTTCATTTTTAATTTGTGTTTGGATGTGAGGATCTTGGTGCAGATGGTGTGATAGTCCACAGTATGTTCTGAGAACCTGAAATGATAACAAAGATATGCAAATTGAGAGGGTGCTTTGGATGAAAGCCAGGATATCCAATTTCACAATAGCTGAAAACAAATTGATGTGCCCAGCAAACTACTCAGAGTAGCACTAGGAAATGTAACTGTGCCAAAACAAATTATATTAATGACCTGAACAGTTTGTTGAATTCTATTGGCTAACTTAATGTTGGTTACATTTGTCTGCTTTGGCACTTCATTTACCGCACAAAACAACTTTTCTAAATGAAAAAAAAAAAAACACTTAATGAAAAATCAATCTTCGTAATTGCAAAATAAAGTTATACAAGTATTATTTGTGCACCTGAGAAATGTCCGGTATATTTCACTTGAAACAAATTGAAAAATGTATTCTATTGAAATTCAGAAAAAGGAGTTGAAATTATTGTGCAGAGGAAACAGAAACCTAAGCCTCTCTTTAATGTTTCAATCTACTTCAGCATTGCATTTAATATTAACAAAACAAGTGATGACATTTCTATTACTTCCTGAAGAAATCTGGAAAACTTAAGGGCAAAGCCATACTCTGAGATAATTCCAAATCAATGATGCTATTCACATTTACACCACTATTGGAGAGAGAAGAATTTGACCCACTGACTATTATTTCTTCCTTTGTAGGAAAGTTTCCTGTCTTGGGCTGAATCACTTAAAACAGATTCATTGTATTGTTCCTTCCCTAAACTGTATTCACACGGATTGAGGGAAAGAAAAAAGACAAAGATCTGCAAATAATATTTGTAGTTTAAGAATCCTTTTAACATTTTAGATAGTTTTACATGAATAGCTTCTTTTGATTTAGAATGAGAAAATAAGTAACACTTCCATTTTTTACAAAATCATATCAACAATGTTGTACCTTTCAAATGTTTAAGATATCTAACACCTGATATTGGAGAACACAATATAAAACTACAAGATCTGTAGTCTTAACCTATTGAGGAAATGGTCTATTGAAGTTAACAGAAAAAAATCCCAGTGACTGAGGGCATTGTTACATGATAATTTTGGGCAGCTCCTGGAGCTCTCAACACCTGCACTGTCCACACATTAACACCTGAAACTAGTTTTAAGCACTTGTTGGGCGGCTCAAAGTTACACCCCTCCAAGGTAGGATTATTTCTGATCTGTTACCCAGCTCATGTTAAAGTAAGGTGCAGCCTAGAGTAGCTAAGAACCCAACTGACCCCACCCTCACCCCCACCCATGCTGACCTGAATTAGGCCCACTGCCCCAACACCCCAGATCCCCATTCACTGTATAGTTGTGGGTGCTATGCTGTCTGTCTTGCAGTGGGGGGAAAGTAGGGAAGAGTTAACCTGGTATCTTGTCTGCCTGGCCCCCACTGCTGCTGCAGCAGTATGGGAAGCCACAAGTAAATACTGGTGGGAGTCCTAGGGGTGGGGAAACTGAGATTGGAGGGGTGGTCTCTTACCTTTCAGTCCTCCAAGCCCCTGTTGGCCTGAGTATGTGACTGCTCCATACTCTAGCACTAACATGGCAGCTCACAGTATAACATGTAACAAGGCCCTGAAACTGTCAAGACTGGACACAACCAGCAGAGACCATAAATAGAGATTTGATCCTGTTCTCAGAGAGAAATGAGCCAGATTCTCACTTGGATCTTCATTGCTTCACTGACTTCAGTGGAGTTACACCATTTAAATTAATGAAGGATCTGTTCAAATGTGAGGCTTACCATAGTTAATTGTTATGGAAGTGCATTTAAGCCTTTTCTGATTAAAAAACAAACAAACAAACAAGAAAATTTGACTGGACTAAACAACAAAGAAAGAAACAACCACCTCCCACACATACTGTGTAATAATTATCAGCAAAAAAAATAAAATAATGTAAGGCTATATTTTTAAGATGCCTAATGTTTTGTATCTTGGTCACAAGCATCAAATCCTGTTACTTGTAAAATTATTTTAATATGACCTAATGAAAGGAGATACAATCAATTGTTCAGTATTGAAAATTTTCTTAAATACTTTTAAGAAAGGGGGGGTTGGTTGTTGTTTTTTGTTTTGTTTTATATGCTTTGTGGTTCAACTAAATGATGAGTGTGAAAAAAATGACACGCGTTGGGCAGAATTTTATTTCTCTTTATGTGTCTGAAGTTTTCTAGCTGTCTACTTGACTGTTTTCGGACCAAAAAACTGTTCACAGGGGGTTTCTCTCTGGCTACATTTTCACAATTCAGTCACTTACACACAGCTGCACATGTGCCTGACCAATGAATAGCCTACTGTGCATGCCCAGTCTAAAAGCTGACCCTTACACATCCACACTGCAGGGAAAGTAGAATCAGTACCTGTTTGTAGGTTGCTAAAATGCCACTTATCCAGCTACAAATCAGTCATTTGGACACACAAAGGGAAAGAGAATTCTCCCCTTATTTCTATACTTTGAGGGAATTAACCTGCTTGATATAAGATATGCAGTAAAAATACCACACAAATGTATGTGTACAAGACAATACTGCTCAAGTAATTGCAACCAGGATAATTTCATATAGGTTTAAGGTAATTTTGCAAAAACTACAGAAAAATTACTAACCTATGTACATGTCAGTTTTCCATCATATTGGGTTGACAACTTGCTGGTCAGTTTGCATGTAGAAGAGATGTCCTCTACGAATTATGTGTCCTCAGCCTGTACCAAACAAAATCTCAACTCTCTCTGGAGCACCATCGCATAAAAATTCTGGAGAAGGTGAACCATAATAGGGAAGCCTGGTCAAAGGAAGAGGATGGAGACTAAGAGCTTCTCTATACTGTGGCAGTGGCAGGTCTTAAAAGGATGGTACTGAGCACAGCCCATCCGCACCTTGCCCACACAGCTCCACTGATGTGCTGCAAAGTCAGAAGCTCACCAGTGGGGCTGCTTCAGCCTCATACCAGAGCTCATTCTAAGAACAACTAGAGATTTAAGTCTCAAGAAAAAGTGCTGGGGACAAGTCTAGAGCAGCTTTGATGATGGGACTTCTACATCAGGAGAGCATCAGCAGACTGAGGCAGGAAGGGCATGAGTTGGGCATGTTCAGCCCCATCCTCCTGAGACCAGTGACAGATGCAGTATAGATCAGCCTTATGCGACTCAACAAGAGTCACATAAGATAGATTTCATATAGGAGAGAAACAGATATTCTTCTGGCACTATTTGTGCACATGCATTCTGAGTGCCGCTCTAATTCAAGTGCCAGAGTGTCTTGTATATCAGCATCCCTGTGCTTCAAAATGGTGGTAGGGCCACTTGAACTAAAGCTTATTGAGTGGACTTCAGTTCAAGTGCCCCCACCACCATTTTGAAGTGCGGGGACAGTGATACACGAAATGCAGGAGGCTGCAGGAGCACGGTAATTTCCAGGTTATACTTACAGCACATTGGAGCATCCCCCATGCTCATGTACAGCTACCCTCCATTGTGAGGTACTAGGAAAATGCCCATTAGCCTGTCTTAGACTGCATTCACTAAAGAGTATGTTTTTTTAAGTGACGCTTTAACGTGCATTAAAATAGGCTAAAGTGCATTAAAGCACACATATAGACATGGCCTATTTATATCTAGTTTGGTTAGCCTATCAGGTGCAAATCCAACCTTCCTTCTGCTACGGAGCGTATCTGTAAAAAGACAACATAGGTTTTGTAGCTTCTGCTTCTGGAGCTGTTCTGCAAGGGAGCCAAAGGCTGGTGCAAACACCCAGGGTCTCTGGGCAAATGGCCTGAAACTCATGCAAATCCCTGAGAATTCTTGCGGGGTGCATGACTTTTCCCAAATGCCAACCCTCTGGCAGGACAATGCTGAGAATCTCCCTAAAGAGACTGCTAAGGATTTCCTCACTTCAACCCTGAAAATACTCCTGTGGCTATGGTAGCACTCAACAAACCAAATGATTCATCCCAGTCAAAAAAGTGAGTAGGTTCTTGCAAAGTAAAAGTTTTGAGTGTACATTTTTTTGGTATTTCTTTAAAACAGATTTGAGTACTGAAAAGGCATAGCATGTTAGACAATGATACAGGAGGAAGGCAAGTCAGGGTGCCACCTTATAGGCTAGTTCGTTCAGAAATGCATGAGCTTCCTTAGGTAGCAACCTACTTCATCAGATGCTATTAATGGTACAGGAAGAAAAACACTAGTCAGATGAGAAACTCCCTTAAGTTAATGCTTTTCATAGATATCTTTTAGTATTATTTCTTTTTTTTTTTTTTTAAAAGATGGGAATACAAATATATGCTAGTCTGGCCTTTGAGGGTGAGTTTTTTCCTTAAGATCAGCTTCTCCATTTATGCTGCTTTCTCTTCTTATTGTGTTAAATCCTGGTTCCCTCCTGGGTGCATCAGTCCAAGGGAAGCAGTAGAATAAAGCGAATGTAGAGATAAGAAACCTGTGCAGTTTACAAGGTTTTACATTCTCCACTTTTCAGGCAAATCCCAGTTTTTTATAGTGCCTCATATTTTAATCAACTAGGCCCTAAGTGGTAAATCCATTGCTTCCTATTCCAACCAAGACAGTTCCATGGCAGTGGATCCTGGTATATCATTGCAAAAGTGATGGGAGGATTTGTAAGGAGTTACACAAGGAATGTGTGTATTGCCCAGAGATTTGAACTGAGATCACTTCCTGTACTTGAGGCCATCAATCTGGGGTCACAAGAAGCTTCACCTCTTGTGGAAGGTGCATGTTGGGGCCTGGATACCACTAATTAGATGTAGTGGGCATTTGATTAGATCTTGGGGCAACAAGAGCAACCATGAAGTAGCTTTGTGGAGGAACCTTTTTTTTCCACACTGCTAAGCCAAGCTCTTTAAGAGGGATGTCAGGAGTGACTTTCCTTCTAAAATGATTGTGAATTTGGTATGAAACTATTTGGTGTCCTTTTTACCCCAAATGTATAGAACCTGGTTTTCTACATACCTTTTCCAAGATGCTGACTGCTCTCATCTCCCACTGATTTAATCATTATATGTTAAAACCAGACTATCATCACTAGGTTTGTGGTGTGATAGCATTTATATGTTGCATACAGTGCAGCTGGGAGCCAAAGTATATCTTATTTAATTAGGCACTATGCTATTTTTAAAATCCTTTTATACTAAGAATAGAGGTATAGCTGTAAACTTAGTGTACATTTATCAAATAGAAAACCCTTCACAAAACAATGAATAATAGCATTTATTAGCCAGTGCATCTAGGTAACACCAAAATATAGGTTTTAGACAAGCCCAGAAAATGACCCCTGGTAAAAAAACCTTGCTAAAAGGAATACCTTGGAGCTGTCCATCAGTTGCACAGACACACACAAATCCTGAGCAGTGAGGCAATGTACTCTCTGTCTTCATGCATAATACATACAAAATAGGTGAAGTAGTATGTAAAGTGAATTTTAATTGGTTATAATTGTCATTTCATTTAGTAAAGTATTGTCTGGAGACCAGGATATCAATTAGCACTCTATGGACTCTGTTACTTATGAAAATATGCATATATAGAGATGATGTGCTCTAGCAGTAGATATACTTTAATTAAGAAAGTGGTACAGTAAATTAAAGACCTTTAAAGTATTAATTAATTGCTGTATAGATCAGTTTGGAGTATCAACTTAGTAAAGTTAAAATCACTGTATCTGATTTTAATGAGATAAGAAAATACATGTTCTGTGTTGCCACTAGATTCTCATAAGTGTTCCCTGTTAAAGCAACATTAGCTTATGAATCAAAGAATCTATTTTCTGTGCATAGCCAAAGTTTTATTTCAAGTTGGAACAGTTTAAAGTCACCATTTGCTCTTACTTAAATATGAAACAAAAATGCTTTGTCAGTAGCTTTTATGTTGCTCTTTTTATATATGTCCTTCATTTTCTCTGGTATTAATAAACATTCAGGCATGAATAAGGTTAAAAAGAAAGATTGATATATTCCACTTTATTACTGAATTGTTGGTAACCAAGACATTTTTCTCTTTCCCCCCCTTTTTTCCATGGGGGATGAAGAGGGACCTGTCCCTTTTTAACCACTTGCTCTGAATGACTTTTATACCCAATATAAGTGAGAGAAGAGGATGAATGTCACCTCTCTTCTCTTCCTCCTCCTGCCATGCATACTCCTTCCTTTGATTGACAGCTACTAATAACCTTCCTGCCCTAAGTGCCATGGAGACACTTTATTAGGACAAACAGCCAAGGAAATCTAGGAATGAAGCCAAGTCTGCAGTGAGTTATTATCGGGCTTGTATTTATCTCAGCTTTGTAATTTTTTTCAGTGATATGCAAATCCTGAAATAGATCTTCTTCTGTTGAAGGACAGGTCCCTCTGTTAATTGATCCACTGAGATTCAGTCTAACCTCTTTTAGCTATCAGCCAGGGAAACATGCTACATAAAAGAGTCTCAGTGCTGTATACAGCTCACATAAATTCTCTGTGCATTCTACAAGGGGAGCTTCCACACAGAAAATGCATTTTTGGTTCCTGGACGTATTTTACACAGCAGTATTATCTGCATAACAGATCAAACTGATTTGTTTGTTTATTTGCCATGTATAAAAGTATACTCTTACAGTCAAATGGAACTCTCTTTTTTTGTCTGGAATGATATACCAAAAACATGTATTGTAAAAACATATTAAATGGAATTCAGGCATAATGAAAATGGATTTGTGCAAGAAATCCTTGAAAAATATGATACATTACGGAAACCAGTTTATTACTGAGCGATTTGACTATTTTGGAATCAGAAATACAGGTGCATTTTCTACATTTACATGCCTTGAGATTATGCAAGTATACTTTTTTCCTTGTTGCCTTATGGAAATATGCTACAGAGAGGTAACAGTATTGTACATAGATCCTTTAATCATATATTAATAAGATGAGCAGAAATGATTTGGCTTTGCATTACCAGTCTATGCTAAGTGGTCTGTTTAACAAGCAATTTACTTGAAATCGAGCAGGATTGCCAACACACGGAAATAGGCAAATTCAGATAAAAATAATATTCCACAATGGAAAGGGATTTTACAAAATGATATTTGTAATATTTAACATTTATATAGCATATTTCAGGGAGGCCCCAACGTGCTTCATTGACTATGTGGCGGGGGGGTGTGTATGCATGTGTATCAGGGCCATTGAAATGCAACCATGTTGGGAGCAGAAATACTCAGCAGTGAGGAAAATGGATGAAGATTCCAGTACCAAACCTTTCAAGTGTCTCAGTTTGAGAGCCATAACGGTAATGAGGTGTGAGAGAGGAAAGTGTGAGTTCTAATCCCAGTTCTGCTCACTAAATGCCTGTATGGTCTTGGGCAAGTCATTTCACCTTTGCTTCTGTAAAATAAGGATGATAATCCTTACTGGCTCAGCCTCTGATTATTAGTGAACATCTGTGTAATGCTTCTAACATGTAAAGCATTAATAAACAGGCATTAATATTATTACCAGGACTGATTTACTAACAATAGAAAAATGAATGGGAGAATCCTTGAAAGGAGGAATTCAATCAATTCTGCAAGGAAACAAGGATACCTGCATTTCTGTCTAGATCTGAACCTCTCTCTTCCTAGGCTCTGGTGATGGCCAAAGTTATATTCTTGTGGTGTAACTGGTGTCTAGCCCTATAATAATGATGGGAAACTGAAGCTCATCACTACTAAATTGGGGATAAGCTCAGATCCAGAACTCAGGTCCAAATCAGGACACCATTTCATATGCTTAAGTGCTGTCAGATCTGATTACTGTAAGAATGGTGCAAGCTATAAATAGTTGAGCTCCTAAATCCCTCAGACACATTTAAAAAATCAGAACATGTTCCTAAATCACTCCACAGCTGTTGAAAATTTCATTTACCCAGACTGCAGATATTTTCCTGAGTCAGGGTCTTGATTTCATGCTGAACTTAATAACACGAGTACATCTCCACTCCAACTTTGTAATCTTTCCATATTTTTCATGAATTATTTTTTTATGAATTTTTTATGCATGGTAAGGTGTATTCATCACTTTACCATGCAAAACATAACTTTAAAAAGTTCAGTACTGTGTGATTTATAGCCAACATTCAGTGGCATCTCTACGTAAATATTTTAAGGCATGGCATCTTGATGGGGACAATGTTAACTGTATTGCAGTAAAAGTAGTTTTCATCTACTTTTTCTTTCTTCTTCATTTGATAGCTTATGGAGAAGTAATGCATGAGTGATGATACTGAAAAAAGTCACCACTTACGTTCCCCCTTAACTCTTTCTCCTATTTTTTTCTTCTTTTCAGTTTGTCACATTTATTCTCCTTCCAATTCTTCTTAAGTTATTGGCATACTACCATACTGGTTGAAAAGAAATAGCCAACAAATGACATAATGTCAGAAACTAGGACACTGTGCAGGTAGTGAATAAGTCAACATAAAATTTCTAGACCTTTACTGAAATGACAGGCTTGTCTTTTTTTCTTTTTTTTTTCATCAAAAGATGACATTTTGCATATATCATTGTTAAAACTGAGCTTGGTTATAAAAGAATTTTGAAATTGAATACGTCAAAGCTTTAGAGGTTTTTCACTCACTTGCAAGTAGGACCATTTTAAAATTGCAGTGTATAAAACTACAAAACGCACTGCATGGCAAAGACAATAGGAGGATTATAGAGTGCTCATTTTGTGTTGGCCATTAGCATGTGTAGTGGGTCCAATTTCAGTCAAACAAGGTCAAGTTTTCAAATGAAAAAACACACTGAAACTTCACAGGGATTTTGCGGGTGGGAAGATTTTTTTTTGAAACAGAAATGAAATGCAAACCTTAAATTCTGATGATTTTTTAATGATATTAAAATTACTTTTTGATAGATACAATAGAACAAGCAGTCAAGTTAGTTATCTATTGATTAGGGCTTTTTCAGTCCATCTGTACTTCAGCTGAATAGAACAAATAGCAAGAGATGTCCCCAATAAATTACTAGAATTCAGTTCTTATTTTACATAGCTACTACAACGAATTCAGAGTCAACCTTGTGTGCTGGATGCTACGCAAACATTGAGGTAATCATAGTTTGTGCCCCACAGAACTTGCTGTCTGAGAGGATGAAAAAGATACAAAAGGTAAGAGGAGCAAGAGGCAAATATATCGAGTTCTCCAAACATGTTAGAACTAGGCAAGGCCTCCCAGGTCAAAATGCGTAACAGGGAACCTATGGAAGGTTTTAATTATACCAGGTTCTCCATTATCATCCAGTAGAGGGAGATGATTTACTTGGTTCCTGACCCTATGAAAAAGGGTGGGGCATTTTATCATCCTTCTCAATCTGTAAGTAACTATTAACAGCCTGTATAATCTGTGCAATCTCCAAAGCCATAGGCAAGTATCTACTTCTTTCATGTCTCATAGATATAAAACATAGCACATTTTCAGATCCATGTCTGCTTCTACTGAATTTAATATTACAACTCCCACTAATATGAAAAGAACAGGGGAGAGGGCTTCTTGTATAGTTAAACAGGCAAGATGCATTTATTGTGTATGTGTGTGATATATATTACTTTTTCTTTATACAGCATTTATCACAAATGAACACAAGTCTTTGTGAGGCTGCTAGTAATTACCCCAGTGCCAATGCTAATGTTGAATCAAATCTCCTTTTTGAGGTAGGAGTTTTAAAAGTGCTTGGCAAAGTGCTTATGACTTCAGTAGGATCAGAATTAGGCCAAAACTAAGTGCTTTTGAAATTTGTACCTTTAGCTAATTAAAAACTGAAGGAACGATATGGAGAACTGGCATTGCCTTTAGAAAGGTACATAGGAAATGTTAATAAATGAGATGTGCTAATTTTAATTAATCAGATATGCCAGAGGTTATAAACATCCAAAAACTTTCAGAAGTTATAAATATCTGAACCCACCCCCCCCCTACACACACATCTTCTAGAAGCAATAAACACCAGTGATTTCATATTTACATTGGTTGGTATTTGAAGAGATAGAGAGGAACACTGTGTAATGCTTGCATAGTTGGTCTGCAGGGGAAAATAGTTTTATTACTGTTGATTTCAAACCTAAGGCACTGTGGATGAAACAGGTAGGGCAATTTAATCCTAGGGAAGCAAACTAAATTGCAGTGTTTTTATTGATGCAGTCTTTTATTTTGTATCTACCCACCCTAATGTAAGAACAAAGAAAACTGTCAGAAAAGTCTCTTTTAAAAGCAGGGACATCAGAATAAAGCTAGTCAGCTTTCCTTATTGGACAAAGTGAGAGCAAACTGTTCAGATCCTTAAAGAGAGAGGGAGTAAAGGTTTCTCAAAGTCAGGGCAATACAGCAGGTGACAGAGAGCACATAGCCTAGGGGCACTTCTACAGGCCATTGCAGCTTTCCTCACACATACTGTTAAAAGGATGGTTTTATCCTGAGGCAAAGCTACATTGAAGGAGTTAAAAACCACTTTAGAACATCAGATGACATGTCATAATGCTTCAGACACACTGCTGCAGTGTTGCAATGAATATAATCATTTTTCTCCTCTTCACTTACCTTACCTAAAATTTGCATTCAGGGCCTGATCCAAAGCCCATTAAAATCCCTGACCATTTATTTTCTAGTAAAATCAATGAATGTTTGATTAAGCCCTCAAACTGACCTATGTTAAAAATATTATAATAGCCTTCCAGGTTAAAAAAAAATAAGGCCGGTTCTTCAGCTGGTAGAAACTGGCATGGGTCCACAGAAATCAATGAGCTACTATGATTTATACCACTAGACAGCTGGGACCCTTGTTTTCAAAATATATTTAAAAGAAATAATGGAGTCAACAAAATAAAATCAAGTGATGGCCAACTTCTTTTGCAAAACTCTAGTAAATAAAAATTAATGTACCACCGCTTAACAGGATCCACAATAGATGTTAACTAATAAACATCAGTTTAAGAGTTGAAGTGACACAATTGTGGATGGTGCCAACATTAAAAAGTGAATGAAAAATATTTGCATATTTCAAGGTAATTTGGCCTAAAACATTTAATTGTCCTTGGAGACTATCTTTTTGTCATAGCCAGTTGGGAAACAGGTTAAGAGGGGAAGTAATGAACAGGCTGGTAATGTAGACCAATGACTTTCACAGATAGGCAGGAAGAAGTTAGGGCTATACAGTAAAATACAGTCACTTTGAAGAAAATTGAGCTTATTCATTGTGTACACAGCCAGTTTCCATTTTCTTAAGGGTTAATGGAAAATAGGGAAAGGAATGTTTATAACAGTACTAGTCTGAGAATAGAGTAGAGCAGGAGTATCAAAGCCATGTTATTAAGCTTGTGTGGGTCTCCATGCTATTGTCCATTTGATCACATTAAAGTCAATCATTCCTACATCTGCATTTTAGTTGCGTGTTAATTCTGCTATTTATACAAACCAGCCATTTTGGAAAATGGCATATTTACAGAGGATATTGTAATTGTAGGGGTAAGTCCTTCAATCTTTGTAATATTTCCATTTCACAGTTTGCGTTGAAGACTTTGGCAGTGAAGTCCTCCAGTTACCTAGAGAAAGAGATGTAGCCTGAACAGTGCCATCTTCAGAAGTTTCTCCACCCTGACACCTATCCAGGAATGACCAAATGTACTGTTAGAGGCTATTTCAATTGATATGCAAATTCAGTAATTGTATTCTCTGTTGAGATTGCCATCAATATTGCTAGTTAATGCCAGGTGTGTTGGTGGTTCCATTTAAGGTGAACACTTTTCTACTAGGACGGGTTACTAAAGTGAGACCATCATGAACAGCACTCACAAACTGCTGATCAGCTATCAACGTTTCATCTCAACTCTTCCCAGGTTGCTTTTAAACTGGTGTTCTACTCAGATATCCAGTCTCTTCAGCCTATCTAGTTCCCAAGAGTATGCCTTCTACATATGACATGCCTTGTTTGCTTTCTACCCTTCAAACGTATGTAGCTCTCTCATTTACTGCTGCACCCCCCACATTCATCTCAGAGGCTGGAAAGAGCACAAACTGAAATACAAGACTGTTTCTACAAAAAGGCTAGAAGTCCTCTGGATAATCTGACACATTCCATGTTGGATCATCCTAGACATCATATACCCAACCTGTCAGAAATCATAATAAGGCCAAATGTGTATAGTAGCAGCTCTTTTGCTGGACCCCCCATCAAGCCATGATTACTGTCACCAAGTGGATGAGTTGTACATGAAAGTAAGGGTTGTTGGCTTTTGTTGCAGATAACATGCCTGTCAATGAAGTAAAAGGCATGCCACATCCAAAAAGTGTTATATGACATGCCTTTCACTTCACTGGGGAAAACAACAACAATACATATTCCTCAAATGCAGCATCATTCCTGTATATTTTGCATGATCAGGTGCCTTTCTATCATCACACATGTAGTATTCTGACCAGCAAAGGAAGGGTATTGAACTTGGATTATTTTTTAAATAAAATACATTATAAATAGTTTGACTGCCACATATGAAAAGGATGTGTGGATGGATATAATCTGATCATATTTCTTATGGGTCCAGAGCCCAATAATGAAGACCACAGCTCTTCATGATGTCTCTGGGCTAGATTCTTGGATGCCCCATGGTCCAGCATCAACAGGAGGGTTGGAAGGTCCTCCTGCCTAATCTATTCTATAGCCTGGGAAGTGGGCTATATGGTTAGAATCCCCTCAGGTTGAGGACAGTGTAGAAATAAGGTCTCTCACTTCCTGAGCAAATGGTATAACCACTAGGCTATAGCACAAATAAGGGTTATACCCTATTTATGCAATGGGACTACCACCATTGTGATTTCAATACCTAAATTCTGCTGAAGTCCTATTGTGGCACCTATGAGAATGATATGGACCTGGCCCTTTGTGTCAAAATTTCTTTACTTATAAAATGAAAATAAAAATAATACTTACCTGCCAGATATACCTCAGAAGTAGAGCTGCTGGGGGTGTAGCTGGGGTGGGGTAATTTGTGCAGCTGTCCCAGGTGCCAACTTGAGGGATGTGGAGGAAAAAAATGACTCTTATTGAATCTGCACTATTGCACTGGTGGAGGTGGAAGCAACTAGACATCACCATTGTCCCTGTGGGTGGCAGCTGCCCCAGGCACCCAGCTGCATCATTATGCCTCTGGGAGATGTTAACTTTTTTCACCATAGCCCAGGACATGCTTGTAAGAAATAACAAGTTAATGTTTTGAAAATGTTTTATAAGCAGAAAATTTCCCCAGAATTCCCCAGAACACCAGGTATGGGATTACCCACCTTTTTTTCAAGTAAAATGTTCATTCATGATCAAGGCATGCCCAGGGTATCATTTCAACTAATCTTTCCCTAAGAAATCCAGCTGCATTCATAGTGGGGACATCTACATATGCCCCTATGGTGATGTTGTTACTGCGCAGTTAACAGTGCTGTCCTGCACCATGCCAGGGGCACATGTTTATTTTTAGCTGCCACACTGCTGTAGCACTGTGCTATAATGAGGGAGCATGCTGCTACAGTGACATAGCTGAGGCATCATGGTTTTTGCCTGCTGATGCTTCGCTGCCGTAGTATGTTGCTACAGCAATGTTGCATCGTGTATATACGTGCCTAATGTTTGCATAGTTCCAGAAGCTAGTTTTATTTGTAGGTAATAACAACAAATACCTTGTTTTTATGCTTTCTCAGAAATGCTAATTCTGGCTGTAGGTAGGAAACTACAATGCAGCAGACGAAGGAGCAGGGTTCAGGTCTCATGTTCATATATTCTCTTTGGTAATTGTATTGCTTGCTTGTTTTGGCAGTGGATTAATTCAGCAAGTGATATAATGGTTTCAAGTTACAGGAAGTTATAAAATGAGCTGCAATATGCAACCACATCATAATAAATGGTGCAAGTTGGTTCCATTATAAGCCACTCTTCCTATGACTTTGAACAGGAAAAGGATTTTATGATTACTTTCAGGGTACAAAGAAAACAAAGATTTTGGAAATATACAGGACATATGTCAAACAATATTTAGGTTATGAATGCTCAAAAAATATGGCAGAAAGGTAGGCTTATAAGGTTCTGAATGTCACAACCCAAGGGTGTGATTTTTGTTTTGTGTGCGCTTTGGCACCACTGAATTATTTTCCCGCCAATTTGTAGCTTTCTTTGCAGTGTGCATTTCTTCTTTGCAGCTAAGAAATGCTTGTTGCAAAGAGTTCCCGCCATTTGTATTCTAATTCGAGCCCCATTATTGGCTTGTGTGAAATTATTCACACGTGGCGGCTAGTGATTGGCTTGCTAGCCGTATAAAAAGCTTGAGTGGTTTCCGCCCAAGTTGGAGGACTCCATGAACACCAGGAGGAGGGATCTTCATGCTGTGTGAAGATCTCTAAGCGCTGCGGAGCCTACCGGACCCAGCGCATTTCAAGCAGGCAGCAGAGGTCTGATCAGCCTCTCGCCTCTCCCCGTCTCCGTTCGCAATCCTCAACGTATCCCTCTCCCTGCGCGCAAAAGGATCCACGGAGCCTCAACCACTCTGTGGGAGAGACCCGAGCTTGTCGTAGTCCTCAAACGAGGATTTAATTGGAGCTGTGCCTGGAAAACTGTCCAGCCTACACCGCGACCATCTTCGGTGTAAGTAAACAATCTTGAATCAACCACTACGCGTCCGTGACTAATTCTAGCATGTCGCCCGTTTTCTCCGATCCAGCGTGCCTGGGCTGTTGGCCACAGCCCGCGCGGTTCGAAAAGGGCCCGGATTGCACCCGGCCCGCACACTGAATACTGCTAAGAAAGTTTTTCCTGATTTGTCAGAGTATGTTTTAACTGATTTTCAAATGGAACTGTTTTAAAGCATATCAACCACCAGGAAACTTCTTATAGCATTATGAATGTTCAATGTACAGAAGATGCAAGTGCTATACATTGACTTTTATATTAATCTCCCAAATAACAGGATACACTCAAGTTTAGGAGCTATTAAAATAAAACAACTTACAAGGTACAGGAAAGATCTCCATCTTCATCAGAGTAGTGTTCACTGTACCTATTCAAGATGGGGAACACAGATATCTTTAGACCAAGGGTATCAAACTAATCTAGCCCTGCTAAATTAGTGGCAAGGGGGCAAGAGAGTCTGCAGGCTGGATCAGGCCCATAGACCTTCCTCTTTCCCCCTGTCCAGCCAGGTTAGGTGCCACATGTAGCCCAATGCAAATCCCAGAGTGCCCATAATGGGTGCTACATGCAGCACATGTTCCAGGCCCTGCCCTTGAGGCTAACCTGGCATGTGCAGGTCATCTTGTACCTAAGGCCAGCACCAGCAGCTGGACAATGAGGCTGTGGGAGCCGGATGGGACACACGGGCTATATGTTTGACACCCCTGTATTAGACTAATTGTTCACCCTTCCATCCCAATTTTGCAGGCTGCTGGCGACCAAACTGATTGCAGTGCAAACTAGAGCAGCTTTATGATTGAGATATTCTGACTTACATGGGTGGGTTCAAAATCATTGCCATACCAGATAAAATAGGCCTACTACACTATACTCTGATTCTGCCAACTCTACCACTAAGAAGTTCACTCACCATGCCAAACCATCCCCTGTGCAAAAGACTGTGGACTGTTCTCTATGTGAAAGAGAACCAGGGACATCTGGCATAGGTTTGTGGGTTTACAATAGAAACTACTGCTGCTGTTGCTCCTTCTTTTTTCTTCTTTCTTTCTTCTTCTTCTTCTTCTTCGTGTCTTTGTCATAGACTAGATGTTTTTCCAGAATCATGTCTAAGAGATGGCTCTTTCCACTGCTGCAGTCAGGTCCTCTTTTGTACAGGTCTCACCACAATGTTGGCAAACAAACAGGTGCTCTATAGTCTGCACTTCAGCGCACACACATGTATTTATGTCATTTGAGTAGCCCCATTTGATCATTTTTGTTTTTGATCTTCCAGTTTGCATGTGCAGGCAGTTCAGGCATCACCATGTTGACCAGTCTGTATCAACCCCTCTAGGAAGGTCCTCCTGGGGTTCCAGGTCTATTAAAGGGCACCTGATTGTGCATAATCTTTCTTTCCATAACCTCAGTTGTGCCCTGTCAACCACTGTGTCCAATGGTACAACGCTGATCACAAAACTCTTTCACACTTTAAGCCATTTGCTTACTTCTGTGTGACCACAGAGTGGATGTATGGGGTCTTCTATCTGCCATTATCTTTCTTGCTGGCTCACTACCTTTCTTCTGATATCAAGTAGTGCAATGCCAGCCAGTAAGTACAGGCTATCCTTTGATGTTGGGTTTAGATATCCTATTATTTTACTATAGCTGTCATTTAAAACTGGGTCTAGTTTCTTGGCATGGACTGATTGTTCCCATATTGGATATACATACTCTGAAATGGAGTGACAAGCACAAAGCAATAGCAGTGGTTTGTAATGTAGCTGGATTCGCTCCCCACTTTGAGGTGACTAACTTTTGAAGCATGTTGTTACAGGCACTGGTTTTCCCTTTCATTTTCTCTACATGTGCTTTGAAGGAAAGTGTTTGGTCCAATGTAACCCTGAAGTACACAGGGTTCAAGTGATTAGTCAGTGGGATTCCATCCCAGGTGATGTTTAATTTCCACTTGGCTTCTCTATGGCATAAATGAAAGGCTGTGACCTACATCTTGGGTTGGTGCAAAAGCTGGTTCTTATTGTAATCTGAGAGATTGCTCAGTGCGTGTCAGTCTGTTCTTGACAGTGGCAAAGTCCTTCTCTTGCAATGTCATGCATAGATCATCAGCATATATGAAGCTTCTCATATTGCTCTGTATGGGCTGATCATTGGTATATATGTTAAAGAGGATTGGTGCAAACACACTGCCCTGTGGAAGATCATTTTGTTGTTGTCTCCAGATGCTCCATTTCTGGTGTAGTTCTACATAAAATTGCCTGTTCTCCAAAAAAAGATTGGATGAGCTGCTCTAAGTGGTATTTGTTTATCATATCATAGACTCTGGCAAATGGTTTCAGTAGTTGACTGTATCATATAGTGCTGATAGATCTACAAACACAGAACCTATTACCATCTCTTTTGCAAATCCATCTTCTGTATACTGGGTTATGTTTAGTATTTGACCAGTGTAAGATTTGCCTAATCTGAATCTGGCTTGTTCTGGTATTCGATATTGTTCGATATGTGGTGAGTAGTGACTGAGAATAAGGTATTTGTAAAGCTTATAAAGATGGTACATGGGTGACACTGAAGTTCTCTGGGCCAGAGGCATCATTCCCTGGCTTACAAGTAGGTAGCAAATTAGGGACTTAATGAGGAGCCAAGGATTGAGTCTTTTGTTTCTGTTCTCTTTTACCATAGCAAGATTTTAACAACCCTACAGAATTCAGGAATTCCCCAAAGTTGCCACACCAGGATAGCTAAAAATCACTCGTGTTCCCCTGCCAGAGGGATAATAAGTAACTGGTGTAGCTCTGATGCCACTCTTAAAAACTGCTGACCGTTTAATGGTGATCTCAAGATTTAAATCTGAATTTCTACTGTGTGCACAGACTATCCCATTCTGGTGTTTATAAGTGATAATGGTTTGAGTATGAAGTGACAGTTTTCTTTCTGAAATCAATGAGAGTTATGCTTATGCATGAAAGGAAGAGGAAGGTGCACTTTAAGCCTTAATTATTAATAAAGGCTAGAAGCCAGATGCTCAGCTGGTGTAATCTGTATTTTATCTCTTCTAAGATTTTGTTCACGATTTTGCGATTTTTGTGGAAACTGTGAATTTTGTAAGTCTGTCATGGAAATTCCCAGACCCCATGAAAAAGCCCCTGGGGACTGTGATAAAGCTAGAAAACAGCTAGCAAGTTGTGGGGGGGAGGGAAGAGAGGGAGTTGCAAAGACAGGCAGGAAGCCTTAGCATCCTGAAGCATGGGGGGCAAAGGAGAAGGTGGGGTGGGGAGCAGTCACTGGAGTACGGAGACATCCCCCCACCACACACACATGCTTCCAATTGGCCAAGGGGCCCTTAAAGTTCCTCCCCTCCCTGGAAACTGGTCATCTCTTACTTTCCAGGAGGACCTCCCATGCCTCTGATTGTCTGAAAAAAAAACAAGGGCAAAAGTAGAGACAAATGCAATATTTTAATTTGCTGATTTAAAGTGAATTTGCATATTCATTTTTGCATTATAATTTTAAATTTTATTTAATCGAAGTAGGTATTACATACATTATCTATGTCAAAATCTTTTATATCTTTTGGGTGTGTTCCAGCACAAAAAAATTACAAAATATGCAGGTTTCCTTCCTATATCAAGGTCATAGTCGCACACCTTCATATCCTTTGCCAAATGGCACTTCCCTGTCTCACAGTTCTAGCAACAATATGACCTAAGATACAGTGCTAAGATTTCCTTCATATGCCACTGCCAGAAAAATCAGTATTGGTGCAGAAAAGACAGAAACACTAGTACAGAATGTCACTAACCTTGTGCTATATGGGAATGAAATCCAAAGGAAGAAATGAATGCAAAAGATCACAGTGGGCACATCTCTATGTGCTATTAATGTACTTTAAGCTTACTGAACAGTAAAATAAGGCATAGTATGCTTGCCCTGGGAATGCATTTACACATGCGCCAGGGAATGCTTCTACACTGTCAGGCTCAGATTGTCTCTCAATCAGAATAGGCAGATCCAAGCCTACTCCTGCCCTGTTCTGCCCCCACTACAGCAGCCAGGGGGCAGCTGCAGGCTCCAGTTACACCTGCTCGAGTGCCAGGGGCTCTAGGGGAAGGCTCAGCCTGGGACAGGGATCTGGGGGCAGGCTCATCCTGGCAGGGGATACTGTCCTGAGAGCCTGTGGCCAGCACACCATGGGCGCTCCCTGCCCTACCCACTGGTAGTGACAGACAGGGCACTGTGTCCATAAGGCACTTGTAGACCACCTCTTTCTCCACCCCCCCTGCACCTGGTTGGCTGGCTTTGGACCCCAGGCCCTCAGGGGAACCCAAGACCATGCGCACTATGGACAGTTTGCAACAAATATCAAACTTTATTTCCCTCCACCACACAATAACAGACTCCCTTCCCTCCTCAACAATAGACTCCCTCCTTCCCTCCTCAACAGCACTTTCCCTCTCTCCCTCCTGGCAACACACTCCTCCCTAACTCCAACGTGCACCAACAATAAAAGTCCTGCTTCCCATGCAACTATGTACAATGCACTTTCTGAACTGTAAGGGAAGTATAGGGGGATGGAGGTGAATATGGCATGGAGCCCAAGGAGAATTACCTTGGAAGCCAGGCAGGCCAGAGGCTCATACTGGGGTGAGGATGGGCACTGTCCAGCATGCTTGGCTTGCTTCCCTTACTTCACCACAGGGCCAGGACCAGCAGTTTTGTAGTTGGCTCAACCATGGGCAGCTGCTGCTCATGGTGGCTGGGCAAGTGGCCCAGGTGACCCAGGTTGGGGACTAGGCTACTGGGGGACCTAACTCAGAAGCAGGGCAGGTGGTGCTGTGCCTTGTCCAAGGCCCACTGAGGGTTTGGCACTGGATCATGAGCAGCTGCCAGGGGGCAGGCAAGGACAGAGCTGGGGACTGGGCTGCCAAGGGCTAGGTGGGATCACGGCTGAGGGTTGGTCACTGTGCAGCATGAAGCTGACCACCAAGGCAAGGATGGTGTCCAGCACCCAGTGGTCCTCCTCCACTGCATCTACAACTCAGGCCACTATGGCAGCCTGCTACTCCTGGGCCTCAAGCATCCTCTCGAGGAGGGTGATGTGCCTCTCCTGGAGGGTGAGGAGCCTGTCCTGGAAGGCACGGTCCTCCTGGTCCTGCTCCTGCATCCACTTTGGGTTCTGGGCTCACCAGGCCCATGAGTCCACAAGCCTCTCCTCAGCCACTGTGACCAGCCTGTCCAGCAGGGGAGTGTGGTCCTGTGTGTCCTGCTGGTGAAGGTGGTGCATGTGAAGGGTGCTGGCCAACAGTGGTGGCATCTTAAAGTTGGATCCCCACTGGTGGCTGGTGTTTCTCCCCTGAGAGCAGCTGCTGGACCTGCAGAGCAAGGATAGAGAGGCTCTTTGTGAGAGTTTGAAACATTTCAGAGATAACATTCACTGTACCGAGGGGTTGTGCACAGCTGAGGGGTCATGTGTGCACAGGTACCCAGGGACCTTGGTAAATTGGTCAGATGGGCCATGCCACAGGTGGCTGCTGGCTCAGCCCTTTGACCCCAATCCCACCCCAGCAGCAGGTGGGCTGCTTGCTGCCTGCAGCAGGCAGCTTGCTTTCCCTATCCCCTACCAAGGCTGGGCCAGGGCTGACTCCTGCCAGCAAGTGCCATGGCAGCTGTTTCCCTGCTTCTCCTCCCTGCAGGCCAGGCAGTTTTTTCCTGTGCCACCAGGCCTGTGGTCAGGGGCTAAGAGGCTCCTACCCAGCTGGGATGTGGAACTGGTAATATCCACCTCATCTCTGTAATGGCCCTTTCTGGAGAGGCATCCTGGGCCAGCGACCTTGCTGTGTGTGGCCTGCACCCCAAACATACCCCTGCTGAAAGGTCTGCTGGGCACACAACAATGAGCCATTTGAGTGCATAGAGGGGTGCCCAACCCACTATGCCCTACTGCTGCTGATCACCATTGTGCCATGAGAGCAGCTGAAAATGTGGTGTGGGGCCCTGATATTTGATGGCACCCCAGGCAAGCCAGTGCTTCACTGCAACATGCACCTCTGCCTGGAGAGGTATCTCTGCCTATACTACTTGCATATACAAGTACTAAATAACTACACAGTACTGGAGTTACTGCACAGTAGTGTCCCTGAATGGCTCTTTGGTCATGCTGACTGCACAGTAACTCATTACTACTATGCGGTAGCTTGTTACTACTGCGCAGTAGCATCACATCATGCTCCATGCCATGCAACACTATTGCACAGTAGTAACAAGCTCTTGCACGCTAGTAATGAGTTACTGCGCTGTTGGTGTCTCATGTCAACACAGACACTGTGAGGTTAATCTAGTATTTGTATCTACAGGTACCAGCTAACCAAGCAGTAGACTAATTCACTGTGAAGAAAATGCTGTATACATGTAGACTATGATGCTTTATTGTGCATTAGATTAGACTAATGCTCAGTACAGCATCTCATTTAGACTTGCTCAGTGTGGAGGATAAATGCCTTAGTATAGCAAGTCCTTTTGAGTACCAAAAGGAAGCAGAGGATTCCTAAGTGCTCCACTGGTCCTTGTAGTATGTTCTCAATAAACATATAGGTGCAATGAAAACCTGCTTTTAATCAAAATGTAACCACCTAATCTGGCTGAGGTTAGCATCAGTTTGTTTTAACACATTAGCTGGTTGGAAAAGTGAATCCAACATGAGCACCTCAAGTTTTCAAAAAAGTTGAATGGGTGTATTTGTTGACAATTCTGAATTGTTAACTGTTTCTCACTTGTGCCATTTTCATATTTTATTTCTTCATTTACAACTCTTTCCTTGTTTGCATTCTCTTTCTTCCCTGCAACAGAGGAGTTTTTCATTTACTGGCTGACACCTGTGGTTTTGAATAGCACCTTTTAATATAAGTTATATGAATGAGATGTGCTGCATGATTTTTCAGTGTATCTTATACAATAATTGACCTCAGATAGACTATCAGTTATTCATGGCCCCTTGCCTCAAAGAGGATCCTAAACAGCCAATCACAATTTAAAGGCATATTATCTTGCCTTAAACACATTTATTCATAGTACCTTTCACAAGTTATTGGCCATTTTCTTTCCCAGAATTAAGGATTATTGAAGCTTGTGCAACAAGAACTTTGTTCTTCATAACTCATCCCCTGTTACTTGCTTATGCAATGAAGCATTATAATTTGCAGAGAGTTGCTTCAGAGGACTTATGACTTCGCTGCCTGTACAAAGAAGAGGACAAAGACAAGTCAAGAGGAAGGAAAACATTTACAACTTAATGAGAAGGTAAATCAACTTACATTTACTGCAAATAGGTTGATAGAAAATACTGCTAATGTTCCCTTTTAACTCAGAAGATGGGGCACCTCTCCAAGTTTCTTTTAAATTATGGAGCAGTATTTTATCCAGCCTTTTATTTAAGATGGAATAACTGAGGAGGTATGTACCTAACCCTTAAATCTGAGATTTGGACTAAGGATAGAGGCTCAAGGATATGAAGTGGCAGAGTGGATTAAATCAGAGCAACTCAGCCTTCTTGATAACTTTTATAAAGCCAGGATAGTCTAATGAAGAGAACTGTGGACTAAGGGCTAGACCAGCTCAGTCATTTGCTGCGTGACCAAAGGCTAGTCAGTGCAATGCTCTATGCCTTATCAGCTGGGGAAATCAGATTTATCTCTTGCAAGATATGAGATATACAGAAGGAAAACAGTAAGAGTGGGTGACTTGTCTTACAGGACAGATCCAAATATCACTGAAGTCAATGGAAGTTTCAATTGCCTGAACAAGCTTCCAGCTCTGAAGTTATCAAAATATTTGTTCCCTCTGTTTACCGCACTGAGGACACGTGCATTTAAAAACAAAACAACAATGAGAGAGGTATCAAAACAAACCTGAACAAAACATCAGCCTCTCTGGTTTCTGATTTTCACTTTCTTGCTTGTTTTTGTTTAAGTGACCCTTGTGTGGTAGGATCAGAAAGAATAATATATGATTAATTTCTGTTCTGAAGCCTTGTTTGAAAGGTGCTTTATTTGCATTAGCATTCATAATTACTTAATGACAAATCAGATATGGTTCATTGCTAGTAAGTGTAGAAACATGTTGTCTGAAGGATGTAGTTTAATTAGTATACTCCTAAAAACACGTCCCTCATGACCATTGGATATAATCATTATTTTATGTATTTAACTGTGAAATTTATATTTACTCAGCAGGCTAGAGAACATCTTTTTTTCTCCAAAGCTATTTTATGCAGCACATTTAGACTTTAGAGAAACCCACAACATTTCCTAAACAGCAGGTACTAAATAAAAAAAATTAAAACAACTATTATTGCAATGATGCAAATGTACTTTTAAAAGATATATATATAACCAACATGATATTGCACCCATAAAACACAGAGGGAGGAATAAATATGTAGGGAAACTCATTTTAATTCCTCAGTTAATAACTTAGATGTAGGAGATGTACATTCTCCTAGATCAATGAGACAATTTGGGTATTCTTTTATTGTTGATTAGTGAATCTGAAGATGACCTTATTTCAAGGGCATCCAGTGATTTCCCTTTTCTTTATGCTGGCATAATTCATGCTTACTTGTGAACACTTTTTACCAGTGCTGCAATGGAATCCATGTCTGCCCTTTCCTCCCTCACACAGTACACATTGAAAGGAATGAAAAATCATCACGACTTCTGGAGGATGATCTCTGTGATGCTAAATGTTCAGAGGTGCATTTTCCAGCCTTTTATGTGGCAAGTCCATCCTCGTTTAAAACTTCTCTCAGATTAAGAGTCCCTTGCTGATTGAGTGTTCCCAGTGAAATCAGTAGAGCTATTCATGGATAAGATGCTGGTCAACCTGTGTAATGGGTGTTAGACCTAATGCTCAATTCCACTGACCTGTTATAAGTTTCCTACACAGAAAAACAAAAGTGATGTGTCAGCATTTTCCTTCTATATTTATTCAATTCACTTTTCTTAAGAACATAAGAGCAAAAGGAGTACAATTTAGTGAGTCAAACCACAGGACCATCTAGCCCAACATTTTGTCTCAAACAGGGTGCATCTACAGAAGACATTTACTGCATAGTTGACCAATTAACTGCACAGTAAACGTCTGGGTGTCTACACATGCTCCCCTATCAGGGCCCATAAAACTAATAAACTCAGCAGCAGAGTAGTATAGCACTTGTATTTACTATTTACAAGTACTACCATGCTGAGGAGTATTTTTGTGCACAGAAGCACATGAAGATGCTGCCCTGGCTGGATGGGGCACAACCTCAGCACAGGGCTAGCAGGTAGGCAGGCAGACAGGCCCCATGCTGAAGTACCCTGCACCCCAGCCGATCAGGGAGCAGCACATGGAGATGGGGAAGCAGGCATCCCAGGGCTGCTCCCCCATCTCTGCATGCTATGGATCCCTTAGGCTGCCTGCTCCCCCATCTCCATGTGTCTCAGTGGGGACTTCACATCACACACAGACTGGGGAGAAGCCAGCCCTGGGCTGGCTGTTCCTCTGTCTTCACATGCTGTTCCCCAGCTGGCTAGCACACAGGGTGCCTCAACATGGGGGCTGCATGCTGGCACAGCCAGCCCCCATTAAGCACAAGGAGACTGGTTGGAGCAGCTCTGGCCTGACAGGTTGACCCCCTGGGTCTGCTGCCAGCGCAGACTGCTCTGACTGGGATCCATATGGTGTGCACGAATAAACTGGGCACGTCTACATGAGCTGCTATGTCATCGGAGCTCATCGCTACAGCGATGTAGCATCAGTGGGCATGAACAGTGATGCTGCTGCTACTGTGCAGTAGCTCTTTGCTACTGTGTAGCAGGGTTGGAAGTGACCCATGCAGTGTCGAGACTGTGCAGTACTGGCGGTTACTGTGGAATATTCCACCCACAGCTCCTTTCCCACTGCACCATTCAAGCTTGCTATAACTAGAATAGGAAGTAGGGTATAATACGCTTGAGAGATTTTTTTTTGTTTGTTTGATATTTCCTTCTCTTTATTCTGCATGTATTTCTGACTTCGGTCATAGGAATTCAGAATGGGTTCTCAGTACCTCTCAGGATCAGGAACTTAGATTTTAAAATCGTTTTTTTATAATGAATATAGCTGTAAGTATACTGTAAAGTGTATTCATGGTGCCATATAAATCATCATCATCTAGATTAATTATACAAAGACTTAAGCACTTAAGCTCTTGATACTGATGATGATGATATCTGTTGTTATTTTGATTTTGTGTGGTGACTGAAGATAAATTTCAACTTCTAAACCCATCATTTCACATGGAAATTACTGGATATCATTTAGTACTGGGCTGTGCAGTTATGATCTAATTCTTTTCTAGAAAATGCTGAGTGACTTCTAATTTTATTTGCTGAGTGGGTCTTGTGTGATACTTCTGTGTGATAATTCTAGAGATTATTTTGCTTCAATAAGTAAACTGACACAATAAATGAAATATAAATTAAAGCTAACACTGCATGTTGAATCAGGTATCTCCTCAAACTATAACCATTTACGGTACCCTTAACCATGCATGGTTATATAATCTTCATAATCCAAGTAAAGATGTCAGTTTATTTCCATAAACATGCAGAATATATATTCCATCACATCCCTTACAATTTACATCTGAGGAACTGTGTATCAAGATATATACACGAGACAGAAAGAAGATTGCAAGTTGCTCTTACACAGATATCCCCAAAGAAACCTCTTCAGGGAACAAGCATTAAGGATACTATATTTGGGATATTTCTTTTTGTTAATACTATAATTATGAATACTATAATTATGATAACAGAAGTTACTATATTATGGGTATGCAAAAATGACATTCACCTAACTGAAAACAGATTTCTCAGGAGCAAGACTGTACGGATGAGGAAATTAGTGAGAGAAAGACTCAGAAATACATAGAGAGCCTGTTGCAGGGGTGGAGGGCAGGTGGTAAGGATTGGCAAGCTTCTTGGGTGTGGGTTGTTAGAAACCTGTACTGGGAATAGTTATGGGGAAAAGAGGAAGTGTTCATGTCACAAAGAACTTGTTGAGGCAGATACTGGGAGTAAAGAAGGAGGAACATCTTAAAAGCTCAGAGAAACATTCTGCATCAAAACTTTTGGTGTTTATCCAAACTGAATCAAACATCAGGATATTTGGATGTTCATCCACCCTCATGTCCTGATTTTAAACTGTTCTGTCTGTTGCAGAGAACAAGAAATAGAAAATGGAACAGCACTGAATGCATCTAACCTTGTTTTGCTGTTACATTCTTCCTTATACTGAATGAAAGAGTACAGATCCCTCCCATAATTTCAAGAAATATGCATTAAAACTAAAATGTCTATGCATGCCCGATGAGTTCATTGGATCTAAACTTGTAATTGGAAAGGTCAGCTTCCTCAACACAGACAGTTTCAGGTTGTTAGAGCTACAGATTTTATGTTGTTAATGGAAAAAAAGGATTGCTTTTCCAGCTTCAAGTACGCCACTTAGAACAAAGACAATATCTAAAACACATAGACCAACACCATTATAATCATTATAACCTAATTTATAAATATATATTAAATGTGTATGTATACGTGTATGCATGCACTCATATGCACCGACTCTCTCATGTGCTGACTCAGAGAGAGAGAGAGATTTTTTCCAAAGAAAAAATGTAACGCTTGTTAAGATTTTGTTAACTATTTTAGAGCTGTGAGTACGTTATCTAAAATGTTCTCTATAAAATAAGTACTATAGTTAGAATTATAATTAATATTACAGGAAAAAATGCCTAAAATTAGGGCTGTGTTCAGCTTCTGGTGGTGATTCAATTTGGAGGAGATTCGGCCCAATTCGGTGGCCGAATCTCTAAATCCGAATTGAATCAGGGGTCCAATTTAAAGGTCCGAATCGATTCAAAGCTCTCCAAATCTTTGGAAAATATTCAAAGAGCTTTGATGATTTGGACAGTCCCTGGTGGCTGCAGCTCCCTGTGGCAGCTGACTTCGAACTGGTAAGTAGTAGGAGTAGCGGAGGGGGGGCTGGGGGAGGGGGAAGGGGGGAGAGGACCATGGGGAGACCCCTGCCAGCCCCCCCCAAGCCCCTCTGCTCCCCCAGCCCCCCTGACCTCCGCCTGCTTCCCCATCCCGCCCCCATGGCCGCCCCACCTGCCCAAGCTCTTTAAAAAAACAGCCCCGGTGCTCACCAGATGCTGCCGGGCGGTGGAAAGGGGGCAATCCCTGGTGCCTCACAGTGGCTCACGCTGTAAAAAAAGCTGAGAAAAGCCCCGGGACTCACCACTCCTGCAGCAGCCTTGGGGCTTTGGGGGCTCGTGCAGACCTCCCACGTGGTGTGGGGCAACGGGGGCAGTGGGAATCGCCTCCCACTGGCAGAAGCAGTGAGTCCTGGGGTTTTTTCGTTCTTTTTTTTTCTTAAAGGGCCGGAGCCAGCCTGGGTGAGGCACCCACGTGGGGGCTGGGGGCACAAGGAGGGAGGTTAGGGGGGGTAGTGGGGGGACAACTGTGTGGGGCAGTGGGGGACAGCAGGGATTGCCCCCTCCCCAGCAGCACCTGGTGAGCACTGGGGCTTTTTTTTAACAAGTGCTGGGAGCTGGGGCAGCCATTGCTGGGCTGGGAGAGGGGAGGGGGATGGGCCTTACTGATTCAGGGATTCAGCCAAATTGAATCAGGACACTGATTCAAATTACCGAATTAAATCACTGTTCCCCAAATTGGCTGAATCTGAATCCGAAGCGAATACTAGCCACTTCACACAGGCCTACCTAAAATTAAACTGCCAGACAGAGGGGACATTACACAAATTAAACATTTGTACCAATATTATTGACCACTGAATATCCTGTCCAATTAAACCAAGACTTTCATTAGACAGTTAACAGCTGTAAAGGAAGCTGCAATGTACCTTTCATTTATGCAGATAAAGAGCTAGATACTCATCACCTTAAGCTAAGAGAGCTATACTCGTTTACATGAATACTGAATCTAGTCTATTGTAGGCACATCTATGCATGCCATTAATGCGCAGCAGTAAACTATTGAGCATAATGCTCTACATTTTATTGCCCCTGGGAAGCTCCTAGGCATGTGGTTTACACATGCACATTGAGCTGGGTCACAGCAGCCTTAGCTGGCAGAGGGCTTGGGGGGTTAGCCTGCCAGCCTGGGGCTCCTCTGACTGGACTCAGTGGGCAGTGACAGACATTTCACATAAACCAGTTAAAGTGACCAGAAATGGGTTTAAACCTGTAACAGAACATAAATTCAGTGCACATAAACTAGTTTCAAAATGGCTGAAACTGGTTTAAGATAAACCTGGTTGAATGTAGTATCAGACTTAACTGATTTGGATCAAACTGACTTATACAATGTCTGTCCCAGACCTCTTCCTAGTTTAAATTAAACCAGAGTCCCCTAGCATCCCAGATGCTTTGCATCCCTGGGCTGGGCTTGGCTGTGCTCTCTGCTCCAGAAAACAGGGCTGGCCCCACCCCTCTGCTTCCTACCTAGAGCTCCGGTGGAGATTGCAGGCACAAGAAGGTCTGCCTAGATCCCTCCCCCTCCCCTTGCTGCTCAAACAGGGATCCTTCCTTCCCTCCCCTTTCCCACAGCATGGATCCCAGCCCCACAGGCCCTAAGCATGTGGTATGCTAACTAATACAGAGAAGTGTCTGTGTCTCCAATTTCACTGGAACAGGCAGACAGAACTGCTTAAGGCTTTTTGGAGCTAATAAACAGGTCAGCTGATAATGTCCTTCTGTTCCTTCCTTGGAAAAAGCTGTTTAAGAAGAGCTTGAACTAATGAGAGAGGCTTTTGTTTTGTTGATGGGCTGATAAATGCTGTCATCAGCTCCCTGCTGGCTTCTTTGCCTGTCAGGTTTGCAAACAGCTTGAAGAAGCAGGGAGAGGGAGATTGAAAAGCTCAGTATTGTCAACAGATGCATGCACTCCACACCCACCATCCCCCTTTGGCTCAGAGTGCTAGCTGGGGGCTGGCAACACTCCCACCCCTTGAGGAGCCAGCAGGGAAATGACTGGGACTGTAGGCAGGGTGGGGGGTTACACCCCTCCCTAATCAGAGGTCCTGCTGGGGCTTGGCTATGCACCCCCTCAGCCAGCTCAGCACTATAGAAGGGAAGGGAGAGCTGCTTTAACCCTGCCTGCCTGCCTGCCTGCCCCCCTGCTTCTGGCCTGAGCCACTGCAGGCATGTGCTGCATTTCTTCAGTTCTGAGGGAACGTCTGTACAGTTGCAAATTTATTTAATCTAGCCAGGTTAGACTAACCTGCAAAGATTGAATCAATTCAGGCTCAGGCTTTTTGAATGTATGTCCCTAGCTGAAGTGCTGCAGAGAGGCTGGCTGGGGCATGAGGGTGCTTCAGTGCAGGGCTAGCCAGCAGGCAGCCCCCACGCTGAAGCACCCTCATGCCCCAGGCAGCCAGAGCAGCATCTACACATGTGCTGCTGCACATGAAAAACTCTGCAGCAGGGTAGTACTTGTACTTATAAATACTACTTTGTTGAGAATTTATAAGTTTTATGCACCCTAATAGGGGCACACATGTAGGTGCTGAGATGTGCAGGTAATTAGACAACTGCACAGTAAACATCTTGTGTAGATGTACCCTGTGGGTAATATATTGTTCCCCTGAACTTAGCAGTTTTCCATTGCTTGGAATGGAGCTACTTTGTCAGAGTCCTATTTCACTTTCTATGTCCAAATAGCAAGTATCTAGCTATGAAATTGCCATGTTTTAAACAGTTTATAATATTACTCCCCATTCAGTGTGGACATATATGCATCCATGTGATACAGAAGATGCAAAGGAGGATTCTAAGTGTTACATCTATGATAAAAAAAATGAAAATATTGGCCAACACTTGTTGCACAAAATGGATAGTGGTATTCACTCTTATCAGTAGCTCTGTTGCCCTGGGTATGCAAAGTCAGTATTCTTAAAAACATACATTTTCTGCCAGCACTACTAGTGTTAACTCATATAAATTATAATGTCTTTTATGCTATCACATACTTATTAGGAAAATAGCACTCTATGCTATTGATCTTCTAGAATAACCTGTGTTATTTATTGTTGGAGTCCTTCATCATGCATTTGTGGGTGCACATCATACGGAACTTCACTCACTTCTGTGGAGCTTCACATGGACAGAAAGATATATCAGTATGGGGTTTTTTGCAGTCAGGGCCTCATATGGTAGACTGCATGATGTAAGGCTTTTCATACAGTAACAAATACTCATCTGGTGCCTAATAACAATAACCAACAATACCCTTCCCTACTCATGATCATATTATGCTCCTAAGGATAAATACTGATATCCATTACAGTCTTATCCTACCTACTGTAACTATAGCTTCTCCTCTTCTTCATATAATTACCTACTCCTTTTTTGAAATTTCCTAAGCAGTTCTCAATTATTACTCAATAATAACATGCAGCAGTTGGTTCAACAGGTTAATTACATGATACATTGCAATAAAAAGTATTTCATTTTTATCACTTCTACATTTGTTGCCTTTTCCTTTCATCATATGCCCTCTGAGTCTTCTTGTAGAACAGGCTAGATAGGAGTGCCCACATAGCCTTCTCTGTACCAATCATTATTACATATATGTCATCTCTTATTCTTTTTCCTTCACACTAAATGATCTGAATCTTTTTAGTTTCTTTTCATGCAATTGTTTCCCACCCAACTAATAAGTTGTGTTGCCCTTCCTTGGACCTTTCTGCTTCTGCTATATCTTTCTGAAATGTGACTAAAACAGAATGCAGTATTCAACATGAGGATGTAACCTCTGTTTATAGAATGGCATTCTAATAATTCCTGTATTATTCTCTATACCCTTAATACAGCCTAACATCTGAGAACCTTATCAAGAAGTGAAATGTGAAGCAATTAAATTTACAGTATATAAATCTGAACCTGACAGTCAGGCTGATAAGAATGATGTTCATTAGGTACAAAAAAACCCAAACACACTCAGAATTAAGGGAGCAAACAAAAGATGATGCATGTGAAATGATAAAGAGGATTAATAACAAGAAACAGCAGCGGGACCTTCATCATAAAATTCCACAAGCCAAATACTACTCTTGATTATACTTGCACAGCCCTGACAGATATCATAAGCAACAGTAACCTACAATTATGTGGCATAAAGGCTGCCCTGTTGTGTTGCAATTAATGTCTTTCAGAGTGACCACAGTAATTTTAAAAGTTACTATTACATGTGTTGTTTGGATGGAAGTGGAAGGTGTTAAATATTTATAGTCACATTGAAGCTCCTGTGCTTTTTTATTTTTATTTTTGCACACCATATTGTGCCAGGCAGGCCACCATGAAAAGTTGTTTTCCCCCAGGAATTTTTAGTCAGTTACAACTTTATTATTATCCACACTGCGTTCTCCAGACTTGAGCAGAAATCTACACCTCCCTTGAATTTTAATTAGTTAGAAGTTTACTAGTTTCCACATTTTTGTGTGGTCTCTGGAAATGTGTGACAATGCTCAACTAAAATTATAGTGACACATAACCATTCTAGTTTTTTGTTTGCAAAACCCCCCAAAACACATAATTAATAGAAAATAAAATTGCTAGGCAGATAGTGGGGACAAGGTTTCATTCCCACTAGCTTTCATGCCCAAATGGACAGTGATAATGACTTGCATTTATATAATTCTCTTCTGATAACAATGCCAATGCATGCTTTGCCAAACTCTCATAAAAGAAAACTAAGTGACAAGTGTCTATTTTCCTCACTGCTCTCCCTCAAGTAACCCAGAAGCTTTTGATTTAGTATTTGTTGATCTGCTTATACTGTTTTCTTCTTTTCCTTCCTTTACTAGCCACCTCTTTCGTTCTTCTTGTAGACAGGAGCTGTGGTTGAACCTTATTGCTTGCTTGTGTGTCATTTTTAGGTAAATGCATCCATGAACTTTGTGAAAACCAGTGAGAAGCAAAGGTTTTTTGTGATATCTTTTATCAGACCAACTATATAGTTCGGGAAACTGTGGGACAACTTTTGGACATCAAGCACATTTTCTCAAGTCTGAAAAAGCTGCCTAACACATTGCTTTACCCATGACATCTCTGCTGTAGTACAGCAAACCGTTACAGGCAGAATTCTGTTTCTATTTGTGCATCTAAATGACAGTTTTTTAGGCTATTTATCCAGCCATTTCTGTCCATGGTTTTGTGCTGTGACCACATACGCAAATGCACATAACGTGAGCATGTATAGTAAGGCTATGAACTGCCTTGGTAGGTACCCAGCCATGTGCACGTGTACCCGAGTATCAGGCCCTTGGAAAACCTTAAAATAATGGCATGATGGGACCTGATTTTCCAGTCCCAACAATCACATCTCCTGTCATGCCATTCATGCATACAAGATGTGCGATTGTTGGAATCAGGGACAAATCCTAATTAAATCATTTGGGGTTAGCAAGGTTCCCATTCAGGGAAGTCCAGGGGCTTCCCCCACTGTGGAATTTAACCTTCCCCTGCAACTCTCAGCTCACCTGGACACAGCTGGTTGGTTGCCTGGCTCCACAGCTCCCTCAGAGCTGCAGAGCAAGCCATGTTCAGGTGCTAGGTCAAGGTGAGCCCAATGGCTTACTCCAACCCAGCACAGTGCTCCTCTTGCCCAACAGCTTCTTCAGGAGCTGGAGAGTAAGGCATATTTAGGTGTTGGGTTGGGATGAATGCTGTAAATTGCCTCAAACCAGCACCCAGGTCCAGCTGATGTGCTCCCCACACCGTGCCACTCTGAAAATTGTGGGTGCAGGGCTGCACCATGAGGCTGCCAGCTTGCCAACACTGAGTGAGCTCATCAGCTGATGGGCTCCCAGCTCCACTCCTAAAGCCACGAGGTGCAGTTCCATGCAAGGCTATACCACATGGATGTAAACCAGGCCCCTCAGTGCAGTGTCATCTTGCCACACATTCAATTTACGGTGTGATAGAAACCAACACCAAAAATGTTCTGCAGATTTTGTGGGACATTTATTGTGGCTGGTTTCTCATTTTGTCATTCCATTAATTCCCTGAACATGTGACAGCATTGCTATTTATGGTGTGATTAAAAGGCTAATCACGTCCTAAGTGTAATATCTGCCCTCAGAGGCATAAGTGGGATTTTGGTACCCTAGAAAGCCTGCTGCTACAGCATAGGCTCCCTAAGAGTTGGCATTGTGGCTCCCTCTTAATTGTTGTCCACTTGTCCACACCTAGTTATGCTACTGCTGAGCAAAAGTTCTGGAGACATGATAAGCATTCACCTATATTTTAGCCCCATTATCTGAGTGATTAGGATACTATTTCCAGGTTACAGAGCCCCTTTAACCAGAGGAACTTTGAACCCACATACTTTTGACTTTCTAGTATAGGGAATCTAATCATCATGCCACAGGCCACACATTACTCAGACTCTCTAACATTCCTTTTGAAGCTGAGCCACTACTCCTTGGATTTAATAGTTATTGGCTAAAAAGCAGTGCTGTGGGGAACTTTCTGCCCAGTGTAAGCAAGAATGCCTATTCAAATTCAGAGCTTGCTCCTAGCCTAGTCAGCAGTTATATCACTGAGCTCAGCACCTTTTGGCTTGTGTTCTTTCTTTTGACCTTGCATATCTCCTAGATGGGAAGGGGGAATACTGAAGATGTGTCAAGCTAATGTCTGACCTGTGGAGGGGTGGTGGTTAGAGCATAGTGTGGGAATGTTAAAATTATACACATTTAAAACCCTCTGGACTAGAGGCACCTAGAACCTGGGTATCTGGCTTTCTAGATTAGTGTCATAACCAATCAAATATTGGGGTTAAAGCATGGGTGGAGCCCTAGATGCATAATAGTGAGTTGGGGAGGTACTGACCATTTCTATGCCTAATGTAAAACAGGTCAGAAAGTGAACACTGTAAAAGGTGGATGAATTGTAGAAAAAAAGAATGTAGCTTTCTGAATTAGCATTTGGCGTGGATACATGGTCTGGTGTTCCAAAGCTTGTAAAAAATACCACTGGACCTTTAATATACTCAGACAGTCAGGAGAACTTTTCAACTTTTGACCCAAACATGAAGCCTTTGTCTAGTTCATTGGCCAGATGAAGGTGAAATTAGGCCACAAAGCACTTAAATGTGTGCTCAGCTCTAAGTAACCCCACTGAAAACGAAACTACTCATAAATCAGTAATCCCAGGCTACAATGCTTTTCTGAATTTGGGCTCTGATTCTGGCTAACTCTCTTGCTTTCCTTCCCAGGTATTTGAAAAGACAGGCGCACACACACACACACACACACACACACACACACACACAATTACTTCCTCTCATTAAAAGAAACAGGATTACTTGTTTATGAACCAAAAGGTTTGTTTACTGCAATGGAATGAGAATGAATCTTTTAGTTTCAAATGAAGGCATAATGCCTTATAGCATTTGAATAAAACTGCTGACATTTTGGATTGATAATGCTTTAAATTAATGGTACATTAAATAAATAGCTAAATTGCAGTGGAATTCCATGTTACATCTACATTAATAATTTCAAATGAATTAGTCATGATTAGTGTTATGAAGAATACCAAATGAATTAATAATGATTGGCTACTTTATTGCAAAATGGGCAACACTTTATAATAAGTGGCAAATCATTCTTACTTCCTTTGGTATTTCTTGCAATAACTTTAATCATGATGAATTCTTTTGGTATTCAGGTGCATGTAATACATGATTCCATAGGAACTCCAGTGTAATTTAACATAATGTTACTGAAATGATTCTCATTTAAAGCCTACCAAAAGATGTGATAGCCATTTCTAAAAACAGGACAGTGGACTGAGAGAAACAAAAAAGACAGTTAGACCCTAAACTAAAACTCTCATGACAACAATTCTTTCATTTGTTTTTTTAATTTGAAAGTTGTAATGCAGTATTCACATAGTGCCTGGTGTATACTTATAGTGTAAATGTGTCCTTCCATTATGGAATCCTATTTTATAGGGTCCCTGCTTTTTTAATTAAAAATATGCCCTACGCTGAAAGCTGGCCTTTGCAGCCATATCATTAGCAGAACATTTTAATACATTTAAAGAATACATGTATAGCCATTAGGACTTGATCCTGTGGTGTACCGCATAGCATAAAATAGGGTGAAAATGGGACTTATTATCTGGGCCTTCTACACATGGGTGAATTTTACTCAATTCAAGAAGTATAAAGTATAAAGGAAACTACGTCAATTATATGCTATATTTTTCTCAATACTAGTGCATGTACAAATGTATTGAAATACAGGTATTACCCATTGTGGAGTGACTATCTCCCATACAGGTGATCCTAGCAAAGAGCCAAACCAACACATGACAAGAGCCTTAAATTACAGAGCTTGCATTTTGTCAGTTCATTCAGTGAGAAATACATCTGTTTCAGCCTTTATAATGCACTCCACATCATGGTCTCCAAGAATCAAAATATACATGCATAAAAAAATATTCAACAGGTACCATCAACATATGAATTGTCATCCATTTAAAATGCTTTCAGTCATTCATGGCAGGCATTCATGGCAGGGGACGTAGCTTATATAAAACATAACAGAAGAAGTAAGAAAATTATGCTGGAATTCATACACGCTTGCAAGATCCTTAGCATTGTAATAAAGATATTTTGGTTAAATTAACATCCTGTAGTTAAAATATAAAAACAAAAACACCTATGATTTTTAATTTCAACTTTTTGAACCTGGAAGTTTTTCAGTCAAGTTTTTCAGACCTTTAATTGAACTTTATGGCTTTTATAAATATTTTCAGAATGGGTTTCACAGTCACATGACAAAAAACCCCAAAGAAAATTAAAATTGAATCATTTGAAATTATAGAAGCATATCACAGGGGGGGAAATACTGATTCTAGGTCAGCCTCTGTTTATTCAGGGTTTGCAGTAAACCAAAAATTATTTCCATAGTTGCTGGCCCACCTACTTAAATAATGTTGCAACCATGACAGTATACCTTGCTTCAAGAGATACATCCTCCTCCAAAATATCATTTTAATACTGATTTTGGCTTTCTGTTGCTAATTCTCCCTGTCTCTATCACAGATTCTTCCTAGTCCAATTGGCATGGATGATTTTTTAATGAACTTCTCATGCCTTGCACAGTTTTATAACTTCCTGCTGCTAGACGTAATTTTTCTTTGGACCTTTGCTTTCACAAAAGCTTGTCTAAGTCTATCCTCACTAGGTAGTTGGTCCAATAAAAGATATTACCCATGAAAAATCCTTGACTTTTGCAGACTTATTTCTCCTTACTCTGACTTTTCACAGCCAGCTGAACTTGCTTCAGCATAGGCAGTCTCATTGCATCAATGTCATACTTAGCCCAATTAGGGGCTTCCTTGCCTTAAAAGGTCACACCTGGATCAGAACATAAATGACCACATCCCACATCCTGGTTGTCAAGAATTTCCTCCAGTCGTCTGCTTCTTTATGGAATCCTTTGAAGAGAAGGAGAAGACAAAAACTAAAGTAGATGACTCATATTTAATACTGGATAAGATGAAACTATTTGAGACTGTTTCATACAGAAAGTCTATAATTTCCTTAAAGGCATTTTGATCTCTTTACTTTCCCAAGAGACAAATTTCCTATAAATTCTATCGTAAGATCTTGGAGTTGCAGGTTTAATACATTTTGAAAGTCAGTCAATAGTTTGTTCTTAAAAACCTCATGAAGGAAAAAGGAAAAAAAAAAGACAAAAAGAAAAAAGCAGCAGCAGATTTACTTTCCTGACACTGATACTATAATCAGGTTTACATTTGCTGTGGAGTAGTTCCCATATCAGGGTTTCAAGAATTGCTCTTTGGGGAGAAAAAAAAATCAGTTTATTTTTTCAGAGATCAAATATGACTCTGCCAGTGATATAACTAGAATGCAACTGTTCTAATCAGCTAATGGAGTTTCCTAATTATATACAGAAGCCTCCAAAGTTTTTATGTTGGATCTGCATTAAAAATGCAAGCATTACCTTCTTGAGGGTGTTTCTTGAGCTGAGGAATCAAAGAGGTAATAACAGATCATTAGCAGGTTATGTGTTATTTTATCTTTTTCTTAAGGACACAGTAATCATTTAACCTAAATAAAATTGACATTCTTAATGCTTCTCCTCTTTATAAATGCAGGCTATTATTAATTTTTAAAAGCCATTGATTAAAATGAGGCCCTTAAAATAAACTATCTGGCTCTGCGAATAACAGCACCATGACAAAATACATATGGTTCGTATGCACATCTATGTCAAATTTTTGGTAGCAGAAGTGGCAGAAACTGGTCATCTGGATTTGAGAACAATGGCTTATTTAGGCACATAACCATCCCAGAAGAATTCTGTCTGCTAAACACAGTCTGCATGAGCTAGGAGTGGGCAAGCGGGGCACTAGCACCAAGACTGATTCAGAATGATGGGACCCTGGAGAGTTCATGGTGTGGCACCAGTATTAGCCAGGCACAGGGACCCCATGACACTGTAGAAGCAACTTCAGCATCAGCCAAGAGCTGACAGACTATGCCACAGTAGCAATAGTCGAGGCAGGTAGGACTTGCGCACACACACACTCCCTGCACTTTCTAACAGGGTTTTACCTAGGATAAAACTTGTTAGTTATTCCTTTGGGTTCTATACTTCCATGTGGGCCCATCTGGTGCAGCAAGAACAAGCCAGGCATGTTGCAGCCCCATGGGGTCTGCTACTGCCCTGTGCTTTGCAAGCACTTCCCCACTGCCCCCACAAGCACTCCCTACCCCTGCTGCACTGCACACTGTGGGTGCCTCTCTGCTGCAACACCATCCCCACTCTCAGTTCTCCAGCTGTAGGCTCCTCTAGCCTTGCAGGCTGCACCACCCTGCCTCTTAGGGCAGGGTAAGGCAGTGGAGGGGAAGCCCAAGATGCTGGGGGCCAGAGCAATTAGGGAGAGCAGTGGCTAGTATTGTAGGGACACAGTTGCGCAGTTAGAGTAGTTGCCACCAGAAATGCAATCACTTTTTTTCCAGCCCCACAGAGCTGGTGGCCAGGGCACCCTTTCCCCTAGTTACACCACTGGGAGCTGCAAATTAACCCTTCATGGGCTAGCAGTTGGATAGCCCTCATCTAAAAGGAAGCTGCTGGGTCAAAAATGAAACCATAGGCAGACTTCAAATGCAAATACCTATGCATTCAATAGCTTATTCCAATATACATGTTGGCTGGGGTGATATTCTCTTATCTAAATATATGACAGTTGCTTCTGCCTTTCAGATTACGAAAGTTTTATTCTGATTGCATTATAGTCTATGGCAATGTTCCCGATAACTTCAATGGTGCAGGATAAAACCCTAACCTTTCCCCTTAATTGTTTACCATGTTTTCTACAGATAATCTGGTTATATTCTGAATATCAACCCTTTTTTGTCAAATTGAATCCTGCTTATCCCCTCCTGTAGCCAACACATGGGATTATGGCATTTAAAACTCTTGCCTTCTTATGAGAGATCCTAATAGCACTGTAACACAGTCATTATTTTCCAGTAATAACTGTCATATTCAGCCATTTAAGGCACTCAGTCATTTATTATTCATAAAAATACAGTGATTTAAAACACATGGCATTGACTGAGACAGTGTTCATCAAATGCAAGTTCAACAGATACTATTTCTTTTTCCAGATCATAAAATGTTTTGGGTGACATCATGGCTTCCCAGAAGTCATGATGTCTTTCTGTTGGCTTGAATGGTGTCCACAATTTCATTCTCTTCCTCCACGGAAGCCATTCTTTGGGGAGGGAAAGGTTAATATAGAAAAGCAGAAACATAAATACTTGTATCTTTAGGAATCAAGTAAATAAATGGTAACCAATTATATTTAATTAAGCTGAATGTAGTCTGCAATTTGTTATGTGGTCAGGACACAAGGTTGATATTCATAAATTAACAAAAAGTGCAAGTAGATTTTTAAAATTAACAAAGAATCAGAACTTTTTATATTTAATCTAGAAAAATGGGACCTCCAAACACGCAGCATCCTTCACAATATGCTGAGCTTTGGGGATGGAACTGGTTCAGTTGGAAGAATGAGACTCTATCACCACTTTTTGTGACCAACTACATAATACCACTTTAATCTCCTGGAGGTTTTCACACTTAATGATTTTGCTACATAAAAGAGCTTTATGAATTTGTGAAAAAGCCATCATCTCTTCAGATTTTTTTGAAAATAAATAGTTTTTGGGTATGTAAAATGAAGATGGGCAGATTTACAAAGCCAAATGTATGAAGTGCTTGTTTTTCAAAGCAAAGCAACTACTTTGTTGGTACTGCTTTTATATTCAGTGTGTTTTTCTTTTATACTTACACTCAACAGAAAATATACTTTTTGCCATTTTACAAAGTCCAATTCAAGGCTAAAGATGAGAAATTGTTCTTCTGCATCACTTAAGCAAAAGAGGGTTCAGCTTCAATGGAACTTATGTGACCTGGCAGGGGCAGCAGAATAATTTAGAATGCAGATTTTAGAGAGGACTTCTTAAAGGGAATATACCTAGGAACTCTAAAAATGTTAATGACAGGTTCTTCAATCCAAACCACGAGTGACATTGTGAGGCAAAACCTTTGCATTTTGATCCAGCAAGGTCAGCATATACAGTCTCTTTATACCATGCATTTTTCCCCCTTTCTGGAAGTAGAGTCTGAGAAATTATTATGCTCTTATGGATATAGCTTTTAAAAAAATTCTTATTGCAGTTCTTATGTAAAAAAGAATCTTTCCTAATAATTCACTTTGTCCAGTTCTGAGAAACCAACTCTTAATATCTAGTTATTGTTCTGCAGTCTGCAAAGCTTTTCAGTCTGTATGCCTTTATATTTATCGTCCAAGAGTGATTAGGGCTATTCATTAAGAGAAGTGTCTATATTGCTTTGACAAAAAGGTGATAACCTTGCCTTCCTCTGGCCCAGCTATTTATTAATGACTCCCAGATACCATTTTCCAGCTCTATGCACTGCAGTATTTTAATTTGATGATACAAATTAGATGATACAAGTGTCCTCACTCCATGCTCACACCTCTTATTCATATCAATGTCAGCCTGAATTCTGCATGTGATCTCAGGGTCTAAACTATCAGTAGCCACTTCTATTATAATATTTGCAGTTCAGCAGAATGGCAAGCTCTTTGAGGGTTGCTGGTAGAGGGATAACCTTTGGGCTTGATTCCAAAAATTGCTGACTTTCATGTAAGATGCTCAGCTTTGGACATTCAGTAACTTCTAGGAATTGCTCAATAGCCTTTTCAGTGAGACCCTCTGTTTTCTGTTTTCTAAGCTTGGGTCTTTCAGCCCTCTGGGGATGAAGTTCTGTGGAATTAACCTTGTCTTCATCAGTGTTGGAGATATGCAGAGGAAAACACTACCACCTAAGGCAATTTTAAAAAATAATTACAGATGGTCAAAGATGTTCAGTTGAAAGTATGATTGGACAGAAAACTGGGTTTAAAACTGAACAGCATTTTTCATAAAAAGTGTCTGATTCCCATAGTAAATTTCTGAATTTTATTAAAATGCCAAATGCCGGAACACTGCAATTTTTTTCTGGTTTGGGAGGAGAAACAGCATATTTCCAATGAGAACAAAACTATTGCCATAAGAGACCATGACTAAAAATTTTGTCACGGTCTCTTATGCTCCCATGCTCATATACGGGGTAGGTTCTGTGGACAAACTGCATCTCCTATGATATATCATGGACAGGGACTCCTAAGGTATAATGCTTTTCCTTACTGAGAGGGCAGAGAGCTTTGTACTGTGTTAGATGTTTTGATCAAAGTGCACTGGAGCATGTATAAAGTGCCCTCTGGCCAAAATATTCTGGAAAATGTGAGCAGAGGAAACTGAACTGCAATGATTACAGTAACATTTTAAACAAAAATATTCTATTTTTGTCCTAATATTTTGGTTTTCAGATAGATATATAGATATAGATCTGGCCTAATAATAGATCTCTCTCTATACATATATATATATATCTATGTATCTATATATCTATATCTCTATATATATGTGTATATCTATATATATATATATATACAGAGAGAGAGAGAGAGAGAGAGAGATCTATTATTAGGCCAGATCTATATCTATCTAGATATAGATCTAGATAGATAAATATCTAGATATCTAGATCTAGATATCTCTCTCACTAGAAAAGTCAACATTTTAATGAAGGATTTACATAAATATGAAAAAAATGTTTTTTTGTTTAAATAGTCTTCAGGAATAAACGTTTAACTAAATTAATAGACTTAAATGTAAATGATTAAACAAAATATACTTCATTAATGCTGTGCATAGATGAAAGCGATATTTTACAGTAACTTTGTTCTGCCATTATGGGTGCAAAGTATTGCCAATAATATTGCTCTGCCCCTGTCTGGCTTAATAATTAGTAAAATTCTAAAACAACTTCAGAATCATGCCCTATCACTGCTCAAAGTCTTTCTGATTATTTTGCTTTGAAGAAAACTTTCTTTTTTTGTCTGAGGAACCTAAAGGCCATGGGAGCATACACTAAGTACAGTTATGCTGGGCAGTGTCAGCTGCAGTGAATGAAGAATTTCTTCCCACATTTTACCAAAGCCCTGCAATGACAAGCTGGTGATTGTATTACATTCTCTTTGAATGAGAAAAATATCAGTTGAGGATCCTTTCTCTCTTGGTTCATCCGGCACCAGATTGAGACAAGCTAAGTGAGCTTCCACTTAGGGCCTCACATTATGAGGGGCCTCTAAACCGACTCCCGGGCCGCGAAAGGTTGGCTGCCAGACTGGAAGTGACCGCAGACCGGCAAACCGTGACCCTGCAAAGTCGGGCAGAGAGACCATGACTCCTTCTGCAGGGCCCGTGGCAGCCATGGTTCCTCTAGAGCTGAAGGTGTTTTTCCCATATCTCATAACAGCTCACTTGAATTGGCTCACTGCTGTTGAATCTACATAGTGCTTTCCTTTTACAAATATGTCAGAATGCTAATTTACAATGATAGAACAAAGACAAAGAGTTATAACAACATGATAAAAGAAGCAGATCTTAGGACTACAGGTTACTAGGTAACTGTAGATAATAGAAATGTATTCCTTTCTTCCAAAGGTACAATTCAGGTATGGACCTTAAGATGGGAACTCACATATAACTTGCATAGTTAAGTATTAAACTTATTTTTTCACTGCTGTTTTGCTTTTGCTCAGTTTTCAGAACTGAAATCTGGTAGACATTTGCAGTGATGGGACTAGAATCTATGAACACTGATGTTACAGTTATCTTAAAGTCAATCATCAATTATGAAAACAAATATTGTTGGAGGTTAGTCTTGCCCAGCTGTAAGCAACCTATAACCAGGGTTTTTTTTAATTATTCTCTCTTGATTCTTAGATTAGATAATTTTTTCTTCAAAAACAGACTGGCATTTCAGGCCACAGAATACTACCACTGAAGTCAGCAATTTGCTTTACTAAGGCTCATGGTATTATACAACCTTCTACAACAATGGGAATGAATTAAATATTAAAGCATAAGAAACAGATTGACAAGAAAAGATTTGCAGAGAATACAAATGTGAGTGTCTTTCTTTCTTTGGATGAGTAGTGCAAGTGATTTGGGACAGAAAATTATCTGTATATATGTCTTTAAAGACCCGTATACCCTTCTGAGTAGAACTGGGTGCCCTTTTTGGTTAACAGGAAGTTTGTAAATTAGTTAGAGTGGTTCCCAGGAGATTCTGGGTATCTCTATCCCAGCACCATGAGAAGTGCAGAACCACCATCAAGGATATAAGCGCCACCCACCTGCACCTCCTTAACATACAACCAAACCTAGAGATTAGGCACCATAGATAGCATGGAGCAGTTTGAGAGCAGTCTGAGGCCAAAGAAGTGCGCACACAGAATTCCACTAAACCATCTAGGTCTGAGTGGGACTGAGTAGGTGGGGCAGTCCTTGTTGGCAGTCCTAAACTCATGATGGAGGCAATATAGACAAACCCTGAATGGCCATACTAAAGTAGTACTTAAATGACATACATTTTATGTAGATCTTCATAATATTTAGTAAAATATATATGCTATGAATAGATCACTATAATATGCTAATTGGATACTTGTGATCTTTACATAGGATGAGCATATCTCACAATAAAGAAAAGGAAAAGGAAAAAAATGGAAAGGTATTCACAAACGATAACACTTTATCATTTCAGGTCAGTGGAAATACATTTTTACATTTTGAGTTAAAACTATTTTTCAAACCATTGCTAACAGTCTCCAAGCAAATAAAACGTTTTAAAAGTTAATGATTTCTTATGCAAAAGTGAACCCAGGAATAGCTGGAATAAGTTTGATAATGAAGAATAAAAATATCATCTGATGGCAAGTTTCCCTCACTGATGAAATGGATACAGAAATTCAAATTAATGTGCTTAACACATAGGCTTTTAGTCACAAAGACTGTTTGCTTTTTGTGATCACCTTTGCGAATAGAGAACGTGGGCTTATATGCCATATAGAGGTGAGCTATCTGCTATTGGCAAGTTTCTGGAATGAGATTAGTAAGAATGTAACATTATTTTTACAATAATTAATATAAAATAGTATAAAATAGAATTTTGCTGTGATTTCTACTCAATTATACAGTGGTATTAAGTATACATTGTCTGCACAGAAAATACTTTCTGCACAATTTGGTATCCCTCACTACGGTTGATGAATAATTGATCAGTGACATTGCCTATTCCATACACAGTGGTACTTTGATTGTTTTAAAAGTCACTTTTTACATTATGTGTTTTCATGATACTACCAACAACCTTTTAGGGTGAAGTTACATGTTATACTTAGACCACACTAAAGGTACCTAAAATGTGAGCGTCTGCACATTATAGCTCATTAAGTCATGCTGAATGCCTTTTCAGCATTTCAAAGTTATGCCACTTCACGCAAGGGCTAACTCCACCTAGCTTGTGTTAAGATAACCTCAGTCTACTCCACTGAGATAAAATGAACAATTTGCAGTCCTCCAGCATCCCAGGATGCACTGCTCCCAGCCCTCCTCTGTACCCTGGAGCACAGAGACAAGTGTCCTACCACCTAGCCACACACCCCCTTGCTAATCCTCTAGTGGCAAGTCAGTTGTGCAAGCAAGAAACAGTATTAACCCTTAACATGTCACTGCTAACGGCACATTGTAACTTTAACACCACTTAACTTTTCACAGATTTAATATGGTCTAAGTGTAACCTGTAACTTCATCCTTTGTTTTAGTGCAAACGCCAAATCATTGAAGTGCTGGATTCTGCTAAGTGTGAAACAACCAACAACTTTAACCTCCATGGGTGTCTTTACATATGCTCTGGGCTTGTGGGGGTGGGGATGTGGGGGAGGGACTTTGATTAGAGCAGATCTGAGAGTCACTCTAATTAAAGTGCCCACAGCATATTGTGTATTCAATGTGCTGTGCTTCAAAATGGCAGTGCAGGCACTTTAACTAAAGATCATAGACAAGTTAAAGCACCCCACTGTCATTTTGAAGCACAGGAATGCTGAATACATGAGATGCGGAGGCTGCTAGAGCATGCTACTTACCACATGCTAGTTACAACACATCACAGCAGTGTCCCCACACGTCTACAGGCACCCCATAGCACTATTGTGAGTATCTGTCATGTGGAAGGACTCAGGTAAAGGAAGTACGTTTGTATGAGGGACATATGTGACCGATCCTATGTCTATGTTGTATATTACAGTCTATGTTGTATATGTGGCAGGTCCTATCTTGTTTGGGATTATACCACCCCTTCAGAGCTCAAAAAATAAGTCTCTGTGACCTGAGCTGAAGGAATGTCTCTTCTATCTGAGACTTGAAGATTTTCATATCGTCTAAGGAAGCAACATAAAGTGTCCACATAACATGTAATGCCTGATGTGCAGGGATCCTGGTTTTCTTTGATAAAAAGAAATCCCCAATTTACAGGTTATAAAAGTAACCCAAATCCACATTTTTCTGTGATCAAAATGAAACACCTATATATATATATATATATATATGTCTATATGTTAATGGCGTTTCATTTTAATCACAGAAATATGTGGATTTTGGGTTACTTTTTGTATCCCCAAAATTGGGGATTTTTTTTATCACAGAAAACCTTGACCCCTGCTGATGTGTTATGTATAGAACTTCAGTAACAGCTTTGGGAAGGGGAGGATTGGGATACAAAAATAAAATGAGCATGTGTGGAAAAAGACTTTTTCTCAACAATAAAGGGCCTTATTCTGCTTTCATACTGGTTTAACTCCAGTGGTTTCACTGGTATTATCTGTGATTTATGATGGTGTGCCCTCCAAAACAGGCTGATTTTAAGAAAGTATACATATGCAAAGTGCCCATTTGACAGGAATTCATAATTGGGTGTAATCTGTAAAAGAAGAGTCTCTGGATGGGGAAATAGATGTTACCTAAATATTGAAATACAATCCAAAATTGTGTAGTTGGTACTGAACTACTAATTATTTAAGAATAAATCTAAAAATTTAATGTATGCATCACTCCTCTCATGTATGCATAAAGAAAGGAAGGAAGAATCCAAATTTATAAACAGTGAGAAGACTCACTTCTTTGAAACATTCTTTCTAAATCTCATTGGGCCGAATCTTGGCTGTAACCATAGCCAGATAGTTCAAACACATGGGAAGTAAACAAAAACACTGGTGTCACATCTCCACTTATCACTTAGGTTAAGAACCCATCATATGGTATTCCACCAACACGCGCAGAGATGAAGACAGAAACGTATGTAAATCTTTGCAAAACACAACCTCAAGTAACATTCATTTTCTATTTTACTTGTATTCTTTCCTATACACTCAGTTTCCATGGACCTTCTTCAGCCCAGTGGGGAACTGAAACTGAATATTGAATATACAAGTCATATTTCTTTGTATATTAGGGCTGTCGGAATACCTGATTATGTCAGCATTTTCAGTTTGGTTTTTTCAGCATCCTAATTTCTGTTCATCATTTTGTACAACATTGTAACTACCGAACATTGTGGATGATGTACAATTCTTTGGAAGTATGTGCAGTACTTAAGGAATTAAGTGATCTTCCGTAATAATAATAAAAAACTATTGGGAAAGAATTAAAGAGTGTACAAATATGTTTATTAACTTTTAAATAAATCTAATTTTAGCTGATACAGATGCAAACTGAGAAAGCTAGTGCAATACCATGTTATCATCTGTGAAACAAAGTTAAAGCTGATACTAAGCAAAATTGAGCTTTTTTGTTGTTGCTCTCCATTCAGCTGCACTCATCTATAAAACAGCTATTAAAAACATCCATTAGCTGTTAATTTAGAATACTTCAGACAGTGATCCCTAAACCTCCATTGATATCTTTCCAACAGCCGCTTAATCTCTGCAAATTGTTGGCAAGAGCTACATTGAATCAGTCAGTCATCAATCCTAGCTTTCATTATTTTAGCGAACACAGGCACATTACCTGCAAAATCTTAGAAGAAACTACCGTGTTTTTAAGATATACTTAGAAGCAAAATTTGCAGTATCATTCCCTGAGCAAAACTATTTCTGTTCTTTATGTCTTCTCAAATTAACACCACAAGTATAACCCTTAATGGTAACTGTAGTAAAACCAGCAGCAATCAAAACACTTGAGAAGTCAAAAGTCTGCTCCTGTTGTTAAGAAGTCATCTAAAACCTATAGTTGAATATTTCAACACTCTAGACCGCTCCCTTGCTGATCTCAATATCCTCTCAAGCACAACTGTAACAACCTAAATATCCCCATTAAAAATAATCCTTACTCTGTATTCTGAATATACTAATATGTCAATTCCATTTGTTTCATTCATAAATTCCTCCATGTAAACTAATATCAGTGAAGTATTGACTACTTTATTAATTAATTGTCTTTTTTTTCTTTTGTTATATTACAGTATTTACAAAAATCCATGTAAGAATATTATGACATAATTTAACAAATACATGACGAAGTGCATTCCATGTTCAGTAAATGTAATAGTTATTAAACAGGCCAAGACAGTTGACTTCTGTGCTGCTAAAGATGCGCAGGAGCTTGATTTGTAATGGGTTATTTAATGGTTTCTGCAACTGCTTTAAAAAAAACAATAGAAACAGGGGATTAATTACAGCACTAAACAAATACTGTAATTAATTAATTGCTAGTATTTGGGAGGGTTGTTTCCAAAGTTTTATATGCATTAATCTTGGTAAAAGAATAGGAAAGGGCACTGAATCTGTTGGACTTCAGTGCAACAAAGTGCATTGGTGTTATTTCTACTACTTTTCCATTGTTGTGATGATCGGGTTTTTAAAATTATTTTAAAATTAATTTTAGGATAAAATCTCCTTGGTCATTCCATTTTAGGAGTTTCCATAGTTGCTGGAGTTTTCACAGCTTCCTGATTGCAGAGACCAAGTTTAGAGTACTTTTTATTGCCTCTCAATATCGATCTTAACCCCTTGCAAAGAGTCTCTGAACTCATCACCAAATTAATTTAATTTCTTATCTGCAAATGCAATCCCACATGAAAAAAATCCTTTGTCCTCAATGGGCTTTAGTTCAGGCCTTACGTGATGAGCTCTAGTTTTGGAGCAACATATGGTCCAGTCTTTCTATACATTTCTTTTCTTCCTCACTCCAGTTCCAGTTTTGAATTTAGATAATGTTTTACTTCTCAGCACACCCAGGAGACTGGGTATTATCCAGTGCCTCAATATGGCATTTTTGGGCCATAGACATTTACAAATAGTCAAGATTTATACTGAAGGGGCATTCAACATTCTTATCAAGTTGACCTAAAGCTTCAGTTATATATGGCATTATGATGTCATTAAAATAATTAAATTAGTCTTCAGGGTGGTGTTGGAGCACTTTTCACTGCCAATAATCACTAACAACTCCTTTTCTATCTCATTTGAGATTTCTTTGAAGGCTTTCAGGTTTACCTGCTTCTGACAATGTCAAACCCTTCTTCATGACTGCTAGTTTTCTTCCTTTTTGTTTGGAATGTTTATTTCTCTTTATATTGATATTCTTTTGGAGGCAAGGAAGGAGATAAATAAATGGGTAGCCAGGAGGTAGACATTGGAAAGCAGGGTAAATGTGGAAGGGAAAACACAGGATGAGAGTACAGGTGGTACTGTTTTTTCACAGACAATAGATGAAAGAAATAGGAAGAGGCAAGGGAGATAATAGAGAAAGAAAACACAAGATACAAAACACAAGGTATGGGATACTGGTCAAAGCTGGGTTATTGTAGAGAAAATAATTCACAATTCATCAGGCTACAGGGAGATCACCATAAAGAAGGAGCATGACTCTGTACCCTAGTGCAGTGGAGGTCAACTTTTTTGGCAGGCATGTCACAAGGTAAACTCCATACCCACCCCAAATGCCTCTCTTACCCTCTTTCATTGTCCAATCCATTGCTCTGCTTTTTGGTCCCTGCCCTATGCTCCCTGTCTGATCAGTTTTTCTGCACTCAGCTCTGTTTCTACTGTTTTCCTTGTTCCCTCCCTGATCCACTATGTGCTACACACAGAGGCTGTGTGCAACACTTGTGGCCAATTTCTTAGGTTGAGGGAGTTCTGGGTTCTTGCAACAAACTGTATCTGATCTTTATCCAATAAGTGTTTACTATAAAAATACTATAAAAATACAGAAAAGTCCTGAAATCAGGTGAAGGCTTCAAGGCAGCCATAAATGAGGGTAGTGCTAGAGTAATGCTCTAGCCATGATGATCCAGGAGTTATGTAAGAGGCAAAGACTGAAGAATATCTTGCATTTGAAAGCTTATCTAACTCTATCCCAATTATGCAGTTGGTCCAATAAGATATCACTCTGAGAAATCCTTTCCTCTTGCATAAATAAGAGGGAGAATAACTGTTCTTCCTTGCTGCAGTGGGAAGGACATGAAACAATGGTTTTAAACTGCAACAAAGTAGATTTTTTTTTGTAGGAAAAGTTTTCATATCCCAAGTCAAATCAGCCAAATTAATTCCAGATCCATGAGAGTCATTCAAGAACCATATGTGACCCTGCTACCGGCAAGAATCCTTCTCCCCCACCTGGGCCTTCAGATATTTCCAAATACTTTGTCAGGCATCCTATCAAACAAAGTAGATGTATGTTAGATCTCAGGATAAACTTCCTTATTGTTAGAAGAGTAAGGCAATGGAATAGACTTCCCAGGGCAGATGGAGAATATCCTTATTGCGGGTTTTCAAGAGGAAGCTGGATAAGCATTTGTTAGGAGTTGTTTAGGAATGACATTTTTGCATGTGTGCAGGAGTTTGGACTAGATTCCTCTCCCTGCTGCCAGTTGAGCCCATGTACCAAATCAGGTTCTTCAGGGGTCTTAGTTACCTCTCCCCATGGGATTTTGGAAGGAGCTAGGCTCCTAGCTACTTATGCATGCACAGAACTGCAGCATCAGAAGTGTAGCAGGGCAGCTCCGCACCCATGGAAGCCATGATGCATGGGGCAGCATACACCATTGTGGTGCCAATGGTAGTAATGCAGTCAGCTGCCACTGTGGTAGCAGCAGTTTTTGTGCCCTCCCTTCCCCCTCCCCAAGGAAAGGCAGCATCTGGGGCTGATGTCCTAATCATTCCTCCCTCAGTCATGCTACTGATAGACATGTAGGCAATTTTAAGGTTTAACAATGGTGCTTCTGAATGTAGGTGCCTTCTGGCCACAAGTTCTTTAGTTCACAATTTTGGCTCACAGTGACTGCATCTACATGAGAAGCTTAATGTGCAGTAGCTTAATAATACTGTGCAGTAGCATGCCAGGCAAAAACTGTTCTAATATGCTACTGCATAACTAAAAACCCATGCACCAACACTACTGTGCAGTAACTCTATTTACTATGCATTTACTTAGGACTTTGTTAAGCAAGTCCTAAATTAAATGCACAGTAACTACTGTACATTAATGAATGTGTAGATGCACCCAGTGGTCCATAAAGGCACAAAGTCAGCCAAGTTCTGTTTAGGCCCTTTTCTGGTCTTCATTGTGAGGAATGTAGACATTTTACAAATACTGGGAGAAAAGCAGAGGACACATAGAATAGTTCTCCTACATTATGAGGAACCCTGGAAACAAAAAAGGAGAGAGGTCCTTTTTACTTAAACTTTTCAAGAAATGAGAATTGTTTAGAGAAAGAATTAAAGGTCATAGGTTTGGGAGTTATCATTTAAATTTGCTGCTATACATTTGTTTTGATCCAAAGTGAGACCATACAAAGCTCAATTTAACAAGAATGACGTCTTTCTCTTGTATAAGATGAATGTTTGAAAAGTATTTTTTTCACTAAAAGAAAACTTATGTACATACTCATTGACTTTCAGCTTTTACATTTCTATCGAAAAAAACATTTCATCTTGAAGCTGGAAAGCTCTTTAAAAAGAATAACTTTCAACACGTTTTTTTGCCCAGCCAGGTTGAAGAGAAACACAAATATACATTTATATTTGAAAATCATTTTGGAATTCAATCAACATGGACTTTTTGATGGCATCACAAAACTGAGCACAGTTGTTGGTGTCCTCCAAGCTACATTTACAGAGCCAAGTACAGATACTCAAGCAGAGCTATAAATATTAATCTGAACTAGACATGAAGGATATCCACTAACACAGATTCAACAAACTAATGTAGATTTATTACTTGTTTTTGTAGTCAACTGTACTAATTTAATTACTTATATTGTAAGTACGGGGACATGTAATAATTTAAAATAATCCACATACTGTGCCTGTGCCTTTTACTGCCAAGTGGCCATTAATAAATGCTACCTCTTGGGTGAGATGAAATGAAGTATCTCTCTTCTTACAATTTATGTTTTCAGTTTTATTTTATTCAGCTTTTTAGAAGAATACTTCTAGCCCCCCCAAAATGGAGCCATTACATTAGATATTTGTGCAAGGTGTTTTCTTCTGATGGCGATACTAAGGCATCTTGCAGCAAAATTTCATCATTGCAAAATTTAATCATATGCACTAATGTCTGCTACTTATTTTACTTCAGTCATGCAACTCCATATTAGTCTGGGTTGAACTAGAGATTGATCTAGACTGGTTTGACATTCACCAGCTTTGAGAAAGTTGGGCTGGCTCTCTCTCTAATGCTAGATATATTGGAGAATAAATTAGTTATTTTTGCTTTGAGATCTTCAGATGAGATTTGCTACATAAGAGCTCAGAGTTATTAATATGTTCATGCCATTTTAATAGAAATGAAATTTTGTTTTTGCTTTATAAACTTAAATTAAAACTTATGTGTCTTGGACTTTTAAAGGAAAGCACTTCAGGTGAAGGTGAATAAACAAAGATAGTAAAGAAACAAAGCTAGCTTTATTTCTAGGTGGTGTGTGTCAAAAAGAGGGATTCCAAAGCAAAGGGAAAAGTTACCTGGTGGACAAGTGGTGAAATTCAAGGTTTTTCATTACCTTAATTTTAGGCTTATGTAACATTTTGGAATATGGTTTAGCATATTTTTTCTTGTTGTCAGGTTTTATGCACATACTTGTGTAAGTTCATGTATGTGCCAACATATTGCAAGTGCCAATTGCAACCCATACTAGAAGAAGACCCAATTCTTAAAGAGATCTTTCTAGAACCACCCATCCTAGCCTTCTAACAAGCACTGAAACTCACCAGGCTCATCACCAGAAGCAAACTTCCTATGGCCCAAAGAACACTGAATGGATCTAGAAATGGGACAAGAAATGTAAAACCCGGTAACATATCTCCATTGCCCCCACAATAACTATACCCCACAACAGAACCATCACCATTCCTGGAGCTTACAGCTGCACCTCCAGAAATGTAATATATCTCATCCAGTGCACTGAATGCCTTGATGGAAAATACATAGGAGAAACCAAACAACAACTGCGCACCAGAATGAATGCACACCAAAAATCTATCAAAGATAACAATACCCAATTACCTGTAGGTGCACACTTCTCACAAGACAACCACTCTCTCCCTCCGGTCTCTCCATTTTAATTCTCAAAGGGAATTTACAAAACACCTTTCATAGACAAGCCTATGAATGTTACTTTATAAATGTACTGGATACGAAAAATCATGGACTAAATATAGACATTGGATTTATGGCAAATTATAACCTGCCTGCCAGCCAATAACCCCAGGTAATCTCTATACATTTTACCAGCTACATATTATCAACAGGTCAATATTCTCCCCGTTCCCCCACACCTACCTGCCTCGCACCTATTGTCTCCCATCCTCTCTGATCTTTGCTACCACGCATTTGCATTTTCACAGACTTGCATTTTGCAAATTGGCTTTTATTCCACCCAGGAGAGCACACAAACACCTGCAGACTCTCCCTATGCCTGAAGAAGGGTGTTTGTGTCTGAAATCTTGCAAACAGCGATTTTCCAACTATTTAGTTGGTCTAATAAAAGATATCACATCTACCCAAAGAACCTTGTCTAACTAACGCTATATAACCTTAACAAAGGTCTTATTCTTTAACACAGGAGAGTGTTTGAATGGTCATATGTGAGTCAGATGTGAAAGACCAGCCAGCAAATGAACAACAGAACAGCTAATCATTTTGAACCCCCTCAAGAACTTGCTTAAAATTAGCATGTGATATCGCCTGTGTGGCTCATTTGCGCACATGGTTATCATGATAGGGCATATAAACAAGTGACATGATTTATTTTTAAAAATTGCCACCTCCCATCTGACTAGGCATACATGAATGATTAGCTCATTTATTTCTGAAATCATAGTAAATACAGATACAGTAGGCATCCCATTGCACATACATTTTTGGCAGAGTAATCACATATGCCTAATTTTAAAACCAGATCCACATATATTGATACAAAGAAATATTCAGATTTATATTATTTAAATGTTTTTTACAACAAATGATTCAGTAATCAACTGAAGTGCTTCCCATAATATTATCTGATTTGCATACCACCAACAAGGAAGTATCTATATAGGGTGCACATATATGAACAATTTACTGTGGCAGGGGAGGGGAAGAAAGAGGGTCTTTGCTGTGGGGCAAAGTCTTTACTGGGAGTTGGGTGTCCCATGGTAACTACCCATGTGCATGCTTTTATCCCACACTAAGTGGAAACTAATCCACAGCAGTTTAACACTCCCTGACAGAGGAATCATTTACTGTGGTTCACTTCTATTTACTGTAGAGTAAGCGCATGCACGTAAGCAGTTATTGTGGAAGAACTGAGCACAGTAATCTCCACCCTCTTTTACTCCATGGTAAATTATTTGTAAGCTCACTTCTGTAGCCTACTTTACTTTTCTTTCTTCCAAAGTATTCTATAGCATTAGGAACAATCTTTTCCATTATCTTGAATGACACTTTCTCAGGAATATACAGTACTTAATGTATATAAGCAATACTGGCTCATATATATACCAGGTGGTGTAAACTTGCAGAGTCCCAATAAAATCAAAGGAACTATAGCAATTTATAACTGCTAAGGATCTGGTTCTGCCACATTTAGGATGAGAATAAGTACATATGTAAAAATAATGTATATTAATCATGTATAGCCATGCACAGAAAATATAAACCTACTAAAATAACTTCCCTAGGTCTCATTAAAATAATATTAAATATTTGACATTAAATAAGATTTGTATAAATAATTTTATCAGGTCCTGATTGTCCTCTCATGCCCAATGGGAAATAATACAGGATATAGATATATTACCATTCACACACTGCTGTGATCAGCATGGTATAAAAAATACAGATAGAGAGAAATGCCATAGCATTTTGGTTGAGGTGATCACTGCTCTTTTATGTGGTTTTTTTTTCTGAATCTAGATATATTCTTGATTATTATTTACTGCTCCCTTATCTTTGATTTTTAACTGGTATATCATTTTTCCTTCCCTTTCTTTTTTTCCTACTCCTTGTTGCTTTCAATTTCTCAGTCAAATTGCCAGTTATTCCATGACTGCCACAACCTATTAATTGACATTAACCTCAAATGCTCCCTGATGTTTGTCATACTAAAGATGTTCAGATGTAATTGCCCTAAGTTTAATAAGGGATACTAAGGTGGAGAGAGGCTAGCAGAGGATACATTAATTTTCTTGGACTGAAAGACATAAGAAATCTTTATCTTGAACTGAAGGCATACCTTGAATCTTTGCATTGCATTATATTGTCAGATAACCTACTTTGACTGCAGATAGCAGGTAAATTCAGTATCCACTTATATTCATAGCTAAGTGCTGTATAACAAAGTGATGGGGAATATTAATAATGATAAACTAGGTGCAGAATACGTGAGATAGAAGCAGACAACGCGGTAAATGAAACAGAATCCCAGATGGATAGGGGACAAAAATAAGCTTATTTTTTCAGCAGAAAGTAAAGGGAATTACATTCTTAGGCCTCAGTTGAGAAAAGTACTTAAACATATGCATAAATTCATCCATATTTAGGAAAGCACTTAAGCACTTGACTTCAATGGAACCTAAGCACACATTTAACTTTAAGCATGTGTTTTAGTGCCACCCTGACAGGGGGCCTGCAATTGTGAACAGTCTCCATAAAATGCACCAATCTTGATCCTCTTCACAAAATCCTTCTGAAGCATGTAATCAACTCCACGAGCCAAACTCATTCTGGGTTTCTTTCTATTGGTTAGAATCAAATTACTCTGAGGATGCATTTCTTTAATTTGTACAATGTTTCTTTATTGCAAGCAACAATGCATGGGACAATCTGACATTCCAGTTGAAGCGGCAATACCCCACCCTGCCATTTTGGAGGAAAGCCAGGCTAAAAGTGACATATTACCATGGGGGCGGGGAGAAAGGGAAAGGCCTCTGTGGCTCAACAGGAAGAGGGAGGGAGAGTGTTGAACACAGCTATTATTTCTTGAGAAGCTGCGGGCAGATAGTGACTGGTGGTATGTGCCTGGGCATAGAGAAGAAAGGAGATGTGTAGAGTGTGAGGTGTTTCTGTATGGGATGTCAGAGAGATCAAGGAAAATCATCTCTATGAAAAAATGACACCCCACCTCAATACTATAACTAGCATGGGACAAGAAAGACATAAGCACTGGGTGCTGTCTTAGAGGGGGCACTAGCCCTCTGCCCCCAGCACACACAGCCCTGCACAGCCTGGCCATGGGGAGCCAGACAGGGGCAGCACCATGTCCAGCAATGTAACTGATGGGGGTGAAGTGATGCTCCTTCTCCCAGGGGTCTTTATCTTGGGAAGGTCACCCCTATCCCTGGGGGGACAAATGGGGCACCAGGAGAAGCCCCAGCCCCAGCCCATGCTCATGCTGTTAAAATAGCAACAGTAGCAGCTGCTGTGCAAATGAGGAGAGCCCAAGCAAGACTAAGACTCCTTTACCTTCTCTCCTCCCTTTCCCTTCCCTCACTCCCATCCTGGGCTATGAAAAAGCTTATGATACATCTTCCCCACCCTCCCCCAGGATAGTAAGGACTGGCAAGTGCAGGTGGTCGGGCATAGACTGAAGAAATGGTAATGTGCCTAAGATACACAGGCACATGTAGTTCATCATCGAACAAAGGAGTTTTCTTTCCAAATGTTATGTACCCCTCAAGTTATCTGTTTGTCATCAACCTGCCTGAATTCCAGGAGCAAAATCAAAGGGGGATATAAGCAGGGAGGACCCACAAGAAACAAAACATTGGCAAAAAAGAAGGCTCCTGGGGGGGAAAAAAAAGTGCGAGAGAGAATTACCATTTGGCACAGACACCCAAGCTGGCTCCGCCAAGGTTAGAATAGTTTATTATTTCCAAAGATGAACCTAGGATCAAAAGGAATCATAAACCTCAAAAGATGCTAGAAAAGCAAGGAGAGGTTGAATAAGTGCCCAGAGGTTGCTCAGGGAATATCATTGAAAGCTGACAGATTGACTGAGATGCATAGAGCTAGGAAGCCTGCTGACAGAGATGGAGTTAGTTAAGCTGCGGGAATTTATAGCAGCTAACAAGGAAAAGTTAAGATATTGTTAAGCCCTGTATACATAGGCTTTTTACCCTTTCCTTTACATATTTTGTAAAGGAATGAATAAATAATGTTTTATGTTAAAATACTGGTCCTATGCAAACTTAAATTAGTAGAGGCTCCTCTTAAGACTATTTCAGGTAACCCAAACCAAATGTGGATCTTCCAGCTTTAACACAATGAGGAGCCTGAGAATACTTCTGCTTAAAAATGCTATCTAAGAAAGTTTGGACTGTGTGGTCTTACGAGAATGAAGTGCAGGAGGCCAGGCCTGCCACCTAAGGACAGTACTCAAGAGGGACTAAAGGCATCCATGTATGACTTGTTCTGTATCTATGACAAGGTGGCACAACTGACTTACCCAAAATGCCGATCAAAGATATTGAGAACTGCCAATCTGTAGCACTTCTGAAAGAAGGCCCAAGATGAAGTACCCAAAATTAATACAGCATATTTCATTAATTGCTTTGTGTATTCAAAGCCGTGCAGAATACGACGCATATTGACCCACAGTACAGACATTTTTCACTTGGATGTCTGGCGCATCTGGAAGACACATGAACAAAGACATATTGGCTAAAGATCTGAAGTAACTCAGTCATGTAGATTATCCCACCTACATTGAGCTTGGCACACCTAAAAAAAGGAAATAAAACAATATAAGGAAGATGGGCATATACAAAAAGTTGAACCTTTATTCTAATTTTGTCAAAGTGAGCACACTTCTAGGATTCCATTGTCCCAAACAGAGATAGCTTTCCTTTTCAGATACTTATACTATTGGTGGACATTAGATTACTATGGTATTGTAATTTAAGTATGGAGATAGGTCTCCACCCCTAATTATAACCTATCATACTTACTTACCATACATCAGGAAGGATATTTCCAAAGACCACTTTCTAGCCTTCTAGGCTGCCTCCAGGTGAACATGGGCATTTGTTTCCCTGGGGACAAGTAGGTGCCAATGCTGCTTGTCCTTGGGGAATGCCCATGCCATGCATGCCTGGTGCATGGCAGGGTACCCTGGGTGGGGCAGATGAAGCTGGGGCCAGCAACTGTGCCTGGGGCCCTGGGGCCCTTGGGGAGCTGCAGCCATGGGTCTGAGGTACCACATACTGCACTCATCTGGATGCGGCCTTAGGTTTCAAATTGTATTTAAAAGTCTTTCCCCAATTTTTTATGCACAGTTACATGCAGCAATTTTCAAAATACTTTTCACTAGCCCTGGGAAGCTACTGAGGTAAGAGCCATCAATCAGGTTTCAGTTACTCATTTGCTAATCAGGGCTGAAAAAGCAGCATTGTAATAAACCAGGCAGCATCCATTAACTATTCTAGCAGTCACTGCTGTCTGTTGTTGCATGGAATCAAGATGCAATTAATCATGAGCCTGACTCCTGTTTCTAAAAGGAAAGACAATCACCACAACTTCAAGGACTTAAATGTATGCACTGTAAAGCTATGAGGATTATTTGAGAAAATTATGTCTGCTGTGATCATAATTATTATCAAAACATTAGACTGTTCTTTCAGAGTGTAGTACACAGTAACAGAGGTGATGCTACATCATTCCTTTTTGTGCCATTTGCAATGGAAACCACTGTGCCTTAACCAGGACAACCCAATGGGCTACCCAAACTCTGGCAGGCTTGTGACATTTTTTTAACCTAAGTAAGGAGCAGTATACAAACATTTCTCACTTTTACACCATCCTCCAAAATAATGACCAAAAAAAAGGACCAGGAAGCATTTTGACTCAGAAAGTCATGGTTCAGTTGGTGTTCCACAATTATGCTGAAGGAAAGTCAGTTGTGACAGTCATGTAGGTGGTATGGGCAGACAAGGTTCCTTGGGTGAATTTGATATCTTTTATTAGACCAACCCAAATAGTTGGAGAATAGTTATTAAGCAAGCTTTCGGGTTCAAAAACCCTTCGTCAGGCTAAGGAAGTTTCAGCAGTTGGTGTGTGCTCTTCCTGGATGGAATGAAAAATAAAGAAGCCAGGGGCTGGGCTGGGGAGTCAGTTGCCAGGCAGATTATAATGTGTCAAAAATCCAATGTCTATGTTTAGTCCCTGATCTCTAGTATCCAGGAGGTTGATGAAATGGAGCTCATAGGCTCGTCTCTGGGAAGTATTGTGTAAGTTTCCCTTGAGGATCAGGACTGAGAGATTGGAGAGAGAGTGGCCCTCCTGTGAGAAATGTGCCTCCACCGGTAATTGAGTGTTTCTGTCTTCGGTAGATTTCCGGTGTGCGTTAATTGTGGTGCGTATGTAGGTGGTATAGCATTGTTACTTCTTCCATGCATTCACCCCCCTGCCTGACCACACCCTGACCACCTGTTCCAGGGACTGTAACTCATGTGGAACCTTTATACTCTTTCACGTGCATGGGCTAGTGATTTAGGAAGCCCTTTTGGGGGTAAAATAGGGTTTGATTGTATCTGTATTCCATTTATTCACTCTTGCACAGTCATGCATGGCCAGCATGTTTTCACTTACGTAAAATTTCATAAATAATGTAAGTTCATTAGGCAAAGAACTATCTCTAATCTCCTTTCCAAAGCCCTTTCTTCTTTAAATTATTTCTAAGTATTTCAAAAGTACTGATTTAGATGTAGTGCCGGTATTCAGGAAGTACCACAGCCATTATGTGCTCAATCCTAATGTACACGTAGAATGTAAGAGAAGAAGGTAAAACAGAAGAATATCTAGTACTGTCTTTGATAGGGTCTAGAAGATCTATAATTTTCACCTAGAGAGCCACTACACATAGCAAGCAATAATTTTGGTTTAACGTGTATTTGGAAACTGTAACTGTAACTTCTAATCGTAAACTCTTCCATTATTGAGTATAGTACAAAATCTGAGCCTAGATTATGAATGGAGCCTGCAAATCAGACCATATTCACAAAAAAATAATGCACATTCTAAACATAAATTAGGAGTGCAAGAAGTGGGAAATTCAAATATCCTTGAAACATTCACCAAACAATTTTTAGGGAAATATAAATGCATCCCCTGATCGCTAATTTAATGATACAAGGTAAAGTGAAGATTTTGAATTTTACTTGGATTGCAGTTGTCTAAGTAACTACACTAATTTTAATTTAATGTTCTTCATGGTCCATGCTGTATCTCTGTCACCCTAAATGTGTTATTGCATAATCACCACCTTTTTGATGAACAATTTCTTTAATGTTCTGCTGAAACAATTATGCACAACATAATGTGTTATGCAACATACATTGCAAAACTGTCGAAAATTGTTCTTTTTGTAGTGTACTTTTTGCATATGACATGCATGATGTGCATTCTCACTCACTCTCATATTCTTCCTTTCCATCTCCCATGACCAGAGATAGAAGAAAATTGAGATCCAAGACCCCAAACTGTCATTGAATTACACTGTGCCCTTTGCCAAAATACTGAACTTCTAAGTTTCTCAACTACCTACCTGTACAATAAGTGTAAGTTAGACTTGTCATACAATTAACTATCCAATGTTTTTAAATTCCTTTGCAATCATCGAAAGAGAGGTGCTGAACAAATCAACCTCATAAACAGAAATCTTAGACAGAAGAGAAGATAAGTGGCCTTTGCCCTGTTATATGGGCAGCAGGGAAGATAAGTGGTCTAAAAAGCCCTAACAGCAGCTACTGGGGATTACTAACATAGCCCTTGCATAGTTGACATTGATGCATATATTGCATGGGAGGAAAAGACCCATAATATTTTAAGAGGAAAAGAAGGTGGAGAATGTCCTTCTGCTCTGGATATTGCTCCATGAGACTTGTCTGAGCAAAAGTTTATATTTGGGTCAATAGAGAACTTCCTCAGAAAATACATCCATCGCCAGCATCTCCACTGTAAAATACAAAATTCATACACCACTATTACCAAATAGGGGAACTTCTAGCTGATATTTCCAGTAAGTCTAGCTCATGGGCTGATACAAGGAAGCAAAGAAGAGACATATGTAAGGTGTTAAGGAGGTTGTTCAGCAGATGCTAATGCACACATACCACTACTGTTGACTTTGAGAAAGTGCTGGGAAGACATTAAGGTCCGTAGGGGATAAAAAAGGGGCATCACAAATATTTGGCTTCAGCTTAGAAAATAAACTAAAAATATCAAGGTACTTTTTAAGTCTTTCACCTGGCTCAAATACCAGAATATCAGCAGCATATTCTGCTATATATGGGCTATATACAAGTTATGACACACTGGGGAATATATTATATTATATTATATTATATTATATTATATTATATTATATTCACACATACATATACATACACATACATAAGGGAGAAGGAAGGGGAGAGAGTAAGAAGAGAGAGTAAGAAGAGGAGAACACAAACTGGGAGATAATCAACAGAGAAAGCCATCACTGAAAGCTACCAATTACCTGAAATGATTTAAAAACTATGAGCCAAATGCTGCTCTGGTATAAATCAGCATATGATGTTAACTTCAGTGATGCTTTGTTGACTGACATTAGCTGAGAATTTTTCCCAATAACTATGAAACGATAAGAGTCCTGAAAAAACATATTAAAACAATTTTACAGGGCATAAAAAGTTACAAAATGTATATGTCTAGACGTGTATTTATGCCAGCTTTAATTTACTGTACAGTAAGTTACTGTACAGTAAGCAGGTATAGGCAGGTGTCTACACATGCAGGTGACCTGGTACTAACTTTAGTCCCAGGTTAGAGCAGCCTGCCATGGGCCCCTATGGCCACTGGGGGTGGGGGGGAGGTCCAGGCTTTGGTCACATGGCTGCCAGCACTTGGCAGCCATGTTGAGGCTAGAGGCAGCTGCCAGCACTTGGCGGCCATCTTAGATGTTTACCTCCCACCCTCTGATCCCTGGACAACTCCTTTCCTGCCTGGGAGCTGCAGGCCAACCCTGCCTTCCCATGCCATGACTGCCCCTGTTCCTGCCCCTACTAGCAATGACCCCGTGCACTAGCCCTGTGCACTGACCCTGCACTCCTTCTGGCCATGGTGCTGGCCCTGCTGCCCCCAGCATGCTCCCCCGCCCAGACCCCAGGACAGCCATGCACCTGCCAGATGGGCCCAGGACACCAGCTGTTGGAGGCTCTGGCCAATCCCCTCCTTCTACACTCCTCACTCCAGCCCACGTGCCCACCACCCACACTCCCCTGACTTTCTGCCCACCCCCAGCACCACTCCAGGGCACACACATGGGTGACACAAAACAGCTTTATTTCCAAAACAACCCCCAACTAACTCCATCCCTCCATCCCAACAGAGCAAGGGGCCCTGTTGGGCCAGGGCCAGACGCTGGGTGTCAGGGGAGATGGGGGCAGCTACCATGCCCAGGAGGGCATTGATAGCCTGGCAGTCAGTGTCTGCAACAACCACTGTGTGGCCCTCACTCTTGTCCTGTCACTCAAGGAGTATGATGTGGTGCTCCTCGAAGGCCTCCTTTTGGCCCCAGTGTTCCCACATCACCTTCTCCCAGGCAATGTCCTCCACCCGCCATGTCCACTGCTCCTCCCACACCTGGTCCTGCACCTACTCCTGCACCTCCCACTCCTCAGCAACTGCCAGCAGCTGCAGGAGCAGAATGGTTTGGTCCTAGGTGCACTGCTGCAGATGCTGGTGCATCCAGGAGGCTCTAGCAGTGCGTGGTGGCAACCTGAACCCCACATCCTCATTCGGGCTGGTGGTCTCTCCCCCACGTCCAGACGTTGGCCCTGCAGAGGCAAGAGACAGAAGCCTTTTGTGAGAGTTTACAACAGTTTAGAGATGAGATGCTTTGCACTAGGGGCCATGCATCACTGCTGGCAACAATGCCTTTCTTGGGGTGTGAGAGGCCCGTTCCTGCCCAGATGTGGGGACATGTGCTGCCCAAGAAAGTTCTCTGTGTGTGCTGTGGGGTGTAGCCCTAGGGCCAGGGGACTGTGGTTAGGCTGGGCGGGGATTGGGGCAGGGGCCAGGGCAGGAACTGAGAGTGTCTTCCACCCGGTGAGAGACTTAACACATGTTCAGGGTTGGCGAGGCTGGCAGCTCAGCTTGGGACTCCCTGTCAGCACGGGCAAGTGTCTGAACCTGGTGTCTGTGGCCCACAGTGGTTGGTGGGAAAGTATCTAGACAGGAGCACCCCCCAGAGAGGAGCTGGTGCTGCTGGCAGCCAGTGATGTCGTGGCCAGCTGCTCTACATGGTGGATCAGAGGGGGTCAGAGCTGGCAAGGCAGCCACTGGCCAGGGCTCCCCAAGCTGCTAGTGGGTGCATCAGCGAGGAAGGTGGATGGGGCAGGGTGCTGAACACCCAAGGGCCCCTCCTCCAGGGAGGTGTCATGCCCAAAAGGGTCAGAATGGGGCTGGGGCTCTGCCAGGCCATCCCTGCTGATGAAGACCGGAAGGTTGTGGCATGGGTCCCACAGTGCCAAAATGTTGGTCAGTTCCCGCACAAAGGGCATGGTCTTGCGGACATGACTGGACCAATGGTCAGCCATGACCAGCCACTGTGTGCTCATGACCACCCATTGCATTGCCACACCAACTGAGATTGGGCTTTCTCATGCATCCCACCTGACAGGGCCTCATAAATATGGGCAGTTGAGAACCCACCCCATGCAAACTGCCTTTTGTATCTCTGCATCCTGCCAAAGGGACATGAGGTTGCACACCTTCTCCTGGGTCCAGGTGGGTCCCTGGGTGCTCAGCTGAGGCATGCACACATGGGCGGGGCTGGGCCTTAATGGGGAGGACATGATGGCAGTGCCTTCTGTGCTGGCTGTTTGGGCCCCAGTGCAACTGCCCCTATGTACCCAGCTGTGGACAGTGCTCAGGAGCACTCAGCAGCAAGGCTTGGAAGTCACATGGCAGAGACAAACATGCCACAGCATGTGCACATAGCTACAAAGACAGGGGACAATGCTAAAGGTGTGCAGGAACAGGGAGCTGGTGCTGCCCTCCTGACACAGCCAGTCAGGCAGGAGCCCTGGGGAGCCCTGAGGGCAGGGCAGGGGGAGCAGCAGGTTGCAGCTCTTAATGATGCTCACTTGTGGCCAAGGAATAGCTGTGTCTAGAGAACAGGATGAGCAGCAACAGCCTGGGTCCTGTCCAGGGGGCACACAGGGCTTGCATGCTCCTGTGCAGTGTGCTCCAAGGCACAAAATGACTACAGCTTTTATACCCTGCAGCTTGTGGCTGCCAGAGAGCAGCCCAGCCCTAGGGGATGAGAGGGGGCAGCCAGAACCCCTGGAGCTGGGCTCTGGCCAGACCCCTAGTATATGGGCAGACCCAGCAGGGTGACCCCTGGGTTACTGCACAGTAAGATGTCTACATATGTATTACTGAGCAGTAACTAATTGGGCATAAATTTGATATCTGCATGATGCAAGTATCAAATTTACACTCAATTCAGCATAAGTTGCCATATTTACTGTGCAGTATGGCTGTGGACATGTAGATGTGTGCTGGTACTATGCAGTAATTTTGGTTAGCAGAAACAGTTCCCCAAAACCAAAGTAGTGTAGTCTACATATGATTAAAATAGTTAACTGGTAAATTAAAGTGCTGAACAGCTTCTATTCTATACACATATGCAATATATTTCCTTATTGTGTAGAGGAAATAGATGCACTACTAACTACCCTGATTCACCCTTGGACATTTCATGACTGTTTCTTATCGCTCAGTTGAACATAAATTCATAGATTTTATGGTTAAGAGAGCTTGAGATGGGATGCTGTATTTTCAGCACTTACTCCTGCCACTTCTTATTGGACCATCTGCTGTCACCTTAAAGAGACAAGTGTATATTATCAAGGCAAACATACAAACCACTTCTCTATTTGATATTTAAAAAAAAAACTTTAAATGTATTGATTTGAAAGTGTCAATAATGCCATAGGCATGAATCCTTGAGAGACAAAATGGCATGAATATTATTCTTGTTGATTAAAAGTAAATATTTTTCACCAATAAAAATTGCTGTATGTTGGATTTCATGCTTAATTTCTTTTAATGACAACATAGAATTTAATCTAGATCAAATGAAGTCTTTAAAAGGGATAGAGGAAAAACTAATTATCAGGAATAGTATTAAAGCTTGACTGTCGTTACATAATATTGTAAGAATACCTACATCCTGGACAACATATTTAGTTGGTGAATTCGGAAGCTGGGACACTTATGTGCATCACTTGTGTGCATGCAAAAGATATTTGTGTATACACAAATCTAATTGCACATATTCATATATGCATTGACTCATGCAAGTCAGTCTTAGTCTCTATTCAGAATTTGACCCACCATGCATGGCATTTTTATTAAAAGACAGAAAAAACTGAATGTATGTTCTAGGTAGAAATAATTAAAGTAAGAGTTAATTATTATGAAATTAGATAATTCTTAATTTAACTTATGTGGCAGAAATCAAGCTACTAAAATCATTATTTTTATGAACCCTTTTGGAAGCTGGTGGAAATATAGAACTCTGTTTCTACTTAAACAGTCTTTCAACTGATTCTGGAAAAACATAGCGATTGAAGGGGGAATATTGTTAACTGCTTTGCATGCCCAATGTTCCTGAGAAAAATAATGCACATAAAAAGAATGAAATGTTCTCTATCTGATTCTGATTGTAAAATACGATGGCTAACCTGAGAGGTGTGACTGATTGATACCATAACTTTACAGAAAATATATGTAAACATTATATATTTGAAATATTTCTCCTCTGTGACTTAAACCAACCTGTCATACTTTTACAAAACAGAAGCAAATTAAAGTGAAAACACCAATAAATAAAATGCACTAAAGTTCCTCCTAAAAAGAAAAAAAGAAAAAAAATCACAAAAGAGGTCAAGCATCTTGTTGCTTTTGATGCAATGTAATCATACATATTTTCATTCATATCTGATACTACAAAAGCTACAAAAAGATTCCATTGTTAGCATGTGCCACATTATTGGTATTAACACACGCTAAATATGTGGAAATCCATTCCAGCAGGGTTTTCTGTTTAATTTGTTCCCCTGTGATAATTACAGTTTTTGTCTGAGATGAGAGTCTTTTTTTGTTAAGCTCCAGTGCTTCTGTGCTGTCCAACTGTTATACAGAGAAGTAAATGAAAAGAAGCCTGCACTCAAAAGCTGCCGGAAATAGGCTTCAGTACCTTCATTTGCAGGTCTCAGTTCAGTATAGAATAAAAGGCACAATATAATTTTCAAAGACAGTGTTCCATTGACATGTCATTGGGAGAAGTCTGAAATTATGGGAATTGGTTATGTAAGTCAGGGCCCCCCTTCATTCACTTCATCTTATTATTTTTTTAACCTGTTTAACAGGAGCTGACTTTTTAAGTTATTTACACAGCACATGTTCTGTAACAAATACTCATAATATTCTTTATGCTTTGCTCATGTCAACTCATCCATGTTTGACAAAATAAGGTGACAGAGGTACGTGAGGCTAGCAATGGCATCCATAGCCAATATATGGTATTTGAGCAAAAGAAGAAAATGGGGACTCTTTTCACTAGTATTCTGTCTTTCTCCCTTCTCTTTCACTATCTCCTCTTTCATTTCTTTCTTCTGGGGAAAAAGAAAAGCCACATCTGGAGATTGTAGCAAGTCAGTTCTTCCCCAGGGCTCCAAGGGCATTTGTACACATGCTTGTGCTGCAGTACTGAGTGCTTTTAAAAGCGCCCAGAGCTTGTGCAAGTGCTGAGAAAATGGTGGCAGCATGCTTTTGAACTAACACACCTTGAAGGTTGCGTTAATTCAAAAGCGCACCACCTTCATTTTCTGCATGTTGCCACACATTTTGCTGCTTATACAACTGCACGCGATGCAGCACAGTGTGCGTCAGCTCAATCAAGTCTGCTCCAACCCACTGGATCCCTGGTGCATCGCGGGACAAAAAGGTAGGTGTATAAATTCCCCAAGTGAAACAGGCTACCTAGAACAGGTGTGTTCAAGAGCAGGTTGGACAAACACTTGGCTGGGATGGTTTAATTAGGGACAAGCTTGCCTTGTGAGTACCCTTCCAGCCTTAGTTTCCTATGATCCAAAGTTTCCGCTCTTTGGGGGCAGGAGAGGAGAAGTGATGGATTTTGCAAGTTCTGTACTTGTACTGGCAGGCTACAGATCAGAGGAAGCAAAATCAGCTAGAGGTGGAATCTAGAAGGGAAGAGTTACTCATCAAGCACCTTGCTGGTGCTCCTGGCAATTAGTCTATTTAGGGCATCAGCATTTATCCTGGGATATTTTCCTGGGATATTTTCTTCCCCATCCCACCCCATGCACCTAGCCTCCCCCTTTCTGGGATGGGTGGGAAGGAGGGGCTTTTAGCCCTTCAAGTGGTGCCACATCTGCTTCTTTGGAAAACTAGTTTGCAAACTTGAATGCTTTTCATCTTCATGTCTCTCCTTCTATCCTTGTGCTTATTGATTCTTCCCTTCTTTGAGTTTTATCAATCTGCAGTGACATGGTATGAATAGATAACAACTCTGTAAATTATTGTGGGGTATATCTCAGTTGAAAGATGTTTTAGAAACATACAGCTATAAGGCTGAAAATGGCCATGACAGATCTAGCCTACATCCTGCACTGAGGCAGTATCAAGCATACCTAGACTGTTCCTGTCCTTAAAAACCACAACCCCTCCACATAACTGTATAGTCATCTTTATGTTTGGAACAGTATCTTTAGTATCAATGTTACAGGACTTGATCTGTCTCTTGGACATCCTTATTCTTGACTCCCCGATTCAGTCTTTTACTTCAGCCTGACTTCCTCCTCTGACTTTGATGCTTGCTTTCCTCAGACTACCAATGCCCCTGTCATTATACCATTATACCATGCTTTTGTTTACTCGCTATGCAATAGCATAAGTAGAAAATAAAGTATCTTAAAAGTCAGATCTATACATTCCTCTCCCACATATTGATGTCTGGAACAAAACACAGGCTTGATGCTATTCACACAACAAACACACCCTTATGTTAGCAGATTTGTAAAGCTTTTGGTTTAATGTTACTAATGTTACTAACTAATGGTTACTAATAACTGAATTAGTAATGTAATAGTTTATATTAAAACACATAGATGTCATAGAGCTTTGTACTGGTAGAAGACTTTAACTTCAATCCACAGCCTTTCTTTGCTTATGCAAATAACCCTTCTTTGGGTGATGGAATTTGCTATTACATTCTTCCATAGCAACACTACTGGAATGCCCTGCTTTGGTCCCATTACCCTCCCTTTCCACAGAGATTCAAATTTGTCACAGGAGCTGTTGTAGTTATTTCTGAATGTTAATCCAATCCAGATCTATGTGAGCAAGAATACATTTTCCTTTACCATACAAGTGCAAACTCTACCTAGTTACTTCAGCATTCTAAGTTGGGAATCCTGCCACCAATATAATTAGACTCCGTGCACATACATAGCCCCTTGGCTGCTTACCATTGGATAGTATGGTGCCCATTCAACAATTAGTCCTGTTCATTCAGTAGGGTAAAGCTGCCAGGCAATGAAGGATTTCAGTGACTAACTTACTAAACATTACAGCAAATGCCATTCTTTTTTGCAGGAACTTCCTTTTCCATGTCTGTGTTGCTGCACTAGTGCCAGAACTGTCCAAACTGTCCATCCAAACCCTGCCCAAGTAGAGCACAGAATAATTACAACTACTGAATCAGAATTTGCTTATGCAGCAGACCAGCCATCGCTAAACCCATAGACATTGTATGTATACAACCCCCGGAATTAAACACAACCAAGAAAGAATTGGAAGGCAAAGAAGGAAAAGGTACACATACCGGCAGAACAGAGTCCCCAACTTTCAAAAACAGTGCTTTACTAATATATACATTTTATTCAGATGGGTTATCTCAGTTATTGTGTGGGTCTCCTTAGAAAAGCTACAGTACTGCAGGAGCTGTTCTCAGATTGGATACTGGCTTTAAGCCACATGTCCCACAGTAAGGGAAATGTAGAGATGCACAGCCTTGGCAGCAGCTCCCACAGCCCCAGGCACTCAGAGTTTATTGTATTTATTCATAGGATTTTCTATGGCACTCATTTCTGTAGTATCTAAGCACCTTACATGCATTAATGGATTTATTCTTACCCTTTAAGGTAGGAAGTGTTATTATCCCCATTTTATAGATCGGGTGCTGGGGCTCGCAGAATTGAAGTAAATTGTTCTAAGGCTCACAGGAAAAATTTGCCCGTTCCAGGAATTGAATATGAGCCCTCTGTGTGCCTATCCATTGCCTTAAACACAAAATCTTCCCTCTGTGAACAGACCACTGTATATTGCTACTGCCTGTTGTACAGAGCAGTAGCCACTGATAGTCACCAGGCTGTTCCATGTCTGCTGGATGCAGAAAATATCTAGCCATGGCCCTAAACCTCAGTTCTCTCTATCCAGCTGGAACAATCTGGAGATACAAGATCCATTTGCTTTATTTATTTATTTATTTATTTGCAGGATAGAAAGGGTGAGGTGCTTTTACACCCTCTCTCCCTATCAGGATGCATAGATCACACTGTCTGGGACAGTTAATTATAATAAGGGTAATGAATGTGTGTAGTAAAAACAACAGTCATCCCAGGGCCCATGGACTTGCATACAGTCTGTGCCCAGCACTGGTTTGACATGTTGCTAACCCTGTATTCATCAGTCTATATTTATTTTTGCACTTCCCTGTCTAGTTCAATATTCTAATTTGAGGACAGTCTGGTGCTGTGTTGAAATAAGGACCTTTTTTTCCCTTGCATCCTTTCAGTTACTTCAATTATTAAACTCTAGGACACACAGTTAGATCAGTGTTCAAATCAGCTCTGGTATAAAGATGTGTACCTCCTGCTCCACAGCATAGATACACAGCTACTGTATACAGGCAAGAGGTACCACATGCCAAGAAACCATGAAAGTTCCATGTTTCTGCAAATGAGCCACATATTTCCAGGGTTCAAAGGACAATGAGAAAGACACAACTAGTCATGTGGTTTTTGGTTTGTGACCTGATAAATGGCAGGTCAAGGAGGGTTGAATTTAATAGTATATTCCTCAATGAAATGTCACTTTTTCCTCAACGTGTCCTTTGTGTGAGCTAATTAAAATCATGTTTTACTGCAATGTCAGCACACGAAGATGCTGACTTTCTTGTTGTCTTCTACACGGTACAAAATGAATGTTGTCATTTGATAAACTCAGGATCTTAAAGGTTCTGTCTGATGGGGTATAATATATGCTGCTTTATGTATGCTTTAATGCTAACATGTTGTTGCTTTTCCTTTTTTCAAATCTTAATGCTTATACCCTGTATGTATTATTCTCTTCTGCCCTTCTCAAGTCCTAACCTCCAAGAAATGAACAGAAATTAAAACAAGCTGGAGCAAATATTAGTGTTGTTTTGTTACCTAAGTACTATTGCTCAGTCCTTAATAAACATGCCTGAAAGCCTCAGCTGCATGCACCTAATGAAAACTAGCTGTGTGGGCATTATATGGCTTCCTTACATCTTATATTTATAATCAAGTTAGGTTATAATTGCTATATTCACCTTAAACGAAACCCTAAGAATATAAACGTCTGTGTAATATGATGTATATTAGATTGGAAATATTGGAAGCATCAATATCAGTGCGCTAAGCAATATCTGTAGTTGGGCTTTGCACAAGGTTTTGCAACATGTCATTAATGATACTTTTTAATCACAGAAATGGAAGTATGTATAAAAAAATAAACTAACTCCTACCACATATTCACTCAGTTTCTTTTTTTCCAACATCTTTTTTCCATTTTTCCTGTAGAATTCATCTCTATCTCCCTTGTAACAAAATGCAGAAATCAGCGTTTATAGCAGAGGATAAAGAACAAGAAGTTTCCTAGTTCAAATGACCTGTAACCATATCACCCTATGCTGTGATCCACACAGATCCCACAAGCTAAACAGGTTTGGTTTGGGTCATTTCTTCAGTGTGAAATTTGTATGGGTCAACTTATTGGTATATACTGCTGGAATAAGTACCGGTTCAAACTGTTGCTCCGATAGCAGTAAATCAGAGGTCCTATGACCAGTGCCACTGCCTGCACTAAACAGCACTGTGCTGCTAGATATGCTGCCGATTTACAGATAATATATGAAAAACAGACCTTAAAGAACTAACTATGGATCTGATCCAAAGCTAACTAAAATCTTTGGGTAGAAAATTTGGTGCTAAACAGGTTCTATGATAACTTCTTATGATATGCATCTTAAAAGACAATGTAACCATTGTATTGAGGAGGCCTGCTGGTTACCAGACAAAAGACATTGGGAAAAAAATCTTCAAACTGGCTGTCCTTATTCACAATATACAGTTGAATGTGATCACTGACCACAACAGATAGAAAACTGTATATTTAATCATACATTAGCTGCACTGACTCTGCCTCTGTTTACAATTATTCTAGATTTACATAGTATGCATACCTCCATGAAGGTAGTTATAACCCAGTCTTCACTACCATATTACTGCAACAAAGTACTTACATGCATGGCTAACTTTAAGTATTTGGAAAGTATAAATAATGTCAGTGGAGCTACTAACTTGCTGCTAAATCACATGCTCAAGTTCTTTATATTGCTGTGGACAATTGTTATTCCATTATATGGATAATAAAGAAAAAGTAGCATTACATGTCACTACAATTACAATATGACAGTTCCAGCAATATAAAAAGGCACTGAATGGTTGCTCTTTGTTTTCTTTTTCTCTTCCTTTCCTTCTTTTGCTTTCCCATTCCTTCCTTCCTTATACCTTCTAGAAGTCTGTAGCATAACCAAGTGCATATCCCATTTCCTGAGATTCCCAAAAGATACTTTTAAGTGCTATCACTTACCATTATACAAACTTTATGTATATATGTACACAAACTTCCTAACCCTTCAAATCAGGTCATTATATTACAGCACTTATGAGGATATGGCAAAGGTTACCATGTTGATGAAGCATCACGTATAACAGCAAAGATGTTAAGTATTAAAGCAATTAGAAATTCAATATCCCATGTACATTTTAGCACTCCACCCACAGTCTGTATTAATACAGTGTCTTCTTGAAATTTATGATTTCAGTTACTACAGACTTCAGGCTTTGTAAAGCCCTAAGAAAGACTTTGATCCAAAAATAACAACTTTGAAAAACCAAAGAGCAGAAGATGGGAGGTGGATGTTGCTTCAGGGGCACAGGTAAGATTGTTTGGATTTCCTAACCATCTAGTTTTATAGTTTCAAATGTATGTGTTACTATTAAAGTACAACCTTAACTTTGAATTTCCTGTATTTTTAATGTTTGTTTAATCATCATCAGATAGAGGCTAAGCCACTCACTTGCTGTGTGACCTCAGGCAAATCTCTTGACCTGCTTTTTACTTTTCATATGCAGCTGTATAATCTAGTAAAACTGGGAGCTCACTAAAAAATAAAAATAAAAAAATAAAAAAAAATTAGAAGCTATGTATGAGATGAGAAGCTTTGTATAAATACACTTCTGGAAAATATAGCCATAGTCTTTGCAAAAGGCTACTGAAAGTTTACAGACAACCACAAAACACCAGATAATGCTTGTCCATAATTAGACATTAGTTGTAGATGCAGCATTACAAAAAATTAAAAACACATATGGTGTGAATATTTTGAGTATAAAATTTACCACAGCAAGATAGTATGTAGTTGTTACCAGTGCTTCCTGTTGTACTGGGTGCATATGTTGTTATGTCACTCTGAGATGAAAAGCAGGAATACATATTTAACTAATCATAGCATTGACTACCTTGGTTGCAGGCAAAAGCATAGTAAGTATGCTTCACACAGGGTGGGTCTCTTATGCGAAAGGGAAAGATAGGGAATATCAAAAACTACAAATTAAAACACATCACAGTATTTCCCTCGGCGGTGTCTAAATCCCTTGGGACCAAAGAACCATGTATGTTGAAGGATTGTTTTAGACTATCCCACTGTTTAGGATTGGTCCATGGTCTACTGAAGTCAGCAAAAGACTCCTATTGGCTTCAAAATAAACTTCTTGTAATAAGATTATGAAGTCATGCTGCCCCAAATGACTAGAAAATTCATGTGATTATCTGAATTTCTCCAGACAATCTAGCAAGCCAGATACGATTTTCATTTGATGTCTACGAGGAAGGTTAGACAGCTAGCATTCAGTGACTGCCCCATATACTGGCTGGTATTATGATACTGTTTCCCTTGTTTGATTGTCATATCTAGCTATTGCCAAGAGTAATATATTTCGTTTATAAAATGGGAAATGGTGTCTGATTAACCATCAGTTGATTGTAGCGTACCTAGCATAAGGTCCTAGCCTCAAGGCACTGCTGTTTTGCAAAGAAAGAAGGACAGACTTCTTATACCTTTATCATAAAAAATGCTAAACACAAAAAGGTGACAGGAAAAAATTCATAAGGGAATGGGCAAGAAAGCATTCATCAATCAAAACTACTGTCATAACCCCCTCCCTCTTCACCACACACACTTCATGTGATAACACTTTTAGGACTAGCCAGCCATCTTCCACCCTAAAGAGTGCCCTTTCAATGGTCTAGAGTGACACAAATTGGTCTATGTTCTGTTGTAGTGTATACCCACGTGCAAAAGAGAGATGTGCCCTGACCAGAAACTGAATGAGATGGAGGGCATCACCCAGTGCCGGATTATGACATGTGGAGGCCCTAAACTATGTCCAGTTTAAGAGGCCCCATACAATAAAAATAATCCATGAAATCCATTAAAATGGATGTTCATGAAATTTTAAAATGAATCTTTGTTATATCTGCACAAATTTATTAACTCAATATGAATAATAACTGTGGAGCCATATGTATATTTTTGCCATATTAGAATGAAATTGTTCAGTTTTGGGGGTTTTTTTTCTTATTTAGTGGCCCCTCATATTGTGAGGCCCTAAACTGTAGCTTAAGTAGCTTAAGCCTAAATCTGGTATTGGCATCACCAGAGCCAGCACCTATAAGCCAGATCAAGGAAGGAAGGAAGGAATTTTTTCTATCTGACAAGGTTCTTCACTAAAATTGCACTGGCCCCACCTGAGCCTCCTGGCAATGGCAGGCAGAAGCTTTAGCACAGGGCTGCTTGGCCCAACTTTTCACGACACTGGGAACTGGGATATGGGGGGAAAGGTGCCCTACCCTTGCTGCAAGGCCACCACCCCACAGCTTGCTGGCTGTCTCCAGGGGAAGGGAGCTGGTCTGGGTCTGCATGGAAAGGGGGCTCCCTTCCTCCTCATCCCCAGTTTCTGGCACAGCAAAAAGCTAGGCCAGGCACCCCCACACTATAGCTCCTGGCTGCAGCTGTCAAGAGGCTGGGGCAGGGGGGAAAGGGTGTGCCTCTGCCATGTGGACTCAGCCTGGCCCCGTCACAAGACTCTGGGGTAGCAGAGGGCATTGCCTTGGCAGCCTCCTGGGAGGCATGCAGGAGCACCCCTAACCTGTGCAGGCAGGCAGAGAGCCCCCCACTCTTCTCAACAAATGGTGAATGTCTGTTTGATTCACTCCCGTTCGAACTTAAGAACTTTATGTACAGTGCAGTAGTTAGAGTGCTTCCTCCAGGGGCTTTTTGAATGTCTGTACTTAGCCATAATGATCAAAGGCAGTGGTGCTCAACCTCTGGTCTGCAGACCAGATCCAGCCCAAGAAGCCATGTCATCTGAATCACAGGGCTACCCACATGTCCAAAAATTTGGCAGTGGGAGACCAGTGGCAATTAATGCCACTGTTGCCAAATTTTCAAGCTCTGAGAGCCAGATTACATGATCCTATGCATAGGACTGGTGCCACGGGTGTGATCTGACACAGGGCCCGATTCCACATGTGGGGCAGGGGCTGTGGGGCCTGATCTGGAACACAAGGATCAGACTGCAGGCCTCATCAGACAGGAGGAGCAAGGGCCAAGGGGCCAATCTGACACATGTGGCCAGGGCCATGGGGCTTATCCAGTGAATGGGTCTGGGGTCACATGCTGGACCAGCCCCATGTGCTTAGAGACACTGCACCATAAGCCATCACTCCCCTCCAGTAAGGAGTGAAGTAGAAAGAGCAAGAGAAGGAGATGGCTGCCAATGCCAGAGGGAGGGGAAAAAGAGAGAGGGGAAAGGAGAGAGCAGAGAGGGCTATGGAGATTAGCAATATGGCTCAGGGCAGGGAAGGGGACATGCCATGCTGAGCTTCTTGCTACCAATCCATCATGACACAGGCTGGATCCAGCTTAGCATCACTGATAAAAGGCAAAGCTAGTGCAATGGCCCCTTCTCTTTCTGTTCTCTACAGCAACTGATCCCTGAGGACATTGGCCAAAAACTGTGGAACTCCTTGGTACCACAATGAGCTAGAAAACAATTCAAAAGACAAAGCATTTGGTGAGGTCAGTATAACAGTGGTGCAAAAAAATTATAATTGACTTCCTGGAAGCAAACACCAAGAATTAAGCTTGTGCAAGATAATATGCAGGGCGGTGAGAGGTTTGGTCTGTTAAGGTTACAATTGATGTGATTCACATTGTTTATATGCCAACTATAATCCCTTTTCATCAGACTGAAGCTAGGTTTTCTCCCACCCCTGTCTGATTTTTTGCTAAAGCAATTTTACTACTACCAGTACTAGAGTGTAACATCACAAACTCAAATGGGTAAGAAGAGGAAAGGGCTCATCAATGACAATGCTGAAATTTCTATTTGCTTTGGTAAATAAATCTGCCATAATAGGAAAGGAAAAAAGGAAAAGAGCCCCATGAATGCTGGTGACTTCAAATAGCCAGTTTCTAAATTTAGTCTACCTAAATGTGTGATGAAGCTTTATTTACCAGCTAAATAATCTGAAAAGTTATCCAATATTTAAAATAGAGTTCTTAATGACAATAGCAATACTGAAAGTGTTCTACACTGTCTTGCACAATGAAAAGAAAAAGATATTTGTGATGTTGTTTGATTAGCCAGAAAATATTTGAACATACTTTGTACACCATCAGAAAGAAGCAAAAAAATCTGCTGTCTTAGTTCTTTTTAAAGTAAAAAGTGCTTTGCTTGATTTTTACATGCAACCTGCTGCTTTGTTGTCAGCCTTTCTGCATGTGTTATATCATGGGGCGTGACAACATCATAAGACCCAATGTCCCTTTAGATTGAAGTAAAGTATTAAATTTTAGTAGCCAGAAAAAGGTGATATTTCAAAGGGCACACTACTATTGAGTTTTTGTGTGATAAGTCTCAAATTCTGAAATTCTGCATTTTATAGAGGAGCACAACTGCTGACTTAAAAAAATAATTTATAAGAAATGGCAAAGTACAAATGAACAAAGTTCTAAGTATTCTAGGTCCTGGGAAATTGCACCTTGCATTCTGAGACATTCCAAAGAGGAAACTATACACACACTGGGGGTGAGGGACTCCCACCTAGGGGTGATTGCTACCAGCCTTTCCAGCAGTCACGGTGGAGAAAAATGTGAAGCTGGCACTATCTGAGATCAATAGATGAAGAGATTTATACAAGGATTAGAAGTGGTAATATTTGTCCTAGTCATAGCAGCAAGGGTGCATAAAGCCTCTTTTAAAATTTGTGGTAGTTGGGTAAGGATAAATATATAGATCCCATCTTTAAGAAAGAGAAGGAAGATCCAGGGAACTACAGGCCAGTCAGTCTGGGTTGGATACCTGGACAAAACATGGAGCAAATCCTCAATTGAAGGGCCTTGAGGAGAACAAATATAATTAGGAACCATCAACATGGATTCACGAAGAGTGAATCATTACAAGGGCTCCTGCTTTTTTCTAATTAAAAAAAATCCTCAATTTTTGGATTAAAAAAGTAAACAAAACTCCACATTTTTCCATGATTAAAATGAAACACCATATATATAATGGCATTTCATTTTAGTCACAGAAAAATGTGAATCTTGGGTAACTTTTTTAATCCACAATTTAAAAAAAATTTTTTTTTTAATCAGAGAAAACCAGGAGCCCTGGTCATCACTGACCAACCTGGTTTCTTTCTATGATAAACTGACAATTTCTGTGAATGGGGGGAAGAAAGTGGATGTGATATACGTTGACATTTGCAAGGCTTTTGACACCGTCTCCAATGACATTTTTATTAACAAGCTAAAAAAATACAGACTATACAAAAGTATTATAAGGTGGACACTGAGTGGATCATCGTGCTCCATGTGCAGTCCTTGGTGGCTTAATCTCTAGTTGTGAGGAGCTATCACGTGGTTTTCCCTAGGGGTCTGTCCTGGGTCTGGTATTGTACATCTTTATTAATGATTTGGACAATGGGATTCAATGCATACTTAGCAAATCTTTGGATGAAGCCAAGTTAGGTAGAGTTGCAGACACTTGGGAGGGTAGGGCAAAGATCCAGAATGACCTGGATAGACTTGTACTTCCTGATACGTGTTAACCCCTGCATTTGTAGATGATGATGACCCTACAACATGCTTTTGTTCAACCTGCTATTTAGCTCAGCTGTGTCTTCTTCTATCTCAGATGCGTAAGGAAATGTACTATGATACCCAAAAACAACCCTACAGTTGGTCCTGTAAAAGATATCACCCACAAGAGTTCTTGCCTCTAGATAGACTGGAGAAATGGTCTGCAATCAACCAGAGGAAATTCAGCAAGGATAAATGCAAAGTTCTGTACTGGGGACAGAATAATTGCATGCACAGATATATATTGCAGAAAGACTGACAAGGCTACAGTACTGCAGAGAAGGACTATTGCAGCTAATGTACAATCCTCTAGTAATCACTTTTCTTAGCAGAACTGTGGTTTTCAGCTCTCTTGACATGGATGTTGTACTCATTCCCATTATCATTCTCTTAAGGTATATACAAATAAAATGTTTACACAGGTGTAATAATCCTGAATAAAAAAGGAGCAGACAGATAATACAGTCCCTTAGATTAGAGTAACTCCTCCCAGTCTGGTGAAAAATGATCTGAGAAAGAATTAGAGGTAAAATTCTACCCAAATTACACTGGTTCAGGTTTTATCTGTCTGTAGCCATTACAGAAGAGCCATTTACTAGATGAAAATAAAGTATTACCTGATCCTTTATTGCCTAGGGATAAGACACTGAAATAGCATGAGCTATCCTGGGATAGCTGCATGATTGTCCAGTCCTGATCCTTATTTATTTAAATCAATGTGCATAGCCATGTCCTTGCAAGACCATTATATCAACAATTATCTTTGTTCATTGAACTTTCTTTAAGTTCCAGTTTTTTAATCCTCCATTCATCACTCAATACATGCAGTATACCTGCACCTCTTTTTCTATATTATTAGTTCATTATCTTTACCCCCTGCATGCATGGTTTGGTTCCAAATCATTCCTGAAAAAACTGGAATATACAAATAACCCATAAGAAGATGGGAACATACACGGTGAATCTCACTCTAAAAGACTTAATTTTTAGTATGTTAGTTCTGGCTTCAGTTCAATGTTACCCCCTCTCCCCACCTCCACCCTTCTTGTACTAGAGAAAAAAAAAATGAATTCTGAGCACTGATGTCATGATATTGAAGGTTTTACCAGTAGAAATTAGATTTTCATTCAGACTTTATGTTGTAGGTTAGTATTTCTCAAACTTTAAAGTAGCAAGTACTCTCTAACTTCTGAAAAATTTAATAAGAACCCCAACACACTATTTTCCAGGGGGTTTTATATTTATAGACTAATGTGTGCCATATATTGGAAGAAGGGCTGTGTATATAGGGCATGATATGACAGATCCCTGATCTGGTGTGGGTAGGGTTGCCATCTTTTACACCAGGGGTGCACAACTCAACTATGTACCTAGGCTAGAGGTGATGTTGGCCAAAGCTAAGAGGGTTGAACCCAGTGCTGCTCAGAGCATGGCACGCCAAATTATTACTGGAGAATTTAAAGTGCTGTGTAATGCGCGGTGTGCCAATTTTTTGGCCATAGTTTTGAAGGGGTATATTCTTTATCATAGAAGAGGAAGGGGTGAGAGAGAGAGAGAGAGGAAAAGAGGGAGAGAGAGAGACAGGTTGGTTCTCTGTCTACCCCCTTCCCCCCCCCCCCACCTAGGCAGGATAAAGAAAGAAACTTATCTGCCTGTGACTGGGTTGGTGGGGAGTGTACAGGTATTTGTGTGCCTGACATCCCCCTCCTGCAGTAGCCTGTGGCCGGCTTGGGGAGCAGGGGTCAAGCAGCCAGATGCAAACCTGGTGGTCGGGGGGGAGCAGCAGCACCCCTTTATTATGGCAGTTTTAGGCACCTACATACCCCCTGCCTGTGTCTTGCATACTCCCGGGGGGGTATATAAACTATGCTGTAGGTTACCCAAATAGGACAGCATGAGGAGAACTGGTTTAGTGTTTTTAGGTCAGTAAAGAAAATTAGTTAGAAGAACAAAGATGGTGCTATCTGCAGTTTGCTTGGAGTATTCAACAAGCACAAAATATTTCACTATTCATTTTATCTGCACAAAAAAAGGACCCTCTTCTTCTGGAGTTAGACTGGGTTATCATAAAGAAAAAGTCACCTGCAAGCAGTTGCCAACTACACACAGCTGAAGTCCAGGAAACAGAGGACCCTGGTAGCCCTATGAGATTTCTTTTCCGGAGCCTTATCATTTAGCTCTCTCATTTGCTTCTCCATTCTTCTGCCTCTGTGAAAATATCCATTGGTATCAAGAATGCTTTAAAAAAACAAAAACAAAACAGTATAGAGAAGTTAGTAAGACTGTTGCAATTAAATATGTTTTTAAACTAGCAAAAGGCAGGATGCCAGAGAATGAAGCCAAACTTTCTGTCTGTTCTTACAGGACTAATGAGACATTAACAATAGTACATACCCATTGGTGATCATATTTCATTTGGTAATCCATTAGGGCCTTACATAGTCTCTGCTTTTTCCTATAAAACATAATACTTTAGAGGGAAGGAGGGAGAGATGCAGAAAGGGAAAGAATTTGTACTCACACTGTGTGCTGGCACAATAATGTTCTTCCTGCTGAACTAATGGCTGTTCATAGGGGTTTAGGTCAAAGAGTTTAATGAAGCTTAGCTCTGGATGTCTCAGTAACTTAGATTCTAAAACTTAACTACTTTAGTTTTAAAATACAAATGATGGTCTTAATAAGGATACACATTCCCAACTAGAATGAGAGAGTGAAATATATGATTGGAATGCTAAAATACAGTGCGTTGTTTTCCCAACCAGTGTATGATAGCAGTTCCACTTCCAAGGCAAGGGAAGGAGCTAGAGAGAGCGGTTCAGTGCGCTCATATTTGTCTTTCTATTTTAAAGCTATATTTCCTTTTAAAAGCTATACTTTTTAAACTGTATTTTCTTTTTAAAGACAATATGAACACATTTTTAAAAGAAAAATAAAGCAAAACACATATCCAACACTTTTGTTATATACAGAACTCATTAATGGGAGAAAATAGAAAGGAACTTCCCACTCTTATATGCGTTACTTCCAGGATGTAATATAAAATACCTTCCTTTCATGTAAGTAGAATGAGAAATCAGAGATCTCTTTCTCGGTTTCCTTTTTCAGACACTCCACTGATGGCTTCTACTGTCTCTTTAAAAAGTTTCCTCATAATGTAGAATTGACATTACAAACCAATCTATTTGATGATCCAGATTTCTCTGCCAACATAAATCTGCCACTTCTGTCTGATTTTATTGCATATTGAAGTTCCTTTATTCTTGTCTTACAGCTGCAGCTAGGTTCCCTAAATACGTTTAGGTTCATAATTAAATTAACTATGCTTTTCAGGGGAATGGAAGCATCTCCATGGCTCTTTCAAATAAGGATACTGGATGCTCTATCTACTCTGAAATTAAAAAAATACTTTTTCATAGCTTTCTGTCTTTTTCTGGAGTGGAATCTGAAGATCTGGAATCATTTGTTCATCAAAATTATAGAAACAAAAATTATGAATATAAAGAACCGTAGCTTTTGTTTCAGAGGAAGGGAAAAATCAATCATGCCTCTGCCCAATTTGTTACTGAAAGTTTATATTAAAAAATACTGTGCAGGAAAAAAAGGAAAAACTGGATTAATCTGGATAAATTAAACTTTTCCAATATCCTGGTGTGGAGGAGTTGGGAGAAGGGGACTTAATTTCCCATTATACTGCATTTGGTGTGCACTGCTGAACCTTTGTAATATTGGTGGAACCTGGATGCTAGTCCTTACTACCCTTTGGAGGTGATCATCCCATTGCACAAAGTAAGCCTCATTGCAGCACTGCTTTCTGGTTTTATGAACTAAACTGAAAGCTCCTGATGGCTGTGGCTGAGCCAGAACAAGGCATAGTAAGCAGAACAGCAGCACTGTGCTGATTCTCCACCTGGATGCCTGAGTTGGTGTAAGAAAGTGCCTGGCATATATTAGAGGAGCCATGAAAGCCCAGTTATGAACAAAGCTAATATATGGACTTCATAAGAGCCTTTAAAGTACCATGCCCCCCGCTTTTACCACTCCACTGATTTCCCTGGTGGGAGGTGCTGCCTGTTTTCCAGCTCACCCTCCCAAGCCTCCTCTTTTGCAGAAAAAGCACTGCCTGGCACAAAAACAAGGAGAATGTCTCTCTGCCAGTGTATGAGATTGAGGGCTGCCTGAGCAGGATGCTTTTGCCAGGGCACAGCATCTGAAAGTCACCAAGGGCTTGTGCAGGCAGGAGATGTGAGAAAGAGGAAATAGTGACAGCTGAGGAGATTATTAGCTGGAGCCCCTCAACATCTAGCTAGTGCTTGTCAGGGTCTATGTAGGCTAATACATGAGTACTGTGCTAGTGTAGGTTGGAGGTAATTTTGGAGTGCCTGTAGCGCAAGAGTGAAAGATTTTCCAGTGAGGCATTTTTCCTCTGCGGATCTATTCAGCATTTGCTTTGGGAGCCTCTGTGCCTATTTTCACATGCAGCCACCTGAGATCCTTTCTCGCCTTGTGCTACTCTCTAAATTCCCCAAGCAGCTGTGACAGGACCAGAGATTACAATGCCCCTGTGAGCTGCTGAAAAGACAAAGAAACTGATTCTCCTCTCGTTTACACTGGTGTAAATTGGGAGCATTGTCATTCAAGTTAATGGGGTTACACTGGTATAAACCTAAAGTAAATGAGAAGAAAATCGGGTACAAAAGAATGAACAGAGGGCAGTGGGAGTATGGTTGTAAAGCCCATCCCTTTAGCTTTTCCCAGGACTCCTGTCTGCCGTTGTGAATTTCTGATGTAAAAGCCACTGGAGAATCAGTATTTTGTAACTTGAAATTATCCACAGAATTGCAGCTGCAGGGCTCACTTAATATACACACAACTGAGACTCAAGCCTGTGCTTCAGTAGGAAGCTGCAGAAACAGCCTTATGCTACATTTTGTTACTGTCAGATAACAAGGTACTAGAGAAGCAGAATCTAGCCCTTAGAGAGGGAATTGTCTATCACTGCTATACAATTTGTTGTTATTTTGAAAGGACTAGAAAGCATGGTAGGTGCTTTAGAAGTATATGAGATCACCCCCAAATGGTTTAAATCTAAATAGATAGCAAATTAATTAAAAAAAAATAGCTAAGGGACAGAAAAGAGATCAACATATGAGCAATGTGACTGAGGTAACGTTTTGCATTACTCCTGTTAAGCTACATTTATTTCTCCACCTTACTTCCTCTTCAGCCCTTCTGACCTTTCTGTCTTCCTACTGCCTGCAGCTCTGGAGGGACTTCGAACCTGAGTCTCAGCTGGTTTGCAAATAAGTTGGTTGGGTCATTTGGATCTTTGTCTTGCCTTCACCTAGAGTGCTTGGTTCTGTGATTTTTTTTTTTTTCTGCTTGGTTTGTTATAATATATAATTAATAGACACATTCTTCTTGCAGATGAGTTGCTCTATTTTGGCATTATGCACAAAAGTAAATTTCTGTGCGTAAATTTAGCACTGAGGCTACACAAGGTATCACAGTTGAGATTTCACTAAGAAGCAACATACTGGGTAGAATACAGCACTGAAAATTTCCATGGTAAAAGGAAATGAGAAAGATGATAAAAGCTTTGGCGATCTCAGTGGTTATCAGCTTGTTCATGTGCGTAATTACTTCATACAATGCTCTAACCCTCTATGGCCTAACCACATTGAGAGGAACATTGCATTTTAAAGCAACAAAAATGTCTGGTGTGTAGGTCTGGCAGTGGCATTCACTTTTTCTCAAAAGCTAGAAGTAAATTAAGAGAAAAATAGTTACAAGAAGAAGAAAGGAAAAACAGGAAAAGAAAAACAAACACCCAGAAAAATGTTGTCTCTAATGCAAAAAAAAGATATGGTGAAAAAGTAGTAAGCAATGCAAAACACCAGTAGTATACACAAGCCAAGTGGTATGAAAATGGGGGGGATCAAGTAACTCACTGTGGAGGAAACCATTAAAAAGTGAAAGCAATCAATTTAATTTATCACATTAAACCAATGCAACAAAGCCATTGCCAAATTTAATACTACTATTTTACAGTACAGTGGGAAAATGAAGACTTTTTTTTTAAGCAGAGAGCTTACAAGTTGTATTCTCAGAGCACTTACATCAGGTGGTAGTGTGTTAGAAAGGCAGGCTCTGTAATGATATTGATTGGGTCCAAGGCCATATTAGAGATGAAGACAAGTCTCAGGAGAGAGGTGGTTGTCACCTTGACCTTGGGTCAGAGCTAGACCACTGACCCCTGACACCCCGAACTTTTACACCAGATCGTGGTATCTTTCATGCCTACAGAGTAAGTCAGCAAGGGACACGTGTCTATGTGGCTCTTGCCAAATCAGAATTGACTGGCCTGTAGGAAGCTGGAGAGCAGCGGGAAATGTGGGTTAAAGTATGTCAATAATGTTTCACAAGAACAATTTCTCCCAAGAATTGTAGCTGTTGGAATGTTTTGACATTTATTCGGTAGAGAAATGTAGCATGTTTTGTGAAGCACTTCAAGAGAGCTGCTGCTAACTGCTGTGGTGTATTGATCTTTCTGTTAAATTGCATGGGCACACTTGGGAGATCATTGAGATTCAGGCAACAGGACAGAAAGGATCGGCTGCACCCGATGGTCACTAATGGTAATTGGTTTCGATCCTTGCACTTGAAGAAGCCATGATTTACTCGGTTCACAGATGAATTGTAGACACTAAATATTTTGAAAAGAAAATATACGGTGATTTCTTTTTTCATGTCATTTACAAGTTTTATTACCTCCACTTCTGAATGTTTCCTATAAAGTATATAAATCCACAATGCTGCATATAAAACCATGTAGTTCTAAGGAGCTCTTCCCTAATCTGTGAGGTTAGTATTTAGTGGAATTCAAATGTATTATCTGATGTTGGTATAAATTAATTAATTAAATAATACCCATAATTTTAAGGAGGCTTTAAAAAATCCAGCAGCCTCAGTGCCTCCCCACTACCAAGGTACATTTTTTCTGCATCATTATTTACATTCTTTGCTGTGCTCTGCTTAGAGATACACCTTCTGTGGTCTTTTTGTTATAAAGAGAGAGGTATTATACTGAAGCTAATTATAAAAGAGGATTTATATAGTCAGGTACAGTATATGGATTATTAACCATAGATGCTGGAGCAAAGCATAGTAGATTAAAACCCTTATATAAATGAGGACTATTTCCTAAAAACAAATACAATACCAAGAATTCAAAACCTGCACCATGCAGATTTTATAGGACTTCTATAACTTTGTAGTCTATACAAGTTATTTTTCTGAATATATGTACATAATTGCATGAAGGCAGATACATACAGTAAATGACTTCTGCTCAATAAAAACGAATATGCGTGGTTATTTTCTGGGAAAAAAACCTAATACATTTATTTTAATGTCATTCTAATATATATGGTCTTTATTGTTCAAAATATATTCCTAGAGTTTTTTAAAGGATGAGAGGCTCCTGGGGTTATCATCTGGTTTTGTTTTTTTAGTGGAGGACACTGTATTTCTTACAAAACAGCAGAGGAATATTTTCAACAATCTTGTATAAAGTGTCCATTAAATCCATTTGGTTCTTTGACAAGTAGAAAGTAACACAATTTTTAAATAAGGTCACATTTAGTTTGTTTATTTACTGGGATCAAATATATAAGTATTGAGGGGTTTCCTGTTAAGATGGCTATAAATATATTTGTAATTTCAATCACAGTAAATCACTCATCATAAAATTTGAATCACTGAGAACTGCAATGGAGAAAATACTGATGCCTAAATGCCAGTACTCCTCCGGTATAATAGGTGTATGGTATCTGTGATTGTTACATATGGCTCAAATTTCTGAAATATTTACAAATGTTAGATAATGACAACTGCAAGAGAAAATCTAGAAAACAGATGGTATACAGGAGATAGCCCAAGGCAATCAGTGATGAGGTCAGATCTATACAGTATGTGTGCTTTACATGAAAAAACCTCTACTAAAATGTCTTTACGCATGGTGTAGGCTTTGGGATATAGCAGGTATTCACTAGGGGAAGGTAAGGATTATTTACTAGGATCAGTAAGAGGGAATTCAATATTAAAACCGACAAAGGTTATCATCTATCACACATTAAATTTACCGTAGTTGTTTGACAACTCTCACAGCAACAGATTCTATCCTTAACAATTCAAAGCAATCTTTCAGATTAAAGTTCATGTGATCACTTTAAAGAACAGTTCAGTGTTAATCAAGCAATATTGCTTCAGGCATCATGTTTGTCTTTCACTTCAGGCTATTTGGTAGATTGCAGAAAATGCCAAGTCCACTGACTGCCTGCACTGGGCTGTATGTGTGTTGTGTAGAAAATAATAGAGAGCATAATGGAGAGGGTGGAGCTTGATTGGAGTGATTCTGCATGAGGAATAATGCTTTACCTGCTGTATATGGAGATGTCCCTTGAAGGTGGAGGGTGAATTATTGTATAGCCCATCTAACTATGTGTTTGGGGCAGTAATTGTGTTTTATAGAGTTTATTAGTGAATAATGTGCCCTTAAAAATTCCTGAATATATGTGTACCTAATTGTAGGATTACTCAGGGTGAGCAGTTACTCACTGTGGATGTATCTATATTGTTTCCCTGCAATGTACCTCAATGAAACCTGGCTGCCACTCATTCTTTCTGAGTGTACACTAATTCCCAAAAATGAGGCAATGTAGCATGTGCCTAGCATTGTTCTCAGGCTGTCGGTATCAGGTGTTCTTACTGGTACACACCCAGCATTATTCCAAGACAACTGCATTGCCTCAGTTCCACAATTTGTTGCCCACAGTGCTCGAGTCAGTGGGCAGGATCTGCTGTACAGCACATGGTTCCTGAGAACAATATAGAAGTGGAGTAGATACAGAATCATAGAATCAGAAACTTAGAGTTGGAGTAGACCTCAGGAGGTCATTTAATCCAACCCCCGGCTCAAAGCAGGACCACCCCCCAACTAGGTCGTTCCAGGCAGACATGCCCTATGAGTAAAGGCAGTGCTCCTTGGAGCAGACACAGCCTTTTTGTTCTATGTACACTGTGAGGTCCTGTTAGAGTAATAATAGTAATACTAACCTAGAGAGAAACGGCCAAAGTAGTACCGCTTATTATGCATGCCTCTGGGACTCTGGCCCAAATCCTGAAAGGTCATCTTATTGCTTTGGACATTTCCATCAACGTCCAGAGTCTTTAAAAAGGCTGTTAATCTGAAGATATCTGCCACGTGACAACAGCATTTCCACTTCTAAGGATCTGAGCTCAGGATGAAGAATTACCGGATCACAGACAGCAGCATCGGTTTCTGAGATTGTGATACGAATTATTACTTCTAATAGCAACAATTACCCCCACCTAGAGGTATATCATGCAGTTGATCCTTAAGCAGAATTCTTTCTTGACTCTAAAAGAGAGTTCTGCATAAAAAGAAACAAATAAGCCTTTTTAGTATCTTAATAAAATCAAATCCCCTTGATGTCTGAACAAGGACATCTCTGCAAGGTTTCCTTTCCAGATATGTCTGTGTAGAAGTTTATTTTGATCACCATAAGGAGTGGAGTAGACCATTAATTCCAGATGGTCTGCACTGCCTCCTCCCACTCTATCTCTAAGAACTAGAATTTCCCTTGGCCTAAAGGCAAGCATTTTTCTTTTTAAAAAAAGGGCTTTTCCCTTTTAATCAGAAAAAGCAAAATTGCTAAAGTAGAAAAGATTTGCTGGGAAGGGTCTGTTGGATTCAATCTTCTGATTTAAAAAAATGGGAGAAATCATTAAATGAAAAGCAATAATTTAAAGAGCTTTGGTTTGGGTTCAGAATGGATTTACATTTAGACATGTGAATATCACTTTTTTAGAAAAGGTCAAAATCTAAACACTTTTTTAAGTATTGAAAAAAAAATCTCTTTGATTAATCCTATCTTTTTTCTTAATATTATAAGTTTCTAAACTTTTTCCAAGATCTTGACTCCTTATCTCAATTAATGATGTGAAGAAAATTCCAAATCTTGAAAACTTTTCTGGGCAGGAAAACAGTTCACTGCTCAGTTCTATCTGCCCCCAAAAGAACAAGGCAGATTTCACTGGGGAAAAAAACACTAAATATTGTGTTTCCTCCTGTCCTCGGTCAAGCCAGAGAAGGCATTGGACATTTTCCCAAAACTTCCCCTCTTTGCCCTAGTCCTCCTCTGCTACCTATGCCCATGAAGATATGGATTCACCAGGGGCTCTAGAAGAGGAGGATGTTACTGCAGGATAGGATGCCTGAAAATGTGTATACTGAAGTTTGGGGTTACTAAGAGCAAAGGGCTACTTGCTGCAGGCATATTTATACCGCTTCCATGCATGCTGGAGTACCTCAATGAAGCATGAAGAAGAATGACTTACAACATCTTCAGCTAATTTTAGCTATTCATTTGAGATTTGGAAAGCAGTTTATGTATCTCATAAAATTATGTATCACCTACTTACTAACTAAACTTGTGGGGTTTTTTTCTCTTGGGTTTACCCCAATATTTAGATTTACTCAAGTGAGGCATATTGACTGGAAATTTACTGATAACATGCAATTAACAAATACTACCATTTTACCTGATTTTTCTATATCCATCAAAAGTAAGCAAGGGAATCTGCTAGACTAATATTCAAAATGTCCTAAATCCCATCCTAGTTGTAGTTAAATTAAGGTTAAGCTATTTTTAATATACTAATTGGTTTCTTTTGGTTTTAATGATTCTTATATTTTTTCTCTCTGACTTAAGGTCAAATTCAGTTGCTGGTGGCAGGAAATTTAGATTATGATGATAGTACTGTCCTGTTGTTACCTGGTGATCTTAGGCCCCTGGCAGAGATGCAAGTGAAGGCATGATGGGATTTAATGTGGGATCCCTACAGTCGCATTTCCTGCAATACCACAAGTGCATGGCAGGAGGAGGTCTGATTTTGAGATCTAGAATCAGATCCATCACACATTATTACTGGCACGGGGGAGCCTGGGATCACAATCCTGGGTTCCCTCTCCACTGGGAAGTAACGGGCCCCTGTGTAAGGCTCCTGTGCTGCAGCCTGGGTCAGCTCTGTAAAGCTCAGGCAGGCTTCTGCCCTACAGCCCTTGTTAAGTGCACCGACCCAGTTGTAGGCCCTATTGGAGCATTGATCAATATATACCGGTCACATAAAAGCTTTGCTAAACCATTGGCCACAGTAGGCTTCACTAGAAAACCTGACTGAGGCATGAACTCCTCACATAAACAAAACTTGTCAGGCTCACATGCCAAGAGATGGGTGGGAGAGATGATGGTACAAGGTAGGATAGTCCAGTACCAGGATGATAAGTCTGGAATGGGAACATCTGGGTCAGAAATTGAAACAAGCCCATGCTACAGGATGGTTTGAGATATTCAAGATACAAATGGAATGCAATATGTAATTTGTGTTGATCATTGTATAAAAGGAGGACTGGAAAGCAAGGAAACTCCACAGTGGCCTGGGAGAGTCTGCGTGGTGCTGGGCTGACTACCCTGTCACAGGTACAAATGTCTTGGCTCCTGTGTACTTGTTAGGCCAAAACATATTGTGCTCGTAGACAATAAACCTGGCTGAATCTTTGCCACTGAACTGAGCTTGTGGTCATTCTTTTAGTCAAGACTGGGATCTCCTGGCTGCAACTTGTCAACCCTGAAGTTCCTGAGATTTCAACACTGATGACACATCAATAGCACCCAACAAGGACAAAAGTAATGACACCACTGATAACCCCGGACAACACCAGTTATTACTAATCGTGGACAGCTGATCCCCAGCCCCTTCATCTGGTTGGTTCTGGATCTGCATTTAAGGAACCACTCTAGTGCCTGAGCCTTGCTACACAACACTCCAATCTCTGAGTAGCTCCTGTTTCAACAACGTCTCTGGCTTCCCTGCTTCCTCACCCTGCCTTTAGTTTGCTCCTGGATTTCAGCTTTTGAATTTTGCTGCAGACCTGTTTCCTGACTCCTGACCCTGGCTTGGCTTGCTCTTGGACTTCACCTGGTGGGTTATCCTTCAGGCTTGATAACTAGGTTTCCGATTCTTGGCTCCTGACCCTGGCTTGGCATTATGGCTTCTGACTTACGGGTTCTTACCCATATTTATGCACCCCCCAGCTCCATGACCCACTAGGCTGCTAGACTTGTGGACCTTGACATTCCACAGTTGGGAGTCCCCTCAGTTGACATGGCTTCCAGCCACAGTAGTGCACCATGGCACTGCCAGGCTCACTACAGAGTCAATGTAAGCATTCTCCAAAAAAACAAAGAGTTTTTATGTTCATAGTGTTTTCTAATTATGGAAAATTCTGAAGAGTTTGATATTTATACTCATGGGCTGTGTACTCACCAGAGATTTGATTTAAACTTTCCCATGTACAATAGCATCAGAGAGTAAAAAAAAAAAAAAAAAAAAAAAAGCATGCAAAGGGAGGAAAAAGGAAGAGCAAATTACTCATTCTACCTCTCTTTCATCTGCCCCCTAATCGTCATCCTGTATCATGGTGTGGTGACAGATGTCTATAGTTTTTATTTTACTTTGATACACTAATTCCTTCTAATAATGATAAAGTATTCATGATTAGCAGTACTGTGTTATCAAGGCCATGAAGTTCTTCTGTGACCACTGTTGAATTTTTGTTCTTGTTATATAAGGACTCTGTAAAACCAAAAAAAACCCCCTTCAATCCCCAGAAATGGTTCCTTTTTTTTCCCCCTACACCTGGTTTTTCAGTAAGCTGAGTCTCCATGTGTTCATACTATGAATCCTCATCCAACAAATGAAATCATTTAACAATGCTATAATTTAGTATATTACATATGTTATGCTATCAGTAAAATACTGACTCTCCATGTTCCAAGCACCCAGCATAGCTGGTGGTGGTATTTTCACATCTTTCCATATGTTTTCAGTAATAACCCTTTACTTCAAGTTAGTAGATATCTTCTTGTCCAGTAGTTAGCAAAAGGCAACATTTTACTGACAGATTTTCTCATAAAAGCTACATGACAAGATTCACAGACTGTTCCAGAGAGGCATGGTATAAAGTTAGCTTTATACCACCTTTGCGCTTCTCTAATTCCCAACACCACTAGGGATTAGTCAACCTCCAGACTGAGAAGTTTCCAGGCCATTCTAATTTACAGCTCCTGGCAACAGTCTCTAAGACTGTGGGCTGTGAGCAATGTCACTGCTGAGCTCTCTGTATGTACAATTCATGTATTTGACAAAATTTCATCCCCAGTCACTTCCTTTATTGTTGATTTTGGTTGTTGGCTTCATTTTATTTAAGATTGGCAACCATTGACTACATTTAGTTGTGTGTGTGGGTGTGTATATATGTGTATATATACATACATATATGTATATGTATCATACATACATACATATATGAGAGAGAGATCTTATTCCTTATTCCTTCAGGTTGCATAGACTAAACACTGTTTTAATAAAATAAACCAAATAAAACTGATGATAGTCCTTTTGACAGCAGTCACCCATGTTTATACATAACTGACATGGTGTGAAGAGTTTGCCTTTGGGTTGGGTTGGGTTTTACCTTGTTAGTCAGATCCCCATTAAATAATCATTTTAACACCGGGAAGTAACTGACAATGAAACACTGGACACTGGATGTAAATTTAGCATCACTGGGCAATATTTAAAATTTCTTAGTATTATTACAAGGGCCACTAACATGGCCTTTAGCTTTCTGTACATTCACAAAAATGGTCCCACTTGTACATGTAAAACATCTAAGTACCCCATCAGGCAAAATTTAGGCTAAATGTATGTGAAACTGGCTTAGCTGAATAAATCAGAACAAGGCACGTGAGCAAGTTCCTGTCTGTTCATGGATAGTCCTAAAGCATAAAAAGAAATTAGATTCATCCTAAACTTTTTTAATGTGAAATTATTGTTCGACTTTAGAAATGCCAGGGACTGTTTGGTGACATTTTCAGAAGTGGTCATCATAGAAACTTTTACATGTGCTCCAGGGATGGGTGGGGTGGCACTTTTATTGAAGTTCTGCTACGTCTCCTATATCAGCATCCCTACACTTAAAAATGGCAGTGGGGGCGCTTGAGCTAAAGCTTTAGTTCAAGCATACCCACTGCCATTTGTAAGTGTGGGGATGCTGATACACAAGATGCCAGAGGCTGCTGGAGCACAGCAATCACCATGCTTTAGCAGACTCAATTACTCAAGTAATCAAGTCTGCTCCAATGCACTGGAATTCCAGTGCATCGGAGCAGCCTCCACACTCATGTATAGGTACCCCATTAAACTAATTCTGCTAAAGCAATAGTAAAACTCCCACTGCTGAGAGCTTTTGGTAAATAAAGTATCACTAGCCTGTGGTAAGATTCTCACAACACGGTTCATCAAGCTACAGTTCTTACTTGGACTATAGGCCAGTATAGGTGGAAAGGTGCCAAGATGTTAATAGTATTGGATTTTTTTTTTAGAAGAAAAATTGAGGATAAAAGAGAATACAGTTCAAAGGGAAGGACATGCTGACTTTGATGTTTCCCACAGGTGCAGATCCATTCACAATGATGGGCCTTTCTGAAGGGTTTCTGTAATATTTAGACTGCTAGCATCACTCTTTTTCAACTGAAACTCTTCAGTTTCAAATATAGCATCTTCACCCCACTTTTATATTTCTTTCAAGAACGGGATTTTCAGATGCATCAGTTCAGCTAATCATTCTCCTTTTTATACTTGTTGAGTCAAATGGAGAGGTGTTGTTGTATAATTTATATATTGGTAATGGATGTAAAGGTGACTAAACAAGGGAGCCAAAGTTAGTGTGATTCATATGTAACAAAGGATATAAAAAGCAGGTGTAACAAGGGAGTGTTAGAAAATGTAGTTATGCAGCCCGCCACTTCTCTCTTTCATGCATTCATATGCACATGCACACACACACATATATATCCTATAAAATACACCATTTTTTTACCCCTCTCTATTCAAATTATAGCCTTAAGCCCATGGTTCAGAGGCTGTCTAAATTAATTCTCGTCTTACACATGCTGACTGACATGTTCCACAAGCTTACACATTGCTAATGCTGGCCAAGAACTGTCTGTTTTTTTTAAAAAATGGGCTAAAAATTGGGGTAAAGGGGAATTAAAGGAAATATTTCCCCCAAAGTTTCCATTTTTGCAGAAAATATAATATTTTTCATGGAAAGAGTTCTGCCAGAAGTTCTGAAAGATCTATGGAAATATTTAGCAAAGGTTTGTTTTCTTTTTCAATTTCATCAGATATGTCTGATCTCCTGAACACATCAATTCTGGTGTAATCAGTTACTCCTATTTATACCATTATTAACCCTGCTCTTTCTCTACCTAACACCAGGGGCAATGCATAGGGGTGCACGTGCACCCCCTGCACCCCTTGCAAAAAGGTGTGACCACCCTGCCGCCAACATCACCGCTGGCGTCTGCAGGCAGTCCACGATCACCCCAGCTGCCGCCACCGCTGTCGACAGCGCCTGATGGTGGTCGTCGACCCCTGGCCGGTGCTTGCCACCCCCTGCCCCCTGACGCTGACAGTGCCAGAGGCTTCTGTGGGAGCTCCACCCTTACTGACACTGGGCTCCCACTGCCATGCTCCTGCTGCTGCCAGCGCAGCCGTGCCCCCTCAGCCACCAGGGGCACGTGCCATTCATGCTGGCTGCATTTTAGTAGCATAATACAAAATAAAGCCCACCACCAATGTATTTATAAACAAAGTCAAAAGAATAATGACCAACAGCACTGTAAGGTGGATTCTGCCATTCTTGCTTATTCTGAGTAATGCAGAATGCAGTCCAACTGATTTTGATGCCCAAGTAGGCTATTGTCTACAAAAATTTATGTCTCTCTGAACAAGTTAGTCTCTAAAGCTGTGTCCCCATGAGCAGGAACGTGCTTTTCCCCAGGGGCAAGCAGCAGCAGCACAATCCCTGGGAAACGCCCGTGCATGCGTGCTCTGGTGCACAGCACATTTCCCTTAGTGGGCTAGAGGAGCCCAGGTGCTGGCCCTAGTAACCTTATCTGGGGTCTTGAGGGCCTTTGGGGACTGCAGCCATGGCAATGCACCAGCGTGGAGCCCAGCCAGCAGTTGGAGTGGTTTTTTAAGGCATGGATTTGACATTGACACTGGGATCTTCCTGTGTTAACCTCTGTGCCTCCCCCACACTGCAAATTAGTAGCACAGGGAACACCTGCATGTGCGACGTGTGAAGTGTGCAGTGCTACAGATGGGTCTGTGGCGCCACATACCACGTGTCTGCACTTGTCTGGACATACCCTAAGGTGTCATCCTGCCTTGTCTTCTGCCTGACTGCAGACTAACACTGCTAACTACCTCTCACCACTCACCTCCAGCCCTAGATAAACAGAATCAGACTAACAGGAGTACGTTACAAAGCTGGTACCAAACATAATTGTGCCAGTGTTACCTTGCAAAGCCCAGCTGATTTTGCTTTTTTTAAATCTTGTTTATTTCCCTATTATATTAAATTATGTGCTCTTTGGCACAGAGATCATCTTTCTATTACTGATTCATTTCAATTTCTAAATGCTACTTCAGTACAAGTAAATAGTAATACTGCTACATTAAACAAATAATGGATTCTAGTTATACCAAAGCTCAACTGTAACTACCACACTGCAGCAGAGAATGAAGTGCTCCTTCTATTACCTCTACACTTAAGTGCCTGAGAGAATAGTCTCTCAGGTACTTTGCTCCACACTGATAGAATTCATGAAAGCATCCCATAAGACTTTCTTTATGGGCACCTTGATACAGCACTGCAGGATTTCAGGACAGAAGAATCCAACGATACTATTAATACGCATCCCAATATAGCAAGAGATACTGCTTTTCATTTTACCCCAGTAAAATCTTGGGGTGTTAAACAATATAATAAAACAAAACAATAGGATTACAACACTGTCTCAATACAATCATATAAATACAAAAAAAGGAAAATTCTGTTCCTTCTTTTTCATTTTAAATTGAATGTGGGCAAGTAACTGAGACCAAGGAATGCAATGCCTTCCAGCTGAGAGGATTTTACACTTTTCACCGAGAAGCAGTTTTAATTTGGTCATGGACTCTTGAAATTGCTATCTTATAGCTAACAAAATGTTTCAAATATAATAGATGTCTTTAGTTAATTAACAGTTGAGCTACATTGCAGTTGCATTCATTGAAGTAAAATGGAAAATACTTTTAATCAAATCAGTGAATATTCAGTCTGTCAATTTTGTGAAATCTGTGAAGACAAGTCTTATAAAAACATGGGGCAACTTTGATACGTCTTGGAAATAAGAGGAAGTCAGAGTTGATTAAACCATTATCCCAGAAATGTCCTGTTGCAGTGACTGTTCTCTAGAATTTGGGGGTTGGGGACAATGCAGACAAGTTTAAAATTTAAGCTCATGCCCTTTCAAAAGACCTTATAGAACAGTTTGAAAGCAAGCTTTGTCTGGATGCGTATTTTAGTCAGGGCTGACAATAATTGAGGAGTTAGGGATATGAAACATAATTTTCATACCCTTGCCCCATAAACTGCTGTCCATCCTGACAAAAGTGATATTAGACTTTCACTTGTGGACTCAAAAGTTAAATAAAAAAAAACCACCCATAGGTATCTTCCTAGTTTTACCTGAAATATGGAAGTTGCATATATTATATTAAATCTCTGAACCATTCCTAGTGGGTAGGGCTTTGGAGGCCTGTGTGATCTTTCACCATACCAATATCTATTCGTAAACATGGAAAATGAGAAGGCCTACCTAGAGGAGAGAGAAACTTGATTTCCTTTGCATTTTGGGCAACTACCATAGGTTAGGACTCAGACTGAACAGCATGGCACTCCACAAATAGTGCCATTGGCTTTGAGGAGGAGGGTATTCTTTAAAGTGACTCAGAAAATCAGATGCTGGCTTATGCTATTTGATGGTTCAGCTGAAACCCCCCAGTGATTTTAACTTTAAATTCTTAAGAAATTAGGAACTCAAAAAATGAAGGGGAGAGAACTCCCCCCCCCCCCCCCCAAGTATTACTACAACTGTTATCCTAGCCAGCTAAAGTCTGAAACTTGATCTTTGACAGAAAGTACTTCCAGTAACTGGCATCAGGGAAGGGATGGCAATTATTTGTTGAATTACTTAAAATGGTTAAAAGTCACAAAGATTAATTTACCCCATCCTCAGGAATGGTACATAGAACCTGGGATGGAATATATGGAATTTTTAACTTATATCCACTTTAACAAGTCCACTAGTGTAAGATAAGTCAAGGACCTAAATTCCCAGACTCATTAGGTCAATTAGTTAGCTATATAGAGTATTACAAGGGAGAAATAAGTTCAGGTGTGTTTACAAGATATGGTTTACAGACTTCACAGAGCATTCATTTCTCAGCTGTGTGTATCATTAGTTTATGTCAGTTAGTCACATGCTCTATTACAACCTTTATTAAACAATAACAGAATCATAAAACAAACATGAAAAGCCATTTCCAACAATTATGGCCTCCATAAGGGTGTTATGCTACCTACTGGTAAAAAACTGAAATAGGAAATCTTCTTAGCTCCTTACTTCATTATTATAGCCGTAATAACCTTTATTTGCAACACACCACAGTATAATATTGAAATATTTGGGTTTTGATGACAGTATTTAAGTGAGTATGACATGTATAGTTAAAGGCTTTACACTATTGGTACACTGTTACAGCCAAGAAGAAAATGAGAATGGATAGCAATGCCTTATTTACTATTCACCATTTAGGTAGCCCAAACCCACTGACTACATTAATACATTCTAGTATTGCTAATAGGATTTCCTTTGGAAAGTTCCACTTTTTCCTACTGATAGTATTATAACTGAATTTAAATGGCTATAGATCAGGAAGCAAAATAGAAGCAGTTTGTCTGGATTTGATCCAAACCTTTAAAATCCAGTTATACACACGTTTTCTCCCTTGTGTTCATAAAGAGCTACAAGTTGATAAACATCACCTACCTAGCACAGATCAGCCATTTTCCAGGCCATATACCTGAGAAAAGTACAATTCACAAGCCAAGTACAGCAGGTATTTTAGTTCATAAAATGGAATATGTCTCTCCAATCTCCTCTAATCAGAAATGAAAAAGATCCCTTGCTATATGAATTAAGTTTATTCCCATATGGTAGTTGATCGGTAAAGTGATAAACTTATGTAACTTCAACAGTTTGGCTTTTTTATGGAAGAGGTTCTGGTCACTTTCATGAGGAAGCAATATGCCTCATGCAGTATAGTTTCCCCAGCCTTAAATCTCTCCTACAATTTCAAACATCAAATGTTCATGTTGGGATTGCAAAAGATACATAAAAACATATATATAAGATGCTTGGGGCTTACATTCTGCACCGAACATTATTTCCAAGCTGCCTAAGCCATCTCTCTCTCTCTCCCTCTCTCTCTCTCTCTCTCTCTCTACTTGCTTGTTCACAAAATCTAATAGACAAAGCAGATAGAGGTATCTCCTTTTTTGGCACCCTCAGCATATGCCTGATAAAAAGATGTTTAAGAGGAAGCTGACTAAGCCAGTTATTTTTAACAACAAAACTACCATTGGACATTTCTGTGCCTGTCGTGTTATCTAGGGCTTTAAGCTAACTGGAAATATCAATTTCCATGTACTGAAGTGCAACTGTGGATGTCCAGGAGGCCAGCTTGCAGAAAACTTGGCATTTTTAAATGAAAATATATGACAAATATTATCAAGTCTCTTCTCACTCCTCCCACAAATTATTCATTCAGACATATAGTGAATTGGATAGCAGCTATTTACGTCCAACATACTATAAAGAACAGGTTGTCTGGTGGGCTTTATCAGTTAATTATATAATGTGTGATGTCAGATTTCAGATAATGTTCCACTGGTTGAAATTTCTGTTGCTAAGCACTTGTATGTCTTACTCTGTCCTTTTCTGCTATTCTCTTGGAGAACTAGAGTGGCAAAGATTTATTAGATATCTAGATTCTGTGTACACAGTAGGAGGTGCTTTTCCATCCCCAGCCAGGAGCCTCCAAATTAATCTGTGAATATGAAGCAGTTCTGTTCTGTTGTTTCAGATTTCACAATGGTACAAAAATGTACCTATTTGCATTTATAAACTCTACACCCTAAACTTTTCCTAATTAACTTTGATTAGCCAACTGTTTAAAAAGATATATTAAAACTAGGAATCTGTGTTTAGACCATAAATCAACCTATTTTCTGTACTGTGCATCTTCATTCATAGCTCATATCCTGCATTTTCACTATTGATCCATTTTTACTATTCTTTTCAGAACAGATTTTAGGTAACCAGACAAACTGATATTTTCACAACTAAAATAATTTATCTGATTCAAAATTTAACCAGTTGAAGTTGCAGTTCTTCTCTGTTTTTCTTCTCTTTGCTTTTTAATCCTCAAGGTCATTTTCAACTATTTCCAAAGGGTTTTTTCTTCTGCAGCAAGTTAGATGAAGGGCTACATGATTATTTTGCAGTAGGAAGATGAAAGTTAGATGAACCTTGACATATCACTCAGGATATAATTCAGTAGTGAATTCATATCATCAGGATTTATCTACTTTAGAAACTAAACAGTTAACCTAATCATCCCTTTTTTATTGCTAATTTAGAAAAGGTTTTTTTTCCCTAAGTACACTCTCACTTTTCTGAATTCACGGCATGTGACCTGCACCTTTTGTCTACTACACCATTACCAACGACTAATCCCTCTTATTTATTGATAATTGGACAAAACTGAACAACATGCCAACTCCTGAAAACTGAACACCACTAAGGACTCTATTCAGGTCCCCCCTAAAAACCACATTGGCCTCCAAGTTTAGTCCCTTTGTGGTATATGAATGGGAAAAGAGTTTGCAATTTTCTCATTGCTTAGGAATTCCACTAATTCTAACCTGGACATTGCATAACTATGTAGAATATATGAACACAATGATCTGGGATACAAAATGAACATTTCTTTTTAAAACTTGTTTAATGAGTTGTAAAACTATTTGAAACACTTTTTAACAAAAATAATATTATCTTTTTAATCTACATCAGTCAGCGGGTAAGCAAAAATTAAGCATCAAACATTTCTGAAATATCTCTTCCCACCTCTGAAGATTTATTCAAGTGTTGAACCCCTATAGCTTTAGTCAAAGGATTTGCTATGAAGATGTATTACTGCTGATTTCTTGAATAAATCCCTTGAACACACTCCAAAGTGCTGTACGTCACTGTGCTATGTATAAATGGTAATAACATGTCTTTATATATCCAGGAGAATCAGATTCTGCTTGGCCCTTGAATGGGCACAGAGGGGATAGAAGGAAACAACAAGAGACCTCACTTACATAAAAGGAAATGGCCTTATTCTGCTTGCTCTGTACAAATCCTACTTAGGCCAGGGATCTTAGGGCCTGTCTAGATTTCATCTGCAACAGAACTGTTCTCCAGCACGCCCCACCCACCTCCTCTCACTCCACAAATAAAGAACCCAAAAATAAGGGTGAGACCACTGTGACAGAGCCTCTGGCCACTGCTCTCAAGATCTCTGTCTCAAAGGTGCTTGAGTGTGGCAATGGTGAACTATATCAGAACAGGTGGTTGGAGCATGGTCAAAAGCAATTTTTCTAAGACCATCATGTCATGGACATATTCACAGAACTCTAAATTGGTATTGCCAATAGACGGGTGTCCAAGGATATATCTATAGAATAAATGAGTACCCTGTGTGGCCATATCATCCTCAAGTAAACTATGCTGCTACATGCAGGTTGCCCAATTGGTCAGAAACAGGATAGGCACATCTATTTGGCACCATAGCCTGGATAATTATAATGGAGGCCAAATTGCTGGCCCTGTCAGTCACTAGTTCTATTGGCCCTGCCCACAGTGTTACATGGATGTAACTACACTACTTTGAGTATAGGTAGCAACCTATGCAAGAGCAGCATGTTGCAGGGCTGTGTGAAGCTTTGGTCCCTGATTCAATTCAGTGGAGATTCGGCCTGGTTTGGTGGCCGAATCTCCAAATCTGAATTGAATCAGAGGACCCTTTAATCTCTCCAAATCAAATTTGGAACCCTCTGAATTGATTCAGAGAGATTTGGAAAGATTTGGCAATTCGGACATAGACACAGCTTTACATGTTTTTTCACCATACCTCTAGGTAGCAGGCGGCTCATGAATACTGCAGTGCTGGGGCACATGGAGTGTCCCACAGAAGCGTAGGGTGCTCCCCAGCATGTTCAGCAGCAGACTCAGAGGTGGACCAGAAGCACTTCCGGTACACTTCAAGGTCCGCCTGGGAGTGCACTGGAGGGCCGCCCTGTCCCCCCGGCTTGGCAACTGGTGCCTTCTGGGTCTGGGAGGAGCACCCGGGGTCCACCTGTGGCTGATCACCGACCCAGAGGGGTGTGAGGGGCAGGGCTGCTCGGAACACTCCCCAGTGGACCCAGAAGTGGACCGTAAGTACTTCTGGTCCATTTCTGGGTTCACTGATGAGCACGTGGAGGGCCTCCCTACACTCCTGTGGGATGCTCTATCTGCCTTAGCATTGTAGTGTTCATGAGCCGTGCTGGTACGTTGAGGTACGTAGAAAAAACATTTAAAGCTATGTCTGTGTCTGAATTGCTGGTTCTCCAAATCAGCATCGGATCTTCGGATTCAAATTGTATCAGGGACAGTGATCCAAATCAGCTAATTGAATCTCTGTCCCTGATTCGGGCCGAATCTGAATTGAATAGGGCCCACTTCGCACACCCCTAGCACATTGTGCATGAGATTGCTACTTCCAACTACAGAGACAGCATAAGAGATATCATGTTATTTCCCTAAGAAATGTGCTAAAGTCTCTCTGAAACAGAATGTCTCTGCAGGCCCCCACCAGTCTGGCCTATTTCTGTGTTGGCCTCTCACACTCTGTGCTGTACTCTAAAACAATGATCTAAACACAAATCTAGCAGTTACATCATAAGTCTTTTCACTTAGAGATCAGGGAATTAATAATTAATAATAGTGTGATTGTGAATTAATAGACACAGAGTTATTATTTATCAATTAATAATACAGTAACATTCAAAAATCTCTTAAATTCTATTTTCTTTCCTACTCAGTATAAGAAACAGACCTAGGAACCTCCTTCATGGTGAGGTGGTCATTTGGCTAGGGAATTCAGGAGGCAGAGTCATTTACCAGCTTCCAGAGTTTCTTTTCTCCATCTAAACATAGCTCAATCCCATTCAGAAGCAGATGACAACCCTGTTCTCCATCACTACAGTTTTTCTCTGTCAGCTTCATTGACAGAGAATCATGATGAGATTTTAAGTAATGGAAATTTTTAAAGCATGTAACTATACCTGGCCTTAAACATAGTTTCTTGCATGAATAAACGTCAAAATCTACCGACGTGTCAAATTTTGTTGTGTAATGTGATTTTGCTGGGCGACTAAGGGAACATCCATGTTAAAATGGGATCATGTTTGCAACAATAATTTTGAAGAATCCAGTGTATCCTTATGACACACGGGGTGTGTCTACACATTCATTAATGCACCTTAGATACTGCACATTTAATTTAGTACTTGTTTAACAAAGTATTAACTAAATGCTCAGTAACTAGTGTTACTGTGCAGCAGTGTGATGCACAGTTTTCTTCTGATGCTTACTGCACATTAGCCTAAAAACACTGTGCAGGAGGCTATTAGTATGCTTTTGAACCTCCACGCTGCTGTGAAGTGTTATTAGGCTAATCCGCAGTAAACATCTCATATAGACGCTCTCACTGTGATTACCTGCTGAGCTAATGCTAAAACCCTTGTCTTCCAGTTCTAAAATACAGAACTCTGCCAACAAAGCTAAAGAAAACAAATCTCTTGGATCCCAGTGACATACAGGATGCATCTACATGAGATGTTTACTGAAGAGCTGCCTAATTAGCTCCATACTAAACATATCAGCATCTACACATGCGGCTCTATTAGGCTGCAGTAAACTCTGCCATAGGTTAGTACTTGTAAATGCAAGTACTACCCTGTAGCATAGATTGTAAGTATGCAGCAATGCACACATAAATGCTGATGGCTATTTGTGCTAGCCCCACACTGGAGCATCCTTGTGCCCCAGCCAACCCCTCCACAGCATGTTGAGCTGGACCAGAGTAGCCCCAGGCTGACAGACTAACCCCCTCCCCCCCCCCCCCCCCCAGCTGGGACTGCTCCAACCTGGCTCAATGTGCTGTGGTCCCAGGTGCACATTCAAACATGGCACCTGAGAGCAATAAACTCCAGCATGGAGTTTATTGCTTTGAATTAATTTCACATGAAGACATGCCCACAGATGAGCAAATTCCCTACTGGCATGAATTGGCAGAGCTCTTTTGGTATTACTCATGTAGTTACATTAACTTACACCAGTATAAAGTTGGTCAGCAGTACTCAATAGCAGTTTCATTTATATTAAAAGGCAGAAGGGAGGGAATTTTCTGTACCTGGGAAGGCTGGTTGGAAAATGACCTAAAAATGTTAATAATTTTGCATTGTGACATTCTCTCTTCCTTGACTGTATCACGCAAGTAAATTGTTAAGCATGTACAAAATTTGAAGAGAGAAGAATACACTATTTCTGAGCTAGAAAGACATGGAACATGGGTTATATCAAAGCCAAACTGTCAAAACAGAATAATTTTAATGGCCTGTAACTCAAGAACAGTTTGAGAACTCTACAAAGTTTGTAGATTCTTTTTTTCCTTTACTTTTAGATCCAGCACAAAACCATTTTGAACTTAACACTGTAAGAGTCCCAGAGCCTTGTTACATAGTCATGTTGGGTGGATCCTGGAAATCTTAACTGCTGGAATATTCACACATTAACACCTTTAAGCACTCATTATGTGACTCAAAGTTACACTAATCCAGGGCATGATTATTTCTGATCCTCACTGCCCAGCTCCTGTTCCATTAAGGTGTGACCACTCCCCACAGAAATGCCACCCAAGTTGAAGTCCTTCTGTGTCCCAGGATCTCTTAGGCTTTCCCCAGTCCAGTAGACCTAGGACAGAAGCCTGTCCTGGCTCACCAGTCCTCTAGTGGCATCTTACAGCTACAGCTCCTAGTTCTGCCCCTGCTTATCAGTCTTCTAGTGGCAAGTTACATCTATGCAGGTGGGGGACAGTTAGAAATGACTACTCCAAACTCTAAGCTAGCACTAACACTGATCAACATTTGTGCAGTTCACAGCATAAGGTGTAATAAGGACTCTAGAATCTTCATGGAAGTTGAATGTTATTTAAACTATGAGGAGACAAATGCTTGTCCACAGAAACCTTAAAAAAATGATTTGTGAAATCAAACTTATTTTAAAAAGGCCTGCTATAAAATGTGTGTTTAGAATAAACATTGGGGTATTTTTTAAAACACTGGAAAAATGCAAATGTTAATTTAGTCGTTACTGTTGTCCACAGGGAAGTGCTCCCTCACACCGAGTTAGACTGGAATACATAACATGTAATGTCTGTACATTTACTATGGTCATTAGTGAATTCAAGATTTTTGCTTTCAGCTCATGAAAAATGGTGCTGGTACTCAAAGGAAAATTTGGGATGGGTATAATTTACATACTCAGAATCAGACTCAGAAGAAATCCCATAATGTGCAACTTGAAAATTAATTATAAAACAAATAGGAATGATACATTTTCTTGGATGTTTATCAGAATGCTCTCTGTACATTGTGGAGAGGACCAGTGGGGACATCACCTTAACGCATATTCAAAATCAGATCCAAAACTGAACCTTTTCAAACTCTGGCAAGCCCCCAGTATTAGGTTGGCCTGGGTAAAAATCAAATATAAAGATTCAGGCCCAAATTTTCAAATTAGAGTTCCTAATTTGAGGCTCCTAAACCCAGATTAAAAAATCTTGGTAAGTAGCTTGTTTTTCAGAAGTGCTGAACATTTCCACCTCTTATTCATTCTGCTGGAAGCCAGGGATGATCTGTAGGGCTGTGTGAAGTGTCTCTGTTCCGATTCAGATTCGTCCATTTCAGAGGAACAGTGATTCGATTCAGTGTTTCGGATCATTGTCCCAATTTGATTTGGCTGAATCTGTTTTGGAATTTCAACACTGAATCAGAGATTTGGCCGTAGACCAGAATGAGGGATCACTAAAATACCTATAACTTGGGGGTTTTTTGGATGATTCAGATTAAAACAACAGAGGTGGTAGCCCCTTCTGAGGCCATGAAGCCTGCCAAGTGTCAAGGAGACAGGTGCAGAGGTTTCTGAGAAACTGCACCTCAAACTGTTCAAAGCAAAACTTGTATTACGTAAGTGGAGAGATACCTGCTGCTACCCTGGGAGTCAGATGTCATAGTTTCATAGTCGGTAGGGTTGGAAGGGACCTGAGCAGATCATCAAATCTGACCCCCAGCCATGGACAGGAAAGACTGCTGGGGTCAAACGACCCCGGCTAGGTGATTATCTAGCCTCCTTTTGAATACCCCTAGGGTAGGGGCAAGCACCACTTCCCTTGGAAGTTGGTTCCAGATCTTAGCTGCCCTGACTGTGAAGTAGCGCCTCCTGATATCTAGCCTGAATCTACTCTCAGTCAACTTATGGCCGTTATTTGTCATTACTCCTGGTAGTGCTCAGGGGAACAGGGACTCTCCCATAGCCTGCTAGTCCCCCTTGGCCAGCTTGTAGATGGCCACCAGATCCTCTCTCAGCCTTCTCTTATGGAGGCTGAACAGGTTCATGTCCTGTAGCCTCCACTCATAGGGCCTGCCTTGCTGCTGCCTGATCATGCGAGTGGCCCTCCTCTGAACCCTCTCGATGCTGTCCACATCCCTCCTGAAGCGCGGCACCCAGAACTGGACGCAGTACTCCAACTGCGGCCTGACCAGTGTCACGTAGAGGGGGAGGATCACCTCCTTGGACCTGCTCATGATGCATCTGTGGATGCATGACAAGGTGCGGTTAGCCTTCCTGACCGCGTCCCCACATTGGCAGCCCATGTTCATTTTGGAATCAATAATGACACCAAAATCCTTTTCTGCCTCTGCTGACTAGAAGGGAGTTCTCTAGCCTATAGGTGTGCTGCTGGTTCTTCCTCCCAAGGTGCAGTACCTTGCACTTCTCAGTATTGAATACCATCCTATTCTCATCCGCTCACCCCCGTAACCTGTCTAGATTTAGTTGCAGCCTCTCCCTCTCCTCCAGCATGTCTGTTTCTCCCCACATTTTAGTGTCATCCATGAATTTCAACAAGGTGCTTTTCACCCCCTCATCCAAGTCGCTGATGAAGATGTTGAACAGTGTAGGCCCGAGGACCAAGCCCTGGGGGACCCGACTGCCCACATCCCTCCAGGTCAAAAAAGACCCATCCACCACCACTCTCTGGGTGCAGCCCTCTAGTCAATTTGACCCATCTGACTGTGTAGGCATTGACACCACAGTCACCTAATTTCTTAATGAGAATGGGGTGAGAGACAGTGTCGAAGGCCTTCCTAAAGTCCCGAAAGACTACATCCACTGCAACACCTGCATCCAAGGATTTTGTGACCTGGTCGTAGAAGGTCACCAGGTTGATCTGACAGGACCTGCCTTGAATGAACCCATGTTGGTTGCCCCTAAGCATGATCTCTCTTGCTGGTCCCTCGCAGATGTGTTCCTGGATAATTTTCTCAAATTGCTTCCAGAGGACTAAGGTAAAACTAACAGGCCTGTAGTTTCCTGTGTTCTCCTTCCTCCCTTTTTTGAAAATGGGGACCACATTGGCCCTTTTCCAGTCCTCCGGCACCTCGTCAGAGCACCATGAGTGCTCATAAAGCTGTACCAGGTGTCCCGCAATGACCTCTGCTAATTCCCTCTGCACTCTGGGGTGGAGATCATCAGGATCTGCTGACTTGAACACATCTAGACCCACAAGAAGTTCTCTGACTAGGTCCTCACTGACCCTGGGCCTGGCAGCACCTCCCCTGGATCCATTGAGGATCCCAGTGCGGGGGATGCCCTGGTCCCTGCTCAAAAAGATGGAGACAAAGAAACTGTTAAAGAGGTTAGCTTTGTCACCTGGTGTGACCACCACATTTCCTAGCATATGCTGCAGAGGCCCTACGTTATCCAGTACCTTCTTTTTACCTCCTATGTATTTAAAAAAGGACTTCTTATTGTCCTTGATCTGGGTCGCTAGTCCCACTTCCATCTCCGCCTTAGCCATCCTATCAGCCCCCCTACAATCTCGGGCAATGGAGGTATAATCCTCCTTGGTGATGGCCCCTCCCTTCCATTGGGTGTACGCCTCCTTTTTAGCTTTGAGACATTCGTGGATGCTTTGGGTGATCCATGGGGGCTTTTGAGCACTCCTGCCCCCTTTGATCCATGCGGCCAATCAGGGCTGCTCCTGGCTGCATCATTAATGCCCACATGGATTAGGACCATGGGGTAGTAATTGGTGGACCGGATAATGGCCGGGATCATCTCCATCACATTCTGAATGCTCGCTCCAGGCAGACAGTAGACCTCACGTGACATGGGATCCTGGCGACAGATGGGACCCTCTGTACCTCTCAAGATAGAGTCGCTTATGACGAGCACCCAGCGTTTCTTCTTCCGGGTCAGCTTGCCTCCTTCAGCCTGTTCTGCACATAGACTGGCCCCCTCTCCAGAGGTGTCCTCCTCTCCTTCCTCTTCCTCCAATGCCACCAGGGCCTCATACTTGTCCCCCGGCTGGACTGGGGGAACTGGTACAGCACCACTGTGAGCAGCCCTGGCTCTGGAGGGAACCCTCTGCCATTCCGCTGTGAAGGGCATTTCCTGGGGTTCTTCTCCCTTTGGTGCATGGCCCTGCAGGGAAAGGAAATACCCATCAATTTCATCCTCTGCTTCTCTGATCCCCCTCAGCCTGCTAACCTTCTCCTGGAGCTCCCTCACCTGCCCCTCCAAGGCCCTAAAACGGGCACATGAGGGACAGGTGTGAGGCTCCCTTCCCCTGCCCCCTCTGGCCCCACCGGGCATCCTCTGGAGGCCAGGGGGCAGGGTGACACCAGCCCCCAAGTGAGTGGCACCCCCCTGGCAGGGGCCCTAGCAGCACTCCATGTCCACACCATTTTTTAATTTTTTGGGGGGTGTGGTGCCTTCGCCTTACCCTTGCTGAAATCTTTCTCCAGCAGGTTGTAGTGTGTCATAAATCCAGTGTCTATATTGAGTCCATGAGTTTCTGTATCTAGGAGGTTGATGAAGCGGAGTTCATAGGCTCATCTATGAAAAGTGGTTTGTAAATTCTAACAAGTACCGAACCTCACTAACCTCAACACCAGAAGCCAGCTTCCTACAGCCCAAAACACACCAAATAGATCCAGACCATGCCATGACAAAAAGTGCAAAACCTGCCAACATAACTCCAGTACCCCCACAGTTACTACGCTCTGCAACAGAACCATCACCATTCCTGGATACAGCTGCACCTCCATAGATTCATAGATGCTAGGGTCGGAAGGGATCTCAATAGATCATTGAGTCCGACCCCCTGCATAGGCAGGAAAGAGTGCTGGGTTCAGACGACCCCAGCTAGATGCTTATTTAACCTCCTCTTGAAGACCCCCAGGGTAGGGGAAAGCACCACCTCCCTTGGGAGTCCGTTCCAGACCTTGGCCACTCTAACTGTGAAGAAGTTCTTCCTAATGTCTAGTCTAAATCTGCTCTCTGCTAGCTTGTGGCCATTATTTCTTGTAACCCCCGGGGGGGGGCCTTGGTGAATAAAACCTCACCAATTCCCTTCTGTGCCCCCATGATGAACTTATAGGCGGCCACAAGGTCGCCTCTCAACCTTCTCTTGCGGAGGCTGAAGAGGTCCAAGTGCCCTAGTCTCTCCTCATAGGGCTTGGCCTGCAAGCCCTTAACCATACGAGTGGCCCTTCTCTGGACCCTCTCTAGGTTATCTACATCCCTCTTGAAGTGTGGCGCCCAAAACTGAACGCAGTATTCCAACTGCGGTCTGACCAGCGTCCGATAGAGGGGAAGTATCACCTCCTTGGATCTGTTCGTCATGCGTCTGCTGATGCACGATAAAGTGCCATTAGCTTTTCTGATGGCTTCATCACACTGCCGACTCATGTTCATCTTGGAGTCCACCAGGACTCCAAGATCCCTTTACACTTCCGTTCCACCAAGCAGGTCATTTCCTAGGTAGTAGGTATGCTGGACATTTTTCCTCCCTAGGTGCAGCACTTTGCATTTCTCCTTGTTGAATTGCATTCTGTTGTTTTCTGCCCATATGTCCAACCTGTCCAGGTCTGCTTGTAGTTGTTCCCTGCCCTCCGGCGTGTCCACTTCTCCCCACAGTTTTGTGTCATCTGCAAACTTGAACAGAATACACTTCACTCCCTCGTCCAAGTCGCTGATGAAGATATTGAAGAGTATCGGTCCAAGGACCGAGCCCTGCGGGACCCCACTGCCCACACCCTTCCAGGTCGATACTGACCCATCCACTACGACTCTCTGGCTACGACCCTCTAGCCAATTCGCCACCCACCGGACTGTGTAGTCATCCAAGTCACAGCCTCTTAACTTGTTTACAAGTATGGTGTGGGATACCGTATCGAAGCCCTTCCTGAAGTCTAAGTATACAACATCAACTCCTACTGCGTCCAGGCGTTTTGTAACCTGGTCATAAAAAGAGACTAGATTAGTCAGGCATGATCTACCTGCTATGAACCCATGCTGGTTTCCCCTCAGCATAATTTTTCCTGCCGGGCTCTCGCAAATGTGAGCCTTGATAATTTTTTCAAAGACTTTGCCAAGGATGGAGGTGAGACTGACTGGCCTATAGCTGCCTGGGTACTCCTTCCTCCCCTTCTTGAAAATGGGGACCACATTGGCCCTTTTCCAGTCCTCCGGGACCTGGCCCATGCACCATGACTGCTCATATATTATCGCCAGTGGTTGTGCAATGACGTCAGCCAGTGCCTTCAGTACCCTTGGATGGAGCTCATCTGGGCCTGCCGACTTAAACGCATCCAGTTCCTCCAAGTGACCCTGCACCATCTCAGGGTCTACGCTTGGTAGTCTGGCATCCTGCTGCTGCCTCTCTACAATCCCAGTGAGAGCCTTGTCCTGCCCCTCACTTAGGAACACTGAGGCAAAGAACTCGTTGAGGAGTTCATCCTTGTCCCCCCTGTCCATCACCAATTGCTTCTGCCCATTTAGTAGGGGTCCTATTCCTCCCTGGGCCTTCCTTTTGCTCCCTATATATCTAAAAAACAATTTTTTGTTATCCTTTACTTGGGATGCCATCCTCAGCTCCATGGTAGCTTTGGCCCGTGTAACTGCCTCCCTACAAGTGCGAGCAGAGGAGGTATACTCCTCTTTGGTAATCTCTCCCTGTTTCCACTTTTTATATGCTTCCCTTTTTGTCTGCAGTCTGCCCTGGATTTCTCTGGTCAGCCAAGGAAGCCTCCTGGCCCCTTTCCCTCTTTTTCCTCGCATCGGGATCGTCTCCCTCTGTGCCCAAAGGATCATTTCCTTAAGGTACAGCCACCCTTCCTGGGCTCTTATCTCTTCAAAACTCCTACTCTGCAGTGCGTCCTTGACTAATCTCCTGAGCTCCTTGAAATCAGCTTTCCTAAAGTCTAGCACTTTCACCCTACTAGTTACCTTACCCACTTGACATCTTATGATGAATTCTATTATTTGGTGATCACTGTCCCCCAGGTGACTACCAATCTGTAGGTCCACTACCATATCATCCCCCGTTGGTAATACCAAGTCCAGTAAGGTATTCTCCCTAGTGGGACCATGTACCTCCTGTGTCAGGTGGAGGTCCTGTACGCAGGATAGGAACGTGCGTGAACGGTGGGACTTTGCTGTCTGTGTCTCCCAGCAGATGTCTGGGTAGTTTAGGTCCCCCATGACTACCACCTCCTTAGTTTTTATGGTCTCTTAGAGCTGCCTCAGGAGCCCTGAATCTAGTTCTTCCCCTTGGTGTGGGGGTCTGTAGCAGACCCCTACCACCAAATCCCTTTTCCTTGCCCCCCATGTAACTTAACCCACAATCCTTCTACTTCCTCCTCCTTCAATTCCGTCTTGATGAGGGTCGAAGTATATTGCTCATTGACATAGAGCGCAACCCCTCCCCCTTTCTTCGCCACCCTGTCCTTTCTGTACAGCCTATAACCCTCGATATGTACTGCCCAGTCATGGGAAGCATCCCACCAGGTTTCAGTTAGCCCCACTAAGTCATAGGTGTTTTCTGCAAGCAGGAGTGCTAGTTCATCCTGCTTGTTCCCCATGCTCCTAGCATTAGTATATAGGCACTTGAGCTCTGTGACTGGTGCCTTTTTTGCCCCCCAGCTCTGATTCCCAAAGGGCCCCTTATTGCTTACCTGCTTATTGCTTACCTGTGCTGTATTGCTGGCTGCCCCATGGATTGTGAGACTACATATGAGCTTATCTACCTGGGATGCATGAGCCGCAGTGTAGGGGAGGTATGGAGCTGTGGAACGGATGTCACCCCTAGACATCAGGGGCCTAAATGGGCAGCATCCCATGATGGGTGCTGGCCCAGAAACAGGTGGGTGGGCTAAGATCCAACAAGCACAGGGAAGGCCCCCTGTTACAGGCTACCATCCCTGCTACATTAATCCTGCTCTGCCTTAATACACAAGGCAGACAAGGTTCTTTCAGTTAATCTGATAACTTTTAGTTGACCAACTGAATAGTTGGAGAAATATATCTTGGCAATCTTTCAGGTTTAAAAACCCTTCCTCAGGCTGAGGAAGCATCTGCAGTTGGTGTGTGCTCTATCTGGATGGAAGGAATAGTAAAGAAGCCAGTCAGTGAAAATATAAATTAAGACAACGGGAGGGGAGTGACAGACTGGGGGTGGGGAGGAGAATGTAGCAGGTAAAAGAGGAGGGGTACCTGAGTCAGTTGTTAGGCAGGTTATAGTGTGTCATAAATCCAATATCTATATTGAATCCATGAATTTCTGTATCTAGGAGGTCGATGAAGTGAAGTTCATAGACCGGTCTGTGAAAAGTGCTTTGTAAATTCCCTCTGAGGATCAGGACTGAGAGATTGGAGACAGAGTGGTTTTCTTGTGAGAAATGTGCCCCCTCAGGTGGTTGGGTATTCTTGTCTGTAATGGATTTGTAGATGGATTGTAGTCTCACAACTCCACTATAACCAGCAAGCCTCAGGGCTCTCAAAGATCTTACAGGTTTGGGCTTTTCCTAGCCAGGACTGTGCATGAATGTGGTGGCACCTACTACCTGCCTTTCACCAGGGAGGTTTGTGGTCCAGGCATTTCCTAGGGACTGCCACACCACCAGCAGTCCCACTAGGCCTCCTGAACCTGGCAGGATGTAGTTTTAGGTTATGCCCAGGACCTGGGGCCTCCTCCTTCCCCATAGTCCCAGCCCATGCCTCCAAGTTCATCTTAGCATGGGAGCTCAGCAGGGAAATGTTTTTCCCCTGCTGGTTGGTGATACAGTGAGTGACGCCTCCAGCTTTGAGAACAGGGCATTAAGTGGTTGTGAAACCAAACCAAATGAAAAAAAGGAAATAGGCGTGAATGGAGTGAGGAAGGTGACACTCCTTCTGCAAGTGGAGCTTGGGAAACCCCAGCAGTGGGAGGTTTACCTTCCGGAACACCAGCTGCTCCACCAAACCAAAATCCAAGGAGGTGCAGTGGAGTGTCACAACATCCTCAGCGATGCTGAACACCATCTCGCTTGAAACACTGGTCGGTGTTCCCAGGCAACTGTGGCCAGATTCTGCCACATCTGGCTGCAGCTTACCCAATAGGTGAAGGGATCACAGAGCAGTGGCTCCACATCCTCAGCAAGGTAGGTAGCCACTGAGGCCTGATGCTGGGGTCTGGTGTGTCTGGACCCCAACATGGAAGCCATGCCCATGGCCCACATTGGCAGTGCCTATGGTGGAGGAGACTGGCTGGTGAATGGAGTGCTGGCATGGGAAAGTGGATCCCCTTCTTCCACGTTCCCCCACCTCTGCCCTTCTTCCTCTCTGACTCTGTTCACCAGCATCTCCATCCAGTGATCCAGGGTTTTGCTGCCACAGATGCTCCCTTTCACCTTCAGGTCACACAGGGCCACCACCACGTGGACCGTGCTGAACTGCAATGGATCCAGCCATTTCTTGATGCCCCCCTTCAGCTGCTTCACCAGTGCCTGCACCTCTGATAGCAGTGGCTTGCCCCAGTCAGGAACATTGATCCCCTGGAACTTCTCCATTTGGTTCTGAAGCTCCCTCACTATGGGGATCACCTGGCTAAGGAGGGCATCACCAGCACTGAGGTTCTCAGTGGCCTCAAGGAATGGCTTGAGAACCACCAAGATCTGGGAGATGGTATCCAACTCAGCTTTGGTAAGAAGGCCACTGATCCCAATCTCCTCTAGCAAGGCCATCTCATGGATGGCCTTCTGTTGCTTGACCAGCCTTTTGAGCATCAGGTGTGTGGAGTTCCACCAAATCTCCACATCCTGCATGATTTTGTGCTCTGGGATGCTCAGCTCTGCCTGTTTGTTCTATATCATCTTGTCCCCCTTGATGCTCCAGTGGAAGCAGCCTGCCACCTTCCTGCATTTCTGAATGAGATGGCTGTTTGTGATGGCACCCTCCCCAGCAGCCATGTCCTCCTCCAAGGCATCTATGACTATAAGGTGGAACTTGTGTATCGCACAGCAGATGCCAAAGTTGGCATCACGGACCACCTTGAACATATTGGCCCCATTGTTGGGGACTATGAGCCCATGGGTGAGCTCACCCTGCCCAATGAGCCACCCCTGCACCATGTGGTTCATGACCCCCATGATCTCCATTACCATGTGGACTCATCCATCACCTCGGCTTAAAGGAGAGCCCAGTGACAGCCTGACTGGTTGCACCAGTGCCCTGTGAGGGAGAGGAAGGAATGATTTCCACCCCAGCTGCTCCAGATGAGCGAGGTGAAGTGCAAGGCCACCTGCCTTGTGCAGCTCCTCCCTCAAGTACTCGCTACATGCCTCATACAAGGAGGACACCACTATCCTGCAAATGGTGGTGTGTGCGGGCACTTGGTAGGATAAGGCCACAAATGCTATGAGCTACCTGAACCCTGGCCACTCAAGTAAGGAGAAGGGCTGACTATCCAGAGCAAGCATCTCCCCAGTGCTCTAGGTAACCTTTGAAACACACCCTCCTTTGTGTCTGCCTTTCCCCCACTGGTTTGGGGTGGCCAGCCTCTGCTGCTGGAGGATGGGGGCTTTGGAGAGAGAGGTGAACTTCCCTTTGGACATGCTCTCACTGGTGCCAGGCTGAGGAGGAGCAAAGGCAAGGGGGTGGTGCCTGTGGAGAAGCATCAGTATCCCCATGGTGCTAAAGTGTTTCGCCTCCTTGCCCTGGCTGGTCTTGCTTTGGCAGTGCTGGCAGATAGCATATCTGGGATCATCTGCCATCTCGAAATGATCCCACATTACACTACCCCCTCACTTCTGGGGTGCATGTGGGGATCCTGCCTTATCCCCCTCCTCAGCAGGCAAAGGCACAACAGGAGGAGCTGACTCAGCTGAGCCATTTGCCTCCACAACTTCAACCTCCTCCAAAGTGCCTTCCACAGAAGGAGACCTACCTCTAGGGTAACTTTGAGGGGTGCGCAGCACAAATTCAGATTCCTCCTCCTTCCCCAGAATTTCCTTTGCTATGGTGCTCAGGTCCCCTGCTACCAGACCCAGCTCCCAGACCTAGCTCCTCCTCTGGCAGTAGAAGGCTTAGGCTGGGAACTGAAATTAGGGTGGAGGAGACTGTCATGCTGCAAGTCATGCTCATTACAAGTGGTGTTAGTGGACGTGGTGCAGGTGCAGACACTGCTCCCACTAGCAGCAGAAGCCTCATGCCTGGTAGAAAAGAGGGTGCATCTAAGTTTGGGGGTGTGACTTACAGCTCTTCCTCTGCCCCCTCTTGCTCCCCTGCCAGAAGACCTGGCACCTGCCTTTCCAACACGCTTCATGTTTGGTGCGCTGGAAAATGTGTGTCTATTTGTGTATATGTGTTGTGCTTTCCTGCACAGAGATGAGACACTGCCAGGGAAAGCACAGATTTCTTTTTGTTTGGGGGTGGGGGGAGGAATAACAAGAGCAAATAACAGGATTACTGGGGAAGAAAGAGTTGAAAGGGTTAACAATAGGGAGGCTAGGCAAGGGTAAGTGGGAAACGATTGGCTACAACTTGGTACTAAGGGACTACCAAGCTGCAAGCCTCCAGATGCTGCTTTCTGCTGCTGCTGCAAATACATACACAGCTGAGAAATGGCGGAGAGGTCTCTGTCTCCTGTTCCGATTCCAATTTGGTGTTTTGGGCACCGAAACAGGCCAAAATACCTACAAAACAAAACAGCTGCCAAAGCTTTGCACAGCCCTAATGATCAGCACATCTCTAAAAGTCATGCGATTAATATGCCTGATCTTGGATACCCATGTTACAAAGTTTTGGCCACCTGAAGGATAGGCAAAGACCATTTCTACCTCTGTTTTGATTCCATGTCACACAAAGGAGGCCAAAAATAATTAGATCTGGTCACTATCACAAGATCAATAAATACCTATAGAAACAAGAATTAGATTTTTTTGCCAAGAAGTCCCTCCAAATGTTTCCTGGAGTCTCTAATAAAGTCCCTTTCAAATTTCACATAAGTTTCTTTCACTCTCAAATGTAAAGTCTAGGTAATGGGAGAATATTGTGCTGTAATTGCTAGTCACTTTGTCCCCTTGGCTGTGCAGAAAACCAAAAGGAAAGACAAAGGGTTCAGTAATCACCAACATTTATCATCAATTCAATCAATTTCTGACAAAGAATGAAGGTGGCCTGTTTGATATTTAAAGGGACTATGTGCCCAGAGCATAATACACTGTACATGGTAAGAGAAAACAGAAGGAAACATAGTATAAATGAAGTTTAAATGTTTCATGAATTAGGTCCCAAGTTGCAATGTGTTATTTTTAACCTTGCATTTATTGGGCATGATCTTTTTCTGGCTGTGCTACTAAGAAAAAACAAACAACCAAAAGTCCAGGCACAACTACAAAAAGAGTTCATGTACAGAATAGCTTTGAATACAGAATTTAAAGAGTTAAAGAAGTAATACTGTTTAAACAGGGTTGTAGAACTCCTATTAAAAATGGCAGTACTATAAATGTTCTAGTATTGTCAGGAATGTTCTGTTGGATGACACTATACTGTGATTTGTACACACAGCGGACCAGAGCTGATGGGTGAATGAAATGATCCATAACCCTCACTGACACATTTAGAGCAGTTCAGCTGCACACAGAGAACAGTCCATCATTTGCACCCTTCTGTGAAAGCTGGCTTTACCAAGTGTTTCAATGAAATATGTGCAACTTCCCATTTAAATTAGTACCACATGAACCATGAAGAGCACCACAGGTATCTGTTGTAGTACCAGCCTAATGCAAAAGTGGCCTGTCTTGTAATGCTCTAACAGGAAAGACATACAACCATTCATCTGTAACATATTAAAACCAGGAGAAATAAATTACTCTATAGATGAAGAATTATTGCTTGTGGAGAGAATGTGCAAAGGTAGTTCTAAAAAGCAGCTTTTACTAAAAAATTATTGCAACAGCATTTGAATTCCTAATGCATATTAAGCCAAGTTCGCATAACCATAAATCATCATTTTTAAATCAAGAAAATCTGGCTGAAACTTCTTAAAGGTTTATTTTACTTGTTTGAAACTATTTCAGCACCATCACTGAGGGAAGCACAGTGTGAGTGAATATGAGAGCCAGACACAAAACGTAACTGTTTGCCAAGAAAAAAAAGTTCTCAACATTGACTTTTCCTATCTTATCAATAGAGAAGGACAAGTATCCTAAAAATATCTCATGACTATCCAAATAAAAGGGAGAACTGAATTGATTGTGGTTATGTTTTTATCTCTTACAGTTACTGAGTTTTCATAAATGTTTTAGTGAATGAATTTACTCACAGGAATGTTCATGGGAATAATAGCTTTTAAACAAGTACTCAGATATGTTTATAGTAAACCAATTCTGAATTTGCTAATGGGATTATTAACTATAGTCACCTAATTCTAAGAATTACACTCCTCAGTGACCTCTGTATTCAACACATACTATAATTTTGGATAACGAATAGTCTCAGTTCAGCAAATCACTCGTGAAGTCTACAAGCTGATAATATTTGTCAAACTTATTTGGTGAATCATTTTAAGTAACAAGTTTAATACAAATCATAAGTGCCTCACAGAAAATTCACAAACAGAAGAATTTGTCAGCTAAATTATTTGCTGAAAGCTCTATATTACTGTACACATGTAGTGCATATATATACACACATACTATATGTGTATACTATGTGTGTTTGTGTGTGTATATGTATAAATACATGTACACACACATATATATATACACATATACACATACATACATACATACATTAATATATTAATATATTAATATTGCAAATTAATATATTATTAATTCAATGTTGTGCTAGCAGAAATTATATTTTCCAGATTGCATTCACTAAATTAAATAAATTTCTGGATTAAGCATTATCTATAATATATGTACCTTTGTGGGTTGAGTTTGGTTATACTGGATGTGGTCCTGGTAGCTTTTTCTCATGGGAAACTTCCATTCATAAGAAGATCTACTGACTTCAAGAGATTCAATGAAGGCATAAGAAATTTCAGGCACTGATTAGTTTACAGGATCAGAGCTACACTCATTGTCACTGGAACGTAAGAAAACCTTATATGTAGTTAGCCATCCAATATCTAAACACACACACATTGATCAGCACTTTTTTGAGGAAAATATCATCTCCTATGCTCAAATTCAGCATATTCAAAACAGGTTTGGATTTATTTTAAATGTATCAATAGAAACTTAAGGGAGAACTTGAGATTTCAAGCCTCCAGACATAGCAGACAGCTATTTAGACATGTATGTATTTATTCTACGCTACTGGGAAGACTAAAATAGTTGTCTGATTTTTCAGCATCTTGGGTTAACTAGTACAGGAATAGAAGAGACACAATGAAGAGGTAGTCCAGTAAGGCACCCACCCATTTAGTTGCAAGTTGTTTTATTGTGGTTGTTAAAGCAAAAAAAAAGAACAAAGGGGGATCAGCCTTGATTTTCTCATGTGAATGGTGATTTTTGCCCTTGCAAACTGCAATGCTTTTTGAAGGGTCCTGATTGACAGATAGCGGGTGTAGAACAGTTCCTGAAAATCAGGTCCTTTTATAGTGCCTGAGAGGAGACATACAGAATCTGAGGTACACAAAGTCCAACATCACCATTCCTGAAGATGTGGGCCTTTGTCTTTATTTATGATGTGTGCCCGGCAAGGGGTCAGCATTCAAATCCAGCTTTTTTATGAAACAGATTTTGCACATCAGTCTGGACTCTATATAACTAGTATTTAAGTACATAAGTAGCATTACTATATAAATGGTATTGTGCATACAATTGGGGATAAACAGTTATGCATTCTGCAAAAGGTATTCTTAATAGGAGTTTTAATGGAAATTATGAAGCGCGCATGCACGCACACACATATATATATATGCGTGTGTATATATATGTATATATGTATGTATGTATATATGTATGTATGTGTGTATGTGTATATGTAGCAAATACTTTATTCTTAGATAACAAGTATTAAATCTATTTTACAAACAGTGTTTATCTGGTTTGATGCATCACACCACAGCTATCTGTTAGCTGACATTCAGGCCTGCTATCTCAGTCCTTCATGGTAAAGGCTGAGTGGCTTATCAGATAGGTGACAAATTCAGGGGCACATCACTGAAATGTCCAACATAGAAAGAATGACTTAAGCAGCAAGTGCATTTCTTATGAGTCTGAGAACAGGTGTTCTGCATCACCAAAGCAGACAAAAGAAGAGACTGCATGATAGGAAATCTTAAAAAAATAAAAACTAAGAAAAAAATTCTACTTACCAAGTTGACTGCCAGTGGTAAGTACCACACATGTTTCCTGTCTGTCTAATTATATTAACTTGTTTCCCTGTAAGTGCTCAGCACGAGTGATGAAGCTTAGGTGCCAGAGTAAGTGAAATTGTATATCTTCTATTACTTTCCTCAAGCCATGCTTGCTGCGCTTGTGTTCATGGCTCTGTGGTCTCTGGGATCTGAATAAAAAGTAATTTGAACAGCAATTTTTCAAAACTGCCACTTTTAGGTTGTGTGCAGTCTATTAAATAAACTACTGTCATAAGACATCCAAATAACACAACTCAGAGGCTACAGCATTTTTATGAACAATATCTAAATAATCTAGATAATAGAAAGCCATTTGTATCACTAATCTTATCCCAGCAGCTGTAAAATTAAGGACTCCATATGTTTAAGCACAAAACCCCTATGGTATTTCTGTCTCTGTTTAACATAACATTTTTTCAAATGATAACAAATGCTTACATTAGTCTCTTTTAGCCTTCTGACTCCTATCTGCCTGCTTCATTAGCAAGTCAAGTTCACATTTGTATTTTATCTCAAGGATGTAGAGCTGAGTCCTGCTGTCCTTACCTAGGTAAAACTCCCATTGCACTGAATGGGAGTTTTGTCAGTGGTAGAATTACAGGATCGAGTCTTAGTTTTAAAATGAATAAACATGCTCTTGTGGCTTTCTGGAGCTGGGTACTCTTGTTTTTCAACATGGACTGGGGAGAATTTTAGTATTTAATGGATTTTACTATTAAACATGCCCTGTTGAATAATAAATGGTAGGATTTAAAATATATATATTCAGTATTACTTTTAACATCCAGTGTCAATAGCTAGGTTTAATCCTGTCAAATAAAAAGCTCTTAGCTGCATTGTGACTATTAGTGCAATTCCAATCTAAATCAGGCAGCCAATCTGTAAATTCTACAAACTAAGTATATGCCAGGATGCTCATGAGATTCACTAATTTTGCATCTTGGTTGTCACTCACTATATTTATAGGCATTTAGAAAATCCCAAACTTAGACCTATTTTCCTTCTGTCCAGTATCCTTCTTTCTGACAAAGGCCAGCACTGGAGAAAGCAAAAATGAAAATCTCACATCAGGTACACAGGAATAATTTATCAGTCATTAATTTTTTTTAAATTTTCTGACTAGCCAATTGCCTGTCATGAAGGATGGATTTAAAATAACAAAGGAGTGTTTACATGGCTGCCCCCTGCCCTGCCCCCTGCTCACCCTTTGGGGTTGGCTATGTAAATACCACCTGTGCCACCACAGCCTTCTCCTCCCCCCACCCACCTCCTCCTGTTCCCCTGAGCACTGGGGCTTCCCTCTGCCTCCCCTTCCTTCCCTCCCCACTCCCCTCTGTCCCCTCTGCCTCCCTCTCTCTGCTGGCTGTTGGGTGCATGTGCCCCGGCTTCCACCCCCACCCACCTCCGCCTCCACCTCCTCCCCGCCTGGGCCTGTGCAGCCAATCACCACCTGCCCTCTCGGCAGCACACGCACAGTTGGCCAAAAGCATTACGGTCAGACAGACACATAGACAGACATGCAGACAGACAGACTAAGCCCTTTATTATATTAGAATTGTGAAAGATTAGACAGGACCAAACATGATAAGCCCAAAATATTTTGTTCTGTTTTTTTTTTCTAGTAGGTCATAGAATTGGATCTTCCTGTTATCCATGCCAATACATAACTCTCTCTGAATCAGTAATATCTGATCAATGTTCCACTGAAGTCAATGTGAATCTTTCCATTGTCTTTAACTGGCTTTGGATCCATGTATGGGTGGTACTGAAGTAGAGTTTTCCCTAACCTTTCTACATCCCAAAAAGAAACTGGAAAGACTGTTGTATTACTCTGGGTTTAAAATGGATGGAATTATAATACACATGTAGATTTTTTATTGTGAAAATAAAATAATGTATTACTTACTATATATTATTTTTCAGTCAAAACAGAACTTTTTGCCACATTAGCCACTGAAGTCCCTACTGAAAGCTGAGAGCAACTACTGGCGTACCTCTGCAATGCTAAACAATTTCTCCCTGCTTTTATCAGAAGATGTCCTCTACTCATACTACATACCATTTCCATGACTTGGTGTGGTTTTTAGCTACATATTAATAATGTTAGCCCTGAGTTTAGTTTGGATTGCCAAGAGACACCTATGGCTTCTTCTGGTTCAGATAGCAAATTATAAATCCTCTCTCACATGTGAGTTACTTGGACCTCTCTAATTATCTCTGTCAAGATCTGATCAACATTTGGTTTTCATTTTTATTATCATTTAAGCTTTTTGGACTGAAACCTACTAAAACCATTGAATATGAATTGATTTAGGAGTTATGACCATCTCATTATTTTGAACCAGGATCTTTGCAAACTCTCACTGGGACCATTGTTAAAAGGGATTATACATTTTTTCATTTGGCCACATCAGAGCACATGTTTCTATCAGTGAAGTCTGTTTCAAAGGCACGTTGCCATAATGATAATTCACCACAAGCAAAACAAACAAGATGTAAGATTGGAGATCAAATATTGGCAGCAAAGTAGCAAGTTTGCAGAGGATGAGTGAGCTTTCCCTAGGCTCCTCTGATCTCCCATGTGCCAGAACAAACAACAACAAAATACACACATACAACACAAAAGAGCTTTTTTTCTTAATTTTCACATTATGAAAAGCAAAATTATAACTCTATTCTTGTGGGTATAAACAAAGTGCTGTACAAAATTAAGAATAGAAGATCTGTATAAACTAAACTACTAGTGGAAATGTTAGTAGCTGATTAGCATAAAACTAGAATATATTAGGGATATAATGCATTTAAACAATTACATAACATTTACTAAAAGTAGGATATTTCCCTAAATTCTATTATTTTTCAGTTCATAGTTTTCTGCTTTATTACTACTGAATACATTGTGTACATTTTCAGCATGATATTTTATTATAACAACGACTTCAGATGAGCATCTGAAATACCAAATAAATCAAATGCAATAACTATTCTATTTAAAACTATTTGGGCCCAAATCATTTAAACAATATTACACATGGCATTTCTGAGATCTTGCATTATTTCTGTTCTTGACCTACAGAAGTATTTGTACCAGATCAGGAATAGGTATGGCTGATAACATCAAACAGTTGAGCAAGAAAAAGAACTGGGGACAGATGAATGGTGAGAAAAAACAGGAAGTGGCATTGGAGGTATGAACAGAATGAGGCTAAGGACACCTTCATTAGTTAATAAATGAGTAGCAGGAGTGGAAAATGTAGTAGAAAATGAAAACACCAAATTTACTCAAAAATAAGACGAGGCTCCCCCTGTCAGTCATCATGGGGAATAAAGCCCCCTGTCTTATATTTGCATATGAAGTGGAGGGGGGAGCAGATGGCTGCTGCAGTCCCTGGGTCTGGGCTGGGGAGGATTGGAACCACCACCAAGGAGGAATACTCTGCACTGGTCTGGACCTGCAGAGAGCAAATCAGGAAAGCCAAGACTGCAACAGAACTCCAGCTAGCTACAAATATGAAGGACAATAAAAAGTCCTTTTTAGATATGGGGGGAGCCAGAGGAAAAGCAAGGGCAACATTGGACCCCTGCTAAACCAGATGGGACAACTGGCAACCGATGCCCAGGAAAAAGAAAACTTGCTAAATGGGTACTTTGCGTCAGTTTTTCACCAGTCCCATGGGAAGCCCCTGCCCACTGTGGGTCAGGGAGGCCCAGGTGAGGGAGATTCCTTGCCCTCCATCAAACCTGACCTCATGAAGAAACACCTTGAGAGGCTGGATGCCTTCAAGTCAGCCGGCTCTGATGATTTACACTGAAGGGTACTCAAGGAGCTGACAAGCATCATAGCTCAGCCCCTGGTATGAATCTTTGAGAACTCCTGGCGCTCTGGTAAAGTGCCCAAAGATTGGAAGAAGGCCAATGTCATACCTATCTTCAAGAAAGGGAGGAAAGTGGATCTAGCAAACTACAGGCCCATCAGCCTGACCTCTATCCCAGGTAAGGCCTTGGAAAAGATTATCAAAGAGGCCATCCTTAATAGACTAGCTGATAACAATATCCTGAGGGATACTCAGCACAGGTTTGTTGTGGGTAGGTCTTGCTTGACCAATCTCATTTCCTTTTACAACCAGGTGACCTATCTCCTGGACAAGGAGGAAGACATCATATATCTTGACTTTAAAAAAGCTTTCAATCTGGTATTCTATGACCACCTCTTGGTGAAACTGGCTAACTGGCCTCAAACTCATCACGATCTGCTGGCTGAGGAATTGCCTCTGCGGTAGGACCCAGAGGGTGGTGGTTGATGGTAGCCAATTGTCGTGGTATGCGGTGACCAGTAGGGTCCCTCAAGGCTCTGTCTTAAGCCCTATACTTTTTAACGTCTTCATCAATGATGTAGAGACTGGTGTCAGAAGCGGGCTCGCCAAGTTCGCCGATGAAACCCAAACTCTGGGGTAAAGCATCCACACCTGAGGACTTGAGGGTGATCCAGGTAGATCTTGACAGGCTCATGAAGTGGGAGGATGAGAACCTGATGGTGTTTAACATCGAAAAATTCAAGGTTCTCCACCTTGGGAGGAAAAACCTGTAGCATGCTTATAGGCTCAGCAGTGCTACGCTGGTTAACACTACAGATAAAAGGGACTTGGGGTCATGATTGACCACAAGATGAACATGAGCCTTCAATGTGATGTTGCGGCTATTAAAGTGAGCAAAACACTGGTTTGCATCCATAGATGCTTCTCAAGCAAATCCCTGGACGTCATTCTCCCATTGTACTTGGCCTTGGTGAGACCGCAGCTGCAGTACTGCACCCAGTTTTGGGCTCCACAATTCAAAAAGGATGTGGAGAAGCTTGAGAGAGTACAGAGGAGAGCCACACACATGATCAGAGGTCAGGAAAACAGACCTTATGATGAGAGGCTGAGAGCCATGGGACTCTTCAGTCTGGAAAAGCGCAGGCTCAGGGGCAATCTGGTGGCCACCTATAAGTTTATCAGGGGTGTTCACCAGGATCTGGGGAACATCTGATCACCAGAGTGCCCCAAGGGATTACAAGGTCAAACGGTCATAAAGTCCTCCAAGACTGTTTCAGGCTAGACATAAGGAAGAACATCTTTACTGTCCGAGCCCCCAAGGTTTGGAATAGCCTGCCAACAGAGGTGGTTCAAGCACCCACTTTAAACACCTTCAAGACACATTTGGATGCTTATCTTGCTGGGATCCAGTGATCCCTGCTGACTTCCTGGCCCTGGGTCAGGGGGCTGGACTCGATGATCCTCCGGGGTCCCTTCCAGCCTGAATGTCTATGAATCTATGAAAACCATTGGCTGTGCCTGCAATCAGGCCATAGCTGTGCTGGCTGCTGCCACTGGTGCCATGGAGGGTGGGTGAGTGGGGCAGATTCTGGTTCAACCTCCAACTCTGCCTTTTGGTTTGTTCTGGCACCAGACCCCTCCATTTCCCGGGCCAGACAGCCTGTTCCTAAAACTTATAGTGTAATAGCAGTTGGTTTTATGTCGGTTTATGATATGCATGCTCCTTAACTGTTTAACTCAAGGAAAAAAATGAAAAGTAAATAAATGACAGTGGAACTAAGACATAGCTAAAACAAGAGAGATAAATGTATGGGAGCTAAAGAAATGATTACTTCAAGATAGAGAATCAATTTCAATGGGGTAGGACAAATGTGATATGAAACATGCTGAGAAAAAAATGTAGAAAACTCTAAGGACAGGTTACAGAAAGCCTGGGGAAGGCTGGGGCCATTATATATATTTATCAATGGGCTATATGGTTCAAGACCCAACAGTAAATGTGAGAAAACACCTCTAATGCCAATAGTAAGAGAGAATAAAGCAAGGTCTTTGGAGTATGTTTCTATTACAAATGTTTACAGTGAGGTTCTTAGCTTTAGGAAATATTCTAGATCAAGTATTAGTAGTAGTAACTCACAAGCAATTCTTTATAAAATATTTCCATTTTTATTTTTATATTTCCTCTGTTCAGAGATTTATTGTCCACTGGGTGGCTCCTGGACAATTTGGTCTTTCAAGAAGTGATAAGGCGTTTGATAGGGTTGAATTGTTAAACAATTTGGCCTTGTCCCCAGTTTTACTAGGTAGATTGAAGAATAACAGGTCTTTTGCTACATCAATACTTCTATATGAGCCATCCCCCCAAACCCAGGGGTCCATGGGACAACTAAAAGACAGGGTACCCTGTCTGTCTTCTTTTTAGTCACTTATTATAGATCTTGGCATACATCTTTAGAATGAAAGCATAATCCAAAAAAGTCAAAATATGAAGTATTGTCGAATAGCTGTGCCTTAAAGAAGGATTAAAACAGGAATAGCTCCATGACCATTTTGTAAAAATGAGGTAAGTGAGAGGAGAATAGTTGTTACAATGTCTTCAATGACATTTGTTCATACATCAATGTGGTAAGGCATTTATATATATATTTAACTTTAAGTATGTTCTTAAGTACAACAGAACTCATCCCCATTTAAGTGCTTTAATGAATAGGGATGTTTTTGATCACGAGTTTAAGCATTTTCTGAACTGGAGTATTAAAACATGATGATCTCTTTATTATTATTCTGCTCCTACCCTTTTCTATTGAATTGAGTCTTCCATTTTCTGACTTTCTACTGATAGTAAAAGGAATAACAAACATTAGACAATGCACGTATATAATATTCTTGTGAAATTACACTACAATGAGCTAACTACAGAAATTGTGAAATAGCCTACAGTAATACATCTATTTCAGATTTGCTAAGAATTCACAAAACTGGAAAATGTTGTTGTCAGCAAACAGTAAGATTATTATTTATTGCTGCTTTTCTGTGGGTTTTGTTATGTAAGTCTTATGTGTCTTTCAAAATATTGACTGATGGAAATATAAATCATATATTTTTGGGATGTTTAATAAATAGACTACAAAACACATCAAACCATTATATCTTCTTCAAAGCCTTCTGTAATTCAATAATGAAGGCAACATTATAGCAATATTCATTAAACACTTACAGGTTATTGACCTCTATAGCTGAACAGAACTGAAGCAGTCAGCCTTAAAGGACAAATATATCTTAATTTTTGTCATGGATGAATTAATGACTTGCCTTTATTGATAACATTTTCTATTCAGCTGCAAAGGGAACTCACAAAACAAAGCACAACAAAAGAATTAGAAAACAAAGAAGTAATATGCCTTGCTGGACATACCATTTACTCCATTTTCTGATTGCTCAATTATCAACTACAAAAATTCCTTTTAATATATTTACTCAATGATATTTAAGATTGAAAGTAAAATATAGGTTAGGCATTCAGCTTGGCTGCATTTTCATAAAAAATAATAAACTATAAGAGTGGATTTAATATCCACACGTTGGAATGTGGCACTCTAAGAAGATTCGTAATTTACAGGAACTGGATAGAGTCAGAAATTTGTTTGAATCTGCAAATTTTTTTACTAAAAATGAATAGGAAACAAGCTTGTTAGCACTGAGATTACAGGGCATGCCAACATATATTACTTACAGTTTATAGGAGTATCCTGGAGCATCATTACTTTTATAAAGTGAAGTTATTACATTTTAAGGAAGAAGTGGATGGATCTGATTTATTTTTATATTGTTTCTTTTGTGAGAGTATTAATATAGAAAAACCTCCCAGTCACACTCATACAAACAAATCTCTATATAATTGATTTCCCATCACTGCTGATTACTGAGATATTTTTGTGGAAATAGATGTTTTTAAATATGTGTCTTGTCACCTTGATTCCTTCAGCGATGTCTCAATTCATAGCATACCATAAACATCACTTCTATGTCAGACTTAAAAGCTTCTGTTTTCTCACAAATGTACATCCTCCACTACACACCAAAAGAGTGTTGCAGCGGAAAAGCAGTTCCAGCATCTTGTTGCGACTCTGGGGCATAAGCGTGAGCCTTGCCCTTGCATTGTAGCAAAGGCCACCCCTAATTGATCTATGACTTGGTATTTGGTTAGTTAGTCTAGGAATCAAAGGTTAATGGATATGATGTCAGCAACATCACTAGAAGTAAAAAATAGCATGCCTTCACCAAAAAAGTTACATAGACCTTCTAGTTTCAAGTATCTTCTCATTGTTATGGGGTTTTTTGAGGAGTCGGGCAGGAGATTGTTGTTGTTGTTTTTTGGGGGAGTAGGATTTTTTGACTATATATCATATAGCACTTGACCTTTAGATTTACATTCCCACCTGTGTATCTCAGTGAAGGTAGGTAGGTAGGCAGATGTCACATAGAAACTACAGGCATATTTATGACCAACTAAAACATAGAAAATTTAAAAAAGAAAGCGGTGATTTCACTATGTAAATATTATGCTATTGTATTGTGATGTTTTTGACTCTTCTCAAAAATCACAATGGGATGTTTGGGCATTTTGCTGGATGTTGAAAAGCAGTTAAGGATACGTTGATGTATTTAAAAGGAATCCAAAGTATTCCATATTTGGAATCCAAAGTAAAGATGTTAAATTTACTTCAACGTAGATTTCTCTGTATTATATTCCCTTACCAAAGCCTCAACTTTGTAAGTTAACCTGTAACAGTTCATATGTTCTGCTTGATAATTATAATTGAGCCAAGATATTACCAAACAAATCTTGCTTCTCACATATTCCCCTGAACCACAACAGCTATAGCAACAATGCATTACCTGATGTTACAGGTGCATAGGTTGTAGCCGTGTCATTCCATCCCAGAAGAGCACACACCAGCTGCAGATTCTTCTTCAGCCTGATGAAGAGTTTCTAAACCTGAAAGCTTGCTAATAATTTGTTTTCCAACTATTTGGTTGGTCTAATAAAAGATATCAGATTTAACCAAAGAACCATGATGTTATACATTTATGACTACTTTGGCACATGAGCTTTTAAAAATACAACGTGTGTAGGAATTTTAAGAAATGAACCACAGTCGGTATTGTCAGTGTTCTTAATGTACCTTTTATCTAGGAGCATTTTTAAAAGTAGTTCTTTGACTTGGTAGAATGAAATAAAGACTTGTACTGGAGCTTGCGGTGATTGTAAAATCTTTAGAGCTTTTAAGGTCACTCAAGTCTATCAATACCATGCATACAGGAGGGAGCCTCTAAAAAAATGATTATTGCCAGGTTAAGTCTTAGTAGCATTGGAATTTACTGTAAAAGAAAAATAAAGCTTGATCTTATTCCCATTGAAGTCAATGTTATCATGTAATTTCCTTAAATCAGAGTTGAAACAAGCTTACTTTTCTTTAAAAATAAATAGAGAACTTTATTTTTTCCAGATGATAGTTTACATCATGGATGCCAACCTGCAAAATTAAGCCTCCCCTATGATCCCATAATGCACACTAGATAACAGCTCACTCTGCAAATACTCTCATTGAACTCCATGGAACTACGAAAGGGGTAAGAAACTGGCCAAAATAAAAGGAACAGAACCAGGGGGAGGCTGGCAAAGAATGATCTTTGATCACAGGAGTACAGAAAGCAGCTCCAGTCACCAACTCCTAATTGATTTTGATTTTCTTTGCTAAAAATGGCCTCCTTATTATTTTCAAATGTGAACCGCTGAGTTATGAACCCTTGAAAGTCGTGTTTTGTAATGGAAATGCTGGCAAACTGTTAACTAGAGCTGTATTACCCAGTGCTGTTGTAATCAATAGCTTTTGAAATGCATGGGTTTAAAATGTTATTGCAAGGTGTTTCTGATAGAAAGGACATTTACAACCAATGTCAATGAAGTGAGAAGCTGGCACACAACGGCCTTGTATGAGAGGTAACAGTGTTGAAGAACTTCTTAATGTGAATGCATTGCAGGAATCAATAAGTACCTATTCTAGTTTTTTACATTTACACTTGCTTTTACAGCAATAACCATTATGATTTTATATGATCATATTTAAATTAAAATCATTTATTGTTTGGGGACTTGTGTGGATTATTAGGCACAAGCAAAGACTCTCATTGAACTTAATGAAATATGTGGAATCACATGACAGAGAAATCATTACAAATAAGGTGTACACAAATAAGGGAGAGTGCAATCATTACGTTTATTTTCTGAAATAAAATTAGTCTACCTAAAAGTAATAAATGTGGCTAAACCTTGATATAACATCTTCTATACCCAATAAACTCTCTTCTATAAATCAATAAAGGTGTGCTGATATAATTTAGTCAGACATGAGACCACTTTTAAGATGGCATGTGTTTGAAGCCAAGACTTTCTTAAGCTTTAAGTCCTTTTTTCTGATCTTTATATGTAGCAGTTCATTCTTGGAATGTATTGATATGAAATTCACATGTTCTGATATTATAATTTTCACTTCTCTTGTCTTTCTGGTGAAAAAACAAGACTGCTTCCTCATGAGAAGTATCAGAGTTTCACTCTGAAAATGTTGGTTTCTTCCATTAACATCCAAAACTGAGTTACACCTGCTTACTATGGAGGACTATTTTAAGAGGGCCCAGTTACAGGAATGTACTTGAACCCACACTTTACTTTAAAACATGCATATTGGCTTCAATGCTAATTAAGCACTTGCTTAAAAGTAAGCATTTTGGTTATGTGTTGCTTGCGCAAGGTTGTTTCCCTGAATTGAAACCCAAAGCACTAATCCAATTGATGATGTCATAAACAAGCCATTTATTTTTGCAGACTAGGATGAAAGCAGAGGAAGGATAGTCTATACCATACAGGAAAGAGATTAAAATAAAATGGAATAAATATGGACCAGCCTAACAAATTGAATTCCATTTAATGTGGGAAAATATCAAATAATGCAAAACAGGTGATTGGCCTTATGCTACAAGTCAATGATCATGAATAGGATCCAGGAGCGCTAATGGATAGGTAGTTAAATCCACTGTTTCCATACTTGGCAGCAATAATGAATGCAAGCACAAGAGTAGAATTTATTACTGTATAACATGCCCCGTGCTTCTCATCTGAGCATGTCATAGTACAATCCAAACATGAGTTAACCTCCCAAATCAAAAAAAAAAAAAAAAAAAGAAAAGGATCATACTACAAAAGAAAGTAACATCATACTCCAAAAGAGAGTGGTGAAATCACACCTAGAGAACTAGCAGCAATTGTGCCCAATATATTACAAGGTGTTGATAGATTGTCAAGTCTTTCCAAAATCTAGCCATTTTCAGCAGCACTGAAAATTACTATTCCAAGAGGAAGTACATATTTATATTTTAAAAGTTTCTAGACAACTAAAAACACTAGCTTCTTATCAACACACTTGCTCAAAAGAGCCATTTAAGCTTGTTTGGAAAATTCTTTGTTTGAGAGGAAAATGTAATCTGTTGCCATGATACTGATCCTGCAAGCCTCACTGCTCAAATTAATCTAAATTAATTTGGAAAGTTATTGTAAAAATTACACTGGGGATCATATACCCAATGTTTCTCAGGGCTGCAGCAGCCAGTCCTGAGAATAGAAGGGCTGAGCATTTCCTGCCCATAACCCCTGCAACAGAGTCTGCTGACATGCCGCAGATCCCCAGATTCACCAGTGTGTTGGGACCTGGGGAATGAGCAATCACTGAAGGTCACGTGAAGTCCAAGGGTTGGGTTCCTAAGAAGAAAGGAGTCTGAAGTGAAAGTGATGCATGTGGGGAGCAGGAGAGGAGTGAAGTGTATCTGGTGCTGAGGTCCGGGTGAGCCAGGAGCCTGAACCAGAGTCAGGAGCCTAGATTAAGGCCAGAGATCCCAGAAGTAAAGCGAGGAAGTGCAGAAACAGCTGGAATAAGTACCTAAGTCCTTGAATAGGTATGATCCTGCCTCTGGAGGGGGCTGTATTAGAAGATTCATAGATTCATAGATGTTAGGGTTGGAAGGGACCTCAACAGATCATCAAGTCCAACCATCGAGATATCTGAAGGTCCCTTCCAGCCCTATTTTTATGTGATTTAATGGGTGCAGACAGAATTGCAGCTCCCTGATGTAACTCAGAATGCTTTTCAGGAAGCTTTCTGGGGCACAATGATCCCCTGGACCAAACAGAAGTTCACTGTTGGTTCCAGGGGGGAGGAGAATCTAGCTGCTGGCTGTAAGCCTGCAGCTGGTTTCCCCTAGTAATGGCCCCTCCTCCCTACCAGGCTGTCCCTGTTTTCAGAATGGGGGTGGGGGGAGGGAAGGGAACAGAGGGAGCTTGTTCTGGGTTCCCCAGCCAGCGCTGGAGAACGTGGTGGGTGAAATGGAGTCTCCAGACCTCGGGGGGAAGGCTCCAATACACCCACCCCACCCTCCAGCAGAGGCTGAAAAAACACTAGACTGAATTCCCTCAGCTACCTTTCCACCCTCCCATTTGAAAGCAGCTTGGAGGCTGGCAGGCAGGCAGACACAGAAGTTGCAGAAAATGTTATGTTTTGGAACATCTTCATCTGAACCCTCATGCAATGAGGGTTCAGATTTTCACCCAATCGGCCATTTTTTAAGTGGTCTGTAGCCATGCACTTGTGTTTGGTCATGCCTATAGATCACTTTCAGTGGCCAGATCAGGCAAAAATTGTCACTTCTGTCTGTGCCCTATAATTCTTAGCCTAGACAGAGTGCTATGGGTTGAGCCTACATTTTAAGGTCTGGAGTAAGTGGCCTCAAGGGAGTGGCCTTAGATGGTCCTAGTGGGGCCCAGGGCACTGATCTGGGCTCACTGATCTGGACTTGTACAGACCTATTCTGTGGTATAGACAGTCCTCAGTGATTTCCTATTCATTGTGCTGCATTTATAAATAAAGGATGTTTTCTTTTTTCCTTCACAAATCTTCACTTTTCAAACCTCACCTTGAACTCTACAAATCAAATTGTGTTCTTTTAGTCATGTATTAGAACAAGTAGCAAAAGGCTTTACAGACCATATTCTTCTCAAGTTACACCTTGCGGAACTTAGTGTAAAAACGATATCCATACTTTCTCTTAAAAATACTTTTTTGAGTCAGTAAGGTATTCTTTTAAAAGTTCCCACTGAAAATGAACAGTACCAATTTCCTGCTGTATTCTCATGAATACTCATTATACTTATTGTGGCGAGTCCCACAAACACAGGTTGGTAAAGAAAATTTGTTTAAGCAGATGACAGTTTCCCATATTTCTGACAACCATTGTGTTGGGCATTGACCTACCAGAAATAACAAATGACTGGTGGTATATGTGAAAGCATGAAATTGTTTATTTTTATTTCGGTATGTAGATTGCTGTTGGGGTTTGGAAGCAGAATGGTTAAGGCATCTTGATGTGACTCCAGAACGTGACTTGGAGCTGTGTTCCAGATGTGTGCCAAATACTGCCCTCTCTCCAAGCTGTAAATAGGTACCCACTCGTTCAAGCTGGGGAGTAATAAATGACCAAACATAATGCTATTCACAAGCCTACAGCATGTGCCATTGGCTATAAAAACAAGATTTAACTTAACCACAGTAGCCTGGTAGGCTCAGCTGAACTTTTGTCATTTTGACATGGAACATTCTTCAGTAGAGACAGTAAAAAAATATGATATTGCTATTTCCTCATGTTGCTACATGCCAGGCCAGTAGAGAAGCAAGAGTCTTTTACCAAAGGGTTTGAGAAATAGAAGAAAACAAAGTAGAAAAATGACATTCTGGGCCTAACATTCATTTGGAAAAAAGCAAACTCAGGATTTTGTAACTTATAAAATGTATACATTATTGTCAATAACAATGTGTATGTATTTATAAACAATTTATAAAAGAGTGGCATAGAATACTGGGAGGCAGTGTTAAAATGAGATACCAAAACCTGCTTTAGCAGGTTTTTTTGAACAAAATATTTTTAACCTCTGTCTCTACGTTTAAACCCATGATTGACTGAAAAAAATAATCATACCCATATTTATCCAACATAGATAGTAGGTACTTTACTTTGAAGCTTATTAAAGCAAGACATCAAATAACAAAAGATGTTGCTCTGCAGCATGTTAGGAAAAGTTACTATATACAATCATACTTTTTACATTATTCAAAGCACTTTAGGAACCATATACATATCTTAATTGTTCTTAATTATGTATTGTAAACACCATGAAATAGTAATACCCAGCCTAATCAAATACTCATAATTTAGCACTTCTGATTTGAAGAGTTTAGTTAGAGTTTAGCAGTGTCCCAGTCTGCCCCAGCTGTTGAACAACAATAAAGTTTTCCTGCTAGCTAGGAAAATGTATATTTGCTCCATGAATATTCTTTCTATATTGGGTTTTAAAGTGTATTCTGTAGCTAAAGTCCTTAACTGTATGTAGCGTAATTTTATTTATGGGCATACTTTAACTTCCTTTCCTATGCCTATAGTTCTACAGACCTGTCTGATCAGAGCTGACAAACACAGAAAAAACAAAAGTTGCAACTATCTGAAGACCCAAGTTTAAATGACTGTTCATTCTAACAATCCCTATAACGGGAGCATGCCTATGTCTACACAGCGAACTTATAGTACTGGGCAGCGGTGACCACAAGCCCACAATGATGTTCCTCATGGACTGCCTCCTGAAGTGGAAGCAAGGCAGTCACATCTGCTGCTGAGGCTAGTTAACATGGAGGTATGCGAATTGGCTCTGTCTCTTGATCATGCTAATTAGCCCATCTAAAGCACTATCTGGATTTTGCTCCACTTCTTTCAGGTGTCGGTTTGCACTTTATCGTGTAGACATGGCCTTAGGCTCTGTGTTTCAGGCATTGTACTCACTGATGTGCACTTAGCACTGCTAAAAGGTGGCTACACTATTGAATTCCTAGGTGTTTGCCCATGCCAAATGGGAGCAATTGAGGGGAGTGTGCTTTATGGCATCACTACCAGATTTAGTAAAGAGGCAGTATAAAGCAAGGCAGCTGGGACTAGTCACTAGGTGGGGACATAATCACAAAAAAGACCAATAATGGGTTACATAACCATGAAGCATAAAAAATACTTGGTCACTTAACTTACCAAACACAGCTACTGGCTAACTTTGATATGCACAAGCTATTTAGGGAACATTTTGAATAAAAAACACATTAGCAGGAGAAAGGAACTGTTCACAAACCATTCACAAACAAACAAACAAAAGTGTGTGGGGACTACATCTGTTGGATAATTTATTCACAATGAATTATTCAGCCCACTCTACTGCAGGTCCTGGTTTTTATTCCCACTAATATAAAGATATTTTATGACAGTAGCACATGTGAATGTTACCTCTGACTGATTATTTTGTTATACTTTCTTTGCTGTCATCCCATCTTCTGTCTGCCACCCTAATGTAAATTCAAGACTACTTTGTTTTCTCACTGCTCTTTTGATTTGCAGGTGAATGGCAATTTTAACTGTAAGAATAGACTATCATTGAACTCTCCATCATGGAGGAAGGAAGAATTATATTTTTAAATTAGAAGGGCAAAAACTGCCCAGAGCCAAAGATTAGACTGTCACACAAACAGAAGCCCTATCATGTGAAATGCAAGCATTTAGATTTCAGGACAAAAGGGGGACAAAGTTAAGGACATCTGAAAACAATGCTTAGACTGCAGTTGTCACACATTGATAAACTAGATAAAAAGATAAGATGCTGTATAAAAAATAGAGTGCACAGAACTGATATACAGAACATAATGTGTTGGTCTTCTATTCATTCTTTCAATTTTTAATTTTTTTCTTTTTCCTTTCCTTTTTCCACCTACCTTGCATTCCTTTGTTCTTTCCTCTTTAATGAGGAAACAGTGGTTTAGCTATCTAGGTCATTTGTTTACCTTGAACTGTTTTGCTGTGATCAATGGATGGGCATCCAAACTTAGGAACTCTTATTAACTTTGCTCACATTGTGGAAATTGCTTTTTAAAAATGCTTAAAAATTTTAACTATTTAAAATTGCATTAAAAAAATTCCAGCAATTTTGATATGAATGGAAAGAGTAAATGAAATGCTAAAATGAATGTATTTTTTCCATTCATTAAGCTGTGTCTTTTCTACATTCTTCTGTTAGGTTAAGAAAACTCAGAAAATTCAATTAGTTGAATTAATGCAGTGTGCAAAACATAGTACACAGACAAACTCCCTATTCTTGATGGCATATATTACCTTTGGCCTATTATGTGACAGACAAACTATGATACTTCTGCAACACATCCATTTTCAACCATGTATGAGCTCTGTGTAGCTTGTCCACACACACTGGGGCAATGGGTGAAAAAGCTGCCTGCATATTGCTATGCTGGATTGGAAACAGCAAACTACTTACCTTACTATGTGGTTGGGAGAGGGGTGATTAAGAATCATCTGTATATTAATACTACTTTGTTTATGGGTTTTGTTTATAAAACTTGGATAAAATATTCTCTTCATTTTCTCATTATCCGAATGAGGGCTGTCAGTCTCTCTGTCTGAAGTACAAATCCAAATCAGACAATGGTGATGCTGAGAATCACTGGGAGGAATAGCCAAAGATATTCCTGCTCCTTTGCCAAATTATACCTGCCATGGCTTTAAAAAATCCATAACCTGTGGTCCTATTATATCTTTAAAGGGGTTTAGAAATAATAGAAATATCTAATAGTCTTTTTACCCCTGTCTTTGTTAGACCATGGCCATACAAAGACAGGCTATACGACTTTCAGATGTGGTCCTTACGACAGTTATGTATGACTTTTCCATAACTCAGTTGTATTTCTACAATTAATTCTATACAGCTTTACCCTTAAAGACTGCTTAGGAGCTCTATCTATCTATAGCTTCCACTAAAATTTAGAAGTACTTAGACATCTGGGGTGCTGTGTGTGTCCATACTTTATCCCATTGTTCATAAGTATGTCAGTATTTCCTCATCGTCCACTTTTTGTTTGTTGAATCTACCTATCATCTGTTACTTTGATTCTGCATTCCTGAACAGGGGTTATCTTGTCAGGGTGTGTACAGTGCCTAATGCAATTATTCCAAGGATCAAAACCAGTAAAAATAAGTATAGAAAGTTACTGCTTATTAATGGAGCGTATTACCTCACTGCTTCATAGACTGAATGGGCTTTCATTCTGTGTCCGGTCACAATTCAGTCTTGGTTTTCGCCTATGCATACTGATGGTACATTTCCTGTATACCTTCAAACAGGCTGTCAGTGAGAGAGACGCTGATTAGGTGACCTTGAAATTATCAATGTCTCTCGTCTCATCCTCCAGCCTAGCATCTGAAAACAGAACTGTGCATATCAGCACCTCGGTTCTAGTGTGCAACCTGGGTTTGAGCTTGAGTCTTCCACATCTTTTATAAGTGCCCTATCTACTAGGGTCATCCTGAGGCAGTGCACTGTCCCACTTTATATATAATACATACAAGTCATTGATACGGAACATAAGAGCTTTGTGGTTTGGATGATCACCTGGGGATGTGGGACACCTGTTATTGAAATCCCAGCTTCAGGCAATGTTCACTTATTTATACAATGTCAGTGCTGTCTATGGGAAAGATTGAGAACATACACCTGGACAGGAATGACTTACACACACACCACTTTGGTAGGGGTCCCCCTCAAGAGAGCGGGAGAAATACATGTTCACATCCCCTCAGGCAGGCAAGGGAATTGAACCTGGGGCTCTCTCATCCAATGTGTTGTAATCCCTAAGCAATGATTTTCAAGGTGTGGCTTGAAATCTTTTCAAGAGTATTACAAGGTGTCGTTCAATGTTAGCATTGTTAGGTATGCAAACATAATTCACAAGATAAATCCAGAGATTTCAAATAGAAATCTATAATGTTGAAGGCATTGAGGTAAGTTGTTGTCTTTCCAGGTTTTTTGTAAGAAAACAATTTTCTCTATTATTTCTTTGTACTAAAAAAATGAGTGAAAAGTAAGGGTGAAAAGTAAGAGTTTCCAGGAGGTGTCTTTAACAAGAGGTGCCTTCAGGCTAAAAAAGTTGATAACTACTGTTTTAAATGATATGGTAAATGGGATAACAATACTGGAGCCTCTTCTTCTGGCAGCTTTCCCCCCCATTTAAAACTATTCATTAAATTCAGCCTGAATTTGTCCATAGCTTTGAGGTGAGTGGTGTAAATTGAACTTAATTTCTTGTAAACATACTATTTACAAACATCTCTCCTCTTCTCTCCCCCTTTACCCTCTGACACTGTCCCCTTCAAAGCTAAAATCGTCCTGCTCTTTTGAAATTGGCTGAGATGATTTTATTTGACATAATTCTAAATTTGTCTTAGGGACTGTATATTCACAAGGGCCATAGATTCACTCCAGATGACCAACTGTATAGGCCTTACAAGGTACCCTGAAAGTTGATCTGTTTCATAAGGTTTTTCATTATCATCAGTACAAAACTGCACCAAGTAATAAACACATGGGTTTGTTTATAGTTCTTTTTTTTTGTATTTGTGCACAGAGTATAGAATAAGAGCATTTTTAATTTCATTAAACAAATACATAAACACAGTGATTTGCTAAATGCCTCTCAAACTAGTGCTGAGAATAATCTGTTTTGTTAATCGTTATTGTTCTCAAATCCTTGGGCACATCTGTCCAAATGGTTTTATAAATCCTTGGGATCCCAACATCAAAGATAGGCAGATTTTTCCTTAAGTACTTATTCTGTGTTACAGGTTTCTGAATCATCCTTTACAGTAAAATAACCCACAAACACAAAGCAGTCATTGTGGTCAGCTTTGCATTTAGGCTGTTTGCAGACATTAGAAAAAATGGCACTTTAAATTCCATGCACTCCTGTGCTAAGCCCAGCACCTGCCCAGAAGAGGCAGCATGTTAGTTGGACCTGGCTCATCCAACAGCTGTGTAGAGTGGGTGCTTTAGTAGGGCTTTCTTGATGCTTTTATCTAATAGCTGGTTGAATCACCTTTGGATAGAAGTTTCAAAAAGCCCTGCCGAAGTGCCTCATCTATACAGACACTGAGTAGCCAGCTCAAAGTAATATGCTGCTTCTTTTGGCAAAGGCAGACAAGGTTCCTTGGGTGAATTTGATATCTTTTATTAGACCAACCCAAATTGTTGGAGGATAGTTATTAAGCAAGCTTTCGGGTTCAAAAAACCCTTCGTCAGGCTAAGGAAGTTTCAGCAGTTGGTGTGTGCTCTTCCTGGATGGAATGAAAAGTAAACAAGCCAGAGGCTGGTCTGGGCTGGGGAGCTTGCTTAATAACTATTCTCCAACCATTTGGGTTGGTCTAATAAAAGATATTAAATTCACCCAAGGAACCTTGTCTGCCTATGTCCTTAGACCAACACAGCTACAACCCAAAACCCTGTCTTTTGGCAAAGCACATTTTTGGGTTTGTTTTTTTTTAATGTCTGCAAGCAGCCTTAGTGTGCAAGCTACAAGATAGTTTCTGCTTATTATTTTCCTTTTCAAAAAGGTCTTCTACATTATATTGCATTTTTTCAAGGCCAGTTTGAACTCATGCTCATTTACGTGCCACATTCTACCATTATTACCCAGATAGGGGCAAAGTTGGAACAAATGATAATGACATGACAACACAAACACTCAATAAGTCACCTGTCTTCAATACAGTAAAAGCTGTGTTATCCAGCACTTCACCATCCAGAATTTTCTATTTACCGGCATCTGTCATCTTGCTGTTCAGGACACTGCCACTAGCGACACTGCTCGGCAGTCTCGTCCACCGGCATCTGTCATCTTGCTGTTCAGGACACTGCCGAGCAGTGTCGCTAGTGGCAGTCTCGTCCACCATCTGCCATTGTGATTGCATTGTGATTGTGTTGAGTTTGTGCTTGTGCTATAACTTTATTGCTGAATATTGCTGAATATCTCACCCATCCTGCAACTATGTCTACCAATACTCCATCAACGAGCAGAGGGCAGAAGTTAAAATATTAGAAGTTATTATATCATAGTTAAAATGTTATATTAACAGTTATAATAATGTTATATTAAAAATTATTATATCATAATCAAAATGTAGGCTTAGTTTCTTTCTTGAAAAAAAAGTAAGTGTAACTCTCAGATAACCGGAATATTTGATTAACCGGCACCCCCATTCCCTATGGATACCGGATAACAGAACTTTTGCTGTATATTTATTATTTCACACACAGCCTCACATTTCTTTGCCCTATTCTGTACCGTAGTGGTTTACAAACTTCCTGATGTCATGTCACTTTTGCCACTGAACTCCTATCCTGTTTTATGATCTAATGTGGAACCAGGAAAGCTGGCTTGAAAACAGTGGGACACCACCTCCCCACCTGCTCTGCCATTACCCCCAATCTCCTTGCAGAACCCCTGACCTACTATGGAACCCTATGGTTACATAGAACACAGTTGGAAAACCACTGCTCAATTGCATCCATTGTGAAGCAGACATCCTCAAATACATGCACTCCTTTTTTTCTACTAACACTTTTAAAGAAACACCAATGTGCATTGCTTCCTTCCTTTTGAACCAGACAGAACAACACTTCTTTTATTTTATGGCTATTCGCTAAAATGAGCTGGTCCTTTTCTTTTTTCTTTTCCACTTATCATTAGCAACAATTGCAGTATAAAGATGTTTGCTCCCAAAGTTTTAATTTTCCCATTATTTTCTGTGTTCTGTATGGGATCAAGGTAACTTTCCTTCTGTAATAGGAATGCTTGTAAGAAAGGAGACTTCATTTCCCGGCCAATTCTGGATCGGGGCAAGAAAGGTCGATGACCCACCAGATAACAAGAATTAGTATTGGTAGTACTGATTCCAGTAGCTGATGGTACAATTCCCACAATGAGAGGACTTTGGACTATGCTTTACATTACTGTCTGACATCTTTGCTACCTCAGCCTAACTACTGCCAACTGTAAAATTTTATGCCAACTCCATTCCCTTTTCATCTGGGCAGCATACACACTAAGCAAGGAGAAACTCTGTTGTTTACAGTCTGATATAAAGAAATGTTCTCTTGGAGCTTAATCCTCATCTGGTGAAAATCAATTCATCACTATTGAAATAGATGATGTATACCCAATCTACATTATGTGAGGCTGTGGGACTGTGACTGAAAGTTAGGCCTCGGACTGTGTTATGTTTTCCCTCCTACAAGTGTTATTATTTAGCACTCAAGCTAGGTTAGGAGTGGTGCAGCCTTTTAAAGATTGTTCAAAGAAGTTTTCATTTGGAAGATGATGTGAAATATCATGGATCCAAATACAGCCATAATTATTTGCCAGATATTTCCATAAATCAAAATCAATGCTTTCCAATTGCTTAACAATAAGTATGGCTACCATTATTTTAAACAGCCCTCAGGTGTTCTAGGCATCAGTTTTACAATCATAGGCAACACTCAGGGCAGTGGGATAGCTGCTGGTTGAGAAGGCACTGTTTGGTGACTTCACAAAATTAGGAAGCTAGAACATAGTGGAACAGAGAGTGACTGTAAAGGTAGGTTTGTTTTTGCAAGTAGCATGCACTGGTTTGGTTATAAATCCTGACTAAACTAAGTCCTCAGTCATAATTATCAAGTGACTTTCAACTCCGGTTTACAAGCAGCTCAGTTTTCAGGCTGTGATACAGAGCAGGTGGCAACTGTCAAATACTTGGGAAGCATCATAGATTATGTTAGAAGATGTTTGAAAGCTGTGTATGCTTGTATAGCAGCAGCTGATATCATGTCCATCACCCTTAGAGATGTCATGTCATCAAGCTTTCTACAATCTGTGGATCTAAGGAATGGTGGGCATACCAGGTTTGTGATACAATGTTGAAATGTGGGTGCTCAGGAAAGCTGAAGAAGGATGGATTAAAGTTTTTGATTTTTCAACACTGATTTTGATGTGGAGCAGATGACAAAGACATCATGTGGGAGGGCAATGGAAGCAAAGAAGATATTTGCAGCCATGGGTGACTGGTGCCTCCTGAGACTGGGAGTGCACAGTTTGTGGGTGGCAGCATCGGGGTGAGGTAGTGAGCAGCGACTGCCTGCAGAAGCTGGCGGCAGAGGGGTGGCGAGTGGAAACTGTCCACAGAAGCTAGTGGCAGTGGCCAATCTCAGGAAGGGCGTGTGCCCCCCCCCCATTCCCCCCTACCAGTCACCTATGTTTGCAGCTGAACCTAGAAACCAACTCTATCAGTTCTTGCAGTTTTCTTAGTATGGACGGAATTGGAAAACAGAAGACCAATGAATTATGAAACACCTTTAACAGGATATTTCACTAAAAATTGGCAACTGTCTAGTGAACAAAACTTTTAGCAGCATGATACAGGCATCAACATAGATGCAGATTGAATGTCTACCTATCCTGTCATAAGGACCTAGCTTGAAATTATTCCTTTGGGGCTATCATCGGTGACAGTAGTCCCAAAGGAATATACACTCCAGGTAGACTAATATGGCCATTAAACTTTATCAAATTTATGATCAATCTAGAAACAGATCACAGACATAAAAGGGTCAAATCTGGTAAAGGTGTTATTTATAGCAAATAGTTTTAGACATAAACTGATAAAACTAGATCTTTCTTTTAATCATTCTCTGATATCATTAATTACATTATAAAAAGTATAAGGATTGAGAAACATCACTTTAATGGGTTTGGTAGCCATTTAATGGGATTCTTTGTCAGGAGCCAGAACAGAAACATCCAAAGATGGCCACACTCTATATATCTGTACACAGTTCATAAACACAGTTTTGAAGCCATCTGTGGCAGGCTTATATCCCCAAGTTCTTAATGCCATGAAAAAAAAAAAGAGCACAACAATGGGATATTAATCTAGGTACACAGGTGATTTCAGAGTCCTAAACAAAGTGAAAAATAAATTATAACCTGCAGTTTTGGGACTATAATCTACCATATAAATGGAAAAGATTAAATATGTCTGTCTGTTTGGAGAAATAGAATTGTTTGACAGAAAATTTGAGGACAGAGCCACTTATATTGAGAAACTAGAACAGTATTTAATGATGACATTAAGATGGCAGTTGTGTTTAGTGTAATGGGAGCTAAAAATGTCTCACTGTCTATAAACCAACAGAAAAAATATATTTGTGGAGAGTGCGGAAATTCTGCAAAAGTATACCTCCCATTCCATTTCCAGCTGTGTAGATGGAATAAAAAAAATAAACATGAAAATAAATTATTAAAAAGATTAGTGGCCATGCCAGTTGTGAGCTAGCTTAAATAGTTCAGTAAGGGATAGGTTAGGGTGTGTAATAGAAAAAGAAGCAATCCAAATATGGTTATTGACCAAGGTTGATTTCACTCTTACACATGCACTAAAAATTGTTGTTTCAGTACAGGCTGCAATTTAAGATGCCAGAGAGTTGCAATAACATTATGAAATGTTCTCAGTAAATAAGTTGGCTATCCAGCAGAATGTACAACACGGAAAAAAGTCAAGGAAGAATTCTGGATGTGAAAACTCCCACAATGCAAATGATTATTGTTTTAGGCTATATCCTGCTAAAACTGAAAGGAATTGGGGCAAACACAGATGTATGGATCATTGCAAAATTATAACCATCACTTCACAGGATCAACACATGAGAATCTTAGATTTAGTAGTCCATAGATGATAATGTAGAGCTCACAGAGAATCCTGTACTATCTCTATGACTGTTTAATTTAGAAGGCAATAAGCAAAGCATTATTTACATTCCTTTACAAGTGCAGGAAATGAGACTTAAAATGGGACTTGACACAGGCTCTGTTGTTTTTGAAAATTCACAGCAGGATTATCAGAGACTACTGAAAAAAGGTGAAATTGAAGAAAATGTGAGTGCTTCTAAAAACAAAGAGGAGAAAACCTTGCTCCCCTGGGCATTATTATGGTGATGGCAATACAAGTGTAAAGAGCACATGCTTAAACCTCTACATTGTGAAACAGAGATCACACATTACTTGGTAGAGGACGCCTGACAGATTCAGCTAGAGAGGCAATGCATAATATGTCTACAGGCTTAAAAAAATTATGAATTCTAGCCCCCCAAAACAGTTAGTTGATCTGTTGAACCAAGTAACTGATGATGTCTTTCAGGATATTATAAAATATGAAGACAAATACTTTGCTTGAAGAAGAAAAAAGTTCTAAACAATGCAAGGTATGTTTGTTGCAATACAGACAAAAGCAGAGACAGAGCTGCACCACTTACAATTAAATTCTGTCCAAGGTAAACATCAGTGGCATGCTGTTGTGGCCGCAATAAAAAGAAAAATAGTGCTGTCTTTAATGGTAATCTTGAAATAACTGCAGATAATCTAAGCTTGATGTGGATCAGTATCATGTCTTGAAAACAGAGACCTATTTAGTTCAGTAGCAAGTGACAAGCTTTTCTCCAAGTTCAGTCTACCTCAAGCCTGTGTTACAGGTGAGGACTGAAGGCAGCAGCCCAAAGTATCTTATGGTTAGGACACAGAATTTTTTTATATAATAAGATAGCATATTAAATAGTGTCTGTAGCCACTCTTTGACCACTATAGGCCAGGCATTACAAGGCAATTCTGGTACTCAGTGCTACTTGACCAATAAATCTATTATGGGAGTTAGCAATGAATAGTATTTACAGAATTTTCCAAAAGTATTTATAAGGTTGTTTGAGCTCAGTATTAGAGCAAACATGAACAAAAGCATTAATTTTTCAACAATTCAAATGTGTATAGAGGCCATATCTTTGACAAAGATGGTTTACACTCATCACAGGACATATATGATGCTATCCTTAAGGTACAATGCTTTTCAAAGTCATGTTTCTTCCTGGGAGTGGTTGCTTATTACCATAAATTCCTGCCCAAAATTCATGTCTATGATGACACATCCCTGGAATGAACAACCCATTACACAGAAATGGTGTTAGTCTATAAAAAGGCTGCATGCACATGTTTAAATGATCTGGGGAAAAATTCCTATGTTTGTTTTTCTGATTGAAAATTTTACCTGGAGACACCTGAACAGACATTTGAATTTTGAACCCCTGAGGAGCAAATAGCTTGCTGTACTGACACTATGCAGTTGCAGGGGGAGGGTTGGGAAGAGACGTGGTATACAGATGTCAGCATACTCTGCAGGGTCCCTCAGTCTTCATGGAGACAGATGGCACAGGGCAGCCCTGACTGGCTGACCTAGACTGCTCAGAGTCAGCCTGTGTCTCTCTGCAGCACAATTTGGTAATTATAAAGGAAATCTCTTCTACTCCCTGTTTGAGTGGAGCAGGAAAGCCCAACAAATGACACATTATCTCATGGGGTGGGGGGGCACAGAAGCAAAGCACCATGGGATGCTACAGGACTGTGCTGTGACATATCTCAGGAGAGAATATGTACAGACATGCTCTCTTCTGGGATAAATTCTCCCAGGAGTGATTTAACTCTGGTCGTTCCTGGGTTGTTCTTCTCCTGGAGCAGCCATTTTTGCTCTAAGATAAAAATGTTGAACACTTGTACACTTCAGTTTCTCAGATACTGAATGTCTGTATGTGATCAGAGTTTGGGCAAACATTATAGAATGTTTTGGATTGAGCCAAGATGTTTTATCCAAAACATATGACACACTGCATTATGTTTCCACGCCTTTAAAATTATCTCACAATGTTTTCCTATATAGAATAGGGTCAGCGGTATCACTTATGATGAAAGGTCACACAGAAAGGCTTATTGTCTTTTTTTTCTTGGTCTCTGCAGAACATAATTATGCTCAAATGGATAGAGGCACTCAACACTAAATCTGAGGAGTTAAAATGTTTCACATATATCTCTATGAGAAACTATTTACTCTGCTTATAGATCATTAACCACTAGTTTCAATTTTTAACCCAAACTAAAAAAGTATTGGAAATGTCTGTAGAATGTTACAAAGATGGACATCATTCTTGAGAATTCACTGCTATAATAGCATTCAGACATAACAACTAGCATGTCATTGCTAATTTGCTTACCAAGCTACCATTGAAATAAGCAGGCAAGGACACTAAAGATTAACCAGAGGCAGCTTATATGTTGTCCGGGACCCCAAATGAACCTGTGTTAATGACAAATGCCATGCTACAATGTAAAACTATGATCCAGTCCTGCTAAAAAGTAGACAGTATTACAATGACTAAATGCTTCCATACATAAAAGCAACCATGCCCACAAAGTAACTGGCTTGGTCAATAAGGGGAATAGAAAGGGCACAATACACCTGGAATTTAGAAAAGCTTTTGACACAGTCCTGCATGCCATTGTCATAAAAATCTAGAGAAATGTAGCTAGGTAGAATTACCATTAGGCGGATACATAATTGGTTGAATAACCTCAAGCAAAGACTAACAGTTCAATGTCATACTAGCAAGAGGTCTCACATAGGGTTACACAGGATTTAGTGCTGGGTCCAATGCTGTTAAACATCTTAATTAAAGTCTGAGATGAAGGAATACAGAGAATACTGAACAAATTTGCAGACAACACAAAACTCAGAGAGAATGCACACTCTTTGTAGGACTGGATTAGAATTCAAAGGGATCTTGATAAACTGGCGTACTGGATCCTTGACAACAAAAGGAAATTCAACAAAGACAAACGAATGCTGCCATAAATTGAATAAATCAATAGACTGGAAAATGGCTCAAAATTAATCAAATGAAATTCAGTAAGGACAAGTGAAAAGTCCTGCATTTAGGACAAAACAATTACATGCACTAATACAGATTGGGGAATCACAGGCTAGGCTGAAGTGCTACAGAAAAGGATCTGGGGGTTATAGTAGATTGCAAGATGAAGATGAGTCAACAGTGTGTTCTTGTTACAAAGCAAGCCAATAGCGTACTAAATTTTATTAGCAAGGTACTATATGTGCAAATGCTCTGGGATGGGTTTTCTCTAGAGTAATTTACTCTAGAGAAAACCCATCCTGGACAGGTGTCTACATGTGCAGGGAAACAGGAAAAGATTTGCTGCTCATGGCAGCACTCTGCTTCCATCCCCCACCCCCTCTGGCACAGTCCCTTCACTGGCCCCCTGCAGCAGCCAGGGGGAATTTTAGCCCAGGGGCTGGAAGGGAGTATGAGGCTGGGGACAGCTGTCTTCTGATGAGGGCTGGGAGATTGCTCCATGCCCCAGGGAGCTACCAGTTGTCAGTGTGGATTCCACCAGTGGAGCCCAGGTGGGGACAATGCCCCCCTACCCTAGCAGCAGAAAGATCCCAGTCCTCCCTCCATGATCATGGAGCCAGAATTGGGAGATAAGAATCTCCCATCCTCCACTCACTGAATGCAGAGTGGAGTCTGGGAGCTCCCTGCTGCCAGGGCATGGGGTGGGAGAGAGGTGTCCCAATCTCCACGTGGTTGGAACGCAGCTGTCCTGGCTTCTGGGACAGCTTTCCTGGCCACGTGAGGATCAGTACAGGTCCTGATCCCAATGTAGTAGGGAGACAGCTGCCTCTGCAACTGGCACAGCTCCCCACTGCATCAGGGCTTAGCAAGGCAGCAGTGGGCCCCCTACTGCCAAGCTGACCAGAAGCAAATTGCTCCCAGTCAGCATCCACATATGCCTTACTGCACAGTAGTAAATGCACTATTGATCTAGTACCTGTCTTTCCTGGTACTAACAAATGGCACATTAGCCAAATTTGCTGCACATTAAGTCCCATGCATGTGTAGATGGTGACTCTTTACTGATCATTAGATTAGTCTAATGCATAATGAAGCATCTCATGTAAACATGCCCACTGTGAGCAATATGTCAAATGTAGGGCACTGCGTTTCAAGAAAGATGTAGATAAACTGGAAGAGTCCAACAGAAAGCAATAAAAATAAGTAGAGGCATAGAAAACATGAATTGTGAGAAAAGGTTGGAAGAACTGGGATTACTTTATCTGGAGAAAAGAAGACCTCGTGGGGATTTGATAACAGTCTTCAAATACCTGAAGAGTGGTTATAAAGAGAATGGGTACAGGGTACAGGACATGAAATAATGGTCTTAAATTGCAACAAGGGAGATTTAGGTTAGATATTAGGAAGAAACTTCTGACTATGAGAATAGATAAGTACTGAAGAGGTGGTGATCTCTTCACCCTTGAGGGTTTTTAAGAGTGAAACCCTTGTATGCAATGGTTTAGATAGGGGTGATCGTGCCTGAGAAGGTACTTGAAGTCCTTTCCAGATCTATTCATCTAAGATTTTTTTAAGGAAGAATATAGAAATGGAGAAATACAAAATGGGTAATAATTGGCTTGCCAGTATCATTTGTTGATAAGGGTCTTGGGGTTTACAGGTCACAAGTTCTAAAGGAAAAATTCTATTTCACTTTACATGCCCAAATGACAGAGCTTCCAGCAGTATCAGTGGCATTTTTGGTGCTTTGTACTGTGACTTTGTTTGTGACTTTATTACTAGTGAAGTGTGAACACATAAGCATCCACATAGCTATTGTGCATGGGCAGTTGACTCCACAATGGCGGGGTAGGTACATGACATGGTATGTGAGTGCATAAGTCAAGTCACAAAACACTGTCCAGCAGAAACCTATGGACCCTATGGATGCTGACAGAAGTAACATGTTGTCATCCAATCAGCCATTGAAAGGGCTCTACAGCCATGCGCTGACAGAAGTGCATGGCTGTAGAAAGCTTTAAAAAGTGCCTGCTCTCATTAAAAATGAACCCTCATTACCTGAGGTTTCAGATAACAGTCCTCCAAAGCCCCCAATCTTCCCCCCGCCAAGTGCAGGCTGGGCAAAATCCCAGAAGGGATATCTTTCCCTTGTTTTCTCCCCCTCCCATCCTGAGATAGCTATGATGGTACTATCTGCAAAGCACCATGAGTTAGACTGGGGAACTGAACATTTGTCAGTGGACCATGTGTTTTAGCTCCAAGACCTGAGTGGTTAGAGAATTCCTGGAGCTCCAGGTTCCTTTCCTTTACTTCTGGAGTTGAGGAGGGAGGGAGTGGCAAGATATTGAATTTGCTTGTCTCAGAAGTCTCTTCTTGAAAGGCCAGGAGATTTGTGTTGTGTCAAGTGTTGATACACAAGTAGAAGAAATGGAAATACAGGGTTAACAAATTAAACTCTGGCCTGACATGCTCATTGCATTCTAGGGAGAGATCAATACTCTTTATGAATCCACATAAACTATGAAGAGCAATGTCATGGGACTTAAGTTTTTTAATTGCAGTGGATGCTCCATTCTAAATAGCCTGAAGTATTCTGCATGAACTCAACTACTTCAGTGAAGACAGAATAAAGGGTAAGTTTCTTGTGTTTGAAGACAGAAGGCATTGAACAGACTGAACTTGACAATGTAACTAAATTCACATCCAAAAAGAGTTGTTAAAAGAAATAGTATTGAGCAACATTTCTGCTACAAATAAAGCAGTAGAGAGATTTATTTGGATAATGAAGCAAGGAATTCATATACAACTCCAGGTAAGGTCAGCCAAAAATATAAGATTGCAAATTTTCGTTTGGCCTGTAGCAATATACTACCTGATACTACAAATCAAACAGAAATTTTTGTTTAATCTCTTCAGTGTAAAATCTTAATACAATGAGAAACATTCAAAAGAAACAGTGAGATCAAATGACTGCAAAACCACACCCAATTGCACTGTTTTGGCATGGGAGGAAGAATCTGAGCAAGAGACTGATGATGAGGCAATTTATGGAAATCTCAAATGATTCTGTCAGTGACTGATCCCCTATCTTGCCAGGGAGCACTGAGCATGTCATATATAAGACACATTTAGTGCAAGTTTAGCAGGATGTGCTATCCTCATGATACCTATTAAATACAGTACAATCATGGAGGGTGACGCATGACAGCATCAGGGAAAAGAAGACTTGGCTTCTACTACAAGTGACTCTAACCCTGCAAAATGAGAAAATGCTTTCAATACAGCTATTCTAGAAAATTCAGTCACCAATCCAGATATTGGTGTAATGCCCATGAAATGTTATCCTGACAAAAGTCATAATCCACCTCTGAGACTTAATTTGAAGTATGTTGTGCATTACTGAATAGAAGGATTGATAGTACTATATTCAAATATTTATATATCCTTTCATACTAAAGGGAAGGGACTCTACAGTGTATAGGAACTGGGTAATACTCTTTTAAAGAGTTTGAGATCCCTCTGTGCCCCCCAGGCATGTCATTGTAGCACAAGATAGCATCTGCGCTGAGACATGCCACAACTGCTCTGCCTGCCCTAGCTTTCAAACCAGAAGTTTAGCCACCTGCTCTGCCTGCCCTAGCTTTCAAGCCAGAAGTGTTAGCATAGTGCTGCATGCATACAGCTGCTCTGAAGAGCATATTGCCATGGTATAACACTGTAATGCAACCATACAGCAATGTAGAAACACTCATGAAGCTACAACATCTTCTGGCTTGGGAACCAGCCATTGTTGGATGTCTCAGTATGGCTCTGCCTTGTGCCATATGGTCATACCCCTGGCATGATTGTATGGTTGTGCCTTCTATCACAATCTTCCCTGCCAGAATAACAAGGTGCATGGGTTCCTACAACTTAGTTATTGCCTAATTTACATGGTTATTTGAAATCCAGTTCTGTCAGTGTGGTTTGCCCATAGTCTTATGCGTACAGAGCATAAACACAAAACTCCATTCCAGGAATGTGACCCTTTCCTCTCTTCTTTCCTGGTGAATAAAATTAGCTTTCTGTTATGCTGACCTCCAGCCTGGACTGCTGCATATGAAAACTCATGTGTGTTATTTTTTTCCTCTGAAGCAATTTTTCTCTAACTTTCACTCTCTCTTTCGTTGACCCTCAACTGTCCTTAGCCACTTTGATGATGATGTGGGCTAGCAGCCAAAACTGAAATAAGAAGAAAAAGAAAATGTATATAGAGAAACTAGGTTTTTTCACACCAAAGTTTAATTTGTGTCATCAGAGGTGCTGATGCCAAGATCCTTGTGCAATGAACACAACTGGCATGAGCACTTGGATATCTCCCAAATGCAGATGGAAATGTCAAAGAAAAGCTGAAGGGAACATTGTAATGAACTGAATGATCCTGTAATCAATGTCTGCCCCTTAAAATGGGGGAAAGAACTCTTTCTAAATAAATTAGGTAAATCATGGACCACAACATGTGGTCAGAGTCATTTGAAGAAAAGAGGCATGTATCAGAGCAATAAAACAGCAAGAAAGCTGAAAAACTATAAAAGGATTTGAAAGTATTCAGGAAGAGTTATGGAGATAGGCCTGAAGAAGCCTGAAAACCAGGTGTCAAAAATATCATAAACCTTGTAAAGCTCAGGACCAGAAATAGTCAAGACATCTCTGGTCTATTCCTTGTTCTGCTTCAGATTTCCTGTATCGTTTTGGACAAGTCACAATCCAAGCTCTTTGCTCATCTTTTTTCCTATCTATAAATTTGGATGAGCCATCACAGAATTGTTGTGGGTGTAACTTTCAGAGTCGCAGTTGGAAAGCACTATGAGTGCAAAGTATATACACATATAATCCTAGCGGAGAAAATGCCAACTGTCTTCAGCTAAAATGTCAAAAGTTTTCTGGCAACTGCAAAACTATGGTAAATATAAAAAAAAAGATATCTGCTTTCTTCAGTTATATAAACCACTTTCTAGAATCTCAGATAATAATTAATCAAATTTGGGGGATGACTTTTTTAGTTTAGCTAATTTATAATATGGGAATTATGAACACTGATTTGAGCATCAGGCATTGAAAGATGGGAAGATTCTGAATTTCTCTAACTTGAAGCTAAAAACAGGCAGGAAGATTCTAGTCAATTGAAGGGAAAGGGAGTCCTATGGGAACAGAATAGATATGTAATTGTTTTTTTTCCATCTAAACTATGAAACCAAAATTCTTAGGCCGAGTAACAAAACCTATTCCATGGCAGATCAAGAAAAGCATAGAAGGCAATGGCACCCAAATTAAAAATGTGCTTCCATGAATCTCACATCTATAATGTGAAATCAGAGCTATACCTTCCCTGCATCTAACTGAGAAGCTGTGGTGAGCACTGCAACATTGGGTCTGATTCTCACCTAGTTTAAACGCCAGATTTACATCTATATAAGTAAATGGAATCACACCAGTGTAAAACCATCATGAGATTAGGAGCAGGAAATAAAATGGAAAGTAATGAAGTATAAAAACACACATAACATGAATTTGTACTTTTGGCATAGGCTGATAGGAAACAGCAAAAGAGGAGCTAATTGGTGTCTGATTGGCTTGTAAGACAGACTTGTGATGGATAAGGTGCTATCAGCAAGTAGATTTTCCTGTAACTTTTCAACCCAAGTTTTAGCATGGAGACATTGAAATTAGAAACAAAGGCTTCATCTACATGAGATGCTGACTGCTCAGTTGTTACTGTGCAGTCATTTAGTACATGTATACAAGTACTACATGTAAACACAAGTGGTGTCGCTGAAGATCTTTTAGGTGACACTGATTGTACAGTAGCTCATTGCTGCTGTGCAGTATCATACTTCATACCACACAAAACTACTGTACAGTAGTAATGGCTACTGCACAGTCAGTGTCTCATGTAGACATGGCCAAAGGGATATAAATGTGAGTACTAGGGCTGTGTGAAGCTTTGGTCACTGATTCAATTTGATGGAGATTCGGCCCAATTTGGCGGCCGAATCTTCAAATCCGAATCAAATCAGGAGACCCTTTAATCTCTCTGAATCGAATCAAAGAGATTTGGAAAGATTCAATGATTCGGACATAGACACAGCTTTAAATGTTTTTTCTACATACCTCAAGGTACCAGGCGGCTCTTGCATGCTGAGATGGTGGGGCAGATGGAGCATCACACAGGAGTGCTGGGTTGTCCCCAGAGCACTCACCGGCAGACCTGAAAGTAGACCAGAAGCACTTCCAGTCCACTTCTGGGTCCACTGCAGAGCGTGTAGGGGACCCTGCCCCACCCCCCAGCTTGGTGACTTGTGCCTTCTGGGTCTGGGGGTGGGGGGTACCTGGGGTCCCCGCGTGGCTGATTGTCGAGCTGGGGGAGTGTGTCCCGCGCACTCCTGTGGGATGCTCCATCCACCCCACCATCTCAGCATTCATGAGCCATGCCTGGTACCTTGAGGTACATAGAAAAAATATTTAGAGCTGTGTCTATGTCTGAATCACTGATTCTCTGAATCAGCATCAAATCTTCAGATTTGGCTGAATTGAATCAGGACAGTGTTCTGAATCAATTAATCGAATCACTGTCCCCCCGATTTGGGCTGAATCCAAGTCCATATTGAATACGGCCCATTTCGCACCCCCCTAATGAGTACCACATTTGGGTATGCAGTGGGCAGCTGGGTGCACAAATGCCAGATTTCAAATGGCTTGATATTTTGGGGGTACTGGCTTTTTGTTCCAGCTATTGCAAATGTAGCCCTTACTGAGTTATCTTCAGCTGCTTTAAGGTTTATCATTGAGAATTTCTAAGGTTAGACATCAAAACTTGTCCTGAATATGGAGATGGCCTAGAAAGTAATAAATAAAAGTGAGAATCTGTTCCTGCCCACAAGAAGGAAGTGGGAGGAAAAGATCACTTGTGCCCCTTGGTGATTCCTTTATAGAGCCTCCCTAGATCACATTCAAACTTATTTATATTTGCACTGAACACCTCTCTAAAGGCCACTGTGGCACCCTACAGGAGACAAGTACATAGTAGCACTTTTGTCACGCCCTAAAGACCATTTTTAATCCCTGGCAATGCCTCCATCATATACTGATAACAAGGGATACAGGGATGACTGACATAGTTTTCATACCAGCTTTGTGCTGGCTGTGGGTAGCACCTGCTCTGAAGATTGCCTCCATTAGCCTTTCTTCTGTTTACACCTTTGGACCTGTGTAAGGGGGACGATCATAACAGTGAGTCAGTGTGTCTCATTGTCTTTGGCTTTAAAATGATGGTACATTATATTAAAAAAATATAAGAATTCAAGAAATGTTCTATAAATATGTAGAAGTACTTCTCTCAAGACATTCAACTGCCATTTTTTTCTCTATTATTCCGTATACAAAGGATACTATCATTTCTGCTCAACCAAAGCACACGAAGAAAATAATCTTTTTTAAAAATTACTTAGAGGACACAACATTATGGCTGTACCTGTCCATGGCAGCAACAGATTTTAACTTATGTAGCAGGAAATAAGTTCTGAAATGCTGGCTTCCTGGAAAATCAATAGGGATTTTTATCATTGACTTCAATATGCACAACTTCACCTTTGATTTTGGATAAGTTTAGTCATCTCATACATTAAAAACTTCCATTAGTGTTTCTCTAACCTTTTGCAAGAAGACACAGAAATTTTGGTTGACTCTAGTGACAGGGAAAGCCACTGTCTTGGTAAGATTCATTCATCAGCAGCAAGAAGATCTCTTGCTCCAACTCTCAAACAAGGTATGGAAACGATAAGGATTCTCAGCTAGTTCCTAGATTTCCATTTGCCAGAGATCCCCACATTCCCCATTTTCTCCTTCCTGTTTTAGGCTATGTTCTTAAAAAATTTTGATCTAGGACAAGATACCATCTGTTTCTACATGTGACCCTTATATTGCTTTTAGTTCCCAGTTCTTCCTGATCCACTCATTATAAAAAGCTCACAGAGGAACAACCCAGAACATCGTACCCACTTTGAGAATGAGCAGAATCACCAACTGATCTTATTGTAAAACAAAAACACTTTATAGTCAGTGGAACAGCCAATTTCTCAGCTCTTTCTTTCCATTTAGGTTTAGCTTATCCCTGTGTGCTGAGGAGATATTAGAAAGACACCTGCAGAATTTGTATGAAGTTTTTCTGATTGCTTACGGAATCTATCAAGAGGCCAAGTTTATTTCATGGGTCTAGCCAAATATTGTAATAGCAGCAAGCTCATCAGTTTCTAAGAATGAAGACAGAGAAATTTTGGGTGAATTCAAATTATGACCAGAAAGATCTTCTGTCAACATAAGCAAGACTGCCCATACAAGCTGATGACTAACTGAAATCGGAGGTTCAGAATGCTGTACTGATTTCTGGCTCCTCTCCAGACTTCAGATAGAGTCTGCCAACTTGGCAGGCTAAGGAGATCACTGTGGCAATTTTTCAAATGGGGAGAAATGGTCCAAGGAGGAGCTGTAACTCTATATAAACTGCCCAGAACTGATGACAGGGGCCTCTGCTTCAAAGACTCTGGCCAGAAACGGAGTGAATTGTTGTGTCCTACTAAAGATGGACAGCATATTTGTGGGATGCTCTGCAAGAGGGCAAATACCTGTGAGCACTTGCTCTGCAGCTGTAAGCAAATTAGGAATGGAATTACAATATTCTGTGAGAGTCAATAACAAATATAACTTGATATAATTTCTGTTAACAACAACAAAAAGGGAACCCAGGAAAGTTATTTTACCCAGGAAAAAATGGAAGCCTGGGAAAACTATTTTACCCATAATTATAGGCTCGTTAAATATATATGCCCCTATGTTTCCAAACAGATCAGTGGAAGAGTGCTACAGATCCAGAGGCATGAATTTGAGCCTTACTCTGGACTTGTGCTGACAGCCACCCACAGTCAACCCAACTATAAATGGGCACTTGCTCATTCAGTCATGGGAGGCAAAAGGCAGCAAGATCTAATGCTAGCCACATGATTTCCCAATGTGTTGTAGACTACAGGAACTGTTGTACCTGATATATGCTTGTCTGATAAGGTGCCAGGCTTGGAAAAACCTGTAAGGCTTTCAGAAGTAGAGATTTTAAATGTCTCAAGTTTTGAGACAACCAAATTTGAGCTGCTCTAAAGCGGGCTTGATTTTCTGAGTTTGGATATCCACACGGAAAACTCTCCTCAAAGAATGTGCCAGAGATGCTCAAAGAGTTCTCTATGGATATGTAGACATTTCTAAGGATTTGTCATAGGCCATGCTCTCCTACTCAGAAAATTCTTGATATTGGAACTAGGAAATTGTATATTTTGTCACAGATTAAACAGTACGTTTAGTGTGTGTGTGTGTGTGTGTGAACTGTAAGGCTAATAGGAAAAACACATGCAAGCTGTAGCACCAAGGTCAGCAAAAGTGTCATGATCTGACCAGATTGCCCTAATCAAACAGATTCTATATCAAACAAAACAGATTCAATTTGTTATCTCTTCAGGTGCCTGTACATGTGCAGGATGCCTGTTTCGACTCATTCAGGTCAGAACACTTTGGAGTAGACTCCATTAATCTGCTGTATTCATCGAGCCTGCTGGAGCTTTCTAATTGGAACGCTCCAGCAGGCTCACTGTCACGTGTATTCAGCCTCCCCATGTTTCAAAATGGTGGTATGGGTGCTTTAACTAAAGCTCGCTGAATGAGCATTAGTTAAACTGCCCCTCACCACCATTTTGAAGCATGGGACACTGAATACATGAGACACTGCAGGCATTTTAATTAAAGCAGATCCCAAGAGAGCTACTCTAATTAAAATCCCACCCTCCCTCCCCAGAGCACATGTACAGATGCACGTGTAAAAACGTTCAAGTTTAATGGAAAATCAAAGAAGAGAGAAGTTATGTGTGAGAGAGAATGAGGCAGAATGTCAAAGCTCAAAATAAACTTTAGTCAACTTGTTCCATACCATCAGTCAGTCTATCTTAGTCTATCAATCCTATTCACATGATCAGCAGATCCTTCTGTAACAATGAGACCTTGTGGCATGTGTTATGGAACTTGTGTTTTGTTTTGTGAATTTGCAAGTGTTAAGGAATTTATATTCTGTTTTCTTAACACATTTTTTGTGTTTCCCAAACTTGCATGTAGTTTTGGAATTTATTTTTGTGTTTTGCAATTCTGGACGACTGTGAAAATTTAACATAAATTTGCAATTAATAGAGACATGCTTGGAAAACTCCTTCAAATCTTACATCATCTATCTTCCCTGAAAAAAAAAAAAAAGACTTTATATTAGAGGGGGAAATATAATTGTGTGTTTACCACTTTGGGTGCTATAAGGATCTTTTCCTCAAACAGCACTCAAAGATAGCACTTATTATTGTAAATTCAAATAGTGAAATATAACATACTGTACTTCAACTGCAAATGCATTCATACAATATCTGATTATTCTCAATCCTCTACTGTTAACACCAAGGTCAATCCTGCACAGGTTTCTTTTCTTTTCCCCTGAAAAAAAAGATTGTCTACTAATATAGATTCAATTTCCCTGAAAGCCCATTGCTGGAAAAAAAAGGGTCAATCATTTATTTCTTAGAATAAAAATAGTAAGAAATAAGAGCCATTGACCATAAAGATGTGTACATTCTAACATCTCATATGGAGAAAACTGGGGTGCAAACTTGCACAAGCAATTGTGGAAGTGTGGTAATATACCTAAATCAGGACACATGCAAAATATCCCAAACTTTCTCCAGAAATATGACTTTATAACCCTATGCATATACTACATATCTTTGTTTTCCACTGGCCTATATTCCATAACTCAATAAAAAAAGGGAAATACCAGGAACCAATCGTATGAATGTTCCATTCCTAAAGAGCGCATCTACATGCATGCTTTACTGCCCAGTAGAGCAAATTGCTGAACAGTAAGTGTCACCATCTACATGCGCATACTCTTACTGTGCAGTAGTTTGTTATACTCAGCACTTAATTTGCTCCCTGTCAGCCCCAGGGTTGGCAAATGCAGGTAGCAAATTAACTTCTGAGTTGTTCCTGAACAGAAAGGCACATGTAGATGGATGACTGGGAGCAAATTTGCTCCTGGTAAGCCAGGTAGCAGGGGGTGGGAGATTGCTTCCTGCCCCCAGGAGCTGCCTGCTCCTGGGGTGGGATCTGGGGGCAGAGTCTGAGTGGAGACAATGTCCCTTTGTCCCAGCAGGAGGGAGATCCTGGTACTGGTTCCACAATCACAGAGCAGGGGTTGGGAGATTGCTCCTTGCTCCCAGGAGCTGCCTGCTACTGGGGGAGGCGGAAACTGTCCCTGCCTGAGCTCTGCTACTGGAGCCTACCCTGGCAGCAAACAGCTCCTGGGAGCAGGGGGCAATCTCCCAGACCCCACTCCAATCACAGAGCTGGGGACAGGAGCTCCCTGCAGAGAGAGAGTTCCCCATCCAGCCTGGAGCTAGCCAGAACCTGCCCCAGGCCAGGACAGTTCTCAGCCAGTCAGCGCAGGGAAGTCTGCACATGCAGCCCAGAGCTGGCTGGGAACTGTTCCATTTTGGGCAGTTCCAGCCAGTTCTGAGTGCACATGCAGACCAGGACACTTCCCAGACAGCTCCATGCTGCACAGGGAAGTCTACATGTGCCAGCCACATTCTCAGCCAGTTTCAGGCTGCATGTGCAGACTGCCTCACACAGTCCAGGGCTGGTTGGGAACTGTCTTGGTCTGGAGCAGGTCCCTGCCCTGTAGCTTTTTTCCAGCCCTGAGTCCTGATTGGGCGATTGAAGCATGGGGGTTTGGAAAGAGATGCTGGGGAGGGGCAGGTCCCAGCACCCATTCTGATCTGCCAGTGGGACAGCTAGCAGTGAGCCCCTGCATGGGTGGGGAATCCCCCAATTTCCCAGCCCCCACCAGTAGACAGCTTTCTGTTAGCCCAGTGCTCCCTGTCAGCTCCTGGGCTAGCACCCAGGGAGATCCTGGAGCTCCCCTTGCCTGCTGCAGGGTGGCAGAGCAAATCTGTTTCCAAATGCCCACTAGTGTAGATGCCTGGCTAGGGTGGGTTTACTCCAAAGTAAATTACTCTGGAGTAAATCCATCCAGCAGCATTTGCACATATAGATGTGCCCAAAGTGTGTGCTGTACATTTATTATATTTTTCTGCTCTGTACTAGCCTCATAATACACGTTCTGGAATTTATGAATACATTTCAATTGAACCCAAAGTAGTTAGGTATTACAGGACTGATGTAATGATAGATCATCCTATATAAAATAGCTTTCTACCACTGCAAGGGACAGTCTTTCTTAATGGTTTTGTTCCTTGTTGCTTTATAAAGGCTAAATAAGATAAAAGTGTAGTTTTTTAATAGGCCTGTGAGCGTTTAGGTAGTATCTAAGGTAACTTGTAGATGTGTTCACCATTTTCTAAACTATATTAACTGATTCACGTCACACAATTTGAACCAAATTTCAATTCAAATTAAGGATTAATAGATAATCACTGACTATCAGGGAGATTTTCATGTATTTCATCACTTCTGCAGTAGAGATGGCAGGGGGTGCTAGACACTGCCCACCACTCACAATCAGCGCCACAAAACTGTGCTAACTTGCTGCAGCCAGTGGTAGGCACAAGCAACCACAGGCCCTAGATACCTGTCATATATACATGTTACTTAATACAGTTTAAATTGCCTAATTTAGATTGCCCTAGTCTGCATGAATTTTAATCTTTATTCAATGAGGATTAATTAATTCGTATTGGAGCCAATTTTAATTCAGACTACAGACATTCATGTGTATATAGTGACAGCTATAATCTGGATTAAACCTAGAAAAACGTAATGTCTATAAACAGCCTAAGGCATCAACCTGTGGTGTCATTTTTACATATCAGATATTGCTAATTAATGCATATTACTAAAAACACCTCTGAGAAGCTCATCATTCATTTTGATTTACTTCTGCTGTATCTGGGAGCCAACTTGAGTTGAATCATCTAAGACTTTCTTAACAGAGACAAAACAGCAGATTCCCTGGGTGTGTACAACTTTACTAGTGAGATAGGAATTAATTGATTAGGAAGACCTAGGCAAAAAGGTCTATGTGAAGGAAGCCAGGCTTACACATAAGCATGAACCTTTTACTGGAAAAGCTCTGCTATATAAACCTGTCAATTATTTGCTCCTAAAGGAAAGATGTTACATTACTTATGCCACCCTCAAATCTTCCTTAAAATTCTGACTTTACTATAAGCAAACTTGTAAAGAGCCCTTGCCCTCTTTTAAATGAAAACCTATAATGTCCACTATTTGGAAGTTGGCAACAATGCAAGCAATCATGTCATTTTTCATCTGAGTGCAGGCTTCATGGACATTCTTTATGTTCCCTTTTAAAGAGCAATCCTATAAATATTACTTTGGTGACAGAGGAATATACACAACAGACAAATGTGTCCCTTCATGATAGGTCTGATAAATTTGTGAGATTTTTTTGGTGACATAATTACAGCTTGGTCAGCCCCTGCTATTATGCATCACTGTTTGTGATAAACATCACTTTGCCCTGGGTGTTTTAGCAAAGTCATTGAGAAAACTGCAGTTCTGTAAATCACCTGCTAACTAGTGCTGCAGCAAATTGTTGTCCAGAGTTATGAACTCTAGCAAACAAGAGCATCAGAACTCGTGAGATATGCCCAGGTTGCTGCCCATTCAGCTCTCTGGTTGAAAAGGTAACCTCAAGAAACTGATATAAACCAAGCCAGAAAGGGAGAGGAAATAGCAATGTATAGAAATGATAAGGATGACCAAATTATATCATTTCACTGCTTCAGTGACTTCCTCAAACTCTTACAGTACAGGAGTCAATGCTGTTACTAAAAGCTTGCTGTCAATGCCATCTTAATATGACAATCCTATGCTCAGATTGAAGTAAAGAGGGGTGACAGAGCCTGAGCTTATGAATAAAAAGTAGTGATTTTAAGTTACCACTCACCATGCCTGCATGAGAGGTGGTATCTGGTCAAATGGGACTTTTATTAAGGACTTGAGGCATAGAGAGGAGGAATTTCAAATGGCAAATAGTGGTTTTGTACAAAAGGGGATAAGGAAGATGGCATGCTGCTTTGAGGTCACATCTTAAACTAGCTCTGCAGAAGTCAAACGAAATATTTTTCAACAACAGGCTATAGGGGAACAGCAATGGAAGGACTGGCTTAAAATCTGCCCATTCATTAGAATAATAGAACCTGGAGATGAAGAACACCCAATTAGGACACTCATGTGTTTCCTGTTAATGCAGAATTATCTCCTACAGCACTAGTTTCAGTGCATTAATTCACTTTGGATGAGAATGTGATTTTTTAACTACAACCACAAATACAGAGAGAATTGCAGAGCCACTCCAAGAGAGCTGGAAAGATAATATTTGAAAAATCCCTGCTGAGCCTGTTCTTTCCTCAGCTGGCTTCATCATTTTGCATTACAGGGGTGGGGCCATAGCTCCATATCCTCCTTGCCTCATTTTTTTGCTTCCTGCAGTAGGGTCCCATTGAGCCTAGTCTTTGTTGCAACAGATCACAGGCCATGCTATTGTATGACACAGAGGTTTTTCTCTGCTCTTTCCTCTCCTGTACAGCCACTCAGAGGCCATTTGCAATCTTGCTTTTGTATTAGTTCTGGTATATAATAAGAGAACAAACCTTTTTTTCCTGCTCTTGCTAATGCTACTTATATACCATGGCTTTTAACTGGTCTCTCTGATCTTCCACTGTCTCTTAAAAATACTTTAAAAATGCATAAAAAGAACAGTAATTATTGGCACTGTTCAAACAAACAAAAAATTAGCCTTGTACAAAGTCAAAGTAGTTGACTCACAGCAGGGATGAATTTGGCCTAAAATGCTGAACTGAAAAACAGAACAAGCATCTTCACATTAATTACTAAAAGTACTTTGAAGTCTTTGAAACTGAGTCAACCAAGTTTTGCAGTCTCTGCACACAATCTGTCCTTCTTTGTATACCCAATTTTTGGTGCCCATGCAATGCAAAATCCAGCCTCTGGGTAAAATAAAGTCCCAACTTTCCAAAAGAAAGCTAAGAGTTTAAATAGGCACTGTTAGAAGCACAGAATCATAGAAAATTAGGGTTGGAAAAGGGACCTCAGGAGGTCATCTAGTCTAACCCCCTGCTCAAAACAGGAGCATCCCCAACTAGATCATCCAAGCCAAGGCTTTGTCTAGATGAATCTTAAAAGCCTCCAAGGATGGAGATTTCAGAACATCTCTGGGTGGTTAACCTGTTCCAGTGTTTTGTTACCCCCCTGGTGAGAAAGTTTTTCCTAATCTCTAACCTGAATTTCCCTCTTTGCAACTTGTAATCATATCTCCTCGTTCTGTCATCTGCCACCACAGTCTAGTATCATCCTCTTTAAAATTAAAGGTAGTTTAAAGCTTCAGGTAGTTGAAAGCTGATATTAAATCCTTTCTCAGTCTTCTCTTCTCTAGGCTATGTATTTACAATAAATATACACAAGGTAAATAAATATAATAAATATGAGTAGCTTTGTCTCAAACAATTTATAGTGTTGGGTCCAGTAAAGCTGCTGCTGTTGAGCACTACAAATTATTTCCTCATTGCAACTCTTAATAGCTACAAGGACATCAACATGCCCATGATAGGATGCTCAGTAATGAAAAATGGCCAAAATAATTTAATATAAATGGTAGCTGCAGGGAATAAGAAGACTGGAAAGTCTATGCATTCTCTGGAAATGGTGGAGAAGCAGCCAAGGCATCTTTGAACAGGAGGAGCTCTGTGTGCAGGAGAAAACAAAGAAGGAGAAGGGAGAAAAAAATCTAGATTAAATAAAGTATGTAGAACATCAGCAGTTTTGCCAATTCTCACTGTTTGAACCTTTGTCTTCCTGGAGTCATGTGATTCCATAGGAATCTCTAATCTGGTCTTTACTTTTTTAGGAGGGGGATTAAGTAAATTTCTAGTCTTTCTTATTGTGGAAAAAAGCTTGATAATGTGATGTAAGTGCAGACTAAAGGCTCAGAAACCAGAGGTAATTAAAAAGACCTAAAATCTATTTTTCCCCAGCGTTTTATGTTTTTCTAAATTCATTTCTTGAGGTGGTGGTACTGAAACAAGGGAAATGTGAACAGGAGGAAAAGAGTTGCACTTGGAATCTGTGGAGCAAGTTTTTAGTGGTCCTCATCCTGGTTTCTAAAATTATACCTGAAGTTTTTTCCACACCAACTACTGTGCTTACATAAGAACCCAGAATTGGGCTGTTACAGTTACAGCTTTAGATACCATTTTTGCAATATTGCCTCTGTGGTGGGGAACAAGCAGAAGGGGTGAGAAGTTGCTGGAGTGCATGTGAAGAAGTGAATGGCAGAGATAGCTATAATAAGTACTACAAGCAACTTACAAAAAACTTGAGAGATATCAATACCGTATGTCAGAGAGCTTTAAAATGTTTATGCTCTGGTTTGTTTCATGTGGGTGAAGCTAGTTGCAAATCAAATGGGTTTTTTTTAAAAGGACTTTAAAGGTAAATACTAAATAATGTATAAGCAAATGGGATTCCAATTCTACCTCAAACTACACCTTCAAAAAGATGCTCTACTGGTATTTGGTTTATTAGAAAAAAAATAATTCTAAGATAACATAACTTACTGAAAGCAAGCTCTACCTGAGCTTTAGGTGTCTTTCCAATCCAGGTTCAACTATCCTAACTTCACCTGGCTTAGCATTACATCCATCTTCCTTATATCCAGGTAGGATAATAAGGCAGCTGTACTGGTGAGTCAACAGAATCCACTTAACACTTTCCAGCAGGTTTCACTAAAACAGTTAAATACAACCAGTGCTTCCAACAGCTTTCCATTCCCTAGAATGCTGGTTTGTGTTAGTGTAGCTGAGGCTAGCCAGACAGACATTTTTACAATAAAATCTTATGAGTGTCTAGAATCTAGGCTAAGGAGAAAAGGGAAATTACAGCTAGCACAGACACTGGTTTGGATTCATCCATACCCTCCCCCCAAAAATAGAAAATTAGATGAGAGTAAATTGAAAAATCATAGTACAACCTTTCCAGTGACCCTTGCTGTCATATCAAGGGCCACCAAGGAGATCTCTAATGAAATAATACCAAGGGTCAACTTGTAAAAGATGTGAAATGCAAAGAGTCCTGCTACTTCAGGCTGCAGTAAATGGAACAGGAGAGGTCTACTCACACAGCAAATGTGCAAAGCACAAGTAGGATTACTTTACATAAAGTCTTCTTTAGAAATTCTAGCATGTATCCAGATAGTTAAGGTCAGATGAGGTTTGGCCCCTCCTTGAAGGCCAAGGAGAAAGAGTAGCCAGCCATAATTGAGGTCCCAGTGTCCAGAAAAGCATAGGGACTACTCCTTTTTTAACACATGTAAGGGAAGAATGGATATGGCTCAGTGCAGAGATGAGAGTTATAGTGGGAGTGAGCTGCAGCCTGTGGTAATCAGAGATGCTTAGTTTTTTTTCTGATTTAAAAAAAAAAAATCCCCAAATTTCAATCAAAAAAAGTAATCCCAGATCCACATTTTTCTATGATTTAAATGAAACACCACTAATATATATATTTAAAAATCCCAGCTTTTTGGTTATAAAAAAGAAACCCCAAATCCACATTTTTGTGATTAAAATTAAACACCTTTCTCTCTGTCTCTCTATATACATATATATGTAGTGGTATTTCATTTTAATCACAAAAAATGTGGATTTGGGGTTATTTTTTTTTAACTGAAAATTGGGGATTTTTTTAAACTAGAGAAAACCAGGATCCCTGGTGATAATGAATGGCTATGGGTGTATCTGCTTCCTCAGCTGCCTTAAATAAAAGTGCAGCATGACTGCTGTGCACCTCTTCATAGGGTACAAATTATTTGCTCTTTTATGTTGAAGTTGTTTTGCTAGCCAGTGTGAAAAGCAGAGGTAAGATCAAATTTTGTATTTCACTTCATCCTGTTGCCTCATCCTGCTTGCCTCCACCTTCTTCTATCTGGGCCCTTATATCTTCTTAGGATGATAGGATACAACAGAATTGCCCTGAGCTAACTAGAGAGGTGCTGGCTGTTTGAAACACTCCTATGTACCATCCAAGTTTTCTTCTGCACATAATGGTTGGAAACATTACTTACAAAAACCCTTCAGCTTGACTTCCACTCACAGCATGGTCATGATGTCTGTAAAGACAGTGCCTAGAATTTGTTGAAGTATATTTTTTCATCCTCACTTGCAAATAAGAGTAATATATTAAACAGGTCCCTTTTTTTATCTAGATAGTTAAACTGTAGAAAGACCACAAATGCCAGGCTAATAATACCAGCAGAGATGTGATTGAATGCTGTTAATGACAAACTTTTATTAGCTACATAAATTGAAGAAGAGTTCAGAACTATTGTTTAACCAGTGAGAAGTATTAAATTAATAATAATACTTCTGGAGACAAAGGTCTCTAGTTACAATCAGAGCAGTCTTTCTCCATGGGATTCAAACTCTGAGTGGCACTGGAGAATCTAAGCAAGCTCACATATGGGAAAGTCCAACTAATGGTGAGAATTCAAACAATGGACCTATTGGTAATGCAAATGAGTAATGTCACACATTACTTTTTCTCCATCACCTGTAATTTAATGAGTTTCAGCTCCATGCTGGCACCTCTTTAATACTCTTTCCATCACTAGCATTGATTTTTAAAGAAGGCAGAGAAAAGATGAACCTTCTAGACTCACTGAATCAGGAGTACATAAGCTTTTGTGAGCAACAACTCATTTCATCACCTGTTGCTCATAAAAGCTTATGCATCTTGTAGATGGCCAGTTTGATTCAGTTAGTCTGTAAGGTGCATCTCTACTCTACCTTCTGCCTGACCTCAGACTAACACCGCTAACTGCTTCTCTCTGCTCATGGATTGTTTTATAGAAAGAGTGAAAATGTACTGAGGTATAGTGGATTTCACTTTGTAGAATCGCTGGTTAATAGAATCAGCTGCTTATTTGAATCAATATGGGAAAACCTAAACCATTTCTATATTATTACATGTAAAAATTGCTCATATTACACAATTTTTAGTTTTTGGAATCATTTTACTGGAGAAGCCCAAGGATTTTGCAGTTTTGTGAGGAGCCCTCTGCAGGTGGGCAGAGTGCAAACCTTGTTGGGGCTGGGAGGGAGCAGGAGCAAAGCAGTCAGGCAGGGGGTGCCATGTGCATTTACTGTACATTCATATGGCCCCAGGCAGCATGAAGAGCAGCACTCACAGGCAAGGGCAGCAGGGGGAGGAATTGAGCCCCTGTAGGACATAAAAACAGGTAGGAAATATAGGGTTTGGTTTTTTTTAACCTTTTTTTTATCTAATTGAACTATGTGTAGGCTTTAGCACAGACTTGGTCAGGTGCAAGCCTTTGAGAAAGTGTCTGTAGTCCCACAGAGATATGCTAAGCAGCTCTTATCTGCTGCAGCATGTATATTGCATTGTCCCATCATTTGCAAATAAAAATACCACTGTCTTTTAAAAAAAGGAGGGTGGGGGAGAGAATGGAGAGACAGGAAGAAAAGAAGGGGAAAACTGTTGGGAAGGTTCTTGATAAGAAGATTGAAACAAGGGAGAATAGTATGCAGAGAAAAATGCAAGTTCACACACCAAAGTTAGAGGATTTGGGATTAATTGAAATCCTCAAGTGGTGCATGGTAAGTGACTGCCTATTTAGAGCCAATAGATAGGTTTCCGTGAGGTTAAGGAAGCGAAAAATCCCATACGAAGCTAGTGAGATGTTAAATTCTAATTAGAAGTGTTAATTAAAAAAAAACATTTCCAATTTCATCAGTGAGAGTGCTTTTGTTGTTCTGATTCTCTTTGCTACAGTGAATCCTAAGTATCCTAACTCATTTTGTCCAAATATTATTTACCACTTCTATAGGGTATAAAAAAAATAGATGACTATAGGAGCATGGATTATTATAGTGGCACTTGCTACTGCCTCTGTGATAAGAAGTCTGTCAGTATTTCTGTTGTAGGGTGCTATTTTACGGGGTTTACAACTTGGTCATAAAAATTCTCACTGGGCTGAAACTTTCCTGTATAGTGCCCTAGACTGTAAACAAATGATCTATAAATCTTTACATGTACAAATTGGATTGGACATTTTAAATTTATGAGTGCAAAAAGTAGTAGTTTCCCCTACTTCTAGGTGTTGCCTTTATACATTACTGCAACTAAATATCAGTCTCATTATTTAGCTTGACATTATTTTGCAGGCCATGGGTCCATAGTGTGGAATGAATAGTGTGTGCATTTGTAGCTAGATTGCTCTAGATGCCTGATCACTTCACTCAGAGTTATGGGAACTCACACCTCTAAAAAAATCACCTCAGTATGAAAAATTAGTTATTGTGCATGCAGAGAAACTTTCCACCCTAATTGTCTGAAAAGCAGTCTTGCAATGTGGGAAAGGCATAAGGATTCTTTCCCTCAACTTCAGTACATATGCCATAACACCAATGTAATGTTACAGCCTCCATAGTTTGAGAGTAGATGGTCCACACCTCCCTTTAGCCATGCTACTGCCGTAGGCACCGCTGTTGTATAAAGAATGCATATTAATGCAGAGTGCTTCACAGCAGGTCATAGATAATGAAGAGGAGGCTGGGTCCTGGTTCTATTCCCCCTTCCTTTGGCCAGCAGAAGTAAAGGTAAAACAGGTAAACCTCCCTAGGAAATCCCCCCTGCATTCGCACTGGAGTGACTTCATTCCACTCCCCTGTAAGAAGCCCAATTTATTAGATTCAGTCTTAACTTGCAAATACATACTAACTTTTCTAAAGACTATTTCAATATGCTAATACATAACAGCTCCAAAAGAGTTTATGTTGACTATTTTGTGTTTATTATTCTAAAGAAACCATTTGAGTAGAACATTGATTTTGTTTAAAAAGATTACCTCAACAGTGTTTTCAAGCTATTTGGATACATTATGAAGAAAGTATGTATTTTAAACACTGAAAACTTATTTAATCAATTAAATTATACAGGCTCCTTTGAAACCATTACAACAGGGGGAATATGTATTTAAAAATTATCTGAAAAGATATTTCTGCAAGCACAAATGGCTCCCATCTCATATGCAGACTCAGACACACCCAAACCACATATTATAAAGACTAGGGCAGAGGTTTAAAAGTGAAAACTCCAACTGAAATCTAGAAAAGTGGGGCATCCAGAAACAAACTGACATCTAACCCACCCTCATTATCCAATAACACAACTCAGAAAGAACCTCAATACTGGAATGTAGGAAACTCAAGTTTTATTCCAGAATTCTAAGTAGTTAAGAGAATGGGCTCGAACCTCTGTCTCCCATTCATCAGGTACATCTCTGCTAGGCTACTGGTTTATCTGAAGTGGAGAGTTCTCTGTTTTTACATGGCTTTAAATAAAGATTTCAAATTGTAGCTCAAAATATAACTTGAATTTTAATCTCAAGTACTCTTTAAAAAATCAGTTTTTCAGAAAGTTTTGACAAAAAATAAAAATAATTTTGTTGGGAAATCATCCATTACTATTCAGTGATCTTACCCCACTGTGCCCTTGAAATGGAAGAGCTGGGAAATTGTGGGTGGTCATGTATACTAGCAATGTACTGTAATATCTACAAAAGAATAAGGGATCAAATCATAGCATTACCCTTGAATTTTCTTAATTTTAAGGGTTTAACACTTAATTTTATATATTAGAATGCTTGCATAAGTACACTTTACTAAATTAGGGCTAGTTTCTCATAACAGTTTAACATTATGCCTAATGCCATTATCAGCAATTTGCTTTATAAAAGGTTAGATCAAGTTTTGTATTTCTCTTCATTCTGGAAAGGAAGGATTGTTTCAGAGGACATATATACATATACATATACGTGTGTGTGTGTGTGTGTGTGTGTGTGTGTGTGTCCTCTGTAACAATCCTTCCTTTCCAGAACACTAGTTTTGGTCCTGGAGAAATACACTGTTGTACACCTCACTTTACTCAGCATATATATATATATATATGGGCCATATATATGCTGAGTAAAGTGAGGTGTACAACAGTGCATCTCTCCAGGACCACTACCCTTTGCCCAAAACTACTGTGGATCATTGATTGCAGGTTTTCACCCATAAAGCCTGGTGCTGTGAGTTCCCTCCTCTTCACTTGGATATTTTGTATAGAAAGTAGCTTCTGTTCTTGGCAGGACTGTTAGTCTGCAACTTAAGGGTTCAAATAAGTGTCTGTAGGACCTGGATCAGGTTTAGGCAGTTTAGTAGACTGGTGGCCCACTCCAGGAGAGGGTAACCAGGGCAGGGGGAGTAGGAAATAGCTTGGTCAGTCAGGGTTGTTGAATCAGCATAGGCTTGGGGCTATGGTAAGTGGCTGAGCTTTCCCAGCCCTGGGGCTATGCTATGAACACATTTAGGCATTCATTAGGCCAGATAACTCTTATAAAATTAGGTTGACCCCAGGCTAATCTAAAGGTAGTTCACCTCAAAGGTAAAATAGCTTTGGGATAGGTATGCCATTTTTAGGGCAATCAAGGCCCTGTGAATCCAAAGGTATGCATGGTGGGGCCTTTAGATTGCCCTAAGTTTGGTTAGGGTGATCTTGCACATACACTAAAGGTTCTACTCTAAAGTGCTGAAGTGGAAAGACACTATCATTAGCCCTGGCCCTCAGGGCCTTTAATTTCCAGCTTTTCTTTAAAGGATCTTTAACATTTTTTTTTTTAAGCAGTGTTGTCAACTCTTGTGATTTTCCTGTATAAGTTTTATGTCCTTGAGAAGCACCCTTTCCTTAAAGGTCACTCCTCAGTCATTTGGTTATATTAGAATCTCTTCTTTTTTTTGGATAATTCTTGGAAGAAAGGTGCCTCAGTAGCATGGGAGTTAGGGATATGGCCTCTGAATCAGAATTTTCTAGACCTTATGTTGTGTGGAAGAAACAAGCCTCACTTTGTTGTTTGGTTTTGAAGTTGTCAGAGACCTGTATTATACAAGCAGCTGCTGGGGGGGGGGAAGGGCACTGAACCCCCCCGCCACAGACAATTAAAGCAAGCTTTTTATATGTTTCAATTCAGGTCACATGATGCAAGATATAACAAGTCAAACAGAGAACTAGTTTGAACCAGAAAGCTGCAAGGGCGGGAAACTGCAAGGGCAGGAAAAACTGTGGTTTGACCTATTGACCTCATAGGCCTGCTCAGCGTTATGGAAAATTCCACAATGCACTTCTTAAACAGAAATAAAGGCCTGGGGTTCTCTTCTTCCACATTTCCCCCTTTTGTACTTATAGTACAACCAATGAGATTTTGTAACCGTGTGTTGGGCAACAGACTGCAAGTGAGCCAATAGGAGAACAGTCTGACTTATGCATCCTTCGAGGCACAGTGAGACTTGTTCTTAGGTAGAGTATCTTCCAATGCTCCCTTTGGAACAATTGTGAGACTAATCTCAATTGACCCAGCATCACGTTAGACATATCTGTTGCATCTTTTGCAGGATGCAATTGTAAAGGTTACAATTGCGTAGCAACAAAAGGAGTACTTGTAGAAAGAGAATAAACCCAAAGACCATGATTGCGATATAAAATAATTTGGCCTCAAATCCACCAAACCAGTCCCAAAGACTTCATTGATCGGTTTGGTATAGTTTAGCAGCTTCTTTCTCAATAATTTTGGCCTGGTTCTCAATAGCACTAGAAGCACGTGGTATATAAACGCAGCATTCTGATTTTATCAAAGCACACGCACGTCCTTTGCTAGCTAATATATAATCTAAGGCGAGTCTGTTTTGTAGACATTTGTCTCATTTCTTTCATTTCTTTACTTATTTCACGGAAACCATTGGCAGTAGCATTAGCTATTTTCTCTAGGGATGCTGCAACTTTCTTTATTTCAGACATAGCTAAGACTGTGCCATAGTTAGGGAACATTATACCCCAAAACCTTTGATTTTCTGTGATTTCACAAACATTGCAAATTCTTTTAGGTAAGTGAGATCTAATAGTAAAGGCAGGATATGCTGCAGAGACATAGCATGTTCCTCTCCAACTGGAAGGAAGATTTTTATAAGCCTTATTTCCACATGCAAAATAGTGACCAGCTAGTGCAGTAAATGCACCTGTATTACAGTGTGGGGTCATCATCCATTGTGAATGATAACCTGAAAATTTACTTTGGGGAGAATAAATGGATATCCAGGAACTGTTAGAGAGCCAAGCACCATTTATCTTAAATTCTACTTCACACTTACTGACTTCTACTGCAACATGAGATCCATTACAGGTCCAACAAAACTTTCCAGGGGTGGCATACGCTAGTCGTACATAGTCAAACCGGTTGCAATTTATATCTTGCCAAATTTTGTTCCCCTGAAAATCTGAGTAATAAGGGCCTATCATTTGGGTTGCATTTAAAGGTACTGGTATCATGGGTATCCCTCTGACAGAATGAATAGGGACATGACTACATATCCAACAACTAGAGACATTTAAATCTATCCTAATTTGGTTAACTAAAGACAAAAACACATTTCTATAGGCCAGGTTTAAAAGTCCAATACAAATAGTCAATAGGAGGGACTCCATGTTCAGTTATTAATGGGCTCTTTTCTTGGAGTCTTAATCTTTAATCCTTGGTTTCATCAGGAGGAACAGTCTTTTTGCAGTGCGATGCGTGGATCCAAATAGATAGTCCCTGACACTTTACTGCAGTGTTAGTGGTGAGAAGAACTTGGAACGGACCTTTCCAGTGAGGTTCTAAAGCTGATTTTCTTTGGTGGATTTTTACATGAACCCAATTTCCTGGACTGCAAAGAATGGCAGGCTTCTTCAGGCTCTCTGGGTAAAGCTTCTTGGACCTGTGAATGAAAGGCCTTAACACATTTCATTAATGCTTGACAATATTGTAATACAAGATCATCAGCTAAGTGGATATTAATCTGAGAAGGTGGTAAGGGTGGGGAGGATGGAAGTCGCATAGGTTTCCCCATCAGGATTTCAAGTGGGCTGAGTCCAGTCTTCCAATTAGGGGTGGATCTCATGCTCATTAATGCAAATGGTAGAGTGTCTGGCCATTTTAAACCAGTTTCAGCACAGATTTTTGCTAGTTTATTTTCAGTATCCCGTTTTGTTTCTCTACAGCACCTGCTGACTATGGGTGATAAGGGCAGTGAAAGTTCTGTCAAATCTGCAGGGCTTTGCATATTTCTTGCATAATTTTCCCAGTAAAGTGAGCTCCCTTGTCACTATTGATGGTAAGTGGGATTCCAAATCGCAGGATAAGGTCCTTTAAAAGGATTTTAGTGACAGCTTTAGTATCGGCCCTTGCCACAGGATAGGCTTCAATCCAACTTGAAAACATACAAACTCTAACAAGTACGTATTGATATTTACAACATTTTAGCATTTGTATAAAATCAATCTGACTATTTACAAATAGTCCCCAAGTTGGGGATGTGCAGCTTTCTTAGTTTTAACAGGTTTGCCTACATTATGGGCTTGACACACAGGATGAGCCTGGCAGTAGTGCTGACTGATGGAAGGAAAATTTGGAGCATATCAATCAGGTTGAATAGCTGTGATCATCCCCGCTTTGCTCACATGGGCCACTCCATGGTACACGCGAGCAAGGTAGGGAAGTAAGATCTTGGGCACAACCAGGCAGCCGTCCGGGGAGAGCCAAAGGTGGTCAGGGTGTAATATGCACCCATGCAGTCTCCAGATGTCTTTTTCAGAGTCTGCGGCCTAATCTTGGAGGAGTGCAACATCATGAACAGTTGCAATAGGAGACTGCTCATGAGAAAAAAACAATTGCTCAGCCTGAGGGGGTAAAAGGGCCACAGTTCTGGCTGCAGAGTCAGCCAGAGTATTTCCATGCATAACTTCATCCTGGGAAGATTGGTGAGCAGCACATTTAATAATAGCAACAGCAACAGGTAATTACAGGGCATCTAATAAGGTGGCTACATAAGAACCATTATGAACAGGTGTGCCATTTGAGGTAAGAAACCCAAGTTGTTTCCATAATTGCTCATAATCATGGACAACACCAAAAGCATAATGCGCATCTGTAAATATATATTAACAGTTTTACCTTTAGCAAGGGTACAGGCACGAGTGAGGGCAACAAGTTCAGCAATTTGGGCAGAATAGACAGAAGGTAAAAAATTACTTTCGAGTACCTCGTGCTGGGAACATACAGCATAACCTGTAACAAGAGAGCCTTTAGAGCAAGACAGGTCAAAAGGTGCAGAGAATCGATTTTACAGGCTTCAAAGGAAGGTGAGGCAAGCAAAAGATCATCCAGACATACTGGATAAGGACAGAACGGTTTTTTGAACTGAATGTCATCTAAATCTTTCTTCAAAATTTGTGAAAAGATAGAAAGGGACTCTGTATACCCTTGTGGGAGTCTAGTCCAAGTATATTGTAAGCCTTTATAAGTAAATGCAAACAAAAACTGACTATCTGGATGAATAGGAATTGAAAAAAACCAGAGCACAAGTCTACAACAGTAAAGAAACAAGCTTTTGGTGGAATGCAAGAAAGAATGGTAGCTGGATTAGGTACTACAGGAAAAATAGGTAAAACAACAGAATTAATGGCTCGCAGATCTTGCACAAAGCGATAGATAGTTTTGCCTGGTTTCTTAACTGGCAGAATTGGAGTATTACAAAGACTAGAAGTGGGGACCAAGATACCTTGTTGTAGGATGGAAGAAATGACTGGTGCGATTCCTTGCTCAGCCTCCTTGCTGAGAGGATACTTGGAAATGCGCGGGAGCTGCTTTCTCAGATCAAGACAAATTTTAACAGGTTCAGCAGTGTGTATCTGCCCCACTTCGTTAGCATGCTGCAACCATAGGGCAGGGGGTACCTGTTTAAGGATTTCTTATTTGAAATCAGGGTTTGTCATAGAAATAGGTGGAATTGCTGGTTCAATCATAACAGCAAGAACTGCGCATTCATTTTCTGCTGCTACTTCAAGGAAAACGCTATCCGCTGTACAATAAATAGTACAACCGAGTTTACAAAGTAGGTCGTGCCTTAAAAGATTAACAGGGGTAAAAAGGCTTAAAGGGAAGGCATGGTGATCAGAGATAGGACCAAGAGTAACAGACAAGGGTTGAGTTACAGGATGAGAAATTACTTGGTTAGAAATGCTGACAGCATTAAGAACAGAATCGGAAAGAGGTGGAAAAGTTTCTTCTGAAGGAAATTGTTTTGGAGGGTTATCCCTGGTATACCAATTCCATTTATCTAAAAACTTACATGATTTTTTTTTTTACCATAATGCACATGCATATAACCTGCTGGGGTTCCTTTTGGCGGGGTTGGGACATCCTTTGACCCAGAGTTCCCTCCATTCCTCAATTCACACAGGGTACTTACACAGGGAAAAGGGTAAGGGAATTGATGTGCTAATTTTGCACATCAACCACCGGTTACCTGGATGGTTTCTGTGGATGGGGAAAGGATAAACCTGTCTGCTGGGTCATGAGGTTCCAGTTGGGCCCCCTTGCTTTCAAATCTGCCTTTCTAGAAAGCCTTGAGGTGGCTAGACCCAACCTTAGTCTCAGACCTGGTCAGCGGCTTATATTCTTTCACACAAGGGAACTTCTGCACTGAGGCACGGGGTTCAAGAATATTTCTTTAGTCCCAGCCTTGGTCAGCGACACCATGGAAAACACTAACACTATTCCCCAGGTTTCTATAATCCTTAGTCTAGAATTTTCCTTTTACTCTTTAAATTGTAAACTGGTTTCATACAAGGCCTTTAAAGTGTCTGACAAGTTTGCATTTCAAAAGTTCGGATGGTGTAAGCTCGAACTGGTTTCCTGACCCACATGGGCAGTCCTCCACCGATAACCCCTGTAGAGATTTCAAAAGGTCTCTTACCTTGATTTGGCACCTGGGGTTTCGGAGGGGAATGGTCCACAGGCCCGTTAGTACTCTCAGCTGGGCGTTGCCATCCGAGTCACGGCATCAAGAATTGTGGAAGAAACAAGCTTCACTTTGTTGTTTGGTTTTGAAGTTGTCAGAGACTCTTTATTATACAAGCAGCTGCCAGGGGTGGGGGGATGGGGAGGGGACACTGAGCCCCCCCACCACAGACACTTAAAGCAAACTTTTTATATGTTTCAATTCAGGTCACATGGCGCAAGATATAACAAGTCAAACAGAGAACTAGTTTGAACCAGAAAGCTGCAAGGGCAGGAAAAACTGTGGTTTGACCTATTGACTTCATAGGCCTACTCAGCATTATGGAAAATTCCACAATGCACTTCTTAAACAGAAGTTAAGGCCTGGGGTTCTCTTCTTCCACAGTTAGAAGCTGCAAATAAGGAAGGAACAGTGGAGAAAACCCTGGTCATACCCAGTTCACTTTCCTTTTCAGCATCCACTCTCTGCCACTGTGTAACTCATGCCTATTTGTTGTGCTTGGGGAACAAGTTATAAGCCCACCTTAAAAGGGAGGACACTGAGAACTGATTGCTTGGGGAAAAGAAAAAAAGAAAACAGGAAAGGAAGTGAAGCCATAGCTAGGGACAGACATTCAAAAAACCTAAGCCTGAATTGATTAAATCTTTGAAGGTTAGTCTAACATGGCTAGGCTAAACAAGTTTTGTAACCAGACAGACATCCCAGAAAAGCAGGCGCATGCCTGCAGTGGCTCAGGCTAGAAGCTGGAGTGGGGGGAGGGAGGGAGTGCTAGAGCAGCCCTCCTTTCCTCAGCATGGTGCTGAACAGTGCATGGCCAGACTCAGGCAAGACACTGTGAATAGCCCAGCAGGGAATTGATAACAGTGTTTATCTCCCAATTAAGAAAACAACAGAGGGACATTACCAGCTACTTGTTGATTCTGCCTGTTGATTCTTCATGTTGATTCAGCACAACCATAGCCAGCATGTGGTCTGCTAACTAATACACAGACACCTCCTCAGCAAGGCAGAGGGGAAGGGGGAATGCCTGCTTAGCAGGGAGTGGTGAGGGAAGGGAGGGAGCAGCCTTCAGTTTCTGGAGCTCCAGCCAGGAAGCACAGGGCAGGGGCATGCCTTCCTGTGGAGCAGAGAGCCCCACCCACCCCAGAGACTATGCCTAGATGCTGGGGGAGTCTGGTTTAACTTAAACCAGCAAGGGGTCTGGGATAGATATTATATAAACCAGTTTGAACCAAATCAGTTAAGTCTGATACTGCATTCAACCAGGTTTATCTCATACCAGTTTCATCCATTCTCAAACTGGTTTATGTGCACTAAACATCTGTTCTTTTACAGGTTTAAATCAGTTTCTGATCACTTAAACTGGTTTATGTGTAATATCTGTCCCTAGACCAGAGGTCCAAAACAAGGGGTTTAGAAGGGGACTGAGCAGAGCATACCAGCCAGTGCTTGTTGCTCCCTGAATGAGTCAAAGGAGGTTTTGCCCATGAAACTTCAGTGAAATTGCCTGGAGACATGAATGGGGGAGAGACAGAAAGATAGCCCTGCACTCACCCAGGTTCCTTCCAGCTAGAGCCTCCTTCCTGGTCTTGTAGATGAACCTCATCCAGAGGGAGGAGGAGGTTAACCAGGAAGTCCTGGGGCTTGGTGGGGCCATGGACAAGGAGTGTATAAAAAAAATAGGTGTGGGGATAAGTGCAGCCAGAGTGACAGTAGAAGGTTGTGGAGTAGACAGAAAAGGGGCTACAACCCCAACTTAAGGTAGGCATGTGCTAGGGTCTCCCTCTGTTGACAAAAGGTGCAGGTGTCAGGGGTGTCCATAAAATGCACCAGACACACACCCATGGCAACAGCTTTGAGGGAGCTGGCAGCTTGGGTCCTCTCTGGCTGTTGGGATCAGGGTGAAATACAGACTTATACACCTGGGACCCTTGCCCTTGGCCTCACCTAGGGTGTCCTGCCACTTGTTGCATGCAAGGACAGGATGATGTAGCATGTGGAGCAAAAGCATGTAGAAAGCTGGTGGAGATAAGCTGTTTGGCAGTAAACCAATTTGGAGAGCTAAGGGATACCAGTAGGCAGGGACTGCCCTTGCACAGAACCTGGTTTGCATAGGTGATGGCAGTGGACAGCAGGGCAGGGTCTCTTTTTTGGTTGGAAAGTTTTTTGGTGGGAGACCCTGCTTCTCCCCCATCTGTACTGGGGCCACAAGACCCACTGGGGTGTGTGGAAAGGGTGGCTTTGAACAGGGCTAGAGGAGATGGTTCAGGCACTGGGTGGTGATGGTGCCTTCCCTGGAGCCTTTGGGAAATAACTCTTCCACATCAGGGCCCACTGGCTTGAGCCCCAGGGCTTCAACTCCTCCAGGTGGATGGAGGATACAGGCTCTGCTGATGGACCATCCTAGGGGTGGCTGGGGCTGAGGCCTCAGCACCTGTAGTGGTTGGGGGTATATCAAAGTCAGAGGAGTTGGGGGTCTCCTCCAAGTGTTTCTCTACTGCAGGATGGCTGCACCATCCCAGGCCATTGTCTGTGGTGGCACTAGATAGCTTCATTTTTTCCAGTAATAGGATTCCTGGTGCAGCTCCGGAGGTGGTGGGCATGACCTCAATGTCAGTTCTGCTCTTGGATAGTCAGAGGGGAGCATCCTCCATCTCAGAGGGCCCAAGATACACTTGAGCCTTAAACTTAACCTTGCTCTGGGCAGCAGATTACCACACATGCAGGACCAGCACCTTATCAGTCTCAGGATGACCAAGGGAGAGGTTGGTCTGAGATGCTGGGAGTGATGTGGGGCTAGGAGGGGATGTTGACTTGACACACATCAGATCAACACTCAGGATCCCAATATTGTGCTGACAGGAGGGCATGATACAAAAGTATATACACACACACAAACTACACAAACACCACTATGAGTTCACACACACATGTACACATACACAAAGACACAAACACACACTTTCGTGGCTGTGTGTTAACACTAGGGGGCATTGGGGTAACTTGGTGCTTGGGGTTACTTAAGGTCAAGTGGCACTGGGGTTACTTGATGTCAACATACCTGGGGGTTACTCGGGGTCACTTAGTGTTGGGGTTACTTGGGGATACTGTGGCCCCTGAAGTTACTTAAAGTTACTGGTGCTTGAGGTGACTTAGGGTTAATTAGTGTTGACTGATCAAAAGAAAAAGCCAAAAGCTGGCAGAGAGGAGGAGAAATGCTGGTGAGAAGCCAGCACAGAGACTGGAGCTGGAGCCAGAGTGAAGAGACTACGGGGGAGCCGAGAGGTACATGGGGAGAGAAGTTGGGGCGGGGTTGGAGTTGGGCACTGGAGAGGGGCTGCGGAGGAAGCCAAGGGAGGCTGTGGGATCTGGGAACCGGGTCGGGGAGCTGGGAGTCAGGTCAGGGAGTCTGCGGGGGTGCTAGGAGAGACTGCAGGTGCTGGGAGCTGGATCAGGGGGAATAAGAAGAGGCTCAGGGTGCTAGAGCTGAATTGGGGAGCTGCAGGGAGCCAGGAGCCGGATCCAGGCTCTGGGTGCCGGGAGCTGGAGAGATGCTGCTGGGGAAAGGCTGCGGGTGGTGGAGGGAGGGGCTCCGAGAAGGAGCTATGGGTGCTGGGAGGGGGGGGGGCTGCGGGGTCTCCAGGTGCTGGGGAGGGGCTCTGGGTTCTGGGAGCTGGATCGGGGCTCTGGGTGCCAGGAGCTGGAGAGGGGCTGGTGGAGAAGAGGCTCCAGGTGCTGGGGGACTGGGAAAGAAACCCAGTAGCTGGGTAGGAGTTGATGAGCAGAGCTGGGAGGAACTGGGCCAGATGGAAGATCAGGGAAAGAAGGCAGGAGGGGTGGGACACAAGTGGGAACAGGGAGAGAGACAGGGAAGATCGGAGAGAGCAAGCAGAGATGGCAGAACACAAATGGAAACATGGGAGATCAAGGAGGAGGAGGAGGAAGTTGGGAGACCAAAGAGGACAGTCGGGAAGAGCCAGGAGGCAGAAAGATCCAAAGCTGGGGAAGGAAGCCAGAATGCAGTGGGGGCAAGCCGGGGCTGGGAGACTGCAGGAGGACACAAATGGGAAGAGAGAGAGATTTGGGGAGGGGGAAGAAAGCAGAGGCAGTGCTACACAAGTGGGAATGGAGAGAGAGAGATCAGGGAGATGGCAAAGATGGTGGGACACAAACAGGAGAGATCAGGGAGAGAAGGCAGAGAGAGACAGGGATCGGGGAGAAGGCAGAGGTGGCAGGACACAAATGAGGAACAGAGAGACAAGGAAGACTGGGGAGAGAAGGCAGAGAGAGATAGAGATGAGGGAGAAGGCAGAGGTGGAGGACAGAGGGGTAGAGCTGGGAAACCAAAAAGTAGGGCCGGGAGGTCAGCAGAGAAGGAGAGAAAGCCAGAGCTGGGGGAGGTAGAGGCACCAAAGAGGAATGAGGCCCAGAGGGAGGTCAGAGAGATGGGGATTTAGTTGGGAGCCTGCAGCAAGACAGAGACCAACTTGGAGTCAAGAATATCAGTTTTATTAGACAGGCAATGTACTATACAGCTCACAAAGTTATTGGTTCCTACACACGCACACACAGGCACTCACACACGCAACCACACAATGGAGAAAAATGGCTTGGTGGAGGGATTGAAGTCAAAGTGTGTAGGGACAGACTCCAGGTCCTTTGCCTGGGGAAGAAAGGTGGGTGATAGCTACCTATCCTGAGCTGTGAGTTGATCCTCAATGGCCAGTCAGGGTTTTCTCCAGCAAGGTGTTGTCCAGAGGGGGTCACTGGCAGTGCCTCTGGGTGGATAGGTGATGTGGCGCAGTGCTGATCCAGACGGAGAGGGCATCTCAAGGAGGTAACACTCTACCACCCCTTTTATAGGGGTGGGCTACCTGTGTCTCCTATGGGAGGGACATGTCCAGGCAAGGACAGTCCTGCTCAGATGCCTATATGCACATCCAGGTGTCCTCATTCTCTGGTAGGACACAATGGTGGGGTTGCTGGTTTCTGTAGGTTCTTTGTCTTTCAAATGCTAAGTTTCTGTTCTGTTCCTGGGTGACGTCTTTGGTTCCAGGGTGAGACAATGCAAGGCAATGGTCTGGTCATTGAGTTCATTATTCAGTAAAAGCCTGCTACCATTGTCCCTCAAGCACCCTCATTCATTCCCATTCATTCAGGAACCAATTTACATGAGACTGGTTAGACATGAGTCACAGTTACAACATACATTACACCCAGGCAGAGGACACAAGATGGAGGCTTGACATACAAAATGGAAACTTGACCTTACTTGACATTACTTTACAGATAGGCCTAAATCATTTAAATTCAATATAAATCAGTAAAAACTAATACAAACATAACAGAATACATTTACAATTATATAAGGGGCTTCTTACTATAAGGGAGTATAAGAACGTACCTTAGCTTACCTAGTACTACTTGCAATAATTTATAAGGGATAGAGAAGGCAAAGAGAAAGGGTGGGAGGGTTTGTTACAGGGATAGCAGTAGTGGTAGGGTAGTGGGGGCAGGTGTGACCCCCTCACCTTCCTCCCTTATCTGTACTCCACAGCCCTGGGACCCTACTGGTGGCTGTGGTATGGGGTCACCTGAGCTTGCAGGGGGGGACAGGTACTGGGACTGAGGTGCCAGGAGTACCCATGGCATGCCTCGCCTTGGTAGGGGCCTGCAATACCCCCCCATTGCTATGCCCTCCCCCGGTACTGGAAGCACCTAACCTCCCCTGCCTCATAGACATTCCTCTTGGCGGACCCCTGGAAGAGGACTATAAAGGCTGACCCCACCTCCACCTCTGCCACCAGCTGGATGGTGACTTGGTGGCAGAAGGATTGGATGTGGAAGAGGTTGGGGTGCCAGCACCGCAGCAGGAGATTGATGACCAGGGAGAGGACACTTTCCAGGCCTTCCAGGAAGGGCATGAGGGCTGAGAGATGGTGATGGGGGGTACAGGGCTGAGGACCATCCAACTGCCCAGATCTTCCAGGGGCTCAAGGGGGACATGCTTGTCCCCCACTGACAGCTCCTTCTCTATTACCTCTTGCATGGTGGCCTCCATGGCAATGAAGAAGACTCTCTTGCCACAGTGTCTAGAAGCTGCCATGATCTTTTGGGCCCCCACTGCCCAAGTGAGCACCCACACGTATGTTTCAAAGGGGGAGTGCTCTATCTTAGGTATATAGCAGCATGTCCCATGGTGTCTGCTGATGGCAGATAGGGTACCTGGATTACTTGAGATAGTGTGAACAGAGGTGATGGAAGACCTGAGCTCTGAGGCTGCAGGTTTCCCTGAAAGAGAGCAAATACAAAAAGAGGAGGGAGGCAAATACAAAAAGACACAAAAGATACTCAATGCCTTATTAACCTCAGTCTTCATAGACAAGGTCAGCTCCCAGGATACTGCACCTGTCAGCACAGTTTGGGGAGGAGGTGAGCAGCCAGCAGTGTTAAAGAACAGGTTAGGGACTATTTAGAAAAGCTGGACATATACAAGTCCTTGTGGCTGGATGAAATGCAGCTGAAGGCACTAAGGGAGTTGGCCGATGTGACTGCAGAGCCACTAGCTATCATCTTTGAAAACTTATGGTGATTGAGAGAAGTCCTGGACAATTGAAAAAGGTCAAATATAGTATCCATCTTTAACAAAAGGAAGAAGGAGGATCCAGGGAACTACAGACCAATCAGCCTCACCTGGAAAAATGGAGCAGGTCCTCAAGGAATCCATTTCTAAGCACTTGGAGGAGAAGATGATTTAGAACAGTCGGTATGGACTCACCAAGCAGAAGTCATGCCTGACCAACCAGATTGCCTTCTATGATGAGTCAGTTGGGTCTGTGGACTTAAGCAAGGCTTTTGATACTGTCTCCCACAACATTCTCACAGGAAAGCTAAGGAAGTATGGGTTGGAGGAATGGACTCTAAGGTGGATAGAAAACTGACTGGAACATTGGGCTCAGAGAGTAGTAATCAATGGCTCAATGTCTAGTTGGCAGCCAGCAACCAGTAGAATGCCCCAGGGGTCAGTCCTGGGGCTGGTTTTGTTCAATGTCTTCATCAACAACCTGGAAGATTGCATAGAGTGCACCCTCAGCAAGCTTGCAGATGATACCAAGTTGCGGGGCGCAGTAAGACATGCAGGGGGTTAGGGCTAGGATTCAGAGAGACCTCAACAAATTGCAGGAGTGAAGCAAAATAAATCTCATGAAACTCAATAAAGACAAGTTCAAAGTCTTGCACTTAGGATGGAACAATCCCATGGACTGGTACAGACTGAGGACCAACTGGCTAAGTAGGAGCTCTTCAGAAAGGACCTGGGGGTTACAGTAGACAGTAAGCTGAATATAAGCCAACAGTATGCCCTTGTGAAGAAAGCTAATGGTATACTGGACTGCATTAGTAGGAGCATTGCTAATAGTTCAAGGGAATTGATTCCCCCCTCCCCCCCCCCTTCAGTACTGGTAAGGCCACATCTGGAGTACTGTGTCCAGTTTTGGGCCTCCCACTGATACTGTGATGGCAGATAATAGAACAAGGAGTAATGGTCTCGAGTTTTAGCAAGGGAAGTTTAGGTTACATTGTAGGAAGAATTTTCTCACTGGGAGGGTAGTAAAACACTGGAACAAGTTACCTGGAGAGGTTGTGGAATCTCCATCCTTGAAGGTTTTTAAGACCCAGCTAGACAAAGCCTTGGCTGGAATTATTCGGTTGGTGATGGTTCTGCTTTGAGCAAGGGGTTGGACTTGATGACCTCCTAAGGTCCCTTCCAACCTTAATTTTCTATGATTCTATAATTCTATAACAGCATTTTCAGAGGTTGTCCCTTGCTCTCTAAAGCAGTACTTTTTAAAGTTCAGTCCAGAGTTATCAGTTTCCTTGGTCATTGTAGATGGCCCCAGGCCAAGTGGCCACACCGGGATGGAGCCTGAGTGCCACACACTCACCGGGTGTCTTACTCCCCTATTTTTATATCTCACCCACCACAACTAGATCTAACTAAAAAAGGTGTCAGGAAGTGGTACCTGATTGTACAGGTTTTACTCAGACCAGTGTGAGCCCCAATGTCTGAGAGTCTTCCATGGGGCTCCACCTCCCCTATGCTCCACCCCTTTCTTGTTGGTTCTCAGAGTAGACATCTGGCCTGATTAGGTATCTGACTTTGTTGTTAAGCAGAAAGGTCCATGATGGAAGAAAACTGCACCCCAGGGTCAGAATACATTGGCTGAGCTCTCTGATCTTGCCAAAGTTCTGTGGCCAGTGACATCCAGCCTGCATAAGAAAATGAACAAACTAATATAACTTAAATCATAGTATCTGTGCTTGCTTCAGGCCTTGGCTTGGCCCAGTGGCATATCTTGGCAGCCTTGATTGCCTGGCAGTCAGGACTCTTCAGGGTTTGCCCTTGCTATGAGCACAGTCAAAGGAGGGTAGTAAATCCAAGGGGCCTGGCCCATCCTAGGCCAAGCCCTTTGGGTAATCTGGGGCCACGGGTATTACGAACCCCTGTAGAGCCCCCAAAGGTACCTGACCTCCTAAAGCTGAGTAACAATCAGGGTTCTGTAGAAAGAGAGCTGGTGTCATCCTGGTCCATGATCCCAAGTACTTGGCTCTAGGAGGGACGTGGTGTGGGCCAGTGCCTATGCCGGTGTTCCCCTTACTTCTAGGGCTGGTGTTGCCTTATGTAAGGAGTTCCAGGTTGGTCTGAGCCAACCTAGATCCCTGCTGGCTCCCACATGTTCCACGGCTTCTGCCAGGTATTGAGAACTCCAGAGGGGCTCATCAGTCCCTGAATCTGTGGCTTCTGGGCCTTAGGCAGTACTTTCTGTGCCAGCTGCTTGCCCTCTTCTCAGGCTGGGGCCCATGTCAATCTGGAGCTAGGTTCCAGCTCTCACCCTGGCCTGGGGGGAGAGCCTGGGGCAAGTCTGATGCTCACCAGCTGCCCATTGTGCCCTGGGAGTGGTGGCTCAGTGGAGCACACTGGTGGTTTGCAGCCTTGCCACTTTTCTGCAAGCCCAGCTGGGAATCCACTGGTTGGGGAGCCAGCCAGCAGCCATCACCCTGATGAGTATGGGGGTCATCTGGGTCCCTGCTATAATCATCTATATTGTTTAACAGTTTATTTGTCTATAATGCAATTTGTCCTGTCTAGTCAGAGCATGTAAGTCATTCTCACTATCATCTATTCTTTGCCTTTACTGACACAACGTTACAACAGCTGTCAACTTTTTAAAATAGCCCCATTTCCTTGAGAACTGATTGCTTTTCCTGAAGAAATAGAAAGAAAAGCTGTTCTAGAAATCATTTAAAAGATCAGAATTCAATGCCACACGCACATTAGCCTATAGTATATAAAGGTGTCCTTCGCTTTATGCGGTAGATGTGGTCCTGAAAAAACTGCACATAACTCAAATTCACATAAAGAAAAGCCACTTTACAGGGTAACAGATAGGGATACCTTCCAAGACCTCAACTGCATCGGCAACAGGTAAGTCTTCTGGGGCTGGGGCAATGCTGGGCTCTTCCTGGCTTCCTGGTGGATGGGGTGCTGAGCCAGGCTGCGCTTGGGGCAAGCGTGGTGGTGCTGGGATGGGGGCTATGGGGGGACTTCAGCCACCCCAAAATTCACCATAGCCCCCACAGACCTCCTCCTAGTGCTGCCACTGCCCGCCCAGAGTGCACTGCGGCCCAATCCCACCCCCCCCCCCGCTGGGAACAGCTTGGCCCCAAGGGCTGGGGTGAGTGGGGCCTTATTCTGCCCCCCCTGCTGGTGGGGAGGGAGGGAGTGGGGCTGGGGCTGGGGCAGGCACTGCACAGCTGGGTTGGGGCATGGAATGGGGGGTGTGGCTCCTGCTGCTATGGGCTGCTGCTGTGGGCTGGGGCCAGCGGGCCGTGCCAGGCTTTTCCCAGTGGGGGGTTTGGTTGCACTGTGCTCAGGGTGGGTGGCGGTAGCACTGGAAGGGGGCTTGGGGGGGCTATGGTAAATTTTGGGGTGGCTGCAGCCCCCCCGTAGCCTTGCTGGGGCCTTGATCTGCTCCCTGCCTGCCCATGGCCCTTTCCTTTCCCCCCACAGACTTATCTGCTGCCAATTGCTTAAGAGTGAATTTACTTCACATATAACGAATTTTGGGTATAAAAAGGGTCATCGCATAAGAGGAAATTCGCACACACAAAACCCACATAAAGCAAGGGAAAACTGTATTTGCTTTTTTGCCATGATACAGTGGTCAGTAAACTTACATAAAATGTATTCTTGTCTACCTGTGTGGTGCCTTTGACTTGATCTGATCCCTTTGGTCACATGCTACAGAACAATATTTATAAATAAAAACTTGCCTGTTTCTTTTCAAAGGAATCCCTTCTATATGGGATACCAAAAAAGGCCATTCACTAGGACTTCCGTGCAGGGAGAACAAATAATTTGCAGAAAGAAAAACAAAGTATTGTTTGGGAAAGACTGTATTTTTTGCTTTCTTTGAGTTTTTATTTATGACTCATACATCCATTTTTATGTTTCTCTTTGTTTCTTCTTAGGTAAAATAAACTTCAAAAAGGTCAGAATTTCACCTAAATTCTGAATCCCCCATTTTCAAACATATTTTGATTTTGTAGGATTTGGCAGGTATAAGCTTTTGGGAGTGTTTCTGGCAGTTCCTATGTGGGCTCAGAACAGGAATCTCACGACTCTTCCTATAGCACTTCTCATTACAACCACTGAACCACTCCTCCAAAACCAAGAATTAATTGAAAAATGTAAGGTTTCAGAAATGTTTGGATTGACTTCATTTTAGAGCTGGGACAGAGGTGTATCTGTATGCTTGAGCTCCCCCATTGGCAGCTGCCCATGTGGAAGTATCATTGGCTGTGATGCTGGTAGCATGGTGGTTGTCAAGCCAATGTATTCACTACCCACTTTCAGGGTCAGTGCCCAGAGCTGCTGCTGGTCCAGTTGCCCCTCTTTCTGTACTGCTAGGGCTAGGTTGAAAACTCTAGCCAGATTATATAGTGACTAGACAGTATTATTAATATCAATGTCATAATACAAATGCTATTAGTTTTAAAGGATACAGGAGTAGGTTTTCTGTTTAAAGCAGTCAATTAATTTTTTCCCCATATTGTCAATAATTTGAGGCCCTTAGTTCCTTGTACAGTCAGATCCTTAGTCCATATTTTTGACAGCAAAAGCAATAAACTTTATGAACTTAATTCTGTAGTCATGTACCTACATCAAAATCAGTGGACTTTCACTAGCAAAAATCTGACTCAGCATCTTTTGGTTTCTGCATCCTTTGAACCCACATATTAATTAGTATTGTAAAAAATGGTCTACCTGTAGCAGTTTATTTTTCTTCTTTAAAATTCTGCACCTATAAAAACAAGACATAAGCCATGAGAAGAAAAAAAATGTTTTTGTCTTTTGCAGTTTCTCCTCTCCTACCCACAAAACATGGAATTTCACAAGATGTCACAAAGAATAAAATCATTTTTCTCTGAAGCATTTCCCATAACCTGTGACAGTTTTGAAGCAAGAAAACATGTCATTCTACCTTGCATTAAATTTTTGAATGCAGCTGTTGTGAAAATACTATTTCTCTTGCAGAGATACGAAAACAATGAATGTTTTGCAGAGCTCTAAGAATAATTCAATAATAGGAAAATTTATTACTGGTAAGAGAATTTGATGTGATTATCACTAGTGGGATACACATCTCAAAAACATTGCCATCTCCTGCTTTCTTTGTGCACCCAGAAGTCCTATTGACTTAACAACCAAAAATTTGGAATGTAGGAAGTGCCAAATCAGGCTCTGTGTTAGTACCGCCAGGGCATATTTCCATCTTGACAATGCATAATAACCATTTTTACCAGGTCAGGTTCCCATTAAATACCCATTGCAACTTGACTTTTGGCAAAATATGTAGTTTTACAAGGGAAACAAAAGCTGCAATTCTCTAAATGAAAGCAGAGAATATATGGAGCTTAATGTGGCTTTTCTTGCCAAAGATGATTGGTGAAGCCCATCTATTAAGCTTTATTTATTTAGTAATTGTGCAGCGGCTTTCCAATTCCATGCTGACTTCTAGAAATGAAGAGTTACAATGATAATGTGCGGTACATTGCATGTTTTTTTCCTCTCACTGCCCAGTTCACGTGATCAGGCATGAGACTGGCCTTTGCCCCAGCCCAGATTGGAATGCTAGGGAGGTTATTTCCTCATAGCTTTTCTTCTCTGCAAAACACTGTTGTGTTTGTTCACTGAAGAAGCCTTTTTGTACGTGATGTCAGAACAAAAACAAGCAGGCTATGCCACAGCTGCATCACACTCTATTTTTATATCACCTATGGCTCTTTCCATGTGTAGCTCAATTTTAGAGATAGGATTAAGATGTAGATTTTGAATTAAGGCCCAGATCAGAATTCTTCCCAAGTCTGGGGGGAATTCTGATCTGGGGATTTGATCTTAGCTTCTCATTATAATGAGTTTTTTCTGTGAGGTAGGAGAGGCAGACCTCATTTTGTCTTCATGTATTGTTACATCATCCAGGCCAATATAAATACATGCACATATAAAGAGTAGTTTGATTTAGTTTAAGATTGATTTGCTTCCCTTTGTTTGGAATAAAGGATCCTTACAAATGAAACCATGCTCTTTCTATCATCCCATTTCAATACTTGTCTGAAAGTAGAATGGGGTTTCACAAACTCTGATTTAAATTGTTTTTGGTTACATCTATATGGCCTTCACAGCGAGCCTGAGAGCACTGCCAAATAAACCCCACAAACAAAAATCCCCCTGCCTGCTCTCCACGTGCCCAAAGCAACCAGTTGAGCTATATGGAGGGCCTAAGCAAACCTGAGCATATGCCCAGGTCTTGAGATCCTGAGCATAATTCTGGGGCATGCCCTCAGGACAACAACCAAGCCCTCTATCCAGCCTCATCTGTGGGCTTGGACATGCATAGAGCAGTTATGTGTGTGTAGGAGGCTTATTCCTTGATGATTTTCTCAGGCTGACTTCAGAAGTCATATAGACTTCATGAATTGTTTTTCCCAAACCTTTTCTCTTCAGCTTCAGTTTCAACATATTTGAACTCCCTTGTTCATAATGTATGGTCACTGTTCCCTCCACCTTAACTATCTTTCATTAGTCTCTCTCTCAGTAACCCAAATTGGTGCCTTAGAAACCAGGGAATCCTATTTTATTCTAGAAAACTGATAGGGCAGGTTTGCTGCACTCTTTTCCTTTTCCACAATGGTTCAGATCTTATATCCACAATTCATTCTCAACAAAATTACTATATATTTGAGTACAGATAAGGTAGGTATCAAGCAAATATTTTATTAGTTGTCTGCAAACCCTAGGACACAAATATTGATCTCCGTAGATTCTCTTCCAACCATTATCTGGATGTAATTTTAGTTGTTCAGCACAAACAAAACCATTTTGTTTTAGGTCTTATCAACATCACTGCCTTTCCTTTCAAACCTCTTAAATCAGCATTCCTGCCTCTGTGATTACAGATATTCCTGATAGGAACAACTGTAGGCTTTATTACACACTAGCTTTGGGTGACTCCTGGAGCTCTGAACCCTTGGATTGTCCACACAGTAACACCATTAGGTGGCTGAAATCAGTTGTTATGTGGCTCAAAGTTACACCACTTCAGGGCAGAATTATCTCTGATCTGCACAACCCAGCTCCTGTTCCATTAACGTGTGGTCACTCCCCACAGATGTGCGGCTCAAGTTGAAGTCCCCATCATGAAGAGGAAAGGTAGCAGAAGGGCTGGAAAGCCCTCCTGGCTCAATAGGGACATTGCGGTCCTTTTGAAAAAGAAAAAAGAGGTGTACACACAGTGGAAGCTAGTCCTCAAGGAGGACTATACAACAGTGGTCTGCACTTGTAGGGAAATGATTAGGAAAGCTAAGGAGGTGACTGAATTTAAGTTATCCAAGGGATTCAAGAACGATAAGAACTCCTTCTTTAGGTATTTAGGGAGCAGAAGAAAATCAAATGGAAGTGTGGGGCCCCTGCTTAACACCTTGGGACAGCTGGTAACAGACACTCGGGGGGAAAAAAATGCCCACTTTGCTTCAGTATATCACCAGGCTAAGGGGAAAGACAAGCAACATAAAGCTTACAGGGGGCATGGTAAGAATGATAGCCTTCCCACTGTGGAAGCTGAGGTAGTGCAAAACCAACTAGAACAGCTAGACATGTATAAGTCAGTGGGACCAGATGAACTTCACCCGAGAGAGCTGGCTGAGGTCATCGCAGAACCCCTGACAAAACACTTTCAGAAATTGTGGCACACAGGGAAGATCCCTGAGAATTGGAAGAGGGCCAACATTGTGCCCGCCTTCATGAAGGGGAAGAGAAAGGATCCGGGTAATTATAGACCAATCAGCCTAACCTCCATCCCAGAGAAAATCCTGTAAAAACTCATTAAAGAATCTAGATGCGATACACTTGTTGAGGGTAAGATTCTGAATGACAGCCAGCATGGCTTTGTCATGGGCAAGTCTTGTTTTACCTTCTATGACCAGGTGTCTCATCATCTGGACATGGGAGAGAAGGTTGACATTATATACCTAGACTTCCAAAAGGCTTTTGATCTAGTATCCCACAATATCCTTGTGGAAAAATTGGAAGATTGTGGGCTTCTCTGATCAACAATTCAGTGGGTGGAAAACTGGCTGCATGGTAAGACCCAGAGATTTCTCATGAACAGGTCTGTGTCAGCCTGGTGAGAAGTGGCCAGTGGAGTCCCTCAGGGGTCCGTGCTTTTCAACATCTGTATGAATGATTTGGATGTGGGGATGAAAAGCTCGTTGGCTAAGTTTGTGGATGACACCAAGTCATGGGGGAGTATGGTCATGCCAGAAGATAGGTTGCAGATACAGGAGGACCTGGACAGGCTGGAGAGCTGATAAAGTTCAACACTCAGAAGTGTAAGGAACTCCATCTGGAGGCAAACAATCCCCAACATACCTACAGGCTCAGTGGTAACAATTTGACGTGTACCATGGCCGAAAGGGACCTAGGGGTAGTGATCGACCATCACATGAACATGAGCCATCAGTGTGATTCTGTGGCCATCAGGCAAACAACATGCTGGCATGCATTAACCATTGCATCTCATGCAAAACTAAGGAAGTAATACTCCCACTGTACTCTGCACTGATGAGACCGCAGTTGGAGTACTGCATCCAGTTTTGGATGCCGCACTTCATCAAGGACGTTGAAAAAATTGAAAGGGTCCAGAGAAAAGCCACCTGTATGATCAGGGACTTGCAACACAAGCCATACGAAGAGAGGCTGAGGGACTTGGGCCTCTCCAGCCTACAGAAGGGAAGACTGAGAGGGGACTTGGTAGTGGCTTACTGCTAAATCAGGGGAGTACATCAAGCATCTGGTGAATAGCTGTTTACCAGGGCACCCCTGGGGAAGATGAGGAGCAATGGATACAGACTCCTGGAAGGCTGCTTCAGGATCAATTCCAGGAAAAACTCCTTCACAGTCAGGGTGTCCAGACTGTGGAATAAACTCCTTCCAGTTGTGGTACAGTCACCTACCCTGCAAATCTTCAAAAGGAGATAAGACAATCACCACGCTTGGGTCACTTTATCCCAATTGTCTTTTCTTGCCTCGTGCAGGGGGACTGGACCCAATGATTTACAAGGTCCCTTCCAGCCCCTAACAATCTGTGAATCCCAAGATGCAGTGCCTCCCATACACCCCCAGCTGCTTAGTGGAGTGTCCTAAGGACTGAAGCTACAGCTTTTCTATTTTCTCCAGCCTCTAGACCCCTGGTCCAGGAATGGTGGCCTAAAGCACCTTTCCCCTTAAGGGCTGAGACTGTGTGGGCAGGCCACCACTGCTTGACCCCATGCCCAGCCCCCCTGCCAAGCCCTGGGGAGCTGAGGAAAGTGTGGCCAGCCCCAGAGAGCCCCTAGACCCAGCCAGGCTCCAGCAGCCTCCAAGATCCAGTGTCATGGCTCCAGCTGCACCCTGCTCCATGCACCCAATCCACATACAGCCCAGTGAGAGCTGGTGGTGGCTCCTGTGGGGTGTGGGGCAGCCTGCTGCTGGAGATGCCACTGCTTCAGAATGGTGCAGCTGCAAGTGGATTCAGGCTGTGGGTGTGGGGCTTTGCCACTGCCCATGTGGACATGGAAGCTGGCTACAGGTAGACTCTGCTCCCAGCTGTAGAGTGAAGTAAATCTGGGGGAAGCTGCCAGCCACCACAGTCACCAGCCCTAGCCCTGGCTCCATGCCTACTGCTGCAGCCTCTGCCACCACTGCCAGCTGCTGCAAGGGCCTCCCCCTGCCCTGGGGCCCAGGGGAGTCTGTTCTCTTGCCCTGCATGCTGCTGGGCTTCCACCCCCCGCCCCCCAGACCTGAGGTCACCAAGGAGGGGTGGAAGTGGGGCAGAGTTGTAGGGGGGCAGGTGAAGAGGGGCAGGGGAGGCAGGGAGGCAAATGAGTCCCCCTCAAGCTAAAATTGCACAAGTATTTGGAACAGTGTGATGGATGCATGTAACTAGGAGACTTGCCCAGCTGTGTGTGACAGTGGGCCTGGAGGTCATGAAGCAAGGAGCTGGGAGACAGAAGCCAGGAGCTGGGGGAAGGCAGCACCCTACCAAGTCCCTCAGTCTCAATTTTGAGGGACCCAATGCCTGCCTGCCTCCCCTTCCCGCAGTCTAGAATGCTGCTGCTGAGGTGGGTGAGGGACAAGTGAAGCATAGGGAATCATAGAGAAGTAGGGCTAGAAGGGAACTTCCCGCTCACCAGGCCTCTAGTGGTGAGTCACAGCTCTGCAGATGGTGCATAGCGAAGGTTTCCAGACTTCTAGGTATGACTTCTCCAAACTCCAAGCTATCACTAAGCCGATCAAAGTTTGTGGGGCTCAAAACACAATGTATAACAAGGCCCACTAGCCTTCTGACATAGACATTTCAGACTTCATCACTATGCTTCTACCCTCCCCTAAGGCTGATTTTGTAGACAGAGCAAGCAAGAGGATCTTTTTCACACAAGAAAATACGGATTAAAGCAGAGGCACATTTGGCTGAAGACAAGAAGCTACATTTTTACATCCTAAGGTCAACCTATGAGATATTCAAAACCTAGCTTCAAAAGCCTACAGTGACTTCTCTGTTTTGCATATTTGTTCTGGTCTGTTGGAAAGACGGGTACAGACATGGGTTACTGGTTCTCGAATAATCAAGAGACAGCTAAACATCTACCCCATTAAATACTCTCCACATAGGAACAATGAGCTACACCACAAGTCGCAATCAAAGCTTGTACAGCTTTTCGAGGAACTTATGAAAGCAAGTCAATGGCCAGATACTGACCAATGTGGCAGGCAGAAGGAAGCTAATTATAGTGAGAAAACGAAGGTCCAATTTTTGTGATACTTTGCATTTACCTAGTACCTTTCAGTCAAGGATATTACTACATTATAGATATAAATTAATTAAACTTCACAATTTTCCTCCTGCCCCCACATAACCACCAAGACAAACTGTCTTTACAAAGACACCTGTCCTACTAAAAAAAATGTTTTTATTAAAGAAAAATGAAGAAGGGGATAAGAAATGTCAGAAATAAGGTCACTTATGCTGCAGTCTGTGCAACAACAAATCTTTGGTGTGTTTTTCACATAAAACACTGTTCTAAATGCAAGTGGATCTGTAACCTCAGAGATTAATAAAAAAATCCTTTTCTTTGGTTTGTTTGTTGTGGTTGCTTTTATTCGGATGATGAAAATAGAACAAAGCAGACTATGTTCAAACAGCAGTTATTCAGCAGTCTTTACAGATATTGTCTGAATCTAATTGGATTTTAATGAAATGATATTTCCTTTGTGATAAGTACATAAAAATTATGTTTTTAATTAACATCACAAGGTATAAGCTATAGATACCAACCCTCAGCTGAAATAATATTACTTTAATGTTTGCTTCATTAAAAAAAGGACAGAAGTAATAACAACGTAGCAAGAAATGTGTGTAAACTAACTGGACAATGATTAGTGCCGAACCCTTTTCATCCCAAGAAACTGAGTAATTTTCATGATGTCTTTTTCATTTTCTACCACTCACTTCACTGGTTATGTTTAGCCATGAAAGAGTTTACAGAATTTATTTATAAATTCATTTTGGGGGGTTATTAGAAATGAAATATCAGTGTTCTAGCTAGAATGCCAAGTAAACTAGGTTTTTCAAAAAAAAATTAAATATGATAAGAAAAATTAAAAAGGAAACCTATTTGGGAGCAATCATGTCCAAACACAATTAATGCCTGATGTCTCACATTGTTGGTACCCTTTGGGCAATTAGAATGGATATTGATGTGCTATAAAGGATTTCTATCTTTTCTGGAAAAATGTTAACTGTGATGCATCCCACCCTCCAAGTGGCCAGTGAAGATGGGCATCCCATGAAAAATAATACAAAGAGTAATGGCCCTCCAGGTCTTTTGGGGGACATAGAATGTAGTATCACCCACCTGGCATCAGATAAGGTGAAAAGGTAATCCATATGTAAGATTTGGTATGTCTTTTCCCTGAAAAATATTAAAATCATGGAAGTACTGGAGTTTTAAAAGGAAGAGGTGGAGGTGGCAGAAACTGAAGAGGAATGGAAAGATTGTTGGTTGTCCTTAGTACCGCTGAAGGTCTACCCACTCCACGGGTATTAGCTTGAGAGGGAAAAAAAACCCAGCTTCTACAAAGGCTCCACTACTCCCTGTCCTGCACAAATGATTGTGGTTTGCAGGCAGAAGGTAATAGGAAGAACTTTGTTGACAATTTTCTAACATGAGAGATAGAAAGTAAAGACAGAACTGCTAGTAGATTTTTGTTCCCCTACAGCAGGGGTGGCCATCCTGTGATGTATATGCCACAAATGGCGTGGGCACACACTGTGTGTGGTATGCTGCCAGAGGTGGATTAAGGTTTATTGGGGCCCTAGGAAAAAACAAATTTGGAGACCCCCTTCCCCAACAGGAGCTGGACTCCAGCAGGAGGAGAGGCAACTTCCCCTCCTAGTGCTGCCACAGCGAAGGGTGGGGTGGGTCTCTGTGTCCCTCAGGGGTGGCTGGGTGGACCTGGCTGGGCTTGGGGGGGCACATGCGCGCCTCTCCTCCCAGCTCCCCACTCTCCCCCCCGCCACAGCCAGAGTGGAGCCCCATGGGGTGAGAGTGGATGGAGGCTGCCCACTGCAGTCTCAGGACTCTCTGCTTTGCTACCTTTGCCCTGGGGGCACTCTCACTCCCTGTCATGCACATGGACACACACGCATACATGCTCTACTGTCACTCACTCTCTGTACATGAACACACATGCACTATCCCTGCCACCCACCCACCTACCCACATACACTTTACCCTCACAGGACTCACCCTCATCCCTGCTGGCTGATCCTCTCTGAGGACACTTCTCTCCACTGCACTGCACCCCCAGCCCCAAGAGTTTCCTGGGAGGTGGTATGCAGGGGCAATGGGGAGCAGAGCCTGGGGCACAGGCACATGGTAGCAGGGCACAGGTGCAATGCAGGGGTCAGTGGGCACCCTCCTTTCCCCGTGCCCCCTGGATGAGCCACCCACAGCTCTGTCTTTATCCCCACCCTGGCCCCGGGTCCCCCAGCCACAGCCCCTGCCCCACTCCCTCCTTCACTATGTGGACCTTGATCTCCTCCCGCCTATGATCCTGTCCCCCCCCATTAGACTTAACTGCAGATCACTGCCTGGCTGTGTTTCTAGCTACTCCCCAAGAAGGACCCCTTGCAGGCTATACTACTGCCCACCTGCAAGGGGAAACCTGCCATTTCTAAAGAAACCCAGGCATAGGTGTGGAGGTGGGAACCCAGGTACCTGGGGGCCCCTGATTGGGGCCCCTGGGACTCTGGACTCCACTTGTCCATGCATTAATCTTCCTATGCATGCAACAGATCAGGGAGTCAACAAGCAGCATAGCAAGAGGTAGGGCAAGAACCAGATAATGGAGCCCAGGGCAGGAGACAGAAAGCAGAGAAGCAGATCAGGCAGAGGAAGGGGATTGGATTGGTACTTGGGGACAGTGCTGGGCTAATTTATGGCACAGTTTCCAAAAACATTGACCTCCACTGGCCTATAGCATTAAAGGATATAGAGAAACAATAATTACACAGAGTCAATGCTGCTTCTGGAGTATTGCAGCTATGTCATGCACTCCAATGGATGCAGTTACACATTCATTAATGCACAATGGTTACTATGCATTTAATTTAGTACTTGTATAATCAAGTACTAAATAAATGCACAGTAACCAGAGTCATTGTGCAGTAAACCTGGCAAATGCCTTTTTAGAGATGCTACTGCTCAGTAGCCTAATAATACCAAACAGTAGCATGTTAGCACTTTTTGTGCTGTGATGCACTACTACACAGTATTATTAGGCTACTGCGCAGTTAGTGTCTCATGTAGGTGTGCCTGGTATAATCTAACTATAAAGTCAATTGAGTATACAATGCAGGTGTGCATAAAAAATGCAATTTAATGAGTACTGTGCAGTATACAAGCAGACAAATGAAAAAAGAGCAAACGATTAATAAGCACATAGTTTTTAAGGTGTGATGGTTTATTCATATTTCTGAGGTATTAATTCTGGCAAAGAATTAAAAATAAGATTTACATCAAAAAAGCTAGGCTAAGTGGAAATGAAGGAGAATCTGTTTTGTTTAAAACCAAAAGAATCAGACGTACTCTGCTAAATGCTAGATTACAATAGCCTTACTTACACTGGGCATGTCACTGCTGCTTAGCTTCAACCTTGGGGGCTGCCCTCAGCCAACTTAAGGGCCTTGTTACATGTTAAAATTTGAGCTGTATAAATATTGATTGGTGTTAGTGGTAGCTTAGGGTTTGAAGCAGTCACACCATTAGTTTGAAACTTTCTTTGATGGTCCTCAACCTGCACAGCTGTGATTTACCACAAGAGATCTAGGGAGCTAGGGCAGGCTGTAGCTGTAGCTGTGAGTTGCCAATAGAGGGCCAGTGAGCCAGGACAAGCTTCTGTCTCTGCTTTACAGCTGGGGATGGAAGAGATCCTGGGATATTGGAGGACTTCAATTTGAGGAGCACATCTGTGGGGAATGGCCATACCTTAATGGAACAGGAACTGGGTAATGCAAATCAGAGATAATCCAGGATTAAGAGCTCCAGGAGCCACACAAAATGATTGTGTAACAAGACCCTAAGGCAAATGAGTTGCTCCTTTCTATATATATCTTGTGATCATTGCACATTGTGTTCCCTGTGCCTTGAATATGGCCCTACTAGGAATCAGACTTTGGTTTGTCCCATCAACTTGTCTTTCCTGCTGTGAATGGTTCTAACTTGGGCAGTAGAAACAGGAATTGGGGTGAAGAAGGGCTGGAAGTCAAGATCAGGAAGCTTCAAGATTACTGCTGATGAATTTCATTTGCATGCAACTGGCAGCTGAGGTTCAAGTACACTTCAGAGAGGGTCTGTTTAGTAAATTATTTGACTTGAGGCCCCAAATCTTAGTATCCAGAATCTGGTTGGACTGCCACTGGAGGTCAAGCTACAAGGTTTACAGTAGAAATGGTCAGTATGCATGCACACATTTGTGGACAGCCTTAAAACTGAACCTAACAGGGAATATATACAAACTCACTGGGAGCATGTACGTGTACAAGCACATTTGTTTATTTTAATGCACATTAAAGCAACACTAAAAATATGCTCTTTAGTTAATGCACATTAAAATAGGCTATTGAGCATTAAGCATCACTTAAAAACCATGTGAACTTTTACATATGCTCTGGGAATGGGGGAGGGGCAGTGCTTTAATTAGATTGGCTCTGAGAGCAGCTCTTCTTAAAGTGCTGCAGCATGTCATGTATCAGAGTCCCCGCACTTCAAAATGGTGGTGGGGGCTCTTGAACTAAATCTCATTCAATAAGCTTTAGTTCAAGCCCCCACACTGCCATTTTGAACAGTGGAGACACTGTTCATGACCTCAGTCCCCATTTGATGAGCTTTAATTCAAACACCTGCGCAGCCATTTTGAAGCATGGGGACAATGATACACAAGACATGGGAGGCTGCTGGATCATGTCAATTACCACACTCCAGAAGACTTGATTAATCAAGTCTGCTCCAGTGCACTATAATTACAGTGCATTGGAGCAGCCTCTATGCTTGTCTACAGGCACCCTGTGCTCTTTAGTTAATGCTCATTAAGATAGGCTAATGAACATTTTCCTAGTACCTCACAATGGTACATCTACATGTGCACTTTAATGCTCATTAGCCTATCTTAATGCTCATTAAAGTGTCACAAAAAACTGTGCCCTTTAGCTAATTCACATTAAAATAGGCCAATGCGCATTTTTCTAGTAACTCACAATAGAGGTACTAGATTTAATGTGCATTACTTAAAGTGCATTAATTGAATGTGTAGATCTACCCTTGTAATAGATTTGATGCACATTAACTAAAGTGAGTTAATGCATGTATAGATGCACCCACTACTGAGTCCAACGTTGATTTCAACAGAATTACTTATGATGTTGGCACTATTCAACCTATCTAAGGGCATTCCATTCAAGCCATTGAACATGAAGGGTCACTGTTTCTTTCACAGGGAAACAATGAAGTATCTTAACATGATAACCTAGACAAATACTAACCAAACATAAACCTTTTTAGCACAGATAAAATCAGACCATCTTCTTTCAATAGTGACTTCATTTGTAACTCACTGTGACTCCCATAATTTATTCATACCAAAATGCACTTACCATTATGTATCTTCAGCATCACTATTTGGGTTTGTTATACTGTGCCATTTGCTCAAACATTTTATAAACTGCTGTGCAGATGACAAGTTTATTAAACAAAAGATTATTGTTGCATGTAAAGCACATTGGGCTGCATTCACCAACAGCTTAGTGAAATTCTATAATATTTATATCATTTGCCATATAACTAATAAGAAGGGTTGCACTTTTTCCTTGCTCAGTCCCAAAGATCACAGAAGGAAATATCTGAAGTTAAGAAAATTTACATCCTAAATATGCTCAGAGCATTACTTTTCAAACATTTCTATTGAGGTGACAATATTCAGACCAGCTATCAAACTCTGGAAATGTGAGGGATTTTGGGGGTGAAGGGACCAAGGTTTCGCCTGATGCACATAAAACAGCAGGTACTGAAATCAAATCCAGATTTGACCCCTGAGCCAGAAGACAGAAGATGAATCTTCCTGGATGTGAATATAGGAGCAGGGCTGTGGATCTAACCCACTTCATCTCCAGCTTAAAGCAAGGTTTTGATCCTGGATCTTTAAAGATATTTAGTTTTAATCATATAGATCCCATTTTTTTCAAAGTGCACACTCCACATTCAGGACTATATGCATACTAAGAATTTAAAGGGAAGGTAGTTGTGTGTTATCCAAAGGCATCTAATGAATGCACTCTAAAGCAGGAGTGTCAAACATGTGGCCCCTGGGATGGATCCTGCCCATGAATCTCTCTATCCAGCCTGCCAGGCTACTACTGGGCACTGGAAATTGTAGGCATGGACTACTGCAGACTCTACGGCCCTATAGCCCTCCTGGGCATAGCCATTGTCAGAGAGCTTGGTTCATCATACCACTCTGGGCTTGCTCCTCAGACCCATTGCCACTGCCTTTGCCTCCTCTCTTGCCCCCTGCCCTGCTGTTGGCATCACTGTGCTGGCCACTGTGGCAGTCCTTATGCCCCAACTTGAATCCTGCCTGCAAGGAGATTACAGCATGGATCTACCCTGAGACATTAGGTAAGTTTTACTTTCCTGCTTTAAAGTGTTTTAAAATGACTTTAGCTGAGTAGTGTTTTTACCCTATTTTATACTGTAAGTATTTTTGGAGCAGGATGATGTCTCCCAAAGTACAATGGCACAATAAACTTGATTTGGATGTCTTTGGTGTAAGGTAGCACACTACAATAAGAGCAGTGCTGGTGATGATTGTGAATACACTATATCTTTCCATCTATCCAGAGTCCTTAAAATGAAAGGGAGAATACTTGTATACAAGTTAAATATAGGTGAATAAAGCCTTTAGTATGAAAAAGTGTGGGAAGGGCTATAGAGTCAATCATTTAGCTTTTGAAGGATTCATTCTTCAGTAAAACTGAGTTTCATCTATAGGCAGTGCAGGTAGATAGGCATTTATGAGAAAGCAAGAAATAGATAAATGCTTGAAGGCAGTGAGGAAGTCTGGTCAGTGGTTCTACAAACTAAATTAAATAGCTAAGAGGCTCACTTTAATAACCTCAGAAGAGTCAAAAGACAGAAGCCTAATTTTTATATAGCTATTTTTGCCAATAAAATTTTAATGTATTATGAATACGCATTTCTATCTTGACAACAGTTCCAGCAAATGATTTTGAGCAGTATTACAGAGCTCCAGTATTTACTAAGAGTTATAGATAAATAAATAAATTAATAAAATAACTCTTGTTAATAAAGCTTCTTCAAAGCTCTAAACTGTTTTTATCAACGAAAGTCCTAAAGAACCAAGGAGAATACACACAATTTGAAGAACTATTTATTGAAATATTTATTGAAATCCCCAGTGTATGTTGGTGGTGTGACTGAATATCAAAAACAAATCACCCTTGCAATTGGTTAAGCTTGTCTGGGAGTAAGAAATGCTAAAATATAAAGTCACACTTTCAATTTCAGATTAAAAAAAAAGATCCTGCTGCTTCTTGGGGCTGCATACCCATGTTCAAATGATCTTGAAGAATTCTCCTGGGTTAGTTTTCTTGGTAGAAAAATTTAACCAGAGCCCCCTGAATAGCCATTTGAATGCCAAGCTCCTGTGCAGTGAAAGGGCTCCCATGCTCTTCAGGCTTCCCAGTCTGCCTGGTGACAGATGACATCAGTGCACAGCCCCAATTAGCTGACCCACACTGCCTTGCAGGCTTTGTCTCCCTACAGCACAATGAAGAGATTGTGAAGGAGCTCCCAGCTTGGCTGGAGCAGCAGAGTCCAGCCCAAGTGACACACTATCTCCCTGGACCCCAATGGAGAGGCTAGAAGCAAAGCACACTAGGATGCTGGAATACTGTGCTGTGGCTTCTCAGAGCAGGGTAAGTTTTAAAGACATTCACTCTCCCAGGAGAAATTCTCCTGACAGCCATTTAGCCCTGGTTACTTTTCTCCTGGAGAAGCCATGTTTGCTCTGGGAGAAAAATATTAAATGTCTGTATAATTGTAGTTGCTCCTGGGGGAGAAACTCAAAGTCTGGACATAGCTTGGGATTGCACAATTTTACAACTGAATATTTGGATGAAGGGAATGTATTTTCTATCTAAAAAGACATACAATGATATAATGAAGTTGGTAAAACAGTCATACAAAGGGCAAAAATATTCTTAAAAAATCCATACTTCCTAACTGTATTATTACCAACTTGTGACTCAGCAGAAAGGCATGTGTATCTCAGTAGAGGATCGATTCTACTGCCTTAAATTCATTCATAACACTATCACGAAAGAGTGAGGAAATGACCTTAACATTCACTCTGAGCCAAGAACAGTGTTGATTGTATTTACTCTCATTAGACATTTCTCTTTGATCCAGACATCATTCATCACATTGAGCACTCATTCCACTGGACTGTTTGTTCCTGGTAAATAGAAAGCAAATTTTATGTGGTCTTTCAATACCTCTTGAACAAATGTTCTTTAACTATAAATAAACAAAATCTTATGATTACTGATATGAAAATTCAGGACATTTTAAATGTCCTGAAGGAAGTTCCTGAAAACTGTCATATCATCTATTTGTAAAAATATGTATGTGTTTTTAATTTTTTGAAAATTAATAGCATATTTTGAAAGTTTTCCACAAAAGGTATCATTATTGACTCGTCACTACCTAATAAGAAAACTGAAAGAATATCCTGTGATTCAGCTAACTATATAGTAAATATGAATTGTAGTGAACAGGGGATACAAACTACAAATAACACTGAAAATTGTAAAAAGTATGGAGCAAATGCATGTTTTGTATGCAACTCTCTCCTCTGCCCTTTTTAATGTTGCTTTTTGTCTCAACAAGACATATAGCTATTATTAGTCTCACATGCTTCCTCTCTTTCTCTCTGCTTTTGTCTTCTCAGACTGATAGCTCTTCATGGGAAAAAAATACAGATTGTCTTATGCTTTCCATAAACACCTTACATAGTGGGGCATTGATCATATTTGGTGTTTAGTTGCTATATAATGATGATGATGATGAGCAAATGTAACTAAAAACTGATTTGTGAACAATCAACAAAAATAAGGAGTTTTCTTTGTTTTGTTTGTTTGTTTGTTTGTTTGTTTTTTTGCATGATCTTATACATTTGTAATGGCTTAAATAATGTACTAGAACTTTGAGAAGGTTGGAAGCATGTGAAGACATGGATATTTTAATGGAAACTATTCTTCATTTTGGCAATTGCCATCAGCACAGCCACTGTAACAATTTCTACGATACATTATTTACATTTTATGTTCATATAAGTGCAGGTTATGTCATAGAGAAATGTATGCTATAGATTTACATTTGGGATGACCAGAAGCCACAGTGCTCAAAAGCAGTTCAACGAAATATTATACTCTAAGGAAACAAAAGCCCTACCAGACTTTCTTAGGAGTTCAGCTGCTGTGCCTCAAATAAAAAGGGTACAGCAACCACTACTCTCTACAACTTCTTTGTTTGATGGTGTAGTGGAGTCTAAGGTCATAGGTCAAATTCCTCCCCTTTCTCTGTGTCACCATGCACCCACCTGGTCTCGTATAGGCGTTCTCTAGCAACCTTTGAGTGCACGCCCGGTCCAGCTTTGGGGTGTGTCCCTGTCTAACTGCCTCCCTACAAGCACGAGCAGAGGAGGTATATTCATCTTCGGTGATGTCTCCCTGTTTCCACTTTTTATGTGCTCCCCTTTTGGCCCTTAGGCTGCCCTGGATTTCTGCGGTCAGCCAGGGAAGCCTCCTGGCCCCCTTTCCTCTTTTACCCCGCATGGGGATCGTGTCGCTTTGTGCCCGAAGGATCGTTTCTTAAGGCACAGCCACCCTTCTTGGGCTCCCATCATTTCAAAACTCCTACTCTGCAGTGCGTCCTTGACTAATCGCCCAAGTTCATTTAAATCAGCTTTCCTAAAGTCTAGCACTTTCACCCTACTAGTTACCTTACCCACTCGACGTCTTATGGTCAATTCTATTATTAGGTGATCACTGTCCCCCACATGGCTACCGATCTGTAGGTCCCCTACCATGTCATCCCCCGTTGCCAATACCAGATTCAGTAAGGCATTCCCCCTAGTGGGACCATGTACCTCCTGTGTCAGGTGGAGGTCCTGTACACAGGTTAGAAACCTGTGTGAGCAGTGGGACTTTGCCGTCTGTGTCTCCCAGTAGATGTCTGGGTAGTTTAGGTCCCCCATGACTACTGCCTCTTTAGCTTTTATGGTCTCCGTGAGCTGCCTCAGGAGCCCCGCATCTATTTCTTCCCCTTGATGTGGGGGTCTGTAGCAGACGCCTACCACCAAATCCCTTTCTCCTTGCCCCCCATGTAGCCTAACCCACAATCCTTCTACTTCCTCATCCTTGGATTCTGTCTTGATGAGGGTTGACATATATTGCTCATTGACATAGAGCGCAACCCCTCCCCCTTTTTTCCTCACCCTGTCCTTTCTGTACAATCTATAACCCTCAATATGTACCTCCCAGTCGTGGGACGAATCCCACCAGGTTTCCGTTAGCCCTACTAAGTCGTAGGTGTTTTGTGCAAGCAGGAGCGCTAGTTCATCCTGCTTGTTTCCCATGCTCCTAGCATTAGTATGTAGGCACCTGAGCCCTGCGACAGGTGCCTTTGCTGCCCCCCAGCTCCGAGTCCCAAGGGGCCCCTTATTTCTTACCTTCTCGTTTCTTACCTGTGCTGTAGTGCTGGCTGCCCCACGTCTTGCACGTTCCCAATGTTCTCTTTCTTCAGGCTGGGCTGTCCTTTTGGGTGCCACATGGTTTGGTGATCCACAGCTTCCCCCGCCCTCATCTTCCCCTCCCCCCAGCGAGCCTAGTTTAAAGCCCGCTGAAGGAGATCCGCCAACCTAGAAGAAAACACACGCTTACCTTTGGGGGACAGGTGAAGTCCATCCTAACTGAGCATGTCCCTCGTTGTGATGTGTGGGTCGTTGTCCAGGAAGCCGAAGCCTGCCTCGAGACACCACTGCCGAAGCCGCCAGTTGGTCTCTCGGATGCAGTTCTCATACCGTCTTCCGCATCCGTTCACTGGTAGGATGGAAGAGAATACCACCTGTGCACCGAACTCCCTCAGAGAAGAAAGCAGATGGACCCTGTAAATCTTCCATAGTGATAGATCCATCCCCCATGGGTCTAAGAGGCAAACCTTGATGTGAGTGTTCAGCCAGGATGTAGGTAGCTGGACCTACAAATAGGACCCGAGAGACAACTAGGAGATCAACAGTATGGGGGCCCAGGTTACTGGATTGTTGGGTTGGGTCCTGGGTTAATGGAGCAGAGGGCATGAGATCAAGTTCTAGGGGAGCCAAGAAGGGAGAGCCAAGAGACATAGCCTGAGACATAAGACGAGGTCAGGAGCCAGGGGTCAGAGAGCCAGTGCCAAACTCCATGGTTCAAGTTCAGGGTCAAAGAAGCCAAGTGGAGATGGGATGCCAGGGAAACCAGAGACAGTAGAGCCAGCACAGAGTTTCAGAAGAGGTCCAAGATCTGGGTCAGGAAAGTCATAGCTGCAGTGAGAAATCAGGAGAACCAGGGAGAGCTATGAATGTGAGGCTTGATGGAACAGACTGCGCCTGTGTTAAGGTGTGCCTGAAGCATGAGGCTGCAGGTGTGCATATAAGGGATGAGTGGTGCTTTTGGCAGCCAATCCAGCTTCAGAGAATTGAGATAGTTGTATTAGCCAGGGATCAGAGTCAGGTGTGGTAACTCAGGTGCTTGACCAAGTTGGGTATGCTTGATCAGCAGGGATCCTGGTTTTCTCTGATAAAAAAAAAAAAAATCCCAATTTTCAGATATTTAAAGGTAACCCCAAATCCACATTTTTCCATGATTAAAATGAAACACCACTAATATATAGATATATATTAGGGGTAGGTGTTTCATTTTAATCATGGAAAAATGTGGATTTGGGGTTACTTTTTTATATCTAAAAACTGGGGATTATTTTATTAGAGAAAACCAGGAACCCTGTTGACCATCATAATTTGCAATCAGAGTGCTTACCCACATAAAGTAATTATAACTGTGACTATCCTGATCATAATTCCTCATTATTGATGGCACTAGATTATATAGTAGTTTACACCTGATTTGAAACTTACTGGTTATTTTTCTATATATTTTTAGAAACCATACAAAAGTGATGATTCAGATTATCAGACAGAGGTTGCTAAATGTTCTATGACAGTATTTGTCAAATTCCATAAATCAAATTGACTTTCCTCTGATAAAGTATGAATTACTATTTCTGTATAGGTATTTACATATTAATAACTCATAACAATGTCACCTAACAACACCCATGATGGTAGATAATAGAATATATATTCCAAATAATTTGGGGGAACAGAACAGTATACAATTGCATGGGGTAACTGTAAAACATTCAGCTGGCTTTCAATCAGTCTTGACTGCTTGCAGATATGATACCTCTCTCAGTAGGTGTCACAGTTTGCAGCTCTCTGCCATGAACTTGGACAAGTTTTACGACAGACTGTTGTCACTCACAGCTGTTTGTGTCTTAAAAGCTGATAGCAAACAGTTGTCAGAGAACCAATCTCTAATATTTCTAAGAAAAATGTGCTCTGAATGAGCCAACCACTTTGTTTTCTGCAAATTCTATCTCCAATTAATTTGTCAGCTTGTATTACTCTAATCTTTGTTTACTTTATTATTTATTCAATGCATTCATTAACATATTTTCATTTGGACCAATCACATTTGAGTCATGATCACTGCTTAATTTTGTAGATTTAAAATAGATTTTGTTATAGTATCTTTGTCTACAAAACATTTTTGCTCACCATCAGGAAAACAAATTAGTAAAATGAATTGAGTTCTGTATGAAATAGAATAGCAAAGTAAAGTTAAATTCTTTGTTTTGGACACGGGGGATGTTAAAAAATCCAACTTGCATATGAATCCATTCTGCGTGTCAGTTGATGTTCTTAATGAAAGATCTGAATGCTGGCTTCTGGAATTTATCTGTAGGATTTGGTTTATGGCTCAAAATTTATATATATATATATATATATATATAGTAACTGATTTTCGGAGCTGAATAAAAAAGGATGGATCAATTACTACTAAAAACTAACCACCACTAATAGTAATAATATGAATAAAAATAATTTGTTGCTGAAGAAATTAAGAAGTGGGATTTACCTGAAGAAAAATACATTGGTGGTGGTTGTAGTCTATCTTTGGAGATGAATGATGGCATAGTATTGTGGAAAGAAGTGTTGTTTCTTCTGTCAATGTTTCCATTAGATCTCCTTTGTTTTTACACAAAGGTCATATTTACTCAGTTCTTTTCTTCAGATGAGTTCCGTTTAGTGTGGAATTTGAAAAGACGGAAATGTAAATAAACAAACCCAAAGATATATTTTAAGCTTAAATGGCATCATATCTTAAAGATGCAACTGTTATTTAAGCTATCAGAATATCACATAAGGCATAGTGTAATACAGTAAAACTTATCTACATCATGTTCACATCTCATAGAATCATTTAGAATGATCACATTTTGGAAGTGAGTTCCTACAGCAATCAAGAGTGCTATATACCTATATAAAATAATGGTATTTTGCTAAATTGGGATGGCTCCAGAGGTCATATTCTCATATAGTAACTTCCCATTTCTTCCCAACACCCTCATTACAAACCAAGTAAAAAAAAAAAGCTCTTAACTTATAGGAAGTCTTTTCCTTTCTTCCAGTGGACTTCAGACCAGATACTATGGCATTACAGCTATCATTGGAAAAGATTATTAATTAATGTATAATTCTAATCAAAATATGTATGCCTCAACGTCCTACTCTAGCTTCAGTTTCCAAATCATTTCAGTAGTTCCAGCAATAACATAGAGCACTTTAAACTAGTCTAATTTTTACGTATTAGGCCATAGCTGCCTAACTTCTGAGCAGCTATGGGCTGCATGCTCCATGGGCAACATGGAGGATTCCCCTGCAGGCTTCCCAACCTGCAAGCTTCCCCTGGATGCCCTAGATCTAGCAGACCCCATTGGCTGCACTGCCCTGACTCCAGGAGGAGGGACAAGAAGAAAGAGCTGGAGCAGGGTGTGGGAGTCTATAGATACCAAACAAAGGAGCAGCAGGAGCAATCAGGGGAGTAGCACCCAAGTGAGAGCCCCAGGGGCCACAAATTACCTGCTTTCAGGGGCACATGCTGTCTGTGCACCACCAGTTGGACAGCCCTGTATTAGAATATTTGTTAATATGTTGTCTGGGTTGATACGCATTAGGTGCATCTACACATGCAACTAATGTGACATGATAAACTCTGGAACAATTTAAGCCAGAGTAAACTGTTCCCTGGTACAGTGTCTACATGTGAACCCAGAGGAGCAACTTTCACTGGGGCAGAGCAGCCCTGGGCTGGCAGAGGCCATGGGGGATCGGCTCCAGGCTCCAGGTGGTGGTGGCAGGCAGTGGAGAGGCTGGCTGGGGCATGAAAATCTGGCTCCCAGCTGACTGAACTGACTGGGCGGTATTTATGGCTTTAATCATCATCTACATGTGCATCTGAGTGCATGTGATTACTTAACCCGTAAGAAAGTACTGTCCCCTACAGTACTATCTTACAGTAGAGTTTATTAGTTTACTGCACCCTAGTATCAGTGTTTATATAAACTGTGATGCTTTACTGAAGAGCTAAGTCATCAGCTCTGCAGTAAAGTACACATGTAGATGCACCCACTGAGACAGTTCGGAGTTCCTAAAATACAAACCAGAACTACTACCAAACTTCAGCATACTGTTGTTGCAGGGCTTACCAGTTAGAAACAATTCTACCTAAAATTAAGAAATTTGGAGTCAAGCATACAGAGCACCATATTCCCTTGGCTTTCCTTTGCCTCATGCTGGACTTTGTACTTAGCAGAAGACAACAGAGACAACAATAACCCTACACAATTATATACCATATTACCATAGACTTCAAAGTAAACAGCATGAAGACATAAACAGGGTTCTTTCCCACTATCACACTGTTCCTTGCCAAATGCTAGGCAATTGAATGTGTGCTACATCTGTGCTTGTGATGATCATTCAGTTGATGTTCTTCCGCAGGTATGCAGTTAGATGCTAAGAACTGTATGATGTCTAGCACCTGCCTCTGTTACCTGAGTTTTATCAGTTTTGCCTCCTGTTTGACATAACACTCATCAGAAAATTTAAAACAAAACCAAAAAACAAACATTGTATATGTGAGGCCAAATAAAGTTCACCTCAGCATTTTATATATTGTTATATTTTGTTTTAGTTTTCCTAGCTTCAAGCAATATAATTGTGCATTTTAAAGCTGTCAGTTTGTGATTATGTTTAATTTAATAAATATTTTGGCATAATATTATATCACATACATTTGCTACTTTAAATAGTGGGATAAATTAGTACATGCCATAAGAGGGATGCACTAAAGCTCTTCATTTATACACCATAATTGGTTGAATTTTTGTTACTACTTTTCCTGCTTTTTTCCTTTCCCAGGTCAGTCTCCATTTACACTATTTGAAGAATTCCAGTTAAACTACTGGTTTCCTTGTGAATTAAGTGACCTAGGAAGTAAACTTAAACTGCTTTGTACTATTTTATGCAGAGAATGAGCTTGTCTTCTAATACAGAATGTATGGCTTAGTGGCTCTCACTTTAAAAAAAAATAGTTAAGTGTCTCACATAGGATCAACAGTCATAGGTAGGGTGACCATATGTGCTGGATTGGCTCGGACAGTCCCAGATTTTGGAGGCTGGTCCTGGCTATCCAGTGAAAATTAAAACGAGTGTCCCAGGCACAGGGTGTGGAAGTATTGCAGCAGAAGCTGACAAATAGGAAACACTATTAACACTAATTGTTACTTCAAAGGTGATTGTTAACATCTGTGAAGCAAAAAACAGGGGGTCATTAATGGGCCATTGGCTCCCTACAGTCTGCAGCAGCAGAGGGGGAGAGATGGGCAGGGGCAGGGGCAGGGGCAGGGGCAGGCAGCATCCCAGATTTCACAGTGTCCCATATAGTCACCCTAAAACCCTAATATTTTACCTCTAGTGGTAGGTAAAATATGGCCCACATGCCAAATCAAGCTTGGCAACTGACTGGATCTGGCCTGCAGCTACTCCCACAGCTCCATGCGGAGCACCATAGGTTAGCTGCAGACCACACTGCCCAGGCAAGCTCTGCTGTATGGGTCCCCCCACCTCCCCTTTCCTCCTGTAACCCCCAGCTGGCTCCTGGGACCAAGCACCCAGGCAGCCCCACCCCTCAACACGTGGACATTCTCAGACCCACACACTACACACACCTCCATGCACTCATTCCCGCCCCTCCAACAGGACAGGGTGTGCAGGAAGCAGATCTCAGCTGGGCCCTGGCCCCAAGCTGTTAATGTCTTGCAAATGATCCCCATGGGCTCAGTCTTGTACACCCATCCCACTCCCAAACACTGCTTCCCACCCACTCAAAACCCCATAGTGAGTTCTGTTGAGTTGTTGTGGGGGGGGATGGTGCTGACTCAGACTGCAACAGCTCATCAAAACTCCCTATGTGGCCCTCAGGCCCAAAAATTGCCACACCCTGCCCTAATCATAAGAAGTTTTGTCACTTCTGGTTCACTCCTTCAATTAGAAAGCAGTAAGAACCTGCAATCTGAAATGTATAACTTTGCACAATTATAAACACAACCTTAAACACAGCATTCACTTATTGGCATAGCATAACTTATGCAAAGAGGAAAAATTTCAAAGCAAAATAATGGTCACTTCCATAGTTTATGTTTCATAGACTTTGCCTTCTGTTCTATTTTCTTAAGTAAACCATTTTTGTCCTCGAGGCCTCTTTTTTCACAAAAATTATTGCTGATGTTACCATTCCCACTCAGACCAGCAGTAGGAATTGAATGTGAGTTGCTCAGTCAAAAAATTCTGATTCAGCATTTCATTTAAGCACGTGTTTTCCTTTTCTCATCCTCTTAAGCTCCTTAGGGTGAGTACAGACATTTGAGGAGGTTAGGGGGAAGGTAGATTGAGTTTAAAATAGCCACATAATCTAAGGTAAATTGATGTGAGGGCTAGTGGGGAGGCTTGGAGGGATCAAGGGGGCAGGTGGGGTCCATGGCGGGGGGTTGGGGAATTTGGGGCAGGCATGGTTCATGGAGAGAATTGGGGGATTCAAGGAAGCAGGTGAGGTCTGAGCAGGGTCAGAGGATCAGAGAGGCAGGTGGGATCTGTGGGATACTTGCGTGGGGCAAGTGGGGTTTTCAGGGGGGGGATTGGGGATATCAAGGGGGGCTGAAGGTATCACTGGGGCAATTGGAGGGCAGGCAGGGCCTGCAGGAGTGTTGGTGGGGTGTGGGAGGGTTTGGTGGGGTCAGGGGGCTTGTGGGGTCTGCAGGGAGGCTTGGGAAGAAAGGAAACATTCTCCCCCACACCCTGGGACTAGGGGTTAGATTTATCCCTCCCCAACTGCCTCCACCCCCAAATGAAGAACTTCCCCATCCTGCCTGCACCTCCCTCCACCCTGACTTACTTCCTTGGCTCCTGGCACTTGTGAATGCTGATTAAACTGGCACTGAGAGAAGCTTGCAGAACTGGGGAGTTTGGTGGGGTTGGTGGGGGAGGGGGGGACTGCCTGGTCCATGGGAGGTGTTGTTTATTTGGGGGTTGGGCAATGGGCTGGGGGATATGGGGCTAAAAGTAGTCTGATGTCAGGAAAAGGGTAGAAAACTGCGGCCCTGGGGCTGGGGCCAGCAAGTGGGCTTTCCCAGCCCTGGGGTTGTGTTGTGAACTGTACAGAAGTTCCCACAAAATCCCACATTTTCCTACTGAGTTTTATACTGGCATTACTGAAATGATCTTTACTTCAAAGCTGTAGAGCACCTCACACAATATGGACATAAATCTGTCTAGGGCTTCTCAGCATGGCCATAGTAATGATAATACATACAAATAATATGATTAGGATTACAGCATTGTTATAGAAGACCATGCAGGTTGGTCATGGAAATATATTAAGGAAACAGGAAAAGTCACTGACTGAAAATAGCTTTCTAAAATCCTACTGTTACTGAAAAAACAAGGATAATGTGAGTTCTATAATGATGGTGTAGGAGCAGATGATAGATATTACGATACCTAAGCCAACCCTAGTTCTTCTAATTTATCTGAGCTTGGGGAATATCATCCACAGCCAGTGGGGAAAATATATTAAATTTGTGTAAAATTACAGGATGTTGTTTATTTTTTATATCACACTGTGATGTTCACTGTTCACAGTGAAGTCTAAATTGGTTTTCATAAGGGCTACTGACCTTTAAAAAGGACAAATAAACTTAAGCAGAAAGAAGCCCTGAACATTCTAAAGAAAAGAAAAAGGGAGCAACGAATTAGGAACACAAGCTTAAATGCAAGCCTCAAATGTCCTATGTCTTGTAGTCATGTTCATCTGTACATATCCAAATGGTATTGTATCATATCCTCTTGACAGAGAGGTGAAGATACAAGAAAAGAGAGAGGCCTTACCTTATTCTCTTCAGATCAGTAACAGCTGAAAAACAAATGTGTTGAATCTCCAAAAATGAGATGTAGACCTGACAACTTGATAGTTTTCCCTTGTCAGGAGGTATGTACAGAGGCTTCAATAAGTTCTTCATAAAGGACCCATCTTTCAGTGCAATTGTTACAGTGGAATCATTGGGAAATAAAAAAGGAAACATTTGAAGGATTAATGCACAGAGAAACCCCCTAATCTCCGTCCTGTCTAGGCAATGTTACAGGAATGTCCTGCTTTGAAGAACAAATGAGCTATGAACCCATCTTGGATAAAAACGGGTAGCAGAGAATAATGAAAATGTTTTTAAAAAGTGGCTTATCTCCAGTTGTTAGCTACTTAGATTGCAGAGGACATGACTGAATGATCACCCAATGTTTCTCATTGTGAGAGAAATTGACGGAAGGCCACAATTTTCTTAAGCCAATAGCTAAATATGTAAACCGATAAGAACTTCCTTTGTGCTCAGACACACCAAGTAAACCTCACAGTTTAAAACTTTCCAATAAAACTTTCCAAGAATGCAGAGCTTAGCTATGGCCTGTAGACTTGCTCTGCCCCCTGTTTTGCATCTTCTTAGGTGCCCTATAGTTCATGTTTGGGCACTGGCTTCTCTACCACAGTCTGATGTGATTGGGATCACTAAATAACTCTCAAGGAGTTTAATGTTTTTACTTTACTGAAATTGGTATCCGGATGAGGAATTAATTAATTATCCATATCCCTTAAGTAGAATGACTCAATCCTTCCAAATTATTACGTTCTCCAAGTTGCATACTACAGCACAGCACTTAGTATAATAAATCTACGTAATACGTGTTGACCCTGGCCTACATCATTTCATTGTTTCCTAGTGTTCAGCCATCTGCCTAGCTGTATCTACTTACTTTCTCTCATCTTATAATGCAAACCCTGAGGGACAGGGGCCATTTTTTTTTGTTCTGTACTGTTCTAGCACCCAGAACTGTAGGTCCTCAAACACAACAATAATACAAGCATACAGATACAGAATAATAAATAATATTAATAAAGCAATAAGAACGGATTATTAAAATTACAAAAATATACTGTGTTATAATAAGAGTAGACTGTGGAAACATAGCAGTGTTTCAGAAGGAATGGCACTTAAAATTGAATGTATATTACCAATGCACTTGTAGGCAAGGAGGCAGATGTACAGAATGGAGTTAGGGAAAAAGAGCCAAGGAAGCTGGCTGTGAAGTCATGTATAAACTATGCAAGTCCTTCCTCCAATGAAAGCTGCTTACCTGAGTGGATCCCCAAATGTTGACTTATGAGAGACATAACTCTCCTTCCCAAAGCTGGCTGGTATCAAGGTCAGTGAGGTAGAAAGGACTAGCTCCAATAAACAACAAATGCCTTTTGAAAAATATTGTAATGCTGACTTTTTTTGAGTGAAGGTTGATATCTGGTGCTTTATTTAAAATTCTGTAAGGAGACATTAAATGACAATCTATTTTTTATTTTTTTCAAACGAAACACTCACATTGTGGAGAAAAACTTGGAAATGTGACACAGTCATCATAAGGATTAAAAAACCATAATTCAGACCCTCCAGTTCATTTCTAGACTTAAAGATTGTTAAGACGATCCTATGTTGGAGGGTGCGGGGACTGGGTATGGTCATGCTTGAAACAGCTGGAAGACCACAATTTTATTAAACTATCATGGAAGTATAACAATGAAGTATAACCAGCACCATACCTAGATTCCTGGCGGCCCTGGGTGAACTTTTAGTATTGGGTCCCCCTTTGCCAGAGATAATGATAATAATAATTTTAAAATTACCATTTTTGGCCCCCCTTTCTGTCTGGGCCTGTTTGCCCATGCCAGTGTCTGGCTCTGAGTATAACACTTCAATCATGAAAACTGACATTTTTAGTATTTCCTATGAGTCTGTGTGTTCAAGTCCTGTGTCTATGTTCAAATCTTATGTCCTCAAATCAGGGATGTTCCTACCTGGACTGGTACATAAGGCTAGATGACCCCTTCCTTTGGTTACTTCTATCCCTATTTTCTATTATTCTATAATAAACCAGAGTGAAAGATCCAGTCAGGTATAGCATGCATATCCTGCATTATATTAGTTGCCTCTATGCAGAAGTAACAAATTTGACCTTCTTAGTATTATGACATCTGAGGCAGCTCAATTGGTATGGTAAGTATCAATAGGCATCTCGCCAGCTTGTGGCTGTGTCCTCAATCAGTCCCCGCAGGGTCCTGTCTGAGTAGTTCACCCTGTGTAGGGTGTCCCCGGGCTCCCTCTTCTTATCCAGGTTACTTGCCATAACCCCCAGCACTCACAGTCCTTGCCCATTCCCAATAATAAAGAGAAAGTGAAAGGGAAAAAGGGTTTTCTTTCTTTTCTTATGTCTTGGCTCCCCGCCACTAATTACCTCGTTAGTGGCTCATTACGGGCACCCCCCAGTCTCTTTTGCTGTGCGCTGTGCTGGTGTGCGGATCCAGGAGTTCGCCTGCAGTCAGGTCCACAGATCTCGGTCCCAGCTTCCCTCTCTTCTCGAGTCCTGGATGCTGGGCCAGGTCTCTTTAGGGGTCTGGGCTGGTGACCCCCTTTGGCTTCTGAGTTGCCTCGCCACATCCCTGTGTGAAGCTGTGGCTTCTCCCCATGCAGCGGCTCCATTCTCCCCAGACTCACCGCCGCTGCCACGTGCTCCTGGTAGGTCGCGAGGGTGGGCTGCTGGTCCTGGGCTCCAGAGTCCCTTGGCCCATGTTGGCCTTGCATCATGGATCCCTCCTTTGGATCCTTCCTTGCGAGAGTCCCCAGCAGCTCCTCTCTTCTCTGGTGGTACCTGAAGGCATCTTTCCCTGGCCATCGTCCTCCTCATATCTCCAGGCGCCGAGCCCCATTGTCTCTCTGCGGGTGTGGGGAGCTGGGACATTATCACTACTAGCTGCTAGAATTTCTCAAGTAACAGGTCTACAGTCAGGAACCCTGTTACAGAAACCATTCTTTGGGTTCAGAGTGAGTCAATCCCATGGCAGAGGAAAGGGGGCTAGGGGGCCAGGAAGCCCCTTTGGCTAACCAGGGGCATCCAAGATACCTTAAGGGCAAAAAGAGGTGTACAGGAAGTGGAAGCAGAGGGTAGCTAGCAAAGAGGAGTATACTTCATTGGCCCGCACCTGCAGGGAGTCAGTCAGGAAGGCCAAGGCAACTCTAGAATTCAGGCTAGCGTCAGGGATTAAGGACAATAAAAAGTCCTTCTTTAGGCACGTTGGGAGCAAAAAGAGGGTGCGGGGTAGCATAGGACCCATACAGGATGGGCAGAGGGGCTTAGTGATGGATAGCAGGGACAAGGCAGAGCTCTTCAATTAGTTTTTTTTGCCTCTGTCTTCTTAAATGGGAATCTAGATGAACCCTCAACATACATCACGGACACCAACAAAGGGAACATCAGCCCACCAATGGTCAGTGCTGACACAGTAAAAAGACACTTGGAGGGACTGGACATTTTCAAATCACTGGGGCTGGAGGGACTCCACCCACGGGTAATGAAGGAATTAGGGGGGGTCATAGCTGATCCACTGGCAAGGATATATGAGCGCTCATGGCACTCGGGTCAGGATCTGGAGGATTGGAAGAGGGCTAAGTTTGTCCCAATCTTTAAGAAGGGGAGGAAGGAGGACCGGGGAACTATAGACCAGTCAGCCTTACCTCTATCCCTGGGAAAATCCTACAAAAAATTATCACAAGAATATCCCTTTGACAAGGTATCCCATATCATCCTTATAAATAAACTGAGGGGATTTGCCTTGGGTATTTACATGGTAGACTGGGTAGCAAATTGGCTCAAGGGTCACACTTAGAGAATGGTAGTGGACAGGTTGGTGTCAACCTGGAAAGATGTGGGCAGCGGAGTCCCTCAGGGCTCAGTTCTGGGGCCAGTGCTGTTCAACATCTTCATCAGTGATCTGGATGAGGGGGTGGGAAGCACCCTGTCCAAATTTGTGGCTGACACAAAATTATGGGGTGCAGCCAATACCTTGGAGAGGAGGAACCAGATCCAGGCTGACCTAAACAGGTCGGGGAAGTGGGCAGAGAGCAACAGGATACAATTCAATAAGGACAAGTGCAAGGTGCTGCATCTAGGGAGAACTGCCATCATACCTATAGGCTGGGAGGTGACCTTCTCAGATCCACTGAGGCAGAAAAAGATCTTGGAGTTACTGTTGACTCCAGGATGAACATGAATCGCTAATGTGATGAAGCAGTTGGCAGAGCCAATCCCACCTTGTTGTGCATCCATAGGTGCTTCACAAACAGATCCAGGGAAGTGATTCTCCCAGTCTATATGGCACTGGTCAGACTGCAGCCGAAGTACTGTGTCCAGTTCTGGACATCGCAGTTCAAGTGGGATGCAGACTGAGGCAAAAAAGGCATTGCACACTTCAGCCTTTTCTGCAACCTCTGCCACTAGGTTGCCTCCCCAATTCATAAAGAACCCACACTTTCCCTGATCCTCCTCTTGCTACTGACATACTTGTAGAAACCCTTCATGTCCCTTGCTAGCTTCAGCCCCAATTGCATTTTAGCTATTCTGACTTCATCCCTGCATACCCAAGCAACACTCTTATACTTGTCCCTATTTATTTGTCCAAGTTTCCACGTCCTATAAGCTTCCTTTTGTGTTTTAGCTTACTGAATAGCTCCCTGCTAAGCCAAGCTGGTTTTCTGCTATACTTGCTAGTCTTCCTGCACATCAGGTTGGTTTGTTCTTGCACCCTCGATCACATTTCTTTCAAGTACAGCTAACTCTTCTGGATCCCTCTCCCATGTAGAGTGGCCTCCCAGGGGATCCTGCCCATCAGTTCTCTAAGTGAGTCAAAGTCCACTTTTCAGAAGTCCAGGGTCCTTACTGTGCTGCTCTCCTTCATTCCTTTCCTCAGGATATTGAACTCAATCATGTCGTGGCCACAGCTGCCCAAGTTGCCATCTACTACTGCATTCCCCACCAATTCTTCCCTGATTGTGAGAGCAGGTCAGGAAGAGCATGGCCTAGCCTAGTTGGCTGCTACAGCCCTTGAACAAGGAATTTGTCCCCAACATTATCCAAAAAGTTCCTGGATTGCCTGTGCAATAAGCACTGCTACACAATATTGCCCTCCCAGTAGATTGGGAACTTCTGCTAGCTGTTTGAAGACGGCCTCTTCCACCACTTCCTCCTGGTCTGGTGGTCTATGGCAGACACCCACCATGAGTCATCATCCTTGTTGCTCTCTCCTTTTACCTTAATCCAGAGAATTTCAACAGGGCTATCTCCTGTTTCATACTGGAGCTCTGAGCAATCATATAGCTCCTTTATATGAAGTGGAACTCTTTCTCCTCTTCTTCTTTGCTTGTCCTTCCTAAACAGTTTTGACAGTGTTCCAGTCTTGCAAGCTATCCCACCAAATCTCTGTTATTCCAATCACATCATAGTTCTGTGACTGTAAAAAGACTTCCAATTCTTCCTGCTTGTTTCCCAGGCCCCATGCATTCGTGCAATCATCACAATTGCAATGCTACCCTCCTGTATAATAAGTATGATCTAAATACCACTGATAAATCACTTGATGGTTGGAAATAGTCAAACTATTCAGACTCTGTTGGGGACTTACCGGGTAAGGCTGTGGTCCATGCCTCTTCCATTCTTTGCTCATATGTGCCATCTGTAAAGTAGTCTTGGGAGTTCTTTATCTATAGTGCCTGTTAGACTATATTCTTGCTCTCTCACCCACCATGACTTGATTAAAATAAACAGAGAGGAAGAGTCTACAGTTCAGTGCTAACCTAACATACTCTAAAAGATTTTCTGGGGGCTCCTCCTTCCCCTACATCCCCTTTCCTTGCCACTGCGGTAAAACTGTTAGTTGTCCAGATATAGCAGTCCCTGTTCAGAGTCTATGCAGGGCTGGCTGATTCCTTCTCATGGATCTTATATTTATGATGGTCCAAGCCCAAGACTCTTGGGTTGCTTTGGTTCATACCCAAGGACCATTACAAAACACAATGTCCTGCCTTTTGGCCAATCCCACCATCCTTGTTGACAGGCAAATTTGGCAGGCTTAGTCCTATGTCCCTCGAGATGGGTTACAGTCCAAGAAAGCATCAATTAGGATTCAATGTTATTGTCAGAACAGTAAAACAAATTTTTTAAAAGGAAATAAAATTCTATGCCTGACTCACTGGGAACAAAGTGTGTTCCCCTGCTAGCTCTCTTTCTCCAAGAGGCTCACAAGACCAGGCTGCACTTCCAGCAGCACAACAGCAACAAAAAAAATGACAATAATAGAAGAAAAGAAAAAAAATCAGGACTCAGCAAGGGATCCAGGGTGTGTTTCCATTGCTCCTCAATTGCTCCTGCCTCTCTGAGTTCCTTTTACAGCCCTTCTGGCTGCTGCTAGGTCAGGCTGTCTCTCCGGTGGCTGGTGCAGGGCTAGCTGTTCACTCCCCACCTCCTGGTTACTGGCAACACCCTTGGCTCCACAGAAACAGCAACTTCTGGTCTCAACTGTCCAGGAGCCTCCTTGTTTCTGGTCTCTCTCCTCCCCATCTCCTTTTTCTTGGCATGCTGGCTCAAAAGAGTCAATGCCAGGTTTCCTCCTTCAATCTGGAGGAAACACCAACTAGAAAAGCGTCGACTCACAACAGTATCTGGGCACAAGGAGCTGGAGCCCTCAAGTAAGTTAGTCTCCTGATCTGCATTAGCACCTGCTCCTTTTTCACTCCCTCACAGATTCTTCTGGGCTATATGAGAGCAACAACTGGAATTCAGTAAACTATTTGTGAACAGTAGGGGTGTGCAAAGCAGGCAGTATTTGATTCAGATTTGGATTTGACCTGATTTGGGGTACAGTGATTCAATTAGCTGATTCAGATCACTGTCCTGATTTGATTTGGCTAAATCTGAATCTCAAGGTTCAATTCTGATTCAGAGAATTGTCAATTTGGCCATAGACACAGCTTTATATGTTTTTTCTATGTACCTCAAAGTACCAAGTGTGGCTCATGAATGCTGAGATGGTGGGGTGGATGGAGCATCCCATGGGAGTGTGGGGGAGACCCCTGTTTGTCCCCCCAGCTCAGAGATCAGCTGCAGGGGGGGGACCCTGGGTACCCCCACAGACACAGGAGGCACCAGTCACTGAGTCAGTGGGGGTCCCCCTGCGCGCTCCATGGCACACATGGAAGTGAACCAGAAGTAATTCTGGGTCCACCACTGAGTGTGCGAGGGATCCCTCCCAACTCCCTTGGGATGCTCCATCCACCCCACCATCTCAGCATTCACAAGCCACACCTGGTACCTTGAGGTATGTAGAAAAAACATATAAAGCTGTGTCTATGGTCAAATTGTCGAATCTCTCTGAATCAATTTGGAGGGTTCTGATTTGATTTGGAGAGATTTAAGGGTCTCCTGATTTGCATGAGATTCGGAGATCTGGCTGCCAAATCGGGCTGAATCTCCTCCGAATCGAATCAGCGACCAAAGCTTTGCACAGCCCTAGTAAACAGACTCATCAACTTGTTCAATCTTAGGATATATCTCTACTGCAAAGACATATAGCTATTTTTGCTTTAAGCTGTTAGGGTACTACTTACAAAATAACCCCAGCAGCACAGAGCTCAACACAAGCTAACTGATCAAGTATTTACCCAACTTCCCAGGTGGGTTTTTCAGCCTACGCTGAGCTCCACACTGCAAGAGATAGACTGCTCTTGGCACTCAAAGGGACCATCTACACCAGATGCTTTACTCAAGATTAAAGCTAATTACTATACAGTAAGTGTCACCGTCTACATGTGCAGATGCTTACTGCACAGTAATTGGCTCTAATCATCAATAAATTTGCTACCTGCAAAAGCAACTAGCAAATTGACTCTTGATTACTTACTGCACTGTAATGCACATTTAGATGCCTGATTGGAAGCACATTTGCTCCCAGTCAGCTGGGCAGCAGGAGGCAGTAGACTGCTCCCTGCCCCCAGGTGCTGCCCATTTCCAGGGCATCCTCTGGCACCAGAGCCTGGGTGGGACAATGTCCCCTCTCCATGATCAGGGGCCGGGGCTAAGTGATCCTTATCTCCCAGCCCAAACTCCATGGCCTGGGCTGGGAGACTCTTATCTTGCAGCCTAAGCTCCATGGTCACAGACTCAGGCTGGAAGATCCTTATCTCCCAGCCTGAGCCACATGGTCATGGGGCCTGGGCTGGGCGATTCTAATCTCCCAGCACTAGGTCCATGGTCAGAGGGCTGGCACTGGGAGATCCTTATCTGGATCCTTATTTGGGAGATCTTTAGCTGAGAAAAAGAGGTCCCAGCACCAGCTCCACAGCCATGGAGCTGGTGCTAGAAGATAAGGATCTCTGATTGCCAATTCCCATGACTGCGGAGTTGGTGCTGGGAGATAAAGATTTCCCAGCCCTGGCCATGCAACTGCGGAGCTCAGGCTGGGAGATAAGAATCTCCCAGCCTGGGCCCCATGATTACAATTGTGGAGTGGGGCAACCTTGTCCGCATCTGGGCTCCAGTGGCAGAGCCCACCCCAGGAACAGGAAGCTCCTGGGAGCAGGGAGCAATGTCCCAACTCCCACCAGAAGACAGCTGTCTTCTGGCCCCATGTTCTCTGCCAGCCCCTGAACTAGCACCCAGGATAGCTCTGCACCCAGGGGGAGCCTAGAGCTCTTCCTGAATGCTGCAGGGGCCCAGTGAAGGGCTGCAGGGAGTGGGAGCAGTGTGCTGCTAGGAGCAGCAAATCTGCTTCCACATCCCTGCACATATCAACCGATGAACAGGAGAATTTATTCTAGAGAGTAAACTGTTCCCAGATTATTTACACTTGTAGATGTGTGCCTGAGGTGGCTAATTTAAAGTCCACTTGAGTGTGTTTGTTCTACACCCTGAGCTATCACTATGACTGCAGTATAGACACACCATTAGCTGATCAGCTCCAGTATGCTAAAATAGTTCAAACATGTTTTTGCCACTAAAGTCAATATATATGATTCAAAACACACATAAGTGTCATTCGGTAAAGAAGGCCTATTTAACTTAACTACTTTTCAAAATAGGACCAGACTTAATTGAGGTCCCTGAATGCAACTCCCAATACAAATGCAGGGAATATAGCAGCTGTTGCTTTTAAGCATTTTTTGTTTGTAATTTTAAGAAGAAAAGCTCTTTTTAAAAAAAAAACATGAAAGACCAAACTATTTCATTTTTAAAGAAACACTTTTTGAGATGTTGTCAGGTCTAAAGATCCTTGAGTATGCTTATAACAGCATGTTTATAACACATGGATCATTTACTCAGTAGACCATATCAGCTACTTTGGAATCATCACGCTCTAATATCAGGGCATCCTGTTCACATACTGTGAGGAGCTATTATAGACTATTGTGTCAAGCTTACTTGGAGGAGTAGGGGGCACTCGAATGTAATGCATGGATTATTGCTGCAATAGTCTGAACTGGTATGTCAATTGTCAAGGCCTATGTGGGGAAACTTTTCTATGCAGATCATTAACAAAGAAGGTGACACTTTTATCATGTCAGTGTGTCTGCCAAGTGTACACATTAACAATGCATCCCTTATGAAATGTTGAATGAGAAGTAAAGAGTATGACCACTGATGGCAATCAAAATGTTGCCGTAGTCATATGCAATTAATATTTAGACAAAATACTTAAACTTTAGAAAGCAGAATAAAGACTGAATCTATTTAAACGTATTAAGCATAAAAGCTCTTATAATAATAATAAATATATATATAGTGCTCTTCAACAAAGTATTTTATAAACAGTCAGTTTTGTTGCCTCTGCTTTATTGGCGGTTACACCCAGCAGGCCATCTGTATAGAGAGGATTAGAACCTAGCTCTGATGACTCCCAGTCCAGTTTCCGATCCATTAGGTATCACTGCCCATTATATAAAAAGATAAAACATTTGGAAGGTGGTTGGGAGGAGTGGAGAACTGCATGTCTGTGAATAAATCTGGGTTAAAAGAAGAAAATAATTACCTGCAAGAATTCATTCCTGTTTACCAATGATTTTACTTTTCCTGTGTTTTCTTCCCTTTTTCTATTGCTTTCTCTGAACATTTGAGAAAATAGGTCTTACTCACATCAATAAGTGCAAACTTTAAACTTGCTGTCTTAAATAATTGTGCATAGTGAATTTTCAATGCCTGAAGATAAGTATGTCCACTAAGGGAGGTAGATTCGACATTGGTTTGGATCATCAGTTGATGTGGCAGAGCAAACAGGAGGATCATAACCTCTTATAAAGGTGATTAAATGAGCCAGGAAATAATCTAAACCAGCCCTATGTCCTGTCCCCAAAACTAGAACCATGAATTGCCTCAACACTTTTCTATACTGATAACTGTGGCGGTAATGGAGAATGACAGACAGAACTGCAATGCACTTTGAAGCCACCTATATGGCCTAAGGGAAAGCCAGCTGAAGTATACTGAAAGACTCATATTGTTTCCAATGGGCTTAAAATCAGCCCTAGCATCTGCAGAAGAAGATTTGTTCTGGATCCATTCCTGGAGTCTGGCCCAGAAACCAGAAAATGATCCTGACCACGATTTGATTTTGCCACTGGAATTAGGTCTGTCCAGAAATGTACTAACACACATTTACTTTATGTGAACCTGAAGAGATATAGCTAAATTAAAACTGTGTATTCAGCCAGTACTGGATAACAGAGAGACATATACTGAGGTCTGTGTAACCCAGGAGGGAAATTTATTGATTTAATTTAATAATTTCTCAGATTCTCAGATCCTGACTATAAGCCTCCTCTGGATAAACTTCTACATCTCCCTTAAAGTCTCAAAGTCCAGGTTGCTTCTTCAAGGTCTTGGGTGTTACACACATCCAGTCAAAATAGAAACATGTGACCTCCATGACGAATCATTAGGAAGCAGTTGATCTTGAATTTAAAGTATCAGGTATGATATGCAATTTCCATCAATCCAAGTTAAAATTGAAAGCTGGAGAAAATCTAAGATAAATGAGAAAAAGGAGAGAGGGAGAAAGAAAGAGAGAAAGAAAACTGTTTGCAGACATTCCTTAAGGAGAAAACAAAGCTTGATTAATTGGCCAAACTCTTGGCTAAAAAATTATTCATTCAACTGTAGTAAGAATGTCAGTCTGCTACAGTAGAGAATAGCGTAAATAAAAAAAAACATAGTGAGATTGAATTAGTGATGGACAAAAGATGGTCTCAGAAGATACAGAGGATTATGTCTAATCAGTATACAGGAGTTCAGCTGCCTTGTTGAGCTTGTTGGGTGTGAAAATTATTTCAGTTGGGATTCTCCTACCAATAGCATTTTTTGTGAGATTTTTAGTACTTCCTACTCCAGTTATTATAAAAAGATACCTTGTGGTAAAAGCCTTCCGATCAAGTGTTGTTGCTTGTGGTTCTGACCCAGGAACACATATAAATATAATAAAAAACAAAAGTTAACTAATGATTTTGGGGTTGGGAGGTTCTGGAAAACTATCGGTACCATGGCAATTACTTTATCTTATTGAAATATTGACTTACGCTAGTTGCAAACATTATTTTATTTGAAAAAATGGATGTTGTATTGTTTACAAATAAATAAATAATAAAAATTATCAGAAGCAAGAGGTACTTTCAGAGAAAATGACATTAAATTAAAGCTGGGTTTGCTTTTCATTATGTATAATATTTTTCTACAAATTTCAGACCCTTTTTTTCCCCTGGGTAAATTATTTTGTATACCAAGGGATGACTTTGAATTAGCTGGGTTCCCATTTGTAGTGTTTTTACAAGAGGGATTGGAGTTTAGAATTAGAATTATGATTAGAATTAAAGCATCCATGTATATAGCCTTGACAGAACTTGATTCTTAAGTAATCCAGGTCACTGGAAGTCCAATTGGTATCAATCATATGAATACATTCCTCAAATACTTATTTTTCCTTAGGGGAAAAATAAGTGGATAGCAGATAATGTAATCTGCTGATTTCATCCCAGATTAACAATATCTTCCATTAGTGCGTTTTTAACAGTAGTGTCTCTCCTGGGAATCTGGACTTGTGGCCACAGCATGTTCTCTAGTCTTAAAAGTATGCCAGTAAGGGAGGAATGGATTTTAGATATCTGAATGGGCCTCCTAATAAGATCACAAATGTCACCTAACTTTCTTTGCATTACTGAGTCACTTGTTTACTAATCTTTAAATTCTCACTCTCAGAATGGATGTAGCACAATCCCTGATGAGAACAATGTGAATTGAGATGTAGTAAAAGTTCCCAGGTTTGAAAGTGCTCTGATCAAGCAAAGAAAGATCTCCCATTGTGTAAAAGAGTTATTTGGAATAGGTGCATCCAAAGCTGTGCACCCATTCACTACACAGGTAATTTGCAGTGCAGTACCAAAATTTGACACCGGGCAATCCTGATGTTAAAAAAATACCACCCCTGAAAAAAGCAGTGAGGTGTATGTGGCAGCAGTGCACGTCACCAGAAACAGAGCCTAGCTGGCCAGAGCCATCATCTGGCTGCCAGCCAGGCTCTGAGCAGCCAGAATGGCACTGCTGCTTCCCTGGGAGGCCCTGAGTGTTGGCTTTTGATTTAGGATACCTTGTTCCGGAGCTGGAGGAGCTACCCTCAGACCAGCCATGACCTTTCCATTCAATAATAGGCAAATGTACTGATACACAGAGAGGAAGCAATACAAACAATCAAGCAGTTCTATATATCTACCAAATCATAGGGTTATCATCAGAGTCAGTGTACATCTGGTCAGGACACAGTCTCCTCTCTGAGGCTCTCTTTTAGGTGTCAGATGGCAGCATATCAGCAGCCTGGAGGTGGGATGCCAAAGCCCACACTCCCCGTCCAGTGGGGTGGATGAGACAAGTTGGTGGTATGCCTTCTGTCCCTGGTGGCTTTGGGGGGGAACAGGGATGGGGACCCTTCCCGGGAACAGGGATGGGGACCCTCTCAGGGAGGAGGACGGGGAGGAAGAGGAATGGGGAGGGACCCTTTGTTATTCACAAGTCTCTGCTTTTGTATTCTGCTTCCCTCCTGATAACTTCATCTGTGGCTATCTCTGGTTGGTTGTCTCTCTGCTCACATGTCCACATAGCTTTCCGGGCCTTCTCCTAATTTGATCTGTTCCCCACAAAGCAGGACTCAGGTCCCCCTGCTCTGGTGCCTTGTTAGCTGGTGCTACTTTTATCTTGTGTTATGGGCAATATGGTACATACTCCGTCTTTACCAGACTATGTGTTTATCCATTGGCCTTATTGTGTTAGACAGCCTGTCTGCTTCCAAGGCTGTGAGAAACTTTGTGTGTGAGACCCAAGCCTTTTAGAAATCAGTTAACCCCTACTGGCCATCCTGAACCATTCTAATGCATATACATATACCTATAAGCTGAGTCCCAGAAAGCAAGCCTCTAAATACCATTTCTAAGCCAACATCCAGGACCCCAGGTAAGACTGCTGGGTCAGCACAGATGCTGGCCCCAGGCTCCCCTACCCCACTTGGTTCAATCTGCCATGCACCCAAGTGGCATGCCCTGGGACAGAAAGCAGCAGCACAAATAGTGCCGCTGCTATATGTGCCATGGGAAACATGGGCTCCTGCACCTGTGTACTCAACTAAATGTGCCCTATATGTCTAATACAGATTCAGACATATTTCTGATGAGGATTTGGCACTTTTTTATTTACTCATTTGGTGAAACCATGTAGCTGTATTCTCAATGGCAGGAGTCCTCTGTGATGCAGCATTACAAGAGATCTTCACAGGCCTAAGCACCAGGAAGGAAAGGGGTGGGCCATAGAATGCAGCCCCTGACAAGCTGTTGGACAAGCCCTTTCATATGAAGCACATGTTGGAGACATGTTCATAGTACCTCACATAAGAAAAGTGCTGTTTGGGGTGGGGAGGAGAAGGGGAATGGTGGTGACATGACTTCTTTCCAGCTATATAAGACATGTATATAGTCTAAGGTATTTGCTCACTGTTCAGTCATGTTAGGGCTTCCTTTTGAAGAAGTAACTACAATGGAATAGCTTGACTGTTGAGCTATGAGGGTCTGGGGATTTCCTTATAGTTAAATTGTCAAATTATGGTTAATCGATTAAGTCATTTCTGGAATTGTTAACTCCCGTTTCTTTTTTCCTTTGTTTGTTTGTTTGTTTTTTTCGAGTGCCCATAACTATCCATGCTAAACTTTGTGAAACTTTCACAGATGTTTCCATTAGTACCTTGAAGATGTCCATATATTTAATCACATCAAATAAAGGGGGCCCATGTGTCTCAGGGAACCAAACTCACCAAAATATCTGTAAAGTCATTTAGTTTATTCAGACATCTTTATATAATATAGGTAATATTTTATATCATAAAAAGAAAACATTTTATACTGTTCAACATATAAGAATCTCCATGTATGTAACTTCTAAGTAAGCATCGTTACTCAGTGTTTGCTGAAATAATGTAGAAACTTTGGCTAGTAGAGCATTTTCCAGTCTTTGCATCTGCTGGAGCTAAAGGAATGTGCTCAGATCACTTTAGCATGCAGACAACTGCATTAGTTATCTCTAAGTCAATGTATTGATTTTTGAATTGCTTGTTTATAAGAGTGTAAAGGAATTGTCTACAGACTACTTATTCAAGTTCATATCTTTATATACTCTCTCCCTTGTGATCAGGGACAGAGCTATGATCTGCAGTAACCCAAGCCCCTGTCTGAAGAAGAGGGTGATGATGAGACACATTTCCCAGAGATGCTGAAAGCTTTGAAAACACTTCTTTTCAGAATACAGCCATTTTAATCTCAGCGTTGAAAAACCTTTGAACAACCTACCTACTTAATTATGAATTCTTAAGGCACTTTCTCAGGTACATATATGAATTAAATCCTGCCAAATCTGATCTATATTTTATATTGTATTGAAGGCACTTGACTAGTAATGCAGCTGCATTAAAAAAATACTTTCCCTTCAAACAAATGGGTCACTTGGGCCCAAATATTCTAAACATCAATAAAACTAATCAGGGTTAATGCTGCAATGAGTATTAAACTGAAGATTAAGCTGAGAAAACAAACTGTGAAACAGGTTCCTCATATTCCTCAATTGGTAACTGAAACTGAAGGAGCTTACCATAATCAAGTGATGAGTTGAACTTACTGTGTCTAGCCTTATGAGCAAATAGTGATATTTATTGATGGTATTAATGTTTTTAAATAGGCTTAGACCTTTTATAATACCGCCAACATTTAATTTTATGGAACACAGAATGTAGAGGCTGTAAAGTCATGATTAATATTTCTAACAGTAATAAGTAGAAATGTAATAGTTATTTTTGCTCATATTTGTTTATATTATGTGAATGCCTCCACTGTCTTAAGAAACCCTATAGGGACACAATTTTTCCCAGGTTTGAAAACTGACTGCATTAGGAAAACATCGTGCAGAAGGATACAAAAGGGTTCAGGGTACTTACTTTAACTACCAGCTGCCCAAATGCTGTGATAGATACCTGCAGTTCATATTCTACCTGAAAAATTAGCTGCATTTCCTAATACCTTCCAGTATGTGTCACTATTCAAAGTAGGATTTGAATTTGTTAATCATCTCAGTTCAATAGGGAAGATGTGAATCATCCAGAGGAATGACTATTGGCCAAAACCAAGTAGGATTGAAGGAAAGCTTTTATATCTGAAGGGAAACTCAAAAAGAAATTTTACAGGTTAACAGACATGTGAAGAGTGTTGTCACCTTCTATTTGTTGAAACTGACTTGTACATTAATACTTCATGATATATTTTTTCTAGATTAAACCATAAAAGTCCTTCTTACTATGTGAACAAACCAATAATATAAGAGAAGTATATGAAGATACCCCTACAGCAGGAGTGCACAAAAGGAAAAGGATAATATGACTGTGCAATGTTTTCACCATTTAATCTCAGCTAGCCTGAAAAAGCCTATTATCAACTCATGTATGCTTCAGTGATCTTTTGTCTACTTTGTTGTTGTGTTTCTGTTTTGTGGTTAAGTGAGCCTCAAAACAACGATGAAGATATATGCATAGAAACACATATAGTATTACAAGGAATAGACTGTATTCTCAACTAAGATAAGTGATAGCACTTAAGTTTTTGGATTTCTCTAAATCATTTTTCTTTCTTTTCTTATATCTTTTTGCAGAAGTTCCTATTTTTTTTCCTTTAATTGTAACTGTGTGCACATGCCTGCCTTTGGGAAAGCCATAAAAGACAGTGAGTCTTTTACAACTGAACATTTTAAGATCTGCAAAAGAGGTAAACGAAGTAAGGTTACTTTCTCTTTGCAAAATATTTGAGTTACTCTTCCCTTGTTCTGAAACCTTAACAGTTATACACGATGAAATATATTTGTCTAAAATATTATGTTTAGCTGTGTGCAGTTACTCTCTTATAAATCACAACCCTCCTCTTGTGATTTAATATAGGGAGGGGGAAACCCCAATGTGACAGATAAGGACTGATAACAAAAGGCAGTGGTATATCACTTCAAAGAAAATGAAGACAATTCTGTTTCTTGGCTTGTCTACTTCTTTGGATAGTTCTCAGGATGGAATAATTATCAGGGAACATTGCCAGAGTTTCCAGTAGTATGTGATTCCTTGTTTAGTGGCTTGATGCTTCTAGCATCTTTGAAGGTAAAAGGCAAAGCTGCTTGTGTAGTTTCAACAAGGACCTGTGTAGGTTTTTGAAAGCAACATAAAATAGTTCTCAAATGGATCCTCATGTTTATAAATTCCCAGAAGCATAGACTACCTTGCCAGTACATGAGCATGCAGCTCCTATTAGCTCTAATGGAAGTCTAGCAAAATGTGAATGAAAGTTAAATCCTGAAACTCTGAAATCAATCATTTTTTTTTTTTGTTATTGATTTTGATCAGAACAGATCAGACCCCCTCCGCTGTCTCCCCACCCAAAAATATCTCTGGATTTATGGATAATTAAAAAGACACACAATAGCTCTCTTTCCTAAGGGATAGATTGTGAATATCTTTTTGCACAAGTATGTTGTTAAAGGAGTGTTCCTACTGAGTTCAAAGGGACTCCTCCTGTGAGTAAAATCAAAAGCTTTTGCTATCATTTTATAGTTTAGAAGGCATCTGGAAATATGGAAATCCTTGAGCAAGTTCTACAAGTAAGGGTCTTGCTTAAGTAGGCAAAGGCAATAGTGACCCCTAAGCAGTGAATTGACTGTTTTCATGGGATGCTAGACATTTCACCCATCTTTAAAAAAATATATTCTGAGCTCCATTGCTCCAGATACTCCACTTTTGCAAGAACAAGAAGGGGGAAAATGGTATTTGGATACATCCAAGCATATATCTATCATATAACTATTTGCTTTTCAACATTTTAATGCTTGGGAACCTCACAAATATTAATAGGTATATCTTCGCAAGCTTCCTGTAAGGAAGGGAAATACAGTTTTAAACCAACTTTTTCAGACACAAGGACAGAGAGGTTAACAGCTTAATTCAAAATTGGACTTAGACATCCCAGCACAGATAGTTACAGCTACTTGATTTTAAGAGCCATTCCTATATAGCAAAATCTTTGCCCCACATGGGGAGAATAAGGCACCTCAAAATGGAGAGCCAAATAATTTTATGGTAAGTGAAGAGCTACTTAGGGCCTTGTTACACCTTACACTGTGAGGTGCACAAATATTGATCAGTGTTAGTGCTACCTTGAGTTTTCAGCAGTCACGCTTCAATGCAGCAGAGCCCTGGCGAACCAAAGGGTAACAATCCCTCCTAATTCTGGACTCCTCCCCACCACCGCCCCCACCTACTTGTGGCTATCCAGCTGTCTCTGCCAAAGGAGCAGGCAGGGAAGGGTTAGCCTGCCTGCCCAGCCATCCCTGCCAAGTCCACCCAGAGAGCAACAGCAACAGTGGCCAGACAGGCAGGTTAACCCTTCCCTGCCTGCGCCCTTGGGACAGACAGTGCAGGCAGCCAGAAGTAAGCAGTGGGGCGGGGGGTGGTGCAGTGAGCAGGGATCTGGGATGCTGGGGTAGGCATGGGGAGGAGCAATGGGCTTGATCTGAGCAGGGGAGTGGGGATGGGGGGTGTTTACACTAAGGTATAGCCTAGAGTGGCTGCACCTTGGTATAGTATCAGCAGGGTAGCACAGATGAGAGATAATTTTGGCTGGGAGTGACGTAACATTGAGCTGCATAACGAGTGTTTAAAACAAGTTTCAAATGTTCATATGTGGACAATCCAGGTGTTGAAAGCTCCAGAATATGCCCCAAATTACTGTGTAACAAGGCCTTTAGCAATAAGAAAAGTCTGAGGAAAGGGACATGTCTTAAATCTCACTCCTCCCTAGCACTTCAGTATTTTAGGGCATTTGTACACATGATTGTCCTGTAGCTCTGACTACTTTTAAAAGCACCCAGTGCTGCAGTGCATACAGTTGTGTAAGAGATGAGGTAGGATGTATGAGAGCCAGGTAATAGCTAAAAGAGAGGTTTCAGCACTGGAATTTGGGACTTTGGCATCCAAATGCTACCCAAATCAAATTTTAAGTACCTTTTGGATCTTGCCCAGCTGATTTACTTGAAGTAACATATCCTGTCTGTGGCAGGCCCAAAGCCAAGTCTCCAGAATCATAGTCCAGTGTTTTAACCACTAGATGATATGAAACAAAACAGTGAAATCCATTTAAGCTGAAATGGAATAGATTTGTTTGTCATTGTCAAGGCTGAATGTAAACAAAAGTGAATGGGTAAATGTTGGTTTTTAAATCTTTCATTTTAATATAAACTATATATGTATGTTCCAGTTTTGGTTTGGATTTTTTAAAAATAACAGTGGCCTATTTTTACACACAAGAACTTGTAGCACATTCATTGTGAATATTTTAATCAATCAAAATTTTGTTCATGTCATGACAGCTCAATTTCCTTTTGCCCTTATTTAAATAGCTAGTGTTTGGTGCCAGAATTCACCAAAATGAGCATTCCAGAAAGATATCTCAGATCCATAATGTGTTGACATGACTGGATGCACTCTACATGTCAACATTATTTTTAAAGATGTGCAAAAGTGTTGTGACATCAAACGCTGATTTTTTACTGATTTACTTACACTGTTGTCATCCCTAAAAACTCTTATTCACATGCTCTGTGGGAAATATAAGTTTATGTAACATTTTTTTAAAATAACATATGATGTGTATGGAATTTCTCAAATTACTAAAATGTGAGAAATTTTCAATATTGCTTGTGTGTGTGTGTCAAGGGGGTGGGGGCATTACACATGGATACAACTAGATAAAATCATGCCACTATCAATTATTCTCTAATCATAGACAGCTCAAGCAAGGAGTATTTGCCTGAAACTCTTTGCTCTGAAGAAGAGAGCAGTGAAGGAGGAGTGGGAAAAGCTCACATGCTACAGCAGCTCTTCTCACCAACCAGAGCTGGTGACTGGATACAGTCCGGGAAATAAACTGTTCTAAGGAAAGGAGCAAAGTAACTTCTCTCTGTCTCTGAAAGCATGGGGAAACAAAGGGAAAACCGTAAATTTAAGGATTTCATAGATTTCATAGATTTCATAGACATTAGGGCTGGAAGGGACCTCGGAAGATCATCGAGTCCAGCCCCCCGCCCAAAGGGCAGGAAGTCAGCTGGGGTCATAGGATCCCAGCAAGATAAGCATCCAGTTTCATCTTGAAGGTGTTCAATGAAGGCGCTTGAACAACCTCCGGTGGCAGGCTGTTCCAGACCTTGGGGGCTCGGACAGTAAAGAAATTCTTCCTTATGTCCAGCCTGAAACGATCTTGTAGTAGTTTGTGACCATTCGTCCTCGTCATCCCTTGGGGAGCTCTGGTGAACAAACGTTCCCCTAGATACTGATGGTCACCCCTGATAAACTTGTAGGTGGCCATCAGATCACCCCTGAGCCTGCGCTTTTCCAGGCTAAAGAGCCCCAGGGCGCTCAGCCTGTCATCGTAGGGTCTGCTTCCCTGACCTCTGATCATGCGCGTGGCTCTTCTCTGGACTCTCTCAAGCTTCTCCACATCCTTTTTGAATTGTGGAGCCCAAAACTGGACGCAGTACTCCAGCTGCGGCCTCACTAAGGCCGAGTACAGGGGGAGAATGACGTCCCGGGATTTGCTTGAGAAGCATCTATGGATGCAAGCCAGCGTTTTGGTTGCTATACTAGCCGCAGCATCGCATTGCAGGCTCATGTTCATCTTGTGGTCAATGATGACCCCCAAGTCTCTTTCTTCCATAGTGCTAACCAACATAGCACTGCCGAGCCTATAAGGATGCTGCGAGTTTTTTTTCCCAAGGTGGAGAACCTTGCATTTATCGGCGTTGAACACCATCAGATTCTCATCCGCCCACTTGCTGAGCCTGTCCAGGTCAGCCTGGATCATCCGCCTGTCTTCTGGTGTGGATGCTTTGCCCCAAAGTTTGGTGTCATCTGCGAACTTGGCCAGTCCGCTTCTGACTCCAGTGTCCACATCATTAATGAAGATGTTGAACAGTATGGGTCCAAGGACAGAGCCCTGGGGGACCCCACTGATCACAGGACACCACGATGAGTAACTTCCATCAATTACTACCCTCTGGGTCCGACCCCAGAGCCAATTTTCCAGCCAGTGGATCGTGGGGGACCCAAGGCGACAATTGGCCAGTTTCTCCAAGAGACGATGATGGGACACCAGATCGAAGGCTTTTTTGAAGTCAAGATATATGACATCAATCTCATCTCCCTTGTCCAGGTGATAGGTCACCTGGTCATAGAAGGAAATGAGATTGGTCAAGCAAGACCTACCCGCAACAAACCCGTGCTGGCTATCCCTTAAGATGTTGGCGTCGGCCAGTCCATTAAGGATGGCCTCCTTAATAAACTTTTCTAAGATCTTCCCCGGGATAGAAGTCAGGCTGATGGGCCTATAGTTAGCCGGGTCCACTTTCCTCCTTTTCTTGAAGATAGGCACCACGTTGGCCTTCTTCCAGTCTTCGGGCACTACACCAGAGCGCCAAGAGTTTTCAAAGATCCGCACTAGAGGCTGGGCTATGATGCTCGCCAGCTCCTTGAGTACCCTGGGGTGAAGATTGTCAGGGCCGGCTGACTTGAAGGTATCCAGCTTCTCAAGATGTTCCTTCACAAAGTCAGCATTAATGGAGGGCAGGGGATCACCCTCACCCGGACTTCCCGGCCCTGTAGCGGGCACGGGCATATTTCAATATGTTCTCTGACTTGTTGCTGAGGTGGTGAGCTTATGTTCCTATCTAGTTTTAAGAGAATGATCCTGTTATCACTCAGGGCACTGGCAATGTTCTTTAGTCAATGTGTGATCCCACCATAAGAGACTCATACCACTTCTCCTAGGTTAACCTTTGTTTCCTAAGTAAAATCCACTGGGGTAAACACATTCTACCTACCTAAAATGTCCTTGCTGTTGGAAATAAAATAAGATTTTGTTTTCCTGTTTTCTTAAAACTAATTATCTGATTGTTGGATAATGTAGGTGTACACTGTTTAAAGTTATTGAAAAATACCACTATAGATAAGTAGCATGATTTAATTTTTTGGTAACAATGCTTTATCCTTAAGAAGGAGAAGATGTACCTCCACAACAATGGAATTTGTGGAGGTACCTTGTGACTTTTAGAGTCAAAGTCTTTATTCAATGGCAGTGCATATTTATACATAGTGTCAAGAAAGCACACATATTTCCAAATAAACCCCATGTGAGCAGGATCAGAGATAGCTGGCAATTTTTGACAAAACATATTTTTTTAGAAAAGGCCAGTTCCTCAGAAGCACTTTTTTTCCTGGACATGCACACACTGACCATGTACAGATGAGCACAGCCACAAACCACACATTTAAGTGTTCTCTGCACTGCAAGGAAGTAGTGGGGGGAGGGTTTGGTGGTGGTGGTTGGGGGGTGATCCCCGGAGCTGTGGTGTGGCTGCTGGCCAGGCCCCACACAGCAGGATTGCCACTGCTGCATCACCAGGAAGTAGCCAGGACCCCAGGTAAGGCATCTGGGGCCAGCTCAGTGTTGGCCCCAACTTCCCCTACCCCACCCAGGGTAACTTGCCATGCACCAGAGGACGTGTGGCACAGGTGTTCCTGGGGACAACTAGCAGTCGCACTAGGTGCACTGCTCCTAGTTGTCCCTGGGGGAAAAAATGTCTGTTCTTATGTGGACATGGCCACTGGTTTCAATGCAATACTCACTGGGAAATATTTCTCAGATATTCAGGGGAGAGATAAAAGTCAGATGGAGATCCAGAAAGTGGGAATCTAGGAATGGTAGAACAAGGAGATTAGGGCTGGGAACAGGAGCTACATGAACAGTGTACAGGAGATAGGGTGGGAGAGGTCAAATTGAGGAATGTGGAAGTATCTGTACCCCCAGAACCTGGAATGGAACCGTAGATCCCTGAATTTCACCATTCTTCTGCCTTCAGCAAAGCTCTGTGAAAGTTAAATGGTCTCATCTAAAGCTGGCTAGAGCATTTCTGATGAATTTTCATTTCATTTAATTTTTAAAGTATCCTGCTCCATTAATGTTAAAACATACACTTGCAAAGATACATTCATGCTGATAAAATTTTCATTGGGAAAGTGGGGTTTTTTTCCCTAAAAAAGGCAAGGAGAGATTTAGCCTACATACACACATTCAAATGATCTGGAAAAATTCTCCTGGGTTTGTTTTCCTGGTACAAAAAACTTACCAAGAGTCACCTGAATAGACCTTTGAATGCTGAGCCCTTGAAGAGGAGAGAGCTTGCAATGTTGATGCTGCATAGCTGGGGGGCTGGTGGAAATATCTCAGTGTGCTCTGCAAGCTCCCTTACTCTGCCTGGAGACAGATGGCATTAGTGTATAGGACACTCCTGACTCAGACTGTTCCCTGCAGCTCAATGTGGGGATTGTGAAGGGGGCATGTTCTTCTCCCTGTTCAGCTGAAGCAGTTGAGACCAGTAAGAAACAGTCTCCCCCAGATGCTGAAGGACTGTGCTGTGGCTTCTAAGAAGAGAACCTGTACAGACATTTGTTCTCCCAAGAGAAAGCCTCCCAGGAGTGATTTAACTCAAGTTTTGCTCTGTGAGAAAAATCCCAGCAGTCATTTTTTGTTGCGGGAGATCTTTCCCAAGGGAAACTGAATGTCTACATATGGGCTCAATCTTGATAGCATGGTGTTTACACCAATGCCTTGGTATGTGGGAAATCCATGATGAAGACCCATATCTGCCTATTTCAGCATGATCTGTGACAAAATAAGCAAAACAGTAACCTGACCACCAGGGGATAAGGAAAAACCAGTGCACATTTCTTGAATCAAATTCCTGTTTTAGTCCAAAAAGGAATATATTTTAAATTTGGTTTTCTAAAAATATTTGAAAAGTTTTGATTTTGCTTTAATGCCAACAAAATATATTTTTGAAATATAAAAAGTTGCTATAATACTGGTCCTCCTCTTGTTACATCCTCTAGTGCTATTTCACAGAGAGAATGACAACCTATTACTGGTATCAATAACTCCATTATCTCAAGTGGCAGAGGTCTGTGCAATAGATCCCAAAGTCTCAAACCTGCTGATATCTCATTACCAATATGATAGCACATTAAGTCCTGATTGTTTCATTTTGCCTTTAAAAAAGACCTAGACAATTATACATAAAAACATGGCAAAAGAATAGTTGCATATATGGGTGAAAACTCAAACAATCCAAAGTTAGAAAATGCTAGTATTAAGACTTTACTAGAGTTTTGTTTTGTTTTTTGTATCAATACATACTACTACCCCTCCAACTGCAAGAAGCATGAGAATGAGGGAGAGGTACCATGTTTTCTTGTATACTGCATACCCTCAGATAAGATGTACACCTTGTTTTTGGAAGGCAGAATTTAGAAAACAAAAGAGTTTTCCAGTCATGGCCAACTGTGTCACATGAAATAAGTCCTGTTGGAAATACAAAGTGTTCTGCACTATATGAAAATGTCTACTCAGTTTCTACTTAGGGTATAGCACATGCAATATTTTTGAGGGTGCTGCTGGTGGACATAGCAACTTTGCAGTCTAGTAATGGCCCATTACTTATAACTTTGATCAAGAAAAGGGTTGTGCAAACTTGACAATGAAAAGTAAAGTAATATCTCCTCAATGCCCCACCCCAATCACCAAAAGCTCTAAAGACATCTGTTCTGTAAATAGCATAGGGAGAGTGGAGGCAAGACCTTCGTGTTACCTAGGCCTGCCTGCTTTCTTTACACATACAAATATATAATCTTACATCTCGGTAAGTGACCCACCAGTATTTTTTTCCCTTTCTTACATGAGGGTGTGAGTACTACCATTCTGGACAACACACAGGGTGTTGGCTTTAGGACTGACACAGGACTGACATGAATTGCTTCACCCTAAACTGAAGAAGCAAGTTTAATAAACTATAGCCTGTAACCATAGAATCATAGAAAATTAGGTTTGGAAGGGGCCTCAGGAGGTCATCTAGTCCAATCCCCTGCTCACAGCAGGACCAACCCGATCTAGGTCATCCCACCCAAGGTTTTGTCTAACTAGGTCTTAAAAACTTCCAAGGATGGGGAGTCCACAGCCCTCTGGGTAATCTGTTCCAGTGTTTTACTACCCTTCTAGTGAGAAAACTTTTCCTAATATCCAACCTAAACTTCCCTTGCTGCAACTTCAGACTATTGCTCCTTGTTCTCCCATCTGTCACCACTGAGAACAGTTTAGTTCCATCCTCTTTGGAACCACCCATTAGGTAGTTGAAGGCTGCTATTAAATCCCCTTCAGTCTTCTCTTCTCCAGACTAAATAAGCCCAGCCTTTTCTCAGAAGGCGTGTGCCCTAGCTCCCTAACCATTTTCATTGCCCTCCGCTAGACTCTCCAGGTTGTCTACATTCTTTCTGTAGTGGAAGCTCCAAAACTAGACACAGTCCTCCAGATGTGGCCTCACCAGTACCAAATAGAGGGAAAGAATCACTTCCCTCAATCTGCTGGCAACGCTCCTAATAATGTAGCCCAGTATGCCATTAGTCTTCTTTACAAAAAGGGCACACTCTTGGCTCATATTCAGCTTACTGCCCACTGTAACCCCCAGGTCCTTTTCTGCAGAGCTGCTGCTTAGCCAGTCAGTCCCAAGCCTGTACTGGTGCATGGGATTTTTCCATCCTAAGTGCAGGACTTTGCACTGGTCCCTAATGAACTTTATGAAATTTCTTTTGGCCCAATTCTTCATTTTGTCAGGGTCTCTCTGAATCCAAGCCCTACCTTCCAGCATTTCTACTATTCCTCCCAGCTTGGTATTATCTGCACACTTGCTGAGGGTGCATTCCATCCCCAGGACTGACCCCTGGGCTATTCCACTTGATACCAGCTGCCAACTAGACATCGAGCTATTGACTGTTACCCTCTAAGCCTGATGATCCATCCAGTTGTCTGTACACCTCATAGTCTGTTCATCCACCCCATACTTCCTTAGCTTGCCTGCAGGAATGTTGTGGAAGACCATATCAAAAGCCTTGCTGAAGCTGAGGTATGTCACTTCCACTGGTCTCCTTGCACTCACAGAGTCAGTTATCTCATCATAGAAGGCAACCATGCTGATTTTTCCTAATCATCTTCTTCTCTTCCAAGCACTTAGAAAGGAATTCTTTGAGGATCTGCTCCATTATTTTTTAAGGGACTAAGGGGAGGCTGACTGGTCTGTTGCTCCCTGGATCATCCTTCTTCCCTTTCTTAAAGATGGAAATTATATTTGCTCTTTTCCAATCATTCAGGACTCTACCAATCAGCATGAGTTTTCAAAGATGATGACCAGTGCCTCTGTAATTGCATCAGTCAACTTTCTCAGCACCCTTGGGTGCATCCCATCCAGCCCTATGGACTTGTATGCATCCAGCTTTTATAAATAGTTCCTAACCTGTCCCTAATAGTCCCTAGCCTGTTTTTTTGCCACTGTTGGCTGCTCACTTCCTCCCCAAACAGTGATGCCAGGTGTAATAGTTTGGCAGCTGACCTTGCCTTTGAAGACTGAAGTGAAAAAGGCATTGACTACTTAAGTGTTTTCTGCATCTCTGTCAGTAGGTTGCCTCCCTCATTCAGTAAGGGACCCACACTTTCCCTGATCCTCCTCTTGTTGCTGACATACTTCTAGAAACCCTTCTTGTTGCCCTATCACGTCACTTGCTAGCTTCAACTCCAATTGCACTTTGGTCTTTCTGACTTCATCCCTGCATGCCCGAGCAATACACTTATATACTTTCCTAGTTGTTTGTCCAAGTTTCCACTTTTTACAAGCTTCCTTTTGTGTTTTAACTCACTGACAAGGTCTCTGCTAAACCAAACTGGTCTTCTGCCATACTTGCTACCCTTCCTGCACATCAGGATGGTTTGTTCTTGTGCCCTCAGTAAGGTTTATTTTAAGTACAGCCAACTCTCCTGGACTCTTCTCCCCGACAGACTGGCCTCCCAGGGGATCCTACCCACCAGTTCCCAGAGTGAGTCAAAGCCTGCTTTTCTAAAAGCCAGGGTACTTACTCTGCTGCTCTCCTTCTTTCCTTTCCTCAGGATTCTGAACTCAGTCATCTCATGGTCACTGCTGCCCAAGTTGCCATCCACTACTACATTCCCCACCAATTCTTCCTTGTTTGTGAGCACCAGGTCAAGAAGAGCATGGTCCCTAGTTGACTGCAACAGCCTTTGCACCAGGAAATTGTCCCAAACACTCTCCATAAACTTCCTAGATTGCCTGTGCATTACGCATTGCTGTATTGATCTCTGAGCAGATATCAAGGTGATTGAAATCCCCCATGAGAAACAGGACCTGTGATTGGGAAACTTGCACTAGCTGTTTGAAGAAGGCCTCATCCACCACATCCTTCTGGTTTGGTAGTCTATAGCAAACCCCCACCACAACTTCACCCTTGTTGCTTTCCCCTCTGACCCTAACCCAGAGACTTTCAATAGGTTTATCTCCAGTTTCATACTGGAGCCCTGAACAATCATATGGCTCTTTTACATAAAGTTCAATTCCTTCTCCTCTTCTCTCTTGCCTGTTTTTTCCTGAACAGTTTATATCCATCCATGATAGTGCTCCAGCATGTGCGCTATCCCACATCATAGTTCTATGACTTCCAATTCTTGTGCAAGGATTTCCAGTTCTTCCCAGAATTTCCAGTTCTTTTTTCCCAGGCTCCATCCATTTTTGTACAGGTACCTGAGGTAACTAGCTAATTGTTCTACTTTCTTAGGAACACTTCCCCTGTTGCCCCCTCCTGCTTGTTCTTCTTCCAGATCACCTTCTTCCCCACTTACCTCAGGGCTTTAGTCTTCATCCCCTGGTGAACCTAGTTTAAAGCCCTCCTCATTAGGGTACTAAGCCTGAAAGACAGCAGCTATAAGAGGTATAACTGGGTGCTTGGGCATCCTGGGCTGCAGTGGTATATGGGGCAGCACATCAGGGTTGCCCTGCTGGCAGTGTTTCAGTGGTGGGTCTGGCTGTTCAGAAGCTACTATTTTTCCTGCCCCCTCAGATTTGGCACACAAGGCTGGTGTCCCAACTGTTTCTCCCCTCTCCTTCCTCTTCTCCCTTACCACCACTTCATTACACTCCTGGCACTTCATATCATGTGTGGGCTCTTTTTTTGGTAGAACCTATAGAAAATGTTCATTGGTGGGTCACAGAGGCAGAGGAGTTGATTTGTCTAATAGTTTCTAAGCTACATGTAAATAAATTAAAATACATACATTAAAATTAAAATTAAATAAAGTAAAATTGGTCACATTCTTAGACAATATCCTGATTTCAACACATGCCTTGAATTATTGGGCTATACTTAATATTCCATATCTTACACTTCACTCAATAGTGGAATTCAATCCATTTTACTCCAGCCACACACTTTGTAGATTTAAGGAGGAAGAGCAGGAAGCATTAGGAACTCCACTGCTTAAGACAAGTAGCAAATAAATACATAAATAAACAAATAGGTTATTCTCCTTTGAAACTTAGCCAGTGCACTGTCAGTTCTGTACATAGTGTTTTATCAAATTGAATTTAAACTCCATCCATCTCAAAGGAACAGCCATGCCATCGTGAGTTTTACTTGCTACACTCCACTTTTCGTTCTATCTACAGTATATTAGCAACATAATTTTCTCCTGTCAGAGTTTTTAAAGAATGAATAAATATCCCTCGATCATGTCATATGCATTTGTATCAGAGCTTTTGTGCTTGACACTGTTTGTATCTAATGTGTGACTATTCATGTTTTGATGCACAGCATATTCCTCTTCAGTAAAACTTGAGGTGGGGGGAGGTGGAACATAATAATAAGGATCTAAAAAGGTGTGTAAAACATATAGCAAATAAAGCAATTTTCCAGTAAGTCCATGATATTGCCATTTCCCTTAACAGTCTTGAGTCTCCTTCATAATAGAAGTTGCTGAGGGCTTAGAGTACTAGAAAATATAAAATACCTATGGGACATATTCCAGTACTGTACATTAAATTTGAGGATTTTACATGTGATAAAGTATGTCAGTGTTGCTTACAGGGAATTCCAGTGATACCTCAGCTTTCTTGGACTTATTATAAATCCTTTGTTGGAATTATTGCGGCTGGTTCAATAATTCAGATTAGCCCTCATGTTTATTAATGCACTACATCTGTGCAAACAACATGTCAAGCAGAGAGTTTATTGTAATTGCCTGAGCAAACAGAACCTGAAAGAAGCAATTTCCAGTTACAATGTGCTATGACAAGTAATGAGGTAATTGGCATTCTGTCCTGATTACTTCCACCTTCCTTTTCATCAGGTCTATATTGTGTGTGATAGATAGTTTTATAAGAAATGAAGGTGTTTGATAATATGGTTTGCTGCTGCTTAAGGTTAGTGATTAAAGACAATCATCATTTTCTCTCAGAGATCTTATTAGCTTTAACATTATTTATTCATATGTGTAAGATGTGGGCCCAGAATCTATCTTTCGGTGCTATACATGCAGTTAAAATGTAAACGCAACTGCTAACCAATTGCATGCAAAATATGTTCTTGGTTTCTAGGGAAGATACTACACAGCAACTTTTTGGTGATGAAATCTGTGCTTCAACAGTGGGAATAAACAGAGTGGAGTGAATCATATAAACATGTATGTTAGTACATGTGCATGTACATATATGTGTGTATTTGTGTGTGTGTAAAGTTTCAGTTGGTTATAAATAACATTCCAGACAAAAGTTCTGTTTTAGATACTGGCTTTTCATTCAGCCAAAAGACAAATTGTTCTGCAGAATTTGAAAAAGAAAGCCTTTACAATTGCCTTCATGTTATCATTGTGTGGGGGAAAAAGCTATTTTCATACAGCATTTCACTTTTTTATTTCACTAGGAACTATTTTCAGTTCAGTGGAAGAAAAAGGTGGGTGTTTGGTACATATATAATGCTCAAAAAGAATGTGCACACTTTTATCATATTTCAGCAATATTAGTTTGGAATTAAAGTTATACTGGTAATTGATGAAAATGAAATATCACAAGCCATGTGCCTTATGTTACCATCCTTATCTAATCAAACACTGAACTGAAATTGAGTCCCCCTCACAAGTAATAAACTAAAATCTCTCTCTCTCTCTCTCTATATATATATATATATATATATTTTTAAGGATGTTACAACTATTATTCCAAACAGATAAATCTAAACTTCATTCTTCAGAATCACTTAAATATCACAGTGATGAGTACAGTATAGAAACATACATTAGCTTTATGGATATGTAGGTAGTTGAATCTAATCAAATTCATCCATATTTGTAATGTGAGAACCAACCTGTTATTCTATTACCAGTTAACAGTTCTTTAGTGGAGGTTTATTTCTATTAAAAAAAGAGGGAATATTTACCCAAATTCTGTAAAAACAAACTTCATTTACAGCCCTAGAGATGCAGAACACAATAGATTTTCTGTAACCATAGTAACCAGCTTGGTTGTACAAGATTCCACTTGTATGGACCATAGGTAGTGGAAACTGCTGGCTTCAGCTGAAGCAGGTTCACAGACAATACAAGTGTGGAAGATAAATGGATAATAGGAATGAAGTCCTGCGTTCCATGAAACATAACCAACCATAACAACTGAAGTAAATAAGACAAAAATGTTAGCTGACTCAGATGTTGGTGTGTACAAACACTATTATGTATAATACCTTGTCTAACTGTCTGTAATAGACCACTGTTTCTGCTTACTGTAGATGCCAGTTTGCCTGGAAATGTTCTTCTCACTGATACATATATACTGTTAGAATGTATGTCTGTACGTGACATAAAAATATGCAATGCAATAAAATAAGTAGAAAATTTTAATAGAGGCTGAGAACCAGACCAGAAACCTAATGTTACAGTCACCAGTCTTCTGTGAGTAGACCAAGCTACTCAGTCTCATATGCATCTCAGTCAACCAGGTCTGGGTAGAGTCTAGTTGCAATGTTGGGTTTTTTTTTGCCAAGACAATTGGAGGACTCATTCTGCTGCAGCCTTCATCTACTTTCTTGCAGTCTCTCTTTATTGCAACCATTGAAATTCTAATATCTTCTTTTGCCTGCTCCAGTATTGAGGACTTGCAGGCCCATGGCTGGGGCCTGGCCAGGCTTATTATAATGGTGACCTGTACTCTCTATGTTGCAATGTCATCAAAGAACATATGTGATTTTTCAAGAGGGAAAGCATGCCACCTGCTGTCCCCAGTACATCTTGCTTCTGCTGCTGTTTGGCCCGTCATTGCTTATTCATCAGTTACCCTTGCTTATTTTGCAGCTAACCTTCCCTGAAGGTCATTCCTCTATCTGCCACCTGTGGATGTACTGGGTAGCAGTACAGCTCTGCAACTCTTCAATTATCTTGTTCTCCTGGCCATTTGAATAAGGTCCCATTCAGTCAAGAACTGTGTGGAAGCTGGGGTGCAGCAGTTTCTCCATGATAAAAGAAATCACACACAGACATTTTCCATGGATATGGCTTTTCCAGCATGTTTTTCAAGCTTTTAGTGACCAGTTGGTGATGATGGGAGCAGGATTATGTGGTTTAGAAACTCCTAGTTATGAACTGATACAAAGGCAGCAATTACAAGAAGGTCACTGGATAAGGCAGGAGTGCAATTCAGCAACTATAACTGTGACTGAGCAGCCCTCTTCAGGATCTGCTGTGCTCACCTCATACAGGGAGAGGGCTAGAAAATGTACCCTAAAAATAGTCTGCCTACCTTTTTTCTGGCTGAATAACTGCATCCAGTGGGATCACTTTTACTATGATTGAAATAAATGAAGACACACAATCAATTTCAGGACCTGGAACCCTCATGGACAATCCTAATATTGAACATCCAGAGTACTGCACCACATTCATGGCTCAGGAACTCAGACAATGCAACACTGATGTCACTGCATTGAGAAGGACCCACTGAGTGGGAAATGGGCAGCTCAAAGAACATGGTGGTGGCTATACCGTCTTCTGGAAGGGTAAACAGGAAGGAAAATGCCAGCTTTACAGAGTTGGTTTTGCCATAGAATTAACTCAGAAAGCAACTCAGTGAGTTCCCTATCAAAATCAATGACTGTCTCATAACTCTCCATCTTAAACTGTCAGGGAGCCAATACACCAGTATCTTCAGTATGTATGTCCTGACTCCTGACGCTGCCAATGAAACCAAGGAAGAATTCTATACAAACCTTGACCAAGTGTTTTCTGATGTTCCGGAGGGAGACAGGCTTGTTCTTCTCAGTGATTTCAATGCCCGATTTGGAAGGGACCTGAACCTCTGGAACAGAATCATTGACAGGAAGGAGTAGAAAAGGTCAATTTCAGTGGCATCCTCTCAACCAAATGCACGGAACATTGACTTACCATCACCAACACCCTATTCTACCAGAAAAAGGCAGCATGGCAACACCTGCAATCTAAGCATTGGCACCTGATCGACTACATCATTTTTTGTGCCCAGGATCTGCATGACCCATGCTATGCTAGGAACCGATGATTAACAGACCAATCATTGACTCATCCACTTGGCTATGTTACTCAAAATGGCTCCCAAATGACAGCTGTAGCAGATGCAATGTTGGTGGAAAATCAATACCAAAGGACTCAAGGATCCAATCAAGTGAGACTTCTTCCACCAGTGCCTCAATGAAAAACTGGCAAATTACACTAAACAGCAATGGGAGAATGTTGGCAGTACTTGGGGTGCTTTCAAGTCCACTGTCCTCAGTGCCTGCGAAGAGAAACTTGGATTCTCTACAAGGAAATATCAAGACTGGTTTGAGGAGAATAATCAGGAGATCGAAGAGTTGCTAGACCACAAGCAGAAGGCCTTTTGTGCTTGGCAGAATGACATCAACTCCAAAGAAAAAAAATTGAATCTCCAGCAAGTCAAGGCAGAGGTCCAAATGAGGACCTACAATATGAAGAGCAGATGGTGGGAAGACAAGGAAAGTAGATTCAACATCTTTCTGACAGCCACGATATATGTGGTTTTTTCAATGCCACCAAAGCTATCTACATTCTAAGCAGTCAGGGGCCAACCCTCTTGAGACCTAACGATGGAAGGGACCTGATCAAGGAAAGAAGGAGAAGATCCCTAAGCTCCTCTAGCCCACAGACCACTATCCCAAGCTCCTTATTCATGTGGGCACCAATGACATGGCTCGGAGCGCTCCCAGCCAGGTCATGAAGCGCAACAGGGATTTGGGAGCAGGGCTAAAGGGTCTGGAGGCACAGGTGGTGTTTTCTACAATCCTTCCAGTCTCAGGGTATGGGCTGAGGAGGGAGAGGAGGATCCAGGTAGTTAACCAAAGACTGCAGCACCGGTGTCATTGGGAAGACTTTGGCTTCTGTGACCACAGCCCATTCTTTGATCTGAGAGGCAGAGAGCTGCTGGGAAGAGATGGCCTCCACTTTTCTCCACTGGGGAGGAGGCTCTTCTCAGCTACACTGGCTGACCTGCTCCACCGCGCTTTAAACTAAGCCCACTGGGGGGCGGGGGGACTACCACCACTGCTGGCCCGCTGAGCAACCCTTGCAAAGCCAGCAGGCCAAGGCACTTAAGGGAGCCCACCCCTGCCCCAGCCCTGGTACAATCTGTGGGCAAGGCAAGAGCCCCCAAGGAGACACTTGCCAGCCTATACACAAATGCCAGGAGCTTGGGGAATAAGCAGAAGGAACTCATCCTTCTGCTTAACACAAATCATTATGACATCATAGGCATAATGGAGACCTGGTGGGACTCCACCCATGACTGGACCATGGGTATAGATGGCTATACCCTGTACAGGAGAGATCAAGTAGATAAAAGGGGAGGGGGGGGGCCCTCTATGTTAAGGAAAGCTACATGTCCCTGCAAGCTGATATTGGCGACCAGGGTGGATGACTGGAGACCCTCTGGGTTAAAATCCATGGGGAACAAGGCACAGGGGACACAATGGTGGGAGTCTACTACAGACCTCCCAGCCAAAGTCAAGAGCTTTACCAGGAGTTTGCCCAGGAACTGGCTGAGGCCGCATTCTCCAGGACCATGGTTGTCATGGGTGACGTCAACTACCCAGACATCTCATCGGAGGATCACTCAACACAATCTGAGCAGTCACAAAGCTTCCTATCATGCGTGGATGACCTCTACCTGACTCAAGAAGTCTACAGGCCAATGAGAGATAAAGCACTGCTTGACCTGGTACTGTCAACTGGGGACGACCTAATCAGTGACCTAGTGATTGATGGGAAGCTGGGTGACAGCAACTGCGAGCTGATCACCTTCACCATCCACCGTAAAGCTGGCAAGTCAGTCAGCAACTCTGAAGTCCTTGACTCCAGGAAAGCTGACTTTGACAAGCTCAGGAGGCTAGTCAGTGATGCCCTAAGGGACCATGACCCCAGGGGGAAGGGGAGTTCAGGAAGAGTGGTTGCTCCTCAAGGGAGTGATCCTCAATGCACAAGCTAATTCTATTCCATCTCGGAGGAAAGGCAGCAAGAGGGCACAGCAGCCCCCCTGGCTCTCCAGGGATCTAGCAGACCTCCTGAGGCTAAAAAGAAAGGCCTACAAAGGATGGAGGGTGGGAATCACCTCCAAGGAGGAATATTCTGCACTGATCCGGTCCTGCAGGGAGCAAACCAGGAAAGCCAAGCCTGCAACTGAACTCCAACTAGCTTCGAGTATCAAGGACAATAAAAAGTCCTTTTTCAGATATGTGGGGAGCCGGAGGAAAAGCAGGGGGAACATTGGACCCCTGCTAAACCAGATGGGACATTTGACAACTGACGCCCAGGAAAAAAACAACATATTAAATGGGTACTTTGCATTGGTCTTTCATCAGTCCCACGGGATGCCCATTCCCACTATGGGACAGGGAGGTCCAGGTGAGGATGATCTCCTGCTCTCCATCAATGCTGACCTCATGAAGGAACACTTTGAGAGGCTGGATACCTTCAAGTCAGCTGGCCCTGAAAATCTACACCCCAGGGTACTCAAGAAGCTGGCAAGCATCATAGCCCAGCCCCTGGCATGGATCTTTGAGAACTCCTGGTGCTCTGGTGAAGTGCCCGAAGACTGGAAGAAGGACAATGTGGTGCCTATCTTCAAGAAAGGGAGGAAAGTGGATCCAGCAAACTACAGGCCCATCAGCCTGACCTCTATCCTGGGGACGGTCTCAGAAAAGCTTATTAAACAGGCCATCCTGAATGGACTGACTGATGCCAACACCCTAAGGGATAGCCAGCACAGTTTTGTTGCGGGTAGGTCTTGCTTGACCAATCTCATTCCCTTTTATGACCTGGTGAGCTATCACCTGAACAAGGGAGTAGAGTTTGATGTCATATATCTTGACTTCAAAAAAGCTTCGATCTGGTATCCCATGATCACCTCTTGGTGAAACTAGCCAACTGTGGCCTTGGATCTGCCATGATCCGCTGCCTGGGGAATTGGCTCCGTGGTCAGACCCAGAGGGCAATAGACGGAAGTCAATTGTCATGGTACCCTGTAACCATGAGGTCCCTCAAGCCTCTGTCCTTGGTCTGATATTGTTCAACATCTTCATTAATGATGTGGACATTGGAGTCAGAAGCAGACTGGCCAAGTTTGCCGATGACACTAAACTCTGGGGCAAAGCATCCACACCCAAAGACAGGAGGGCGATCCAGGCTGACCTGGACAGGCTCAGCAAATGGGTGGATGAGAACCTGATGGTGTTTAACACTGAAAAATGCAAGGTTCTCCACCTTGGGAAGAAAAACCCGCAGCATCCTTATAGGCTCGGCAGTGCTACGCTGGCTAGCACTATGGAAGAACGAGACTTGGGGGTCATCATTGACCACAAGATGAACATGAGCCTTCCATGTGATGCTGTGGCTAGTAAAGTGAGCAAAACACTGGTGTGCATCCATAGATGCTTCTCAAGCAAATCCCAGGATGTCATTCTCCCCTTGTACTTGGCCTTGGTAAGGCTGTAGCTGGAGTACTGCATCCAGTTTTGGGCCCCACAATTCAAAAAGGATGTGAAGAAGCTTGAGAGAGTCCAGTAAAGACCCGTGCACATGATCAGAGATCAGGAAAACAGACCTTACAATGACAGGCTGAGAGCTATGGGGCTCTTTAGCCTGGAAAAGCGCAGGCTCAGGGGTGATCTGATGGCCACCTATAAGTTTATCAGGCGTGACTACCAGTATCTGGGGGAATGTTTGTTCACCAGAGCTCCCCAAGGGATGACAGGGTTGAACAGTTATAAACTACTGCAAGACCATTTCAGGCTGGATATAAGGAAAAAGCATCCCTTTACTGTCCGAGCCCCCAAGGTTTGGAATAGCCTGCCATCAGAGGTGATTCAAGCACCTACATTGAACACCTTCAAGAGAAATTTGGATGCTTATCTTGCGGGGATCCTATGACCCCTGCTGACTTCCTGCCCCTCGGGCAGAGTGCTGGACTTGATGATCTTCCGAGGTCCCTTCCAGCCCCTATGAAGTCTATGAAGGAGCCTTTGGAAAGATCATTTTTAATACTGTTTCACTAGAGACTGTGCTGCCGATGAGAGTGTTCCCTACAATTTCCCACAACACCCAATCAGAGATGATTTTGGAATCCCTCCAACCCAAACCATCAAGCAGATGAAGAACAATAAGGCATCTGGAACTGATGAAATCCCTGCCAAAATCTTCAAGTTGAGGGGGAGGGGGCTCCATGCCCTCATCTAAAGGATTTGGAATGATGAAGAAATCCCAGATGATCTCAGGGATGCCAAGACCATGACAATCTTTAAGAAAGAAGATAAGTCTGTCTGTGGAAATTACAGAGAGATCACCTTGCTGTTCACCACAGGAAAGATCATTTTGAGAGCCTTCCTGAAACATATCCTTCCACTTGCTGAAAAGCTCCTCCTGGAATCTCAGTGTGAGTTTCAGGCATCAAGAGGCACAACTGACATGATCTTCACAACTTGCCAGCTGCAGTAAGCTGCAGTATGATGGGAGTTAAGCAAGGTTGTGCCATAACTCCAAAACTCTTCTTGGTTTTCCTTACCATGACATTATACCACCAACAAGTTTTCAGTTAGAGTGGAGCTAGACTACCAAATAGATAGTAAGGTGTTTAATCTCAGCTACCTCTGAGCCAAAAGCACTGAGCCACTGTGACCTCGATCATCAAGCTCCCATACACTCATGATCTGTAGTCTGTGATCACTTGGGAGCAGACCTTCAGGCAATTGTTGATGTTTTTACCAAGGCATACAAGAAAATGGGACTGATACTTAACATACAGAAGATGAAGGTCCTCCATCAACAAGCTCTTAATGAACAGTTCCTAGCTGTGGGAATTTAGATTCATGGTGAGATTTGGGAGAATGTTGAATACTTCCCATACCTCAGAAACCATCTCTCACAAAGCTGACATTAATGAAGAAAACTTACATTGTCTCAAATGTTCAAGTGCAGCCTTAAGACACTTGAAGTAATGGGTGTTTAAAGATTTTGGCAACAGATCTGAAACCAAGCTCATGGTTTATCAAGCAGTTGTGACCCCTACCTTACTCTATAGAGCTGAGACGTGGACAATGCCAAGAGACACCTAAAGTAATTGAAAAAGTGTCAACAACACTGCCTGAAAAGATCCTTTGAACCCAGTGGGAAGATAGATGCAACAACATGAGCATCCTCTTGGAAGTACACACCATGAGCATCAAGGTGGTGAAATCTGACATCAACTTTGCTGGCGTGGCCACCTCATCCAGATGCCTGACTCCAGACTCCTAAAGCAAGTTTTATTCTCCCAACTCAGTTTAAGCATACACTCTAGAGGAGGGCAAAGGAAGCACTTTAAGGATCTCCAAGGGGCCAGCTGAAAAAAATGCAGCATCAACACCAACTTGTGGGAGACTATCACCCAGGACCACACCAAATAGAAGAAGGATCTGCTGCAAGGATCTCAGTATTTTGAAACCTTATGACAAGAACAGGAGATGGAAAAGTGAAGTGGGAGCAGCAGAAACTGTCACGGACTGAATCAAGAATCTGGAGCCACCCATCCCATAAAGAAACATGTGTCCAAGTTGCAGCAGAACTACTGATCACAGATCTGCCTCCTCGGCCATCTTGAGACCCACATCTTGAGAAGAGAATCATGGAAGACAATCATCTTCTACTGTGAGGGATTGCCAAAGAAAAAGAAAGAAGCAATTACTATTTCTAACTCTGACACCCTAGGCCTCCCTCCTAGGCTTTGAACTCTTGCCCTCTTCCCTTTTTGTGGACATACATTACTGCCATACATCTGGCTTTGACTCTGAAATCAAGGTCTGTCAAACCTCCCCTTCCTTTGAGTTACATATAGTCTCTCACAGTTCCACTGAGGCTGTGGATTATCTGGGCTTACTCATTTAACAACTTGGCAGGAAAGCACAAAACAGGCTTAGCAAAGGAATTTCTTAACTGTGACTTTACTCATACAACACTCAAACATTACAGATCTTTGAAAAAAGGTCCTCAGGTACAGCCTCTGACTAGTTTAATTTTACCTATTCTGAGAGTCTGAGATTTATCAGTATTTCAGTTTGGGCAGTGTCCTTCTGTCTGTCTTTCACCTGCAAGTCCTCTTATTATGTGAATAATTAGATCCCTCCAGAAAACAAAACCTCACTCTTAAATAAAAACTGTGTTTGTGCCTTCTGTCCAAGCCATGAGGCTCTAGAGCCCCTAGACATGCTTACACTTCTCTTGTAGGCATCCGTATAAAGAAATGTTGGTCCACAGGGCCGGTAGGGAATCAAGAGTACATTAGGAGTACATTAATGTACAAGAGTACATTAAGTTATGTATTAAACTAATATAAAATATATTGCGAATAAATCAATGGTGTAGAGTCAATAAGTAATTTGAGGACATATTAGGTATATATTAGCAATGTGTAAAAAGACTTCTTTGGGTACATCTACATATGTAATTAGCATGTAGCAATGAACTCTGGTGTAGTTCATATGCATCCATGTTTACGTGTGCATCCAGGACTGTAGCACATTGATCTAGGATGGAGCAGCCCCAGGCTGGCAGAGGGCCCAGGGGGTCAGCTTGCCAGCCCAAGCTGTTCTTCCCTAGCTCAGTGTGCTGTGAAGGGGCTGGTTGCGGCACGAGGCTGCTACAGTGTGAGACTAGTCAGCAAGCAGCCCCCACACTCTAGCACCCTCATGCCCAAGCCAGCTCTGTTCACCATCTTTACTTGTGTATCAGTGCACATAACTACTCTGCTGTAGGATAGTTAACATCCTGGACAGTACTATCCTACAGTGGAGTTAATTAATTTACTGCACCCTAATAGGGGTACACATGTAGATGGTGATGCTTTACCGGGGAGCTAATTAATCAGCTCCACAGTAAAGTGACCATGTAGATGCATCCTTTGTTGTGTAGATTCTGATGAACTTGAGATAAACTTTCCTTCTTCTTTTAGCAGAGAGTAGCCTAAATGGTCAGACCATTCTTATCATAACAAGGAATATCAAAATGGCATTGTAAGGGACATACATACTGCCCTTTTCAGATGCTATTCATTTAACGGTTTCAGAGAAATAGGAAAATGATAAAGTTGTGGTGGGGGACTTCAGAAAACTCCTGTCAGAAAAGTCTGAAGTATAACAAGAAGTTGGGGTAGGAAAAAAACTATGAGAAATTTTGACACCAAACGTGGGCTTGGCCAAACATGAATAGCCAATAAAGTTCCAATCCTGGAAATGTCTTTATATTTTCGGATCTCAGAAAGATTTGTCATAATCATGTACAGTGAGCACAACACCAGAGAAGTCTGTTGATAATGCGATTAGCCCATGGAACCATCATATTACTAGTACCAGATCCTAACACCAACAAGTTAATGGATTTACCTTGTATGGGACAGCAGATTACTCAAGGAAATGGTTTACTGTTAAAGAATACAAATTATGAATACTCTATATCTTAATTCAGAAGGGCATTATGTTAAGTTTCACCCACCTTGAGAGTGGAAGAGACACTGGAAAGAAAAAATGAAACCCACATTCATTACTAGGGATCCTGGTTTTATCTGATTAAAAAAGGCCCCAATTTTCAGATTAAAAAAAGTAACCCAAAATCCACATGATTAGAATGAAACACCAATATATATGTATATCTATATATTAGCAGCATTTCATTTTAATCACAGAAAAATGTGGATTTTGGGTTACTTTGTCTAATCTGAAAATTGGGGATTTTTTTTTTAATCAGAGAAAACCAGGATCCCTGATCATTACCTAACAGTGAACAGATTAAAAAAAAAGAATTAGAAGCTGGCAATGATCAGTTGGCCACCCAGCCAGCTCATTCCACCACTTCTAGAGGTTTTTCCTCTTTTCTTCAGCAGGTTTGCCCTTTGTACTGGGAAGTCTACATGTTTGGGATGAATGGTTGCAGTCCATTTATTACCTCCTTTTTTGGACACTTAAGTTTAACCTTGAGTACAACCTATCACTGAGGGCCATTGCAGGGCCTCATGTCCTTTTTCAGATATGTGGGGAGCTGGAGAAAAAGCAGGGGCAACGTTGGACCCCTGCTGAACCAGATGGGGCAACTGACAACTGACGCCCAGGAAAAAGCCAACCTATTAAATAGGTACTTTGTGTCGGTCTTTCATCAGTCCCATGGAACGCCCATGCCCGCTACGGGACAGGGAAGTCCGGGTGAGGGTGATCCCCTGCCCTCCATTGATGCTGACTTTGTGAAGGAACATCTTGAGAAGCTGGATACCTTCAAGTCAGCCGGCCCTGACAATTTTCACCCCAGGGTACTCAAGGAGCTGGCGAGCATCATAGCCCAGCCCCTGGCATGGATCTTTGAGAACTCCTGGTGCTCTGGTGAAGTGCCCAAAGACTGGAAGAAGGCCAATGTGGTGCCTATCTTCAAGAAAGGGAGGAAAGTGGATCTGGCTAACTATAGGCCCATTAGCCTGACTTCTATCCCGGGGAAGATCTTAGAAAAGTTTATTAAAGAGGCCATCCTTAATGGACTGGCCAACGCCAACATCTTAAGGGATAGCCAGCATAGGTTTGTTGCGGGTAGGTCTTGCTTGACCAATCTCATTTCCTTCTATGACCAGGTGACCTATCACCTGGACAAGGGAGAAGACATTGATGTCATATATCTTGACTTCAAAAAAGTCTTCGATCTGGTTTCCCATGATCTCCTCTTGAAGAAACTGGCCAATTGTCGCCTTGGGTCCTCCACGATCCACTGGCTGGAAAATTGGCTCCAGGGTCGGACCCAGAGGGTAGTAATTGATGGAAGTCACTCATCGTGGTGTCCTGTGACCAGTGGGGTCCCCCAAGGCTCTGTCCTTGGACCCATACTGTTCAACATCTTCATTAATGATGTGGACACTGGAGTCAGAAGCGGACTGGCCAAGTTCGCAGATGACACCAAACTTTGGGGCAAAGCATCCACACCAGAAGACAGGCGGGTGATCCAGGCTGACCTGGACAGGCTCAGCAAGTGGGCGGACGAGAATCTGATGGTGTTCAACGCTGATAAATGCAAGGTTCTCCACCTTGGGAAGAAAAACCCGTAGCATCCTTATAGGCTCGGCAGTGCTATGTTGGTTAGCACTATGGAAGAAAGAGACTTGGGGGTCATCATTGACCACAAGATGAACATGAGCCTGCAGTGCGATGCTGCGGCTAGTAAAGTGACCAAAACGCTGGCTTGCATCCATAGATGCTTCTCAAGCAAATCCCGGGACGTCATTCTCCCCTTGTACATGGCCTTAGTGAGGCCGCAGCTGGAGTACTGAGTCCAGTTTTGGGCTCCACAATTCAAAAAGGATGTGGAGAAGCTTGAGAGAGTCCAGAGAAGAGCCACGCGCATGATCAGAGGTCAGGGAAGCAGACCCTACGATGACAGGCTGAGAGCCCTGGGGCTCTTTAGCCTGGAAAAGCGCAGGCTCTGGGGTGATCTGATGGCTACCTATAAGTTTATCAGGGGTGACCACCAGTATCTGGGGGAACGTTTGTTCACCAGAGCACCCCAAGGGATGACGACTAGGTCGAATGGTAATAAACTACTTCAAGACCGTTTCAGGCTGGACATAAGGAAGAATTTCTTTACTGTCCGAGCCCCCAGGGTCTGGAACAGCCTGCCACCGGAGGTGGTTCAAGCGCCTACATTGAACACCTTCAAGAGCGAACTGGATGCTTATCTTGCTGGGATCCTATGACCCCAGCTGACTTCCTGCCCTTTGGGCAGGGGGCTGGACTCAATGATCTTCCGAGGTCCCTTCCAGCCCTAATGTCTATGAAATCTATGAAATCTATGGCCCCATTGGAAAGACAGAGGAATCTTCATCAGAGAAACATAGTTTTCTATTATGCGTGGGGAACATACATTTAAGTCCTTCTAAGGCTGTAGTATTTAAACCATCCACTTCCTTCTTCCTACACATGGCTAGCCACATCTGATTGCTGGCCAATAGAAAATTAAAGGCTATTACTCTGCTTCTCTTCCTTCCTTTCCTGCCCTCAATATGTATGGGTATTGCTATTCAAGTTGGTTGTAATGTCAGCTCCAAATGAAGGGTAAAGCTTTTTTTTTTTGGTAGGGGAAAAAGAAAACAAGAAAATAATAATAAGCCACTCTTAAATAGAACTCTAACGAAGAAGAAATAATAATAACAAAACCATACATATTTACCACGCTGATAGTTGTACCACCAGAACAATAATAGTAGAATATTAAATTTATAATAGTACAAATATGGTTATGTTTGTAGATGATAGATTTTAATCATCATCTGGTAGAAAAGTGCAACTTTGTCAGCCTACAAACATTGCCTGCTACCAAAACTCTCAGCACTGGAGCTGCATTTATTTGTAGCATATGTAATTACTTTGCTAAAACAACTTCTGACATGATTCATGTCACTCTCTTCTGAAAGTTAAAAAAAAAATCAAATTCCAGTCAAGGCTTAGATAAACCGATTAAGCAGTTTATCTAAGCCTTGATATCAGACTTCTGTACATGCAGAATCATCTTTGGATCATGCTTATCAAAATTTGGGGGGAGAAAAGTGGGAGCTATCACCTCGTAATTGTTTCATTAAAGAAAGTGTGTGAGACCCCATCATTAACATAACTGTACTTGAACCACTGCACAACTTTATGTGCTTCCTCTGGGATTTGGTCCTTTATATTATCAAAAGCAGTAGGCATTTCCTCAATTGGTAGGAAGGCTAAGGCTTGTAGGTAATGGAGCTTCAAATTGAATTCTGGATTAAATCCATGCTGAGTTGCCAATCCAACACTTTGTATTCTTTGCCAATAGCTTTGGCTCAAGTGAAAGAAGCAAGCTTTGTTCTTAACTGGTGCAAATACCTTAGTTGCTGTGATTGTAGCTTGTTCAAAATGAGTGATCACATATGTGAGTCTTAAGTAGAGCTGTGCAAAACTTGGCAGCTTCAGTTCACAGGGGGGTTGGTGAACCTCTATTTGGCTGGAGTGAGTATGGGTTTGCATTAGTGATGGGAAAATTAAATGATGATATAAAGGATGTACTAAATACAAGAATCTTTTGATAAATAATGGGGGCACTGGAAAAACTTCAGTGTCAAGAGTGGTACCATGACAGACAGTAAAAACAGTTTTTACCAAACTTCGTTACAACCCCACTATTTTAATTTGTAAAAGATCTTAGTGTCATTTTTCCTTGCTGAAGTGAATTCCTCATTAGTTTGAAAAAAAAATCTTTTATTTGATGAATCCGGTTGATTATTTTCTTGTGTTCTGCACTGCACACATTGGGCTTTGCAATTTGTATGTGTTTTTGCCAGAATGTACTTATGCATTAGCTGTTTTCAATTATTTTTAATTTAACCTTTACACATTAATAAAGTTTGAGTAGGCGGTATGATGAATTGTTGGTGTCTATTGGGTGGATAAGAATAAAGAGAACTAGTAAAAATGTTAAGGTCAGTAGACCATGTCATATGATTCTCTTAAGTAGCAATGTTATAATCAAACTAAGTTGGGTGCAGTCCCTCTTAATCCTGTCTTTGTTTCCCCTTCCTCGCAGTATTTAATTATAGCAATTAGTCCTGTTAGACTGTAAGCAATTTGGGACAGGACTTTGTGAGGGACGGCTTGCCTGCTGGGATTGTACATGTTTAATACCATAACAATATTAATAGTGCAATATATTATTTGTTGGCCAGACCCTGCTTTCCACTGCTCTGTTAGTACAAAACACACTTAAAGGCATCTTAAGTGGCCATCAGAGGATTTACCTTGTGTCAGGGAATGCTACAGTGCCACTGTCAATCACTCTCAGCATAGGATGCCTAGGCAAGAGAGAAAGGGCTGGAGAACTTCAAAACCTGGGTGTTGTTCAGCTGCTGGTAGTTGGATTGTAACTAGTACATGCCTCTTAGGATGCTCTAAATTGTTCCTTGGGACCAGCCCAGCACCTGATGACATAAGAATCAGGCAACTTCCCATATGCTTTCAAGTCATGTAAGTAATCAACTGGCTTATCTGGTCTGACAGAAGTTCTGGTCTGACAGAATATGCATCAGAACAATAAGGCTAAGCTAAAATGACTGGCAGTTCTACTGTCTTTTGATTTGATTTTATTTAGCTCTCTAAGGGAATGATAAACTGGGTGGGACATGGTAAAAAATCTTTGGAAAACTAAGGATTTGGTAGTATTTGATGTTGACTCAGCAGGGGGCTCTTTTTTTTTAGTTGTTCTTTAATCAATGCCATTGCATTTATGCCTTCCAGGCTGCGAAGTTCAATGTGGAACAGAACTTAAGGTTCTCACCAGGCCATAGGGTTAGTCCTAGTGTTTTAACAAAATTGAAACCAGATCATAACAAGAAAATATTTCAATATGGTTGTGATAACAAGGAGTGCAGGTAAGAAAGTATACTTGTACTTTGCCTCTTGTTCATAGCTTTTGCATCATGTCAGGGACCAATCTCCGTTGACCTCAGTGACTACTGTTCCAATTGTCTTGAATCCTGACACTCAATTTCAGTGTAATAGGGAAAGAAGCTTTGATTTCACCCCTGAACATCACAGTGAGACTTGAAATGTTGGGACAGGCCTGCGCATTCCTGTTCAGGGAATTCTGAATGAATTCAACTTACAACCTCCTTTCAAAGCTTTTAGCTGCTAGTGATAAAATTATTCACAAACTGATGAATATCTGACATTTCCTACAATACAGGACACTCTTCCATGAGACCATTGGTAGATGGGCTTAAGCAAATCTTTGTGCTTTAACCAGTGGCTCATCACAATTGTAGCACAGTTTACTTTTCTGGCTGCCACCTTTTCAGAGTAGTGTAAGAGTGATGCTGTAGCTCTGATGGCCTAGAAATTACATGAATAAGAAGAATCCTTGCCTCTTGCACCTTTTCAGAGGACATTGGTTGCAGAACAATCATTTCCTTTCTTCATTCCCAGACAGACTTTGAGTGCACAGATTGATGAATAGTGCTGGTATTAGAGATTATTAACAAAAAAAAAATCAAACTTTGAACTCTTCAGTGCCTTTTCCACTGAAAAATAAAATGACGGGGAAAACAACCTAAACATTACTGTGCAAATTTACATTGAGCTATTTTCAGGGTTTTCCACAAACTATATTTTCAAAATATCTTAAGAAACTAGTAGCCAATTTTGAAAAAAAGCACATATTTTTGCATTTTTTCAAACAGCTGTATACTGATAATCTGTCTATATGTCTATCACATCACTATAGTAACTGAACACCTCATAGTGTTAACCTATTGATATAGTTAATGTGAGGGTGGCTGTACCTCACTCACACCACTTCCTGCCTTTCCTTACAGCTACTGCTTGTGTATTTATTTTATTTATTTAATTTGTTCCCATGCCAAAAATGTTCTCTTTCCCCTTCCAAGTCCCAAACCATATGGAACTTTTAAGATAGTCATATGTAAACTTCCAGTGCAAACACTAGAATAAATACAGATTTTCACTGGTATTCATAACACTATCTTTCTACAGACATTCTTGAGAACCAGATTTTGCACATGTGAACACTTGAGAAAAAGAGTGAACATTCATCAATTAGAGGCATCACAAATATTAACGAAGCAGATTCTTTTTCTTTATTTAATATTATATTAATGAATGCCCTTTTATGGCAACTACTATGCCTCTCTTTATTCAGAGATTGTATATATGCAGTAGTCGCTTCTTTTACTTCTTTTTCCTCAAGTTATGCCTCAGTTGCTGCACAGTATCTACCTCCCAGCATCCAGTACCATCTGCAATTTGGGCTCAATTTTAGCTCAGTTTTAGGTACCAACTAGAACGTTAGTGCCTAACCTCAACAAGTAAGTGACTTTGGGAACCCAGTTCACAAAATCCTCAAGACATCATTTAGAAGACGCCTAGCCCTAGAAACACCTAATGTCCCAAGCTATCTGAATTTCTGCCAGAAGGCATCTGTACAATTAACCAGTCCTTAAACTAATGAGATGCTTAGAGTCCTGGATAAGACAAGAGTATGTACATGTCCACATATGTGTGATGGTGTGTTGTGACTCCAATACTCAATAGGTTAATGGCACATATCTAGGATAATCAGGTTCAAATCATTCCTCTAATGAATAGCTGCATAGGCTTACCCTAGAACATCGAGTAATACACTGGAGAGCGATGTGTCGGATATGGGTTCCAGTCCTTTCAAATCAGGCAGAATAGGGATTTCAGAGCAGATCTCCCATTTAAGAGAGTACCCAGATCACTGATGTATTATCTGTGTTAGGGCACATCTTTCTCTCTCGCTTCATGAGGAAGGGATGGTACGGTACATGTTGAGCTTCCAAATAGGGAAATCTTCCTTCCAAATAGTGGTCAGAAATGGGAAAACTGAGTGGAGATAGGTCCCTTCCCCTGACCCTGACTTAGGCATCTAACAACCTTTAAGGAGCTAGATGCCTAAGGCAGATATAGCTGTCTGCTGGCCTCAGGAAGTGCAGCCCCTAGTTTCCTATGCCAGCAGACCTGGCAGCTAACTCCAGACTGAAGATTTCAGTAGGCAGCAAGATACCTAAATGTTAGGTAAAATATTTTGTAAATTTGTGGCTTTGGCCCTTCCTGCAATGAAATGATGATGGAACATATATCATAGCAGCCTTTTAAAATATCTATTAGATTAAGTTTCTCATAGCACAATATACAGAGTATATATTTAGTCAGAAATGCTATGAAAACCGCCTTTTGGCTTCTTTTCTCTTTAGGTAACACAAAAAATGCTAGACTTCTGATATTTCTGCTTATAAAAATGGGCTGCTTATTTGGAGTGGAACACAAATCAAAGGCTTATGCAGAATACTGAATTCTAACTCCCAAGATATCAAGAAGTTAAGCTACATATAATTAGAGAATATTCTTAAAAGGTAGATTCATAAAATCAGTCATGGGATGAGAAGCAGAAAGTAGCTATGGGTAGACTTATAGTAAAAAATATTGTACTATAATTTAAAATCCCATAAAAAGTAAAAGAATTTGATTTATAAAGTTCCAGGTAATTTCAGGTAATTTCTTTATGTATAGTCCCTTCTTCTTATGCTTATTTTACCATAGAAGAGTGCCGTGAGTTAAGGTCTGATTATCACTGAATCCTAACCCAGATTGAACTTCTAGTCCCCAAAGCCTAGTTTTTTTAGTCTTGTAGCTTGTCTTCCCATCTGCTTCAGTCAATCTTCTTCTCACTTTTTCACACTTTCCCTCCTTCATAATTCTTCTCCTTTTTTAGCATGTGTTTGTTTCTGTGTGTGTGCATTTGTATTTGGGTGTGGCTACAAGATATGCTGATGGCTTGGGAAGCTGTATAGCCAGCCACAGAGCACAGAGGAATAGGTTTAATCATCTTATTTGTTGCTCCATGCTACTGCAACTAGATTGCTTCTAGTACCCAAGGTAGTTCATTTTAGAGCTACTGTGGTTATCCCTTCACTGTGCTGCCTTATACAAAGTACACATAGCCTTTATTATTATTATTGTTGGTGTTGGTTTGCTAGATTAGCTTTCTTTGGTTAGGAGGAAATGAACAGTTAAAGTTGTCATCTTTTTCATGGAAACATAATTTCACAATCAAGAAATAAAACACTGAGGGGTAGTAAGGAGCTGGGAGGATTATACAGGTGGATTATAGGAACCTATATTCAAAATCGCAGTCCAAACAATCCAACTCTCAGCATCCACCTGATTTTGAAGGTGCCTAAACTCACTGGATTCAAGAAGAGGCAGAACTGTCATCTCTCATGGATGGCTTAGGAATTAGAAATCCTGTATTTGGAAGGAATTAAACTTGATGACCCTTGATGACCCTTCCAAACCTAAATTTCCATGACATTATACCTTCCTGTTTGACTCCTCTAGGTGGGTATCATTTGGATTCTGCACATGCCCAGTCCAAGCAGCTGGGTGCGTATCTCCTGTCTCATTCCAAGTGGGATCTAGGAACTAAATATTTCTTCATCTAATTCCTCTGACGTGCCTGATCCGTAGGTGCAGCCCTGAGACTGCCTAACATGTATCCACAAGGTCAAACCGACACCTTACAAAAAGCAGGAGGGTAGCTTTATTTTAAAATATAGCCATCTAAGGAGGTAGTACCCTTCTTCCACAGGTGATAACATGCATCCAGAAGCTGAAGAGTTCAATGCCACTCACAGCCTAAAGGGGTTCAAATCCACATTTCCTACAAACATACCCTAACAACTAAGATACTGGCTAAGTAGGAAGGGGGCAGGGGGAAAGGCCATGAGGTGAGAGAATGTGGGTACATGCATGAACATGAGCATGACTCTGGCCTTGTAAAGAAGAAACTCCAGGTGGACAGGGGAACTCCTGAGGTCTGACATGTACTCCAGGATCCAATGATAATTGGATAAAAAATACCTAAAAACAATCCTAAGTAAAGATACAAACTCCAGTTCTACCTGCCTGATTCAGCATCCTAACCTTTAAACTACACTAGCATTCTTGCACTTCAAGTGTCTTAGACTGTCTTTTTACTAGCCCCATGAATCCTATGTTCTTTGTGCCCAGTAGAACTGTTTCCACAATAGAAGTAAAGACAATCCCCAACTAACTTAATCTCTAGTCCAGTGTTTAGGTCACTTCATGGGAAGGTAGGAGACCTACACTGTGATGATCTGGGTGTCAAAATCCTTTGTTGGATCTAATGCCAAACAACAAATTACTAATTGGCAATCAACACTGAAATAAGATGTTTAAATGTTTGGTTTGCTTTTTTGGCAAAAGTTTTCCGAAGAAATTTTTTGATCAGCTTTTTTGATCAATCTTTTCTGAAAATAAATTTCTATAAAGAATGGGTATATTTTTTATAATCATTCCCCATGCTTTAAAAGGAAGCCATAGTGCTGTGTTCCCAGCACCAGATGGCACTGCCTGAGGGTATAAGCAACTGCACTCACAAGCCCTTTCCTCACATGACCTGAAATGGAAAAAAAGTAAAGTAAATAAAACAACATTGCCCAATTTTCTGATTTTAATGTGATATTTTGTGATTTTTCTTAAACCCTCAGCACCTGAAGCCATATGAAAACTCTCATTTAAGATAAAAAAATAAATACATTTTAGGCTTTCTGACTTTAGGACAAAACTTGAAAACAAGAACCCTGAAACTTCAGGAGCCAGAAGATAAATTTAAAAAAATATATATTTTTAAAAAGTAAGTTAATTTCATTAATTTGAATGCTGTAGTGGAAAAGTTGAGCCAATGGGAAAGGTACTACTTCTGTAACCAAGTAGAAGGTAGGAAGAGTCAACTGAACAGTGTTGTTTGTATTTCTCCTTTTCCTTCCTTCCTTTCTTCCTTGGTCCTTCCCTCCTCTTTTTTTTTAAATAAAGTTTCAAGGGTGTGTCTACATGAGATGTTGACTCTGCAGTAGCTGAAAAAGCACAGTAGCACATCATGGCACAAACGGTGCTAATACACTACTGCACAGTATTATTAAGCTACTTTGCACTAGCATCACCTAAAAGATGTTCACTGGCACTATCTTGTAGTAACTCCGGTTACTGTGCATTTATTTACTACTTGCTAACACAAGTACTAAATAAATTCACAGTACAGACTGTGCAGTAGCACCTGGTATAGGTGTGCCCAGTGATGGGTTTTAAATAAAAAAGTTCTTAGAATATTTCTTGTTTTGGTTTTAACTTGCCACTAGTCCTACCACTTGGTCTTTCTTCTTTTAAAGTGACACTGGATGAGTCTGAGGAATATGCCTAGCTGAAGAAGTACTGACCTACAGACTTTTTTCTTTCTTTCTGGGTAATTTAAGCAATTCCTTTGACCTTGCCAATATTTAGAGAATGGCCTCTTCCCTTTAAATGTTTGTTTGTTCTGGGATACAACAAAGTCTAACAGCATACCATTTCATTGAATGTCGTAGAAGTCAAAGTCAAGCCAGCTCTTTAAAGCCTTCAATTTTGCTATAATTATATCAGGTTAGGATGCTAAAGTCAGTCATGGCATAACTGCAGTGTGTTTGTATGCAGAGGCCAGTTGACAAGGAAAGCAACAGGAACAGCAGATAATATGTATAGAAAATAAGTTTTTAAATTAACCCATTAAAAACTTAACAGAGAACAAGGTTTGGCATGCATAATAAGCAAAGATTTGGGTCAGTTCTTATTTTTGATAAAAGCTAGTAAAAATATAGGTGAGTTACAATTAACAGCAGTGCTATTGCACTTAAGACAATAATGGATGTGAAATCTGTCATGGAATGGCTTAATACTGCTTTCCACAGGCAATTCTGGCACCATTAACTTTGTTAAATGTGGGATTTTTTTGTGGAAGCTATCAAACTAACCAGAGAATACCACTCATTTTTACATAGGTATAATAGCTTCTGTTGTAGAAAAAAGTAATTTTTAAAATGTTTTTTTCTTTGAATTCAATTAGATTTCATACAAAAAAAGGCTTTAAGCTAGCAATAAAAACCACAAACTTGACACCATAATGGAAATTCCAATTGAAAGATGTTGCAAAGTTCCAGTTGGATAGCTCTGATTTGGAACAAAACAGAGGGTGGTACAGTCTACAGTTTTCTAGAGCTACTTGTTTTCCAATTCAGATCTTTAGAGATCTGAATAGACCTACTGAATGTTATTAATGGCATCTATTAGAATGTCAGCTGAAGTAGAGGACAAGTCACTGTATCATTTTATGGTGGTCTGGGTAAAGTGGTTTATATATTGGCATTGTCTACTTAAACTATGTTATGTCAAAACTGTACAAAATGAAGAGAGGCTTTAGAGAAGAGTCAGGTTTTATCTCTATTACTCATGTTTTTATAAGCCAAAGGCTAAGTATAGATATTTGGGGTGGTTAGGGGGAGGTTAGATCACTTTGAAAATGGCCACTGATTTAATTTAGTTTGGTTTGCCCACATGCAGACCTTACACTTAGATCCCTAGTTAGGTACATCTAAGTTCAAACTATACAGAGATTCAGAAAGGTTAGATTGGTATAAAGGTGGCTGACCCAATCCAACTCAAACATACCTCAGAGGTAGTCTAACTTAAATCAGGTCTGGCAAGACCAATCTAATTGAACTTCTGTACAGTTCCCTGCCCAGCCATAGGTCTGGGAAAGCCCAGCTGCTGGCTGTTGGCCCCAGCTCTAGGGCTATGCTTTTTCTACCTCCCACTGCACCATCCGCACATACACCCCCACCCCAAGCACCAGGCACTAGACTGTTTTTATCCCCCAGGACCTTCCCCCACCTCCAGATGGACAAACCCCAACTGTGGGCCAGCTAGCCTCCCCATCCTCCCAAAGCCCACTAAACCCCCCAGTCCTGCAAGCCACTTCTGGTTCAAGCTTTATCAGCACTCACTGGATCTGGGAGCTGTTGGAAATAAGTTCAGATGGGGGGAGAGGCGGGCAGGATCAAGGGTGTTGATTCACTAGGGGGTTGTTCTTCTGGGAGTGGGGAAGAAGGGACTAAATATAGAGCATAGTCCTGTGGGAGAGAGGCCCCCTATCCTGCCGACCTTCCCTCCCACCACAGAATCACCAGCCACCCCAAATCTGCCAACCTCCCGCACAGAGCTCCCACCCCTCCCACCACCCCAACTTACTTCCATCAGGCTCTTGGGACCAGCGAACACCAGTAAATCTGGCCACAGGAATGGTTTTCAGGATCTGGAGCAGTTCAGCAGCATGGGCAGGAGGGTGGGGAAATGGAGGGATTGGAGGGCTTTTCTGACCCCAAATACCCCCAACTCCCCTGTGGGCCCTTCCAGCCCCTCCCCGCCACAATCCTGCCAAACCCTCCCAGATGCCCCCAACCCAACATGGACCCCACTTGCTCTCCCAATCCCCCCAACCCCACTGTGAATCCTGCCAGCTCTCCCCATCCCCTGCCAAGAAATTCTACAGACTCTGCTTACCTCCCAATCCTTCTAGTCTCCCTCTCCCACCCCACACACACAGAGATCCCACTTGTCCCCTTGATTCACAGATTGAATGAAGGGGCTGCAAGAGACCTTGCAAGATCATCGGGTCCAGCCCCCCTGCACTAGGAAGGAAAGACAACATCTTTATCAATAATTTGGATATGGGGGTGATGACCTCACTGGCCAAGTTCACAAATGACACCAAGTTATGGGGGACCGTGGCTACGCTTGAAGATAGGCTGCCGATACAGGTGGATCTAGACAGGCTGGTAAATTGGGCAGATTGGAACCAAATGAAGTTCAACATGGAGAAGTATAAAGTGCTCCATCTGGGGACGTACAATCCCCAACATATTTACACATTCAGTGATTCACAAATTGAATGAAGGGGCTGCAAGAGACCTTGCAAGATCATTGGGTCCAGCCCCCCTGCACTAGGAAGGAAAGACAACTGGGGTCAGGTGACCCCAGTGAGGTGACCATCCAGTCTCATCTTGAAGATTTCCAGGGTAGGTGATTACACTACTTCTAGAGGGAGTTTATTCTACAGTCTGGACACCCTAACTGTGAAGAAGTTTTTCCTAGTGTTAATCCTGAAGCGGTCTTCCAGGAGTTTGTGGCCATTATGCTTGGTTTCCCCAAAGGTGCCCTGGTGAACAGTTGTTCACTGAGCCCTTGATGTATTCCCCTGATGTAGCAGGAAGCTGCTATCAAGTCTCCTCTCAGCCTTCTTTTTTTGGGCTGAAGAAACCCAAGTGCCTCAGCCTTTCCTCATATGGCTTGCCTTGCAAGTCTCTGATCATATGGGTGGCTCTTCTCTGGACTCAAGCTTTTCCACATCCTTGTTTAACTGCAGCACCCAGCACAGGATGCAGTACTCCAGCTGTGGTCTCACCAATGCTGAGTAAAGCAGAAGAATCACTTCCTTGGTTTTGCTTGAGATACATTGGTTGATGCATGCCAGAGTCTTGTTTTCCCTGCTGGCTACAGCATCACACTGATGGCTCATGTTCATACTATGGTCTATAATTACCCCTAGGTTCCTTTCAGTCATTGTGCTAGTCAATCTGGCGTCACTGAATGTGTAAATATGTTGGGGATTGTACGTCCCCAGATGGAACACTTTATACTTCTCCATGTTGAACTTCATTTGGTTCCAATCTGCCCAACTTGCCAGCCTGTCTAGATCCACCTGTATTGGCAGCCTATCTTCAAGCATAGCCACGCTCCCCCATAACTTGGTGTCATTTGTGAACTTGGCCAGTGAGGTCATCACCCCCATATTCAAATTATTGATAAAGATGTTGAAAAGCACTGGTCCAAGCACAGACCCCTGAGAGACACCACTGGCCACTTCTTGCCAGGATGACACAGATCCATTCATTAGAACTCTCTAGGTCCTACCCAGCAGCCAGCTTCCTCCCAACTAACTGTCGAGCAGTTAAGCCTGCAGTCCTCCAATTTGGAATACCAGAACAAAGGCCTTTTGGAAGTCTAGGTATACAATGTCAACCTCCTCTCTCTTATCCAGGTGGTGAGTTACCTGGTCACAGAAGGAGATGAGATTGGTAAAACAAGACCTGCCTGTGATGAAGCCATGCTGGCTGCCATTCAGAATCCTATCTTCTACAAGCCTATCGTATATAGACTCCTTGATGAATTTTTCCAGAATTTTCCCTGGGATAGAAATTAGGCTATTAACTGGCCTAATTGGCATGAGTCCTCTCTCCCCCCTTCTTGAAGATGGGCACAACATTGGCTCTCTTCCAGTCTTCAGGGACTTCCCCTGAGTGCCACAAGTTTTGGAAGAGTTTCACCAGAGGTCCCACAATGACTTCAGCCAGCTCCTTCAGCACTCTCAGATGAAGTTCAACTGGTCCTGCTGGTTTATAAATGTCTAACTTTTCTAACTGATCATGCACGAGCTCAACATCAATAGTAGGAAGGCGGTCATTCCCACAGTGCCCATTCTGAACCTTATCTAGTATGATTTTCCCCTTAGTCCAGTAAAATACTGAAGCAAAGTAGTCATTCAGGAGGAGTTCAGTTTTCTCCTGAGTGTTGGTAACCAGCCGTCCTGAGTTGTTAAGCAATGGCCCCGCACTTCCATTTCTTTTCCTCCTGTTCCCTACATACCTGAAGAAGGACTTCTTATTGTTTTTGATTTCTGTTGCTAGTTTAAATTCAGTCATCCCCTTAGCCTTTCTAATCTGCTCCCTAACAAGTGTGGACCATTGTTGTATAGTCCTCTTTGGGGGCTGTCTAAAGCTTTCATTGGTTGTATGCATCTTTCTTCTTTTTCAAGAGGACCATGATATCCCTGTTAAGCCAAGAGAGTTTACCAGCCCTTCTGCTATCTTTCCTCTGCATGGGAATGGGCTTCTTTTGTGCTTCGAGGATTGTGTCCTTGAGGAACGACCACTCTTCAAGCACTCCTTTCACCTTTGGTCTCTGGTCCTGCAGCACTTCCTTTACTATTGCCCTGAGCCTGTTGAAATTCACTTTTTTGAAGCCCAAAACTTCAACCTGGCTAGTTGATTTTCCTGCCTTGTGACGGAGAGTGAATGTGCTGGTTTTGTGGTCGCTGTCACCCAGGATACCCTCTATATTTTATTTGCTCACCAGATCATCTCCTTTGGCCAAAACCAAGTCTAGGAGTGCATTACTTCTGGTCAGCCCATCCACTTCCTGAGTTAGATAGAGCTCTTCAATACAGGTCAGGAAGCAATGTGACCTATCTGACTTGGGTGTTCCTCCCAAGAAATATCTGGGTAATAGAAGTCACCCATGATGACCATGTCTCATACATGTATGGCCTCTTCCAGTTCTTGAGAGAACTCCAGATCAAGCTCCTCCTCATGGTTTGGTGGTCTTCAGTATACACCTACAGTTAGCTCTCTCTCACCGCCCTCCTCCCCACTCTGTAGTTTGACCCAGGGGGTTTTGAGCCACTCTTCTTTGGAGCCGATGTTGGCATCCAAGGAGGTGTATTGCTCCATCACATAGAGAACTACACCTTCACCTTTCTTCTTTACTCAGTCCCTTCTGTGCAGGGTATAGCCCTCTATAGCTATGTTCCAATAATTTGAGGAGTCCCTCCAGGTCTCTGTAATCCCTACTAGATTGCAATGGCCACTGGAGTGTATGAGGGCTAGCTTCTCCTGCTGGTTCCCCATGCTCCTGGCATTCGTGTACAGGCACCTGAGTCCTCCAGTTGAGACTCTCGATTTCCTGTCACACTGAGGGAAAAACTTTCCCTAATCTCTTGCAAAACTGGCTCTCCTAGTCTCCCCAACTTTATAGCTTTCTTGTGTGCCAGTACCCAGGCATGCTCCAGTCAGTGTTTCCCCATCCCACAGTGATCTTAGTTTAAAGCCTGATCTAGAAGATCGACCATCCTGGCCAAGAACAGGGTTTTACCCCCCCACGTGAGGTGGATGCCATTCTTTCCCAGAATTCCTCTCGCCCTGAAGTGTATGCCGTGGTCAAAGATACCAAAGCCATCTCGATAGCACCACCGCCAGAGTCGTCAGTTCACTTCTTCGATGTATCCTTCCCTCCTAAGTCCTGCAACCAGGAGCACAGAGGAAAAAATTACCTGTGCCCCTGACCCATTGAGCCAGCCCCCAGAGCCCTGCAGTCACTCATGACCTGATCTGACTTACTCCTGGCCATGTCATTCATGCTTATGTGAATGAGGAGCATGGGGTAGTGGACAGAGGGCCGGACAAGCCTAGCGGTCCTTTCTGCAACATCCCAGATGTGGACCCTGGGGAGGCAGTGGACCTCATGGGTTAGGGGGTCCGGACAGCAGATGGGTCTTTCGGTGCCCCACAGGAGGGAGTCCATCCACCCCCCACTCTTGAGAGTGGCAGTTCACTGACTACCCACCTCCTCCTGTGATGTCTCCATTGGAGCCTCCTCATGCATGGTGAGGGGATTATACCTGTTGTGCAATGCCAGGGGAGGGGCAGCCCTAGCTCTGCATGGCCTGGAGCCTGAGATGACTGTCTTCCAGGTAGCTCTGGGTGGGTCTCTTTTGGCCAGCCTTCTTATTGGCCCCTTCTCCTCTATCTTCTTCTCTTCTTCTTCATTTTTCAGGAGAAATGCCTGACTGCATCTCCCTGCTCATGGGCCCTGATGGCATGAAGTCTGCCTACCTGAGCCTGGAGCTCAGTCACCTGGGACTTCAGGAACCTCACTAAGGAGCATATCCCACAGGTGGGGGTGACCTTGCTCCCATTACCAGTTGCTGGCAGCCATGCCAGGCAGCCCACACAGCCTGTTGCCAGGGGCTCCATCTGGGTGGAGGATGGAATCATGGGTTCCATCTGGGTGGAGGCCTCAGTGATACAAGGGAAGGGAGTACCAGTTGGGGCCGAGGTGAGAAGCCATGGGGTACAATGCATCCCCACCATTGTATAGGAAGAGGTTATGCTACTACCCATGAATTGGCCTAGGAACTGGCCTGTGAACCGCCTGCTAACTGCTTCCCTTGTTTGCAATCCCTGTTCACTGGCTCCCTGGGCAAAGGAAGGCAAATTGCCATGTGTCAGGTGCTCTACAATAACTGTCCATGTGCCCAGTTTTACTCTATGGTAAGTGAATGCTAAGTTGTAGTGCCTTAGCTTTGTTTCACTATGGAGTTTGCTTCCCTGGTTTGGTTTCTACTTACTGCAGCATAAGAATAGCTATGTAGATAGGCAGAGCAGCTGACATGTGCTAAGTGCCCACTGCCCTTTTAATTTGCAGTATTCCTTGTTTGTTTGTCTCTACCCCAAAAAATCCTGTCAGGAACATAGTGACTCTTAGGATGAAATTAAACATAATTAATTTTTAGTTCAGAACTATACATTACATTTTCACAGAATTAGTGAGAAGCCTTCTGGATTTTTGCATCTCCTGTGCCTGAAGTATGAGTAATTGCACATATAATTGAACTGCCAGATACAATTTCTCTGATGAGGAACATACAGTTTTAAGTTTGGTTTTCTGGTTTAGAAAAGATCTAGCATCATAGATTTCTGGGCTAATGTGATCTATTGTGATAGATTTCCTTTCATTTCATTGCACAAAATAAGGCCAAGCAATGCACAGACAATTCTATTAAAGATTAATTCCATTAAAGCAGTGTTTGGGTCATGGTTGTGAAGTGATAAATGTGACAGCAATGGGCCTGATTCATCCCTGGAATATGCTAAGCTTTGCCAAGATGCACCAGAATGCAGAGTTCCCAGTCATCTCTCCCAATGGGATTGCTTGAGCACCAGACTCCTACAATACCCTGGAAATACAGTCAATAATCCTAAAGCTGGTGCATGCAGCACAGGAAATGATGCCTGGGGAAAAATAATGTGGCCCAGATTCCTTGACCAAGCATTTACGCTAGCCAAGAGCAGTAGAAACCTTGGGAAAGGCAGTTGTGCAGACACCTTCTTTCCTTTCCTGAAGTTAAACCCTCTTCCAGAGTGCAGTTGCCTCTCCCTCTGCCAGCAACTCAGGGCCAGTTTCAGGTCAAGTTGATCAGTGCCTCCACTTAATAATTGCAATGGGGCTGGGGTGTTCTGGATATGAAAGTACACGGTTCACAGCCCAGAGGTCACAAGTTCAAGGCCATAGCAGAAGCACTTATGGTATAGCCTTGTCAGATTCTAACAAATCTGCAAATTATGCTGAATACCTTGTCACACAAGAACACAAAAAAAAGGAAGAAAGCAATTGCAATGCCTAAAATATAAGTGCTTGGACTGAGGAGGAGGATTCATATCAAAAGAGCTAGGTCTCTATTGGTTCATCGAATTAATGAAGACTGTGAGGTATCTCTGAATGGTGATCTAGGTCCTCCAAAATATCAGTGTCTGTGTAATGAGAAAGGGACAAAAAAATCCTGGCAGTAGAAGCCACAGTCAAGGACCCCTCCATCCCATGTGAGCATTCTCACCAAGGAGCTCAGAGACAGGCTTTCAATTACTCTTTGACCTGCTCATCCCAAAGCTCTTAGACTTTTGCATCCTAATAGCTCAAATTCAACATAAACATTGGAAAGTGCTCCAAATGAGACTGTTCTGTGGTTTGGTGGCTAGGGCACTCTGCCAACATGGAGACAGGGTGGGTAGAGATGATTGCGTCATTTCAAGCGGAGGAGTGTCCTAAACCCAAGTTTTCCACTTCCTGGTTGAGTGCTGTAATCATTAATCATTGTGTAAAATGCATGTATCATGAGACATGTTCTTGAATGAGAGCAATTATAGGGGGTTGCACCTAGTGCTGGGCTTGAGGCTACCAATGAGAGTTAGGTGTGTTTGTTCGGTATTAATGGATTATGGATTTGGGTAGAGTTCAGGTGCCTTCAATCTGCCATTCGAATTTCAGTGGTAATAATATGGGAGTTAGGTATGTAGCGGTTCAAATACAGCAGTCTCTGAGCATGCTCAGAAAACAAGTATAGGTACCTAGAGGTCTTTGGGCATCTCCATTTTGGGCTGAAATGAATTTAGATATGCAAGCATTTTTCAACTGCAGAAGTGGGCTCACTTTTTAAGGATTAAGCACCTAAATTTTACCCCAGTCATGTTCAGGAACCTGCAATAACAATATGAATCTCTCCCTCAAGCCCTATTGTCTTTTAAGACTTTCTGCCTCATGTCATCATACTGAGGAAGGCAATTCCCAAAATCCAGAGAAGGGAATGGCAGAAGGTTTGTAAACCAGCTACTATATCAGGGGTTGCATGTAGGGATGTGAGATAAAATCTAGAGGTTAGTACCCGATTCAATAACAGACTTAAACCAATGCCTCAGGCCCTTTACCTTTACCTCCCAATGCCTCAGGCCTTTTACCTTTATGCTCCCTTACCTTTTCCCAAAAGGAAAGAGAACTAAAATGCCTGTATAAATTATCTGTATATATATTATCTGTCCTCATTAGAGCAGTTCTTAAAGCAGTTCTGTTTTAACTAAACTGAGAGGGGAAAAAAAATCACATCCTTGACTTAATTATGTATAGCTTTTGATATAAATCAGGCTTGTAAGCATGTGAGTATTTCCACTGAAGTCAGAGACACATGCTCTGCTTAAATTTGTTGCTGAACTATGGCCATATACAGAAATGCATTTTCTGCTTGGTGAGTCACTGCTCTCCCAATAGAAACTATAAATGCTTTAAAATGTTTCTCCCATAGCAAAAATAGTAAATCAGGGGTTAAATTGGTTCTCAGAGTTTCTCCTGGGAGAGGCAATGTCTGTACACTTTCCCTTCTGAGAGAGGCAGACCTCCAGTATCCAGGGTGCTTTTCCCCCTCCTTCCCTGGGACAGCGTACCATTCAGAAGGGACTGTACTGCTCTGGCTGAGTAGGGAGCAGAGCATGATTCCATCACAATTCCCACATTGCGGAGGGAGACAGGCTGACCCTAAGCAGTCTGGGTCAGCCAGTCAGGGCTGCCCTGTACACTGCTGCCATCGGTCTCCAGATAGAGTGAGGGAGTATGCACAGGGGGGGGGGGCTTGGCTACACAGTGTCAGCACTGCAAGCTCTCTGCTCCTCACTGGTTCAGCATTCAAATGTTTGTTCAGGGGTCTGTGGGTAAGTTTTTCTGTGAGGACAAACAAAGCCAGGATAATTCTCCCAGATCATTTGTACAGGCTATGCTATAATCCATTCATTTTAGAATGTTTTCACAACTTGTGGGAGATTTTTGATCAGTTTATCCCTGAAAAATATATTGCTTTTAACACACTTGGTATATAAAACATGCTAAGCTTTAAAAGTGCTCACAGGATGGCTTTATTTAATAAAGCTAATAAACTTCTACTCTGTCATTTAAATGGCTCAAATATTTTCAGTATGTTAAATGTAAATAAAGTATTTATCATAAAGGTAGTATATTACTGGATTATCCATTAAACCAATGCACTGATTTTCCTACTGGAGCAATTATATCATTATGCTATTTCTTTAATAAATTTTCTTTCTATTAATTTTTGATGCACATAGATATCTAAAAGTCATAAATAAAAACAAATGGTGCAAAAAGACAATAACATTGAAGAAAAAGCAAATGCTATATTAATGTATAATATGGTAAATTATGGCACTTTCCATCCAGTTGTCTCTTACAGACATCTTACAAAAAGTAATGGTTTTCAAGGTTTCTCTGTGATTGGTAAGTATTGTCATCCTCATTTAACATACAAGGAGAGATTGGCTTCATCTTTGTATATTTGCAAAGGGCCCACCATTTGTGATGCTTTGCTTTTAGGTGTCCCAAATGAGATGCCTATCAACCGAGCACCCCAAAATAGATGTATTTGTAGAAATGTTGGCTTCAGTGGCTTATTTAAGGTCATATTATAGTAAGGATACAATTGCTGCGTCTATGAGAATAAATGGCAAAATTTCCATTAACCTCAGGGAACCAAGACTTCACCTTTAAATTTGTGGCAAGGATGGGAACATAACTAAAAGGTACTGATGTACAAGCCCATATCTTTCCCATAAAAGCAAGCCATTGTGTTCTTTGTGTGTTCTAGAAAACTCCACATACTCAGTTTGAGCTGTTGCTGGCTCCTGGTGGGTCAGGTCTGATACGCTTACTCATGCTGCTTAGGATCTTACTCCTTGAGGAATCTCATTGTCTTCAACAAGGAGTGCTATGCACTGCTATATGGAGTGACATAATGCTTTTACTTTCCACAAAATTAATGAGTTGGTCTCATTCTGCCACTAATATTCAAAATGCCAAACTGGTCCAGCTATTGGTTAGGTAGGAGGATGGATGGCCCTTTCAGAATTTTACCCAGTTCCTACTCATTTTAGTATTAAATGGATTTTTTAGACTAAAAATATTTTTTTTCTGTCTACAATAAAAAGATAAGTAATCTGATACTACTTCCTTCTTGCTGAAGGTATTCCTATGGAAAATATTGATTAGATATTTTAACAGAAATGTTTCAAAAGAAAAATAGGAACATACTTTACAAGAGAAAGATAGGAGGGCTGCCCTGACAGACAGAACTGCATTCATATCTGTTGGCTATGTCCTACATTGAAAGAATTGTGACATGACATCAGAAAATGGATGCAGTAGTTATTTCAAGAATATATAACCCAAATCCTGATGATGGTGTTGGGTAAATGTCCTTATTTAGTAAAAATATACCAGCTGTAACCATTTTAATTTGCAGTCTCTTGTGATTTGTTCCTATGTTTTCACTAAGTAGTTTGATAGGTGGTTTAAGAATATTCTCTTAAATAAGTAATATTTACAAGAATTTCTCTCCATTCCTGCAGGGATAATAGAACACTCTAACAGTTTCCACACAGGAGAAAGCTCTCAACTTTTAACTCCTTTTCAGGCAAATCTAAATAACAGTTTGCCTCTCTAAAAACACTAAAACATTGCGTGGTATAAATACATAAAGGAAGTGTAAAGTGAGGAAGTAAATACAGGGATGCTTGCAATATTTAGAATTCAAAAGCAGAATTAAAACATATGAGAAGGGATACTGGATTAGGAATCGGAAAAAAAAAAAAAATCACATCATAAAATCCAGTAAAGAGCATGGAGTTTTTCAGGGAATTGCAGCATGTATTTTTTCTCTTTGCATGTCTCCTATGATCCTTGAGTATCTCAGGGCTTCTGTGGGTGACCAGGCCATTCTATGAAGAGATTTTGATACCTCTCCTCAGTCACTCTCTACATAGTTATTGCTCTACAGCGTCACACAATTTTATAATTATCAGTGTTCCTTCACTTTGCAATCCATCCTAAAAATATTGCTCATTTTTTAACATTAACAAACAATGATATTTGCAAGGATATATTGTCAAATCTGAGGACCAGGTTTTAGTCTTTCAGTAAGAAAAGTGAGTTAGCTTCCTCTCTCTCACTGGATCTTCTTTGCAGGTCCACAGTCAAGTTTACCTGTAGGCCACGTTCAGACAAGTGTGGACGTTTGGTTCCCTGGGGACAACTAGTGGTGGTGCACCTTGTGCAGCTGCTGTTGTCCTCAGGGAATGTCCATGCCATGTGCGCTCTGGCACACGGCAGGTTGCCGCAGGTGGGATAGGGAAGGCTGGGGCCAACACTGGGCTGGCCCTAGCAGCCTTACCTGGGGTCCTAGGGGCCTCTCAGGGATACACAGTGGCAATCCTGCTGCTCAGAGCCTGGCTTGCACCCGGAGCATGGCTCCAGCCAGCTAGGCTCCAATTTTGAGCAGCACGTGCTGCCGCCATATATGCCGCTCTCCTTTTTATTTGCGTGGGTTTTTTTGATCCCTGGATATTCAGAGGTCAACCACCTCCCTCCTGTACTGCTCCTTTACAGCATGGAGAACACTTGAACATGCTGTATGTGGGGTCACAGACATGTCTGTGGCTCCACATACCACACAGCTGTGCTCATCTGGATGCACTCATAAGGTTTACAGGTCCCTACTTGTGAAAGACCTGAGAAGTGAGAAGTTAGTGATAACTGTGCACAATGTTACAAGGGGGAATGGTGTGAATGCATATGGCACCTCACACTGTTCCCTCATAGTGATTCCTTAGCAAACTTAATAAAGAATGGGGACTAGCCCGAGGAGGATCCTGACAATAAATTTAGACTTTCTCAGAGTGGGTGACTATATGACTGAGAGAAAAAAATCTAGATTGGTTTGCTCTCAGATATTCTAATTGCTGGAATATGAGGGCTTGGATATGAATTCTTGAGAAGACAGCAGTCTGGGCTAAAAATCATCATCATCATCAAAAAAAAAAAAAAAAAATACCATGCATGTGTACATGCTCAATTTAGCCATGTAAAAACTCTGTTGAATATACATACCTGTGTACAACTTCCTCACAGGGGTATTTGTGTATATAACTCTGGTAATGCATACTGTTGAAGATCTGACTCTTGGATTGTGAGAATTTTCTGAGACAGCCAAAGAGGCCTCTACTTCTCATTTCCTGCCTTTTTGGGGCTTTCTTTCTTTCTTTCTTTCAAGATGGCCGCCGACAGCTGAAGCCCTTCTAAGCTCCTCCAGCTCAGGTGCTTTCAGCTTGTTGCCTCGCACTCCCTGCTCCCCTTTTCCTGTCCCCCCCCCCAAAAAAACCCTTGCCTCTCCCCACCCTGTCCCTGGGGACCCCCCTCCCTGCCCCTTCCCCCCACTTTCTGAGCCTTTTTCCCCTGGGCTCTGGCAGCCTCGTTTGCCTCTGCCCCTCCCCCACCCCCGCCTGAGTTCTCCCTTTGATTTCTGCTGCCTCCCTCCCCCAGGGCCCCTTCCCTTGGTCCCTGCCATCTGCCCCTGCCTTGGGGCTTGCCCTGAGCCCCTGCAGGGTTGCTCTGCCCCCCCTCAGGCCGATTTTGGGGCGTTTCCAGCCCCCTCCCAGTCCCAGTCCCCCCTGTCAGCCTGAGGCTTTTTTTTTTTTTTGCTGCGCTTCGCAGTTTAACCCTGTCCTGGCGAGGAATGGCGGCTCCTACGCCTGGCAGCTGGCATGAGGATGTCTCTCAGGACCTCCCACTGTCTCATGGCCTGAGGGTTCATGCCCCTCTCCATGTGGGGCTCGAGGCTTGCGTGGAGGCTCTGGCCGCCCTCCTGGGACGGCGTACCATCCGCTACGCGGGGCGCGTGAACACGGTCCCGATGATCTATTTGAGCAAGCCCGCCTTGATTGTCAGGGTGTGTGCGGAGGGCCTGGACATTGCGGGCATCCACTACCCTGTCACGCCCCTAGAGACTCAGGCAGTGAGGGTGGTGATTTCCAACGTCCCACCGCACGTTTCCAATCGGGAGCTGGCCAGGGGACTCGAGGCCTATGGGGTTCCTGCGAGTCCTTTTCGCCGCCTGCCGATGGGAAACAAGAACCCTCAGGGCAAGCACGTCCTGTCCTTTCGGAGGCAGGTCTTCATGCTCCTCAAGGAGGGCCCCCAGTCGCTGCCTCGCTCCCTGAGCCTCACGCTCGAGGGGCGGCAGTTTATTATCTATCTATCTGTGGGAGAGACCACGTGCTTCAAGTGCGGGGGCTCCTCCCACCTGGCCGCGCAGTGCCCTCGGAGCAAGACGGCCGGACCGTCGCCGCCTGCGGCAGCGCCGACAGACGGCGCGTCGACGTCTGGGGCACGCGGCAGGCCCAGGGAGGCTGGGAGCTCTTCCTCCCGACCTCCTTCCCCCCCCATTCCATCTCAGGGGACCGGGGTCTCCAGCGGGAAGCCATCGTCCAGCCGAGGGGCTGGTGCTACTACCGTGGCCCCACCGCCCCCTCCCCCGTCTGTGGCGCCCCCTGCCCTCGGTGCGGCAGCCCCACCGGGTGGAGAGGCAGACGCCTCCCCTTGCCCCCTGCCTGCCCCGGCCGAAGTGGCTGGGGTGGCCGGGGACTGCGGTGCTGGAGCCTCATCGGATGATGGGGCTCGGGCATCCTCCCTACCACCCGAAAAAGAGAGGGAGATGAGGGGGGCCTCTCAGGACACCCCATCCCTGACAGACCCCTCCTCGGCCAGTGCCGAGGACCCCCCCACTACAGAGCCGGACCCCGTTCCGGCTGCCACACCACCCGCCCCGTCGGATGTAGCCACCGACGAGGCAGACTTAGCGGGTGGGGGGGAGGGGCCTTCAGGGGTCCCCCTCCCCTCGCCTGTCCCCCAGCCCCCGGAGTCAGGCGGCAGCAGGGATAGTGGCGAATGTCTCTCTTCCGGTGGCCTGGCCCCGGGGGTGGCGGGAGAGCCCGCTGCCCCTTTGGCCACGCCCCAGCATACCGGAGCAGATGGGGAAGTTAGCGAGATGGAGATCCAGCTCTCGGAGTCTCGCAAGAGACGTCGTGAGCGGGATGGCCCCTCCCCCCCCAAGAAGACAGGGAATGTCCTCGCGGAGCCCGTCCTCGACTCGGACGACGAGAGGCGGCTGATGTGCCTGGACATCGAGGGGGTCGACGCTGCAGTTGCGGGCGAGCTCCCGCCGGGGGTGCGGCCTCGCCGCTCTTCCGTAGGCAACATCCACCCCAAGCTGGCGGAGCCCCCCTGGGTCTCTCCTGACTATGGGGGACTCCTGTCCTTGCTGAAGCTAACCAAGGGGCAGAAAAATGTAGCGGGGCACATCACCCAGTGGTGTGCGGACCCCAAAGTGTTTGTCAAGGCTGCCAGGGCGGCAGTCAAGCTCATGAAGCAAGATCGGGGCACACGTCAGATGGCCTACCGTCTGGACAAGCTTGCCCAGAGGGTGAGAGTGGAGTGGGGCCTGGGCGGGTCCCTCGACTAGAGTAGGGCACGGTAGGCCTTCCCTGACCTGTCTGTATTGCCTTGCTCTGCTCTTGGGTGCTCGCTCTTCCACCCGCACTCTGCTTTGCTCCTCCTCTCCCACACCCACCCCCATGGCAGCCACAACCATTGGCACCTTCAACGTCAACGGCTGTCGAGACGCGGTGAAGCGCGAGGCCGTCCTGGAGCTCCTGCGGCAGAAGAGGCTGGCCATCGCCTTCCTACAAGAGACCCACTCTGACAGGTTCAACCAGGCGGCCTGGCGGGCTGCCTGGCGAGGACAGGTGTTCCTGAGCCACGGCACCAACCTCCGCGCGGGGGTCGCGACACTCTTATCGCCGCAGCTGCAGCTTGACGCGGCGGTGCCGCGGGAGGTCGTCCCCGGCCGCCTGCTGACCGTCCGCGTCACCCTCGCGCAACACCGTCTGCTGCTCGTCAACATCTACGCGCCCTCCGATGGCCAGGAGAGGGTCGCTTTCTTTGAGAGCTTGGCTGCCCTCCTGCGCGACGCTAGCGAGGATGATGACCTGCTCCTCCTCGGGGGCGATTTCAATTGCACCACTGCCCCGCGCCTCGACCGCACAGGGCCTGAGCCCCACCTGCCCTCCGCTCGCAAGCTGCAAGCTGCCCTGGAGGGGGCAGACCTCGTGGACGTCTGGCGAGCCCTGCATCCCGATGCGCGCCAGTACACCTGGGCCAAGACGAGTGCCGGCGGTCTCACCATGGCTCGCCTCGACCGCCTTTATATCACCAGGCACCACCTGCCACTCCTGCGCAGCAGCCGCATCGCTCCCTCGGGTCTATCAGATCATGGCCTGGCCTTCAGCGAACTGAGCCTGCCGGGGAGAGCCTGTGCACGGGCACCGTATTGGTGTTTGAACATTAGTCTGCTCCAGGACTCTTATTTCCGGGACTGCTTTGCCCACTTTTGGCGGAGGTGGGAGGCTGCGAGACCGAGCCACTCCTCCTGGAAGCTGTGGTGGGACGTGGGCAAGGTCCAGACCCGAGCCTTCTGCCAGCAGTACACCCAGCTGGCCGCGAACGAGACGCGCCGCCGTATCCGGGAGTTGGAGGAGGACGTGGCGGAGCTCGAGGCTGCTCTGCTGGCCGCCGGCAGCGACGCGGCACTGAGCGAGAGCCTCCGGCTCCGCAGGAAATGCCTGCGCGACTTGGCGGAGAGCGCGGCCCGCGGCGCGAGGATCCGCGCCCGCTGCCAGGAGCTGGTGGAAACCGACGCCCCGACCCGCTTCTTTTTCGACCTGGAGCGGCGGCGGGCAGCGAGCAAAGCCTTGGACCATCTCAAGACTCCTGAGGGCCGGGTCATTACAGAGCCGGGCGAAGTCCGCGAACGTGCCGTCGCCTTCTATCGCGACCTGTTCGCGGCCGAGCCGTCGTGCCCCGAGGCCACGCGGGAACTCCACGAGGGCCTACCGCGTCTCGATGCCCTGGAGGCTGGCGAGCTGGAGCGGGACTTGTCCCTGGAAGAGCTGGCGGCCGCCACGGCCGGCCTCGCCTCCGGCAAAGCCCCGGGCCTCGACGGGCTGCCTGCCGAGTTCTACAAGACCTTCTGGCCTCTCCTCGGCCCCAGCCTCCTGCGCGTTTTCCAGGAGAGCCTCGCCGACAAGGTCTTGCCGATCAGCTGCCGCCGAGCGGTGCTGACCCTGCTGCCCAAGAAGGGAGACCTGGGCTACATGAAGAACTGGCGGCCGGTCTCCCTGCTGTGCGCGGACTACAAGATTCTGGCCAAAGCGCTGGCCACCCGCCTCCGCGCGGTCATGGCCTCTCTCACCGGGCCCGAGCAGAGCTACTGCGTGCCGGGCAGGACCATACAAGACAACCTGTTCCTGCTGCGGGACCTGCTCACGGCCAGCGAGCTCTTTGGCCTCGACGTCGGCCTCCTCTCTCTCGACCAGGAGAAGGCCTTTGACCGCGTGGGCCACGCCTACCTCTTCCGCACGCTGGAGGCCTTTGGCTTTGGGCCCCTCTTCACCGGGGCCCTCCGGGTCTTGTACCGGGACATTTCCAGCCTGCTCAAGGTGAACGGGGTGCTTTGCGCTCCGTTCCCCGCGCGCAGGGGCATTCGCCAGGGCTGTCCGCTGTCGGGCATGCTCTACGCCCTGGCCATCGAGCCGCTATTACACGCGCTGCGCCGCCGCCTGAGTGGGGTGGCCCTGCCATCGGCCACGGGCCCGTCCGCTGGGCCTCGTCTCCGGCTGTCGGCCTATGCGGACGACGTCACCGTCTTCCTCGCCACCCGGGAAGACGTGCGGGCTCTGGCAGATTGCCAGCGGGCCTACGAGCGCGCCTCCTCCGCCCGCATCAACTGGGGCAAGAGTGACACTCTGCTGCTTGGCGCATGGACTGGCAGGCCTCCGCCGGACTTGCCGGGGGGCCTCGCCTGGCGCCGCGAGGGCCTCAAGGTCTTGGGCGTGTTCCTGGGGCCAACGACCTTCATGGCGCGCAACTGGGACGGCCTCGAGGAGGGAGTGGAGGCCCGCCTGCAGCGGTGGCGCTGGCGCCTGCCCAGCCTTTCCTACCGGGGGCGCGTCCTCGTCATCAATAACCTGGCGGCGGCCACCCTGTGGCACCGCTGCGCGGTGCTGGACCCTCCGCCGGAGCTACTGGAGCGACTGCAGCGGCTCCTGGTCGATTTCCTGTGGGACGGACGCCACTGGCTCCCACGAGCTGCCCTCTACCTGCCCACCGGCGAGGGGGGCCAGGGCCTGATCGATCTGGCCAGCAGGGTGGCCGCCTATCGGCTGCAGGCCCTCCAGCGGCTCCTGTACACCGAAGGCCACCTCCCGTGGCGACAGCTGGCGTGCCGATTCCTGCGGCGAGTGGGGGGCCTCGGCTTTGACCGGGAGCTGTTTCAACTGGACCTCACCTTCCTGAACGGGGCGGTCCTTCCCCCGTTCTACCGCAGCGTGGTGCGGGCCTGGCGGGCGGCCTTCCATCTCTGTCCCCAGGCCAGGCACCTGCGGTTCCCGCAGCTCCTTCGAGAGCCCTTGGTCCACAACCCGGCCCTGCACCGTGTCGTGCCGAGCCTGGCCTCCGCCAGCCTCACGGCAGCTCTCGTCGAGGCGCGCTCCACCCGCCTGGAGCACCTCCTGGACCCCGCTCGGTCGGACTGGCTGTCACCCGAGGCCCTGGCTGCCCGGCTGGCGATGCGCTCCGTCCGCACCGCGGGGCGGCTTCTGCGGGCCGTTAGGGCCGCCCTCCCGACGGAGGCAGCGACCGCCCTGGAAGCCCATCTCCAGACTCGCCGGCCCCTCCCCGCCGCAGACGCCGCAGAAGACGCCTTCCCACCGCTACCCGTCATCCCAGCGGTACCCGGCGAGCTGGCCGAGCGGCCCAACACGCTGCTCAGGCTCCCGGTGCCCCCCAGCAGCAATACGGGCTGCCCTTTTGGCACCCTGCCCCGCAAGGGCCTCTACATGTGGGTGGTGCGCACCCGGCACGCCCAGGTGCTCGCCGGCCGCCCGGACACCGCGTGGCGGCGGCGCCTGGCGCGGCCCGGGACCCCGGCGTGGCGCACGCTGTATAAGGCGCCCATCGCCAAGAAGACCGGCGACCTGCAGTGGCGGCTCGTGCACGGCATCCTGGCCACCGGCACCTTTGTGCGTCACTTGGAGCCAGCGGCCTCGGCGGCCTGCCCCTTCTGCCCGGGGGTGCTGGACGAGGACATTTTCCACGCCTTCCTCGACTGCCCCCGGCTGCAGCCTCTCTTTGCCGCCCTGGGCGCACTGCTTCGGGTACTGGGCCGAGACCTCTCCGAAGACGCTTACATCCACTCCTTTCCATACCGGGCAGCCGAGCGGGCCACGGTCAGCCTGGCCAACTTCCTGCTGGGCCAGGCCAAGATGGCCACCCTGAAGAGCCGGCGAAACCAGCTCAGCGGCACCGGGATGGTCGACGCCCTGCAGCTCTTCCGCCTGCTGGTGCGGGCCCGCCTCTCGCTCGAGTTTGAGCACGCTGTCCTCCGGCGGACGGTGCCCGCCTTTGAGGAGCGCTGGGCCCTCGAGGGGGTGCTGTGCCGGGTCGAGGCGGGACGCCTCATCCTCGCTCTGTGATGCCACCGGCTGCTCAAGCCGCAGAGACGCGTCGAGCGGGCCGAGGCCCTGGACTTTTGCTCGTGCGGGTCGACCCCGGAGGCCTCCATGGGTGTCCCTGCTGGCAGAACTGTAAATACTGTAAATAGTCCTTATGTTTGTTGTGTTGGTTGTTTTTTTTTTTGACTAGAGTGTACGGGCAGGCCTTGCAGGCCATGAGCCCAGACTTTGTCCATGAGGCCCAGAGCTTTGGGCGTCCTTGTACATGCTTTTGACTGGCTCCGAGTCATCACCCTCCGGGGAATAAAGGTCTCTTAAAAGTCAAAGTCTTTCTTTCTTTCTTTCTTTCTTTCTTTCTTTCTTTCTTTCTTTCTTTCTTATTAACCGTAGACTTGGTGTTTTCTTCTAAGCTGTGCTTCAGATTGCAGCAAGTGGATGGCACCACTACCCTTCTGGTTCCTTGCTTCCTTTTACTCTTCTGGAACATGTTTCATTCCTTCCCTTTTTCTTGTTTAGACTAAATTAGCCAATGAACAACCTGACCCAGCTGCTTAGCTGTTCCCTGATCTGCATTTTACTTCTTAATGAGCTCAGAGTGACAAGCTATTTAGACTGCTTGTTCCAGCATCAGCTCTGACTCCATCTGTAACTTTAGTGCCACTTCTTTGTCAGCAATGCCAATTACAAATGTGTGTCTTTCTAATTTACAGCATTCTAACTATAACGCCCACACTGTGCTCTATGTGTTCTGTCTTTGCTTGTACTGTTTGTAGTCACTTGAGCAGTCCTTCAGATTATCAGAGCAAGGGTCTGTTATCCATTTGACACTGACCGTTTAATCTACAGTACCATTTACAATGTGATACTATATAAATTGCAATAATTTGCTCTTTTTCATATACTCTGTATTTGGAGAGCTTGGCTAGTTCATGCAATGTTCTAAGAACCCTTTAAGATAGCTTCTTTTGTGGTCTGGCAATCCTGGGGCAAATATGCAATATTGCAACCTGGGGCCTTGGTAGGTGTTATACTTAAGCGCTAAGTACGGATAGTCAAAAAGCCTGAGACTGAAATTATTCAATCTTTGCAAGTTAGTTGAAGCTGCGTAGATGGAATTGACAATGAACTGAGAGTCACTTTTAATGCTGGAAATGAAGCCATATACTGCAGTGGCCCAGGCCAGAAGCCACTACATCATGCCTCTACTCAGCTGGAGCAGACAGTTTGGGCCAAAGCTAGTCATCCTGCAAGGGGAGATTTGCAGGGGAGATGCAAAGCATCTTGGGATGTTGGGGGACTGTGGGTTAACTTGAATATGGAGGTGATCTGGGAAAGAAGTTCAATAAACTGATTTAATCTAAATCAGTTAAGTCTGAATCTAGATCCATCCAAGTTTATCTTAAACCAGGTTTGACCATTTTGAAAGCAGTTTATATATACTGAACTTCTGTTGTGTTACAGATTTGAACCAGTTTCTGATCATTTATACCACTTTCTGTGTAATTTCTGTCCCTAACCAAGATGTAATTAACAAGTTAATCACCTCTTAAGTAGAAACCTGGCCACATGTTCTATAATTAATGCTGCAATAAAACAGGGAATAAGCCACAAAACGATCACACAAAATATGTGTAATAACTTTGTGGCTGGTTCCTATTGCACCTTGAATTGAACATGTGGCCAAGCCAAACAACAGATCAGGGCTCCCTACCTCAGTAGCACATCAGACTCAAGGGCTCCAGTGTGCTACCCAGTCTGGAAGTGGAACTCAGCAGAGGCTGGGAGGACAGATTAGCTGACTGTTGCTATAAGCGGGGTACACCTGGACTTGATCCCAGGCTCCTCCTGCACTGGAAATAGGTGTCTCCTGCTACTCACATGTAGCATGGCAGGAAGTACAATTCTTAGGATTGTGAATAAGACCACATTGTGCCTTTAACTGAATGGGTACCTGGGACTTTAGGAGAAGAATACTTTTCCTGCTTCTGTAATGCTGTATTATACTAATACTGTTACCTGACACCTCATTCATCTGCAAAAATATTTTAAATTTGTTCTTCCTTTTCCATCATCTATAACTTAGGTATCATCAATTTCTGTAGATATATACACTGCTAAAAATGGAGCACCAAAAATAATGTCACAGAAAGGCCACAGAAATAGCAGGTTGAGATCAAATTTCAAGTAAATTGTAGTATGGTATATGGATCAGCTGACAACAGAACTGATCTTTCTTGCTACTTAGGCTTTTGAAATGCATGCATTCATATGGCTTTCTTTTTTCCATTTTTTCTTTCCAAACTAGAGCCCAGAAGGAAAGGTTACCAAGGGAATGGGCCCATTTTGACACATTACATTTCGGACAATGTTTTATGTTTACCATGTATAGTTCATGGCATGATAGCCAGTAAATTTAAAACTATTTAAAAGAAGTACTAGTAGTTGTTGTCTATGAGATCTGCTGTTGCATTGGTCATTACAAATATTGTTCTTTTTAATGGCAGTATAATTCAGTGGCTATTCATATTGTGATTATTCAGGCAGAAATAAGAACAATCAATCCTAGAGTTTGTGGTATAATTTAACTTCCAGATGTAAATATATTTTCTTCTACTTACAACTTGAACCCAGCTTCACAAGATGCAGCATATCAACAGCCTGTATGGACTTTAATAATAATCAAGGAAGTGCATTGTCTTGCTGAAAAAGGTTTCAGTCTTATTCAAGCTTACATTCCAAGCTAAGTGTGGCAAAAACTGTTGTCCATTTTCAGATGACATAACAGCCTGTGTAGTAGCAGCCTGAATTTGCATTGTTATATCTTATGTATGGTGCTTTTTAGCTTAAGCAAGATATCCAAGAGCCACAGATGTTGCTGAAATTAATACAGATTCTTGTATTTCTGTGTTAAATGGCTCTAGATTTTGGCCCAGAGTGAGGTAATTGGAGGCAATGGTGATTTGGCAATGATATGATGTCCTATTTTCAGACCAGCTGCAAAATGATCATTCTACACAAGGATTAGGAATACTGCCTGTATTTCAGATTCATTTTCAAAGTTTTCTCCAGTCAAGAATTGAACATCTAAAGCTATCCTCTTAGTGATACATAAATGACCCCGGGACAGAATTATTAAGAAGATGCATGCACAAAAAATAATTACACAGGCAAAAAAGGCAAATGTAGTACAAAGATATTTCCAGATTGTATATGTTTGCATATGCAATTTTGATATAAGGAAATTTAGGTCCGGATCCTGGAAAAGTCTCCTAAGTCTACACAGCTCCATTAACTCTGATTGGGCCCCATGCGGACACATGGAGATGCAGCTGCAGGATTGGACCTTAATTGTCAGAAACGTCTTGGCTTTAAGCCAGTTTTGCAGGTGGCTAAAAAAGAAGAAAGTTTGTCTGTCATTGAGATTTTATGAATTTGTTGTGAGTGGAACATAAGTTGGTTTGGAAATATTACAAAGTAATATCATTTTTGTACATTTCTACTGAGTTTTACACAGAATATATTTTTGCAAGGTAAAATATTCTTTAAAAATTGGGCCCAAAATGTTGCCCGGGTCTACAATACATGGCAAATATGACTGCTTCATTATATTTGATTTCTAACAGAGCATATTTTAATCTCTAAAGTTTTCTCTCAAATGTAGTTTTGAAATGTCAGAAAGGGCATGTCAGAAAGAGCATAGACATAAAGTTGTCAATTTTTTCCTTCACACATTGGAATATAGAGTTGGCATATAGAGTTCTGTGGGTACATTCTCAGCACAGAGTATTCAGATTTACAGTAAGTACACAAGGTCTATTCAATTCTGTCATATTTAGTTCAGTTCTACTGTGTGTTTCTAATATCATAAAATATTGCTCTTTGAAAAAGGGCTATGAAATAAAATAATTGGGTTGTGTGTTCATGCCTCCATGATGTCAAATATTCTTATTTTTGTAAGTCTATAATCAAAGGGTGGGTCTACACAAGACACTGACTGATCAGTAGCTCATTACTACTGCACAGTAGTGTTGCGTTGCAAGTGTGATGCGACACTACTGCGCAGTATGCCAGTTACTGCACAGTCATTTAATAGTTGTTTAGTACTTGTCTTGGGTAGACGTGTGTACCTGAGTGACAGGTAAGCTTAGTTTATTCCATTTTATGGACATCAACAGTAAGTAAGTTAAGGCAAAACATCCTGCACTGTAATCCAACTAAAGTCACCCGTGCCTGTGAATCCCGCTTGCCTAGAAAGGGTTTCCAAAGAAGTAACTTACTTGAATTTAGGCTGTTCAAGGAGGAATAGACTACTCTTTCTTATTTTGGTAGGTCAATATGGGTCTTAACAGAAGTGAAATAGTTTATTTTAGACACTGTGAACATTTGAAAACTGAAAAGGAGACAGATTCTATTTTCTGCTATGGCCCTTTTATGTCATCCCACTCAATCTGTTGAGAATATGCTGGGGACATGCTGAAAGAGGGTAAAGATGTGCATGTAAAATCCTGCGGCCCGGCTACTTTTTAGTTGGCATGAGAGATATAGTGGGGGATCATTATAAGATGATACAATTAAGAGCAGCCCCGAGGCTGCTCTAAATTGTACAGGGGATGATCCAATCCCAAAATGGCCCCAGGATATGGGGCTGCCTATGCTCCCACATTCTGTTTCTGTGCTAAGTGTGGTACATCCAGGGAATCTGCCAAGGGGATAGATCTATTTAGTTAGGAAAGTGGCATTTTTAAATACTCACTTTTTATAGTAAAATCCCACTGTCATATATAGGATCTGGATTTGAGACTACTTTAAACAAACATTTCCTGTATCAAACTGGGTGATACTTTTAAGGTCTGATTTTTTTCTTAATTGTTTCTTATGGACTGTAACTAGATTACTAGAATTTTTGTCCAGCAGTAAATATAAGCCTTGAGTTTCACCCTCCGCATAACAGAATCTATAGCACCTCACTCAATCCTTCCTGCATTGAATCCCTTAATGTGTGATTAAGCTAGAGACATATTTTTTAGAAAGAGATCCAGCCTCAATTTATGGATGCTGAGTGATAAGGAATCTGTCGTATCCCTTGGTAATCTGTTCCAGTGATTAATTAGCCTCTATTAAAATTTTGCATCTTATTCATCATCTCTCTGTTCTAAACTAGCACAATTGCAGTGCAGTCATCTTATCAAGTCTATCATTTTTTTAGTAGTTTTTACAGAGATCTGATCAGCATCCAAGCTACCTGAAAGAAATGTATTACTTATCTGATTTAGAAGAAGGAAGAGGGAGCATTCCCCATTCTAAAGGTACCACTGTATCAACAATGTTGTGAGATGTTCAGATGCTGAGTCACTGATACTGCAGAAATGCCACTAAATAGTAAGGGTTTGGTCATGCCTTTAAAAGCACACTCCAACCTTCTGGTCAATACCAGAAGGAATGCTGGGAACAGCCACTTTTACAGTGGATAAAGGGTTATATCCTGCTCTGTTTGCATCACTGTAGATAGGGAGCAAATAACCATGGGTGTACCAGATCCCTTTCCCATTTTACAAGCTATGCCACTTCCAGAGATACACAGAAGGATCATTCTCTGCACTCCTCTGTGACAAGCACTGCAGTTGTGCCAGTCCATCTGCAAACCACAATATGTATTTGATGAGATTTCCCTGTGAATTTCTATGAAAATGAAATGAGCTCATAGGATTTCACTTTAACAGTATAAAAAATTGCTATTAATAAAAGGTAAAGGAAAAAGAAAAGAGGAAATCCAAATTTGTTCTCATAGCTAGGCAAATGTGGCCTTCTCCGTGAGTTGCTTCCAGATATTAATTTGTTGCTCATGGAAGTGCTGCATTCCATGCTCTGGACATTCTAGTTATGAACCAAAGTAATTTGTGGGTGTAAGTTTTTTCTTTTCACCTTTTACTGTTCAGATGTGCCTCAGTCAGAACCTGGAGGGAATGCCTCAGTGAGGAAGAGGGTAGTTCAAGCTCCATGCTCATTCACCCCTTTGGTCTCTTTGCTGAGCCTGCCAAGCCAAGAAAGCCAATTAGTGCAGCATTAACATTCCCTTTTATTTATTCTTCTGGGCCTCAAAATTGACAGCTTTCATTCTGAATCTCCTTGGTTTTTGTGGATTTTTATTAAATTTTAGTTTTTAATTAAAAATATTCTCAGGTTACAAGTGGTGTTGTAAGTCAAATTAGGGGTGTGCCTGAACTGTAAGATGCTACCTAGGTCTGAATTGAGCAGCTCATGTTTCTCTGCATCTAAACTATATTTTGTTATAATTATAAACAAACAACTTCGTACTTTTGCCCATAGTGGCTCACATGCACAGGAGCTGCCCATAAGCATGTGCAAAGCCACTTTATTGGTATCTTTCTAATTTCACTTTAACACTCTCTTTTACCCTGATGCCTAGATTTCTAAAAAATGACACTGAGTTAGGTGCTGGTGTGCTGAGCCTACAGCCCACCTGTATGACTAATAATGTCTCACTGTTTTTCTATAGACCCCTCTCTGCTATTCATCTGTTATCTTTTTGACTTACATAGGGCATGGCCTGTCATTTTGGCCTGCATTGGTGCACTGTCTCACATGATGGGATCCTGATTACCTACCATAGTAATATGACCGACTCACTGACTGACTGACTAAATAAACAAACAAATAACTATATATATATAATCTATAAGCACCTGCAATAAAATCAAATCAGAGTAATAGTTTTGAGCTCTCGTTTTTCAATGGTATGGTATTAGTTGGTGTGCCTGAAAAAGTGCCTTCTTACATGTTGCTTATAGTCCTCTTGCATTAGCCAGTTTCCTTTAATAAATCAGATACAAGTTGTGACATGTTGTTAATTCGATCACTAATAACCTGCTCAAATTGCAAATCCATGTCAGCAGGTTGGTGTTGATTAAGTTCTAGTCACTACTAACATATTGTTTTAAATGACTGATAAATTTTATTTGCTGCAGTGATAGACTGCCTGGTTTATTCCTCCCCCCCAACCCCCCCCCCCCCACACACAGACACCCCACCCCTGTAAGCTTAGAAAAATTACACAAATGGCCCTGAGGTGGTCCTCTATAGGCCTTTCTCTTGCTATGTTTGCTGCAAAGAGAGCTGGTAACCACTAGAGGGGAGGAGACTGCCGGCTTTACTGAATGCTCCACGGTAGAGCTTGAAGGTGCTGAAGCTGTCACAAGACTGGTTGCCCAACGAAATGGTTTAAAATATGTTATGAAGGTTAGTAAAAAAAAATGTTATTTTGTTTTTGGTTTTGGTTTTTTCCCCTTAATGCATTTCAAATATTTATTTCTCAGCACATAGACTCTCTTCGGTTTCTTAACTGCACAGGTGAGAGTAGCTGAAAAAAAAAAGCGTAATAACATACATTAGAAAGATTATCTTTGAAGGAACTGTATTAAAGCTTCCAAAACAAATGTTTTATTTTCTATGCAAGTAGAGCATCAGCTAAAAGCCAGGTCAAGGAATAACAAGCATTGGGTTCTGATATGGAAGCAATTTTTCTCTTCTATGTTCAAAGTTTTCAACTATTCTGCCCAACTCCTTTCCCTCCCCCCCTCTACCCCTGACATAAAAAAAAAAAAACCAACTGATGTGGAGGAAATAACTGAAGTAGTTGAAAACTTAAATGTCTGTATTATAAACTTTGTAAACTGTATGGGCTGCGACATACATAATGAAATCTAAACCAGAATAAAAGAAAACTCCCACTCTTTTTTCAGTCTGTAGATATATAAATATAAATATATTTATCTATTTCAGTGCATATACATATATAACCTGACCTTTTTATTTTATTTTTTTTAAACAGAATAACATTCTTGGTATTGTTAAAGAGCTATAATGTAGAACTGTAGCTTGTTACACTTACTCTCCTGAGTGTAATTGCAATAAGATCATTCAGTTTCCATTTGGAAAGCCAGTGGCAATTACTGGAATACAATGTATCATGCATTTGCTCACTGGATATAAAACGTATATACTAATTCGCAATAAAATGTAACAGCTGTCAGTGCATTTTCTGCTCTGTTACTTCAATAAATTGGAACTCTGACTAGAAAATGGGAATATTGCATTTTTACACACTCCGTAATGTGTTTGCTTTTTGCAAATACAATTTATTTTTTTCATGACAAAAATTGTGGTTTGTTATTACTGCTAGTAGATAAATATTCTTATATCAGAATGAATTACACATGCTATCTGTAAAGAAGTAGTAATATTTTCTGCTTTTTATTGTAGCCTGTCTCCAGTAAACAAAATGCACTTAACCTACTTCTGTCACACATTGGGTATATTTTTTACATTGTAATGGGGAGTGGAGGGGGGCGGGGAGGAGGAGGAGAGTTTTTTTACCATACCTTTGCAGGTGTTTGGATAACTGGTTAACACTTATTGTAGGAAGCCATCATTTCCTTGTTAGATTTTTTCTGTTTATACAAATACATATGTATAAACAGCTCTGTGAGACAGCCATGATTCTTCACATTATAAACTAGTGGATGTGAGTTTTATTTAAAATAAAATGCCCGAACATTTGTGTAATTTTGTTACTTGAGGTCAGACTTTTCACAGATAATTAGCCTTTTACACACTGTGAAATCAACCTGCACTGGTTATTTGGCTAGACTCTTTGCTTCTGTTCTTTATTTCCCAGAAGGTTAACGTGCTGAAAATCTAGCTGCAAGCGCATAGTACTGTCTCTTTGTGTTGCTAATTATCCCGTTGCATAATTATTAATATCAGGAGCAGGAAGAGGAAACAAGCACACCAAATAGTCGTGAATGCTAGTGTTCTGGCAGGAAGCTAGTCCTGCATTAATAAAATGTGCCTGTGCCAATATCACAGAAGATAGGAGCGTTCCTTGTTAAGGATCATTTATTAACTGAGATCATCTTTTAGTTCGCCTTGGGGTAATGACTAATGTCAATGGCAAATTTCACAGTTGTCTAGAGAAATGAATTAAATTTGTAATAAAAAGCCCTTCGGCTTGTTGTACATGTTCATTTATTGGAGTAGTTGAACTAGGAGAACTGTAAGGCAACCAAGAACATCGGCTTAATTTTCCTTACATATAATAGTGACCTTTAGCTTTATATTGAAAAAGTTACCTATTATAGACTGGTAAATTAAATGAGAAGTTCCTTTAATGCAAAATAAACTAAGTGACTGAGCTAAGTTAAACGGCCCTTGAGCCTATGAGTTTTTTGGCAGAAACAAATTCTTATATCCATTCTATTTAAGCCTTCTGAAGGTGGCTTGATGTTTAAGCAGTCAGATAAAATGACACAAAGTGGGATGCTCAAAGACAGCTAGAAACCAGCACTAAAGGTTACTTGGGCTGATTTTAAACCCAGTGTTGCACAGTGACATTTTTTTTGCTATAAACTGAAAGCAGTTCAGTTTATATTAGCTTATAGAAAAATAGAAGCTTCTTCTTTTAGTTCAGAGAAAAATGCTTTATTTATTTTGGTGGTAGAAAACATCATCAAGTATTAAGATACAAAAGCATAGAGAAGAATTGGTATTATTAATATATGAATATCAAAATACAAGTTAAAGCAGCATGAAATCACAAGCAGATAAAACCAGAATTTATAACAGACTCTCCTCAGTTCTTACAAGGGGTCAAAGGACAATAGTTTCTTGAAGATGTCCCATATTTTATGGAACACAGAAAGAGCTGAGGATAGTTCCACTGGGAAGAAATACAACATCTTGCAGCTGTCAAAAGAAAATAGAGGAGGGAATACATTTGTGTTGCTATCAACACTTAATAAGGCTATGGATATGTTTGTATGGAAATTGTGCTAGCTTTCATTTTGACCATTTTCTAAAACATTTTAGAGAATCGTCCCATTCCATATGTTTAAAAAAGTCTGTAGCAAATTTGTGGCACCATTCAGAAATGACGTGGAGCATTTTGTATAATCTCTTCATTGGCTCATGCTAGTTTCTGTGTTGCCCAGTTATTGATCTTGAGCAATCAGAAGGTTAGTGTACATGGCCGGAATTAAAAGTCTATTTCCTCAGAATTTCACATGAAGGTCAGTAGGACTTTTAATATCCAAGTTCTGGTTATCTATGAGGGAGCTCTACCCAGATCATTTAAAAGAAGTATGCCTATACTATAAAATATGTGATATTATTTTCAAATTATAAGTCTGATCCTTAAGATACTGCCATTTTGTAAAAATATGAGTTTTGGTGGGATGTCACTGAAATTAAATTATATTGTAAATGGATCAAGGGAATATGGTTTACCCAATAACCTGGGTATTGCATGAGCAGCAAGTGGGCTAAGTGTTTTAGAATGTTAAAAATTAGTTGGTAGAAGAACAAGGATATATTTAAGTGGATTGTCCACTATTTGTTATCCTCCTGCTAGGAGTCAATGTTGCTTAGGGTCATTTCTGTACCAGTCAGCTAATGGACCAGACTCTACAACTGAGCAGCGAAGGGTTACCTTCAGAAGTACAAAGCCACTAATTTTTTTTCTCTGAAACAAGATACCCTGATTCTGTATCTATCACATATCCAAATTTTAGCATATCACCTTGCAGTTTTTAAGGTATTTAATGGGGAAGGTGACCGGGAGATAATTAATGCAGGTAGAAGACATCATCTTGGTGGAGTTTATCTAAGAAAACAATTATAGGCCTAGATGCTTGCTCTCATGTCAGTCTCTTCTAAGTTTATTTCAAAAGTTGCAGGGGATCTTTGACAGCATAGGTTTTGAGAGATCTAATTGAAATGGAAACCCAGGAGAAAGGGAAAATATTCTTAAGGGTTTCTAGGTGGCCTTGCATAAGACCTGTTAGGAGATACTGTCTTAAGGTAATTAATTCTGGATCCAGAAAATTCTTCAAAAAATAAAAGCTTCTGTAAATCATAGAAAGGGGTTCATGCAGCTGCATGCACTTCAGTTATAGTCCTTACTAGGAAGAATGAAATAACTATAGACTTGGTTTTCAAAAAGACTCCTATAAAATAGCACCATTAGAAGTTGGGAATATTCTAAAAAAAAAAAGCTTATGTTTTTTAAATAAATACTCTAACCTCTAACATGCTTTCAAAATGTGGGTGGAGATGTGTATAATAAGTGTTTTATATATGCAGTTTTCAATGCATTGACTTAAGTTTTAGGAGAAAAAAAGTAATCAAGGCTGCCATAACCTAAAGATGGCAAATGAAAAATTCAATAATATGTGTAGATCTTAAAGACATTTACTATATACGTGTGTTTGCAAGCTGAAATAAAACATTTCCTGTAGAGAAGTAAGATTTGCATTTCTATTTAAGGGAAAGAGAATAGAATCTATTTTGATTTTACAGCTGTTTCAGGAGGTGTGACAAATATTTTAAAACACCTTAACTTTTTTTTTTGTCCTTAGAAAACACAACATCTTTATAAATTACATAACAAATAATAATTTCGATGGACATGTATGCACACACAGGCATATGAAAATAACTTATTGTCTGATATTTTGGTAAGCAAATAAGGTATCTGAGTAAATTTTTCTTACAATTCAAACTAGGGAATTAAAGTAACAACTGCAACAAAGAACTCTGAGCATCTGCAGCTTCTCTCAAAGTCGGTGAGTTTTTGGGTGTTCAGCACCTCTTGAAATTTGAGCTAAATGAGGTCTAAGTATGGATTAAGCAGCTAACTTTAAAAATTTTGCTTGTGATTGTTGGGCGGGGGGGGTGGAGGGGTCAGTTATCTTTTAGCCACCTTTCGGAATAAATCTGTATTCCCCACACCTTCAACTTATTTAAACTTACGATGATGGTTTTCTCTATGAAATAGTGTTCCTTTATTTTAAATATTTATTTTTCATAGGGCTACACAACCAATAAGTAAAGCATGAAGCGAATAAACAAAACAAATGGGTGTGGCTGTCCAAAAATAATCCATTTTCTTTCTCTCTTTCTGTGCTGTAGGATAGGCTTTATGCTTATTCACAGAGAGGGAGTTTAGAAATGTTTTTAGAAAATGCAGATGTGCAAAGCATTCTTAATAAGGACGGGAAAAGAGTTTGTACTCCCCTTTTAACCACTCTCTCACCTCAGCCCTTTTCAGCATGTAACCTTATTCTCTGTGGGATTACTTGGACGAAAACCAATTAGAGAACTGCTCCCACAATATAAATGCATACAGATTAGTACAGATTGAACAGTACCAATGCCAACTAATCATACAGTATATAAGTCCTAAACAATATAGATATTAAGGAATGATGGGGAAATGGTCTCATATTGTTGTTAGAAAACTGAGCAGAAAATACAAGCAGCACAAAACTATTTATTTAAATAATAAATAAAGAATGGGTTTTTCCCCCCCTTGTTTTCTTTTGTGGCAATCTGCCCATAGAGAAACCAAGTATACATTCTTCATGGTTTAGTTTGTAACAATGTGAAGTCAGTCTACATGTGTTCCTGAGCATTCCCCTGCTTTCTCCAATTCCTTTAACCCCCTGTCCCCAACCTCAAATGTAGCTTATTCTATAGCTGGGAGGAGGGTGAGAAAATGGTCTTCTGAAAGGTTGATGCCAATGCCACACTATAGACAGCTGGAAGGGGGCAATCAGACACTCTGAATACAGTCAATGCATGGTCCTAGTAACTGAGGGAGCTGAAACTGCTTTCAGGCTCAAGTCTGCTGGGTGAGGCATGCAAGGGTTATAGAAAGCCAGGAGCTCAGCCATTGTGTCCATTCCCGATGCTGTTTCTAATTCTTTACATTTGAATAATGATGATTTGGAAAAATCCTTGCCCAGGGATGGAGACAGAGAGGTGAGAGGGTACAGATCTCTTGCAGGTTCATGACGTCTTAGCATTAACGTTTCTGTCCAGACTTCTCTATAGTTTGATTTTTCTTCTTTAGAAAGTGTTGCACATTCTGTGTTATATTGGTAGTAAGATATTTTCTCTTTAAACAGACTGAAATTGAAATTTTAATTAGACTTTATAATGAGTGGCACACCCTTTCCTGTCTTCTTTGTTATTTCTATGTTGTAAGGGAATTGGACGTTTTAAAATATAACATTCAAATCAATCTTGGGTCCTCTTTAGTTAGTTGATAAGAACTGAATGAAGTATCTATTATTTACTTCCATATTTAGAAGTCCCCCACACCCTTGAAAATCCTTTTCAGCAGGGCTCAAATTGAAGCAATCTTGAAATAACAGATTAAACATTTGGATGTCCTGCTTCATACACCTTTGGATTTTTATGCAATGGATTCCTTAACAGTATAATTAAATTGTCCACTTAGTCTGATAGGAAATAGGAGTGGGCTGACAACTCAATTCGGTTTTACCCTAAGCCAAAAGTAAGAATTGAAAACACACAAAGACTGAGTCATACTCAGATTGGCAAAAACATACTGAGCCAACTGTTGGAAACAGAATAGTTTTCAGGAGAGGTTTGGTGTATGTGTTGGCCTTCTCTAAAACAGCTGTCATTTTTAGATCAGCTGTGATAATGCATTTAATTTTACTCTGAAAGTGTTTACTAGAGGCATTGGGTGGGGGGGGCAGAAAGGCTATTTACAGTATTAAGTCTCTGTACTACATGGTCTCTGTTTGTCTTTAACATCATAGGATCATAGGACAGTAGGGCTGGAAGGGACCAGGGATCTAGTCCAACTTCCTGCTGAAGACAAGATCATCCCAGACTAAACTATTCCAGGCAAGTCTAATTTGCTCTTGAAAACTTCCAAGGGTGATGTAACAGGGAACCCTAGCCCCATTACCAGAAAGCAGGCCAGTCCCTTTAAGACCAAAACTTTCTAGGCACAGCCTGCTGGCAGGGTAGGGGTTTAAAGCTGAGCCTGGCCAGCTAGTCAGGTGACCGGAAGGGGGCAGGCCAGAACTACGAAAACCCTGGGCTTGGCAGCATTGGGAGGCAGCCGCCAAAGGGGAAGGAGGTTGTGCATGAGAGCTTCACAGAGAGGCATGGCTGCTAGTCCGGCTGCTGTGAGAAGGGAACTCCTGATGACTCTCAGAAAAGTGGCAGCAGCACCATAGGGAGAAGCGCCACAGATAGGGGCGCTTCTCCCTAGAAGCAGAAGCACCAAGCCATGAAAAAATGTAAGCTGGCATGCTGCCTTCTTTAATTTCTATTTTTTTTTGTGGTTTTAACCTATTGACTTACTGTTTATATATTTTTGTCGATTGATAGACTGGTGGTTTGTGGTTGAGGCTGTAGGGGAGGAGGAGGTGAGGAATGGGAGAGACCCTGTTCCCCCAAGTACCTCCTGGAGTAACAAGGAATAACGGCCATAAATTGTTTGAGAGTAAGTTCAGGCTGGACATTAGAAGGCACTACTTCAAAGTCAGGTCAGAAAAGATCTGGAACCAACTTCCAAGGGAAGTGGTGATGGCTTCTACCTTGGGGGTCTTTAAGAGGAGGCTTGATAATTACCTAGCTGGGGTCATATAAGCCTAGTATTCTCTCCTGCCCAGGGCAGGGGGTAGGACTTGATGATCTATTAGGTCCTTTCTGACCCTACATCTATGAATCTATGAAGCTTCATTAGTGCCTCGGGGTGCAGTCATAAAGGGCCAAAGGGCCTAATGCACTAATGGGTGCAGCCATATACGGCCAGAGCCGGCTGCAGGACTTTGAAGCTGGGTCCCAGTGGAGGGATGTTGGCTAGTATAAGAAACAGCCAAGCCTGAGGAGGCAGAAGACCCAATAACTTGACATCCAGGGGGTGCAGGGTGAAAAGGGCCCAGAAGGCCTGGCTCCATAGTAAAAAAAAAAAAAAAAAAAAAAAAAAAAAAAGGAGGTCCACAAGCCCAGAGAGGAGTAAGGAGCTACAGCCTTAGAGTCAAACCCTACCCAGTGGGTTTGTGGTGGCTGAGAACCCCAACATAGAAGTACAATAGGCAGTCTGCTGCTTGTAAGAAAATCTCAATAATATTTACATCAAGACATGGCAGACAAGTAAAGGTGGGATAAGATAGAATTGAAACATTAAGGGACTTTAAAGGTACCCTTCATAGGCCGCAAAAAAAAAAATGCCACTGGGGAGGCCAACCTGTTACAGGTGAACATTACACCATTTCTCTAGGTATCCTTTTCCAGTGCTTGACCACCCTGTTATAGAGAAGAGAGGGCCAGGTGAAGAAAAGCAGAAGGGTCCCTTTAAGGCAATGTACAGACATTCAAAAAGCCCAAGGCAGAATCAACAATTGAGCAGGTTCTCCATAGTCTGAATTTCACCACGCTTATATATTTGCCTCATTAGAGTAGCCCCATTTGATCATGTTTGTTTTTTTATCTTTCAGTTCGCATGTGTTGGCAATTCAGGCATAGCCATGTTGGCCAGTATAGATCAGCCCCTCTGGGGAGGTCTTCTTGAGGCTCCAGGTCCATTTCAGAGCACCTGATTGCATGTAATCTTTCTTTCTAACAGTGTAACACTGGTCAAAAAACTCTCTTGCACTTTAAGCTGTTTAGTTACTTCTGTGTGACCACAGAATTGGTGCCTATGGTCTTCTATCCACCACGATCTTTCTTTTTGGCTTATTACCTTTCTTCTGAATATCAGGTGGTGCAATGCCATCCAGTAAGTATAGACTATCTTTTGGTGTTGGCTTTCCTGTTATTTCAAGAGAACCATTGTTTAGAACTGAATTTAGTTTTTTGGCATGAACTGATCATCCCTATACTGGACATGCATACTGTGCACTGCCATAACACAAGTCAACAGCAGTGGTTCATAACGCAACTGGATTCACTCCACATTTTGAGGTGACTAATTTTTGAAGTATTTTCATGCAGGTGCTGACTTTCCCTTTTGTCTTCTCTACATGTGCTTTGAAGGTAAGTGTTCAGTTTAATATAACTGCCATCTACACAGGGTTCAGGTAATTAGTCAGTGAGATTCCATCTTAGGTGATGTTTAATTTCCATTTGGTTTCTCTATGGTGTAGATGAATGGCTGTGACCAGCAGCTTGGTTGGGTTGGTGCGAAGCTGGTTCTTATTATAATAATCTGAAAGGTTGCCCAGTGCACATGTCAGTCTGTTCTTGAGAGTGACAAAGTCCTTCTTCTTCATTGGGATGCACAGATCATCAACAATGATGAAGCTCTTTGTTTTACTCTGTATGGGTTGATCATTGGCAAATGTTAAAAAGGATTGGTGCTAGCTTGCTACCCTATGGGAGGCCATTTTTTTTATCATCTCAAGTGGCTCTGTTTCTTGCATGGTTCTATGTAAAAACATCTATATTCCAAAAGAGATAAGATGAGCTGCACTAGGTGGTAGTGGAACATCATATAGATTTTGGCAAACTGGTTTCAGTGTTTGATTGTGTCATATGTCATAGATAGGTCTACAAACACAACACCTGTTATCACTCTGTTCTCTCAAATCAGGTAGCCTGGGACCTACTTAAATAGTGGCTGAATTTCACGGAGCAGTAGAACCTTTAATTTTGCTCTTTTCACCCCTTCCCCTACCCTACTGAGTGGCCAAGAGGCAAAAACTGCAGCATTAATTGCCTCTCAGCCACTTAGTGGCAGGTGTGGGGAAACAGCCAAAACAATGAGAAAGGCATTGCTGCATTGATAACATCCACCATGATTTAGGTAGGCCCCTGCCAATGGGGTTGAAACCCCAGTCCAAGATAGAGGAAGAGAGTGAAGGAGAGAGGTACATCACCACACTACCCATGTAGGTCAGTAGGTGGGAAAGGAGGAGGGGTGGGAAGACACACTCCACTAGATTCCGGCTACCTCAAGGCAGCCTCCTACTAACTATAACATCAAGGCATGGAAGGAGGGGCCAGCTTAGGGGGGCAAGGTAGGCAGATAGGTGCCACACAGCTACTGGCTGTGTCACAACCACCCCTGGATGTGCACCTTGTTATGTACCCTCATAATCAGAAAATCCCTTCTAATTTCCAACCTAAATTTACCTGCTGCAGCTTGAGACCATTGTTCCTATTACTGTCCCCTTCATAAAGAAGAACAGAGAAATAAAAACTGTGCTACCATGATTATTACACAATTTTAACTAGATTTATGTTCTCCTGTTGTAACGGAGTTGTACTGGGTCTCAAATGCCAGCAACTATTAAGCTTCATGTTTAAGGCTAAGAATCAGGATCTGATTCCTGGAGGCTTGATTATTACCAGTTATTTGGGCCCAGTGCATGCATGGATCATATCCTCACCACCAGGTGTACAGGGGGCTTCACCACCCTCTCCCCAAGCTGTATTAATTTACTAGTAGATCCCATTTCTTGACAAAAAGTCTCCTTTTAAGAAAGGTACATTGGAGAACTAGGACAAGGGAAACACAGGCATCCTGACTCATTGGAGCTGAGCTTCCATGGAGCAGGGGAGAACAACAGAAGCCTATCATTTAGAGTCCCAGAGCCCTGCCCTCAAAGTGTTTTCCCTAAGCCCTGAATGGAATAAGTTCTAGACTGGTATTTTCCTTAGTGAAAGAGGAAATTGGGAACTAAATTCTATTTCTCCTAACAAACAATATTTGTGAAAAACTATGAGGAAAAACCTAGAGTTTCTCTCTTTGTCTCTTTCCCCTTAGGTAATTTTTAAGGTGGAGAAAATAGGATGATCTCAGATTTTACTCAGTTTTCATCCAGGCTATGTGCCAGTGAGTCAATGGCAATACTACCTGGGTGGGGTCACAATACAGCAATACAACTTGAACACTTCAGGCCTAAACAAATGTACAAAGACTTGCCCTTAATATGGATTCTCTTTTTTATTTTTCAGACAACCTGGGCATGTCTACATGTGCATTTACACCAGCTTAAATTTACTCAGCAGTAAATTACTGCGCAGTAAGTTGGGATAGGACATCATCTACACATGCCAGCATTAAAGTGCATTAACATTGTTTGTGGTCTGATTTGAGACTAAAGTTAGTCCCAACTCAGTCTATACACATAGTGTTACTTCACAGTAAGGCGTCCACATATGTGTTACTGTGCAGTAACTAGTCAGGCATAAATTTGATACCTGCATGATGCAGGTATCAAATTTATGCTCAAGTCAGTGTAAATCACCATATTTACTGCACAATATGGGCATGTATGTATAGATGTGCACCTGTACTGCTCAGTAATTTTGGTTACTGCTCAATAAATGTACATGTGTAGATGCACCCTCTTTTACTTCCATTTAGTCCCCTTCATTGCCATTACTTTTCCTCTGGCTGTGCGAGGCTGAACATAGTTTTTTCTAGACAAGAGGAGGAGCCATCCATGTCTATTGCACTTCTAGGCTCATTTTGGCTAGCCCTGGAGGTGAAACAATGATAATACCAAACTCTTTATTGATAAAAATCACTGCATGCACTTAAGGAAGCTGATTTAGAGATGATTTTCTCAATACAGCAGGGAGAAAATACATTATTTAATATCATTCCTGAAGTGGCAGATATCAAATTTTCCTTATGGACCTATCATACAGAATCAAAGTTACTTGAGAGGCTAAAAGCACATTAGCTTCCTACCTACCAGGCCAATGAGATGTAGATTACTGCTTGCACCCATTTTTGTTCTCCTGTACATCACAGAATCCCAAGCATCGTGCAAAGAATTGGAAAATCACAATTACATTTGGAAAAGACCTATTAGGTAATCGACTCCTCCCTTCTACCAGGGAAAATTATTACTGACAGTTTATTTTTAAATGCTTTGTCCAGTCCAATTGTAATGACACTTGCTACTATTTAGAAATGCTGGTATCAGAAACAAAATGTCTTACAGAAGAAAAGGCTCTTAGGGTAAAAAGGTCCACCTGTGTATGAAAGGGTATGGGGTTGGAGGGTTGTCATTTGGAATTGTTTGCAGTCACAGTAACTGCTAAGCGAAGGGAAGGAAGCCCAAGTCCATTGAGTGATGTTGCCCTCTGCTTTTGGAGCTGCCAGAACGTATGTTATAAGTGATTTCATTATATTGATATCTTCAATTAAAATGTATATATTGTCTTATAAAAGCAATGCTATTGAAAACAAAACCAAAGGCTCGATGATTGTATTTGAGTGGACAAAGGAGAAGTTTAGCTGTTAAAGGATAATAAAAGTGTACTGTATCCCAGTTTTTATTTCTTATATAGGGAGTAAGGCAGAAACATGCTAGCTATTTGTTCTTTTTAAAGAGCCCCACTATCTTTTGAGTCAGTTACTAAGAGGCAGAAATAATTAAACATTATTGGGGAAGTCCTGACCCCACCAAAGTCAAGAAGAGTTTTGCCATTGTCTCCAATGGGGCCAAGATGTCATAAACCTGGTGAAAAAAGTGTGCCTTACTACAGTAACATATCAAAGTTAGAACCTGGAGGCAGAGTTGTATATATGCTACTTCATTGTTTGGAAATGAAATGCAGGTTTGCACATGAAAGTTATGGAAGAAGAATGTGTAAAGGCACATCAATTTCTTCTGATCTGACTTCATTTCTAATAGACTAATGTTAACCTTTTTTTCTAATGAGCCTGCATTATGGAAACTGATATTCAGCTTTACATAAACTCTGAAAGACTGCTTTTTATTTTTCCTCTATCAATATCCCATTCATATTCTTAAGTGTGTAAGTAGTAATTTGATGTATTATTCTTCCTTTAGTTAAAGAGTTGCTATATTTCTGAATGCTATCTTCTAGCAGAATTATAATACCTGAAGAGAGTTATTGTCTTTGCATTATATTATTTCCTGGTAAAAGGGCTTTCCATAGTTCATTGTGTCCTAAAGCTCTTTCCCCAGCTCTAAAGAGCTGGTAATGTCAAACCCATGCTTCCCATTTTCCTATATGCACCATTATGCCTTAGAGAGAAAAACTCCCATTAAAATGTCAAGACTCCAGTTCACTGGAGGCCAGGACCTTGAGTGGATCCCTAGCTGATGACCTAGTAGATTGACTCGTACATTTTCTACTAGGTGGAAGTTTAATATCTACCTAGGTACTTTTATTACACTTAAAGATCTTTATCACATAAAGATTTTTTTCATGGTCATTGTCTTGACCTCCAGTCATAATAATCTAACCTGAACTATAGGTGGAACTATACAAATAATAGGTGGAACTATACAAATGGCCTCCAAATAAAATCATGAAATCAAGTCACCTGTCAGCATACCTGTTCATAAATTCAGATAATTTGCACCCTTTTCTTGGAAGGGTAAAATGAAAATTTTGATACAAAAAATGAATGAAGATATTCTACAAGTGAATTATTTCTGAGAAAGCTTCCCAAAGTATTTTTTATATATTTTAAACTTTTGAGCTAAGTATAGGAACCTATGTCTATACCTCCTTTTACATCTCTTGATATTAATATAAAATCATGGGTTCACTTAGAAAACAAATTTTGGAGTTTACATTATAGACAGTTAAGCATATGTTCTTTGTTTAGTACATACAGTACTAAACAAAGAACTGCTGTTTAGTACTGCATTACATACAGTACTAAACAAAGAACATAAACCAGAAAACCATTACAGTAAAGTTGCAAATATATATATAAATTTTTAATATTATCAATGTTTTGCAAATTGAGAAAAATGAATTTGGAAAATGGTGCCATCAGCATTAACTCTGGACTATGTGGGCTTGATTATTCTCCCACTTACACCAAGGTAAATGAAATAGAATAACCCTATGGACGTGAAAATAATACTGGTTATAGTTAAGCCTATTTAAAAGAGCAGGCTTACTAGGCAATTTAGTTTTTTAAGAAACCAACCCAAAGTATTTGGAACAGCTTGAAAAAAAGACCACATTTTCCATTCTTTCTGTTCCTAGTGTGTAAGGAGGCAAAGTTCTTCCTATGCACTTTGGACTGCTGTGGTGCCTATAATATAGGGTATGAATACTAAACTGTTCCCAAACATCAGTGACTGAGCACCAGGTCACAGTTGTCATAGGTTAGAGGTCCACACATACAGGGCACGTGTGTGCATCAGAAGTCCATCTTGTATATAGGTGTCCTGTATGTGTGGACACCTCTGACCATTGCCATTTGGGAACAGTTAAGTATCTGCACCCTATCTGCACCCTATATCATAGGCTCCACAGCAGCCCAAACTGCATAGGAGGAACTATGACCCCTTACACACTCAATTAATCCAGTCTGCTGCAAGTCTGCTGGTGAGTGCTAATTAGCATACTCCAGCAGCCTCCACGTCTTGTGTATTCAGCCTCCCAGCATTTCAAAATGATGGTGGGTGGAGCTTTAAATAAAGCTCATCAAACAAGCTTTAGTTAAAGTGCCCCTGCTGCCATTTCAAAGCATAGGACACCAAATACATGTGATGCTGTGGGAACTTTAATTAGATGGCTCTCAGAGTTTCTTTAATTATAGCACCCCCCCACTCCACCCCAGAGCACATGTATACTTGTCCACAGCACCCTAGTGTTCCAATTAAAACAGTCATCTTTTAGGCATTGAAGTGTTGTGGCTGTGGCACCAGGAGACTGGAGTGAACACCCAGCCCAACATGGCTCCCAGGGGTGAGTCAGAGGAAGTGCTTGTGCCTATGTTTTGTGTGTTTCCAGGGGGTTGGTGATCAATTTCATTTTTCTGATTTGCTTTCTCTGCTAAACATGAGTTCAATAAAGTTCAGTAGCTTTCAATTGTGCTTGCCTGAATTGAGGGGAGAGGAGGAGCAGGAGACCGTGGACTTGGTGCCTGGTGTGAGAGGGGGATAGCTTGGGGAGGGGAGTACGAGGGCAGGGGAAGCTGTGGACCACCAAACCATGTGGCACCCACAAGGACAGCCCAGCCTGAAGAAGGAGAACATTGGGAACCTGAAAGCCATGGGGAGGCCAGCACAACAGAACAGGTAAGGAACAAGAAGGTAAGAAACAATGGGCCCCATGGGACTGGGAGCGGGGGGGCAGCAAAGGTGCCAGTCGCAGGGCTCAAGTGCCTATATACTAATGCTAGGAGCATGGGGAACAAGCAGGATGAACTAGCGCTCCTGCTTGCACTAAACACCTATGACTTAGTGGGGCTAACAGAGACCTGGTGGGATTCATCCCATGACTGGGCGGTACATATTGAGGGCTATAGATTGTATAGAAAGGACAGGTCGAGGAAGAAAGGGGGGGGTTGCACTTTATGTCAGTGAGCAATATACATCAACCCTCATCAAGACAGAATCCGAGGCTGAGGAAGTAGAAGGATTGTGGGTTAGGCTACATGGGGGGCAAGGAGAAAGGGATTTGGTGGTAGGGGTCTGTTACAGACCCCCACACCAAGGGGAAGAAATAGATGCGGGGCTCCTGAGGCAACTCTCGGAGACCATAAAAGCTAAAGAGGCGGTAGTCATGGGGGACCTAAACTACCCGGACATCTGCTGGGAGATGCAGACAGCAAGGTCCCATCGCTCACGCAGGTTTCTAACTTGTGTACAGGACCTCCACCTGACACAGGAGGTGTATGGTCCCACTAGGGGGAATGCCATACTGGATCTGGTATTGGCAACGGAAGATGACATGATAGGGGACCTCCTGATCGGTAGCTATCTGGGAGACAGTGATCACCTTATAATAGAATTCAACATAAGACGGCGAGTGGGTAAGGTAACTAGTAGGGTGAAAGTGCTAGACTTTAGGAAAGCTGATCTCATTGCACTCAGGCGATTAGTCAAGGAAGCACTGCAGAGTAGGAGTTTTGATGGGATGGGTGCCCAAGAAGGGTGGCTGTGCCTAAAGGAAACGATCCTTCGGGCACAAAGCAAGACGATCCCCAAGCGAGGCAAAAGAGAGAAAGGGGCCAGGAGGCTTCCATGGCTGACCAGAGAAATCCAGGGCAGCCTAAGGGCCAAAAGGGGAGCACATAAAAAGTGGAAACAGGGTGAGATCACTAAAGATGAATATACCTCCTCTGCTCGTGCTTGTAGGGAGGCAGTTAGGCGGGCCAAAGCTACCATGGAGCTGAGGATGGCAACCCAAGTAAAGGACAACAAGAAATTGTTTTTTAGCTACATAGGGAGTAAAAGGAAGGCCCAGGGAGGAATAGGACCCCTGCTAAATGGGCAGAAGCAATTGGTGACAGACAGGGGGGACAAGGCTGAACTCCTCAACGAGTTCGTTGCCTCAGTGTTCCTAAGCCAGGGGCACGACAAGTCTCTCACTGGGGTTGTAGAGAGGCAGCAGCAAGGCGCCAGACTTCCATGCGTAGATCCTGAGGTGGTGCAGAGTCACTTGGAAGAACTGGATGCCTTTAAGTCGGCAGGCCCGGATGGGCTCCATCCGAGGGTGCTGAAGGCACTGGCCGACGTCATTGCAGAGCCACTGGCGGGAATATTCGAATGCTCGTGGCGCACGGGCCAAGTCCCGGAGGACTGGAAAAGGGCTAACGTGGTCCCCATTTTCAAAAAGGGGAGGAAGGAGGACCCGGGCAACTATAGGCCGGTCAGTCTCACCTCCATCCTTGGTAAAGTCTTTGAAAAAATTATCAAGGCTCACATTTGTGAGAGCCCGGCAGGACAAATTATGCTGAGGGGGAACCAGCATGGGTTTGTGGCGGGCAGATCGTGCCTGACCAACCTAGTCTCTTTCTATGACCAGGTTACGAAACGCCTGGACACAGGAGGAGGGGTGGATGTCGTATACTTGGACTTCAGGAAGGCCTTCGATACGGTATCCCACCCCATACTGGTGAACAAATTAAGAGGCTGTGATGTGGATGACTACACAGTCCGGTGGGTGGCGAATTGGCTAGAGGGTCGCACCCAAAAAGTCGTGGTAGATGGGTCGGTCTCGACCTGGAAGGGTGTGGGCAGTGGGGTCCCGCAGGGTTCGGTCCTTGGACCGATACTCTTTAATGTCTTCATCAGCGACTTGGACGTGGGAGTGAAATGTACTCTGTCCAAGTTTGCAGATGACACAAAGCTATGGGGAGAAGTGGACACGCCGGAGGGCAGGGAACAGCTGCAGGCAGACCTGGATAGGCTGGACAAGTGGGCAGAAAACAACAGGATGCAGTTCAACAAGGAGAAATGCAAAGTGCTGCACCTAGGGAGGAAAAATGTCCAGCACACCTACAGCCTAGGGAATGACCTGCTGGGTGGCACAGAGTTGGAAAGGGATCTTGGAGTCCTAGTGGACTCCAAGTTGAACATGAGCCGGCAGTGTGACGAAGCCATCAGAAAAGCCAATGGCACTTTATCGTGCATCAGCAGATGCATGACAAATAGGTCCAGGGAGGTGATACTTCCCCTCTATAGGGCGTTGGTCAGACTGAAGTTGGAGTACTGCGTGCAATTCTGGGCGCCACACTTCAAGAAGGATGCGGATAACCTGGAGAGGGTACAGCGAAGGGCAACTCGTATGGTCAAGGGCCTGCAGACCAAGCCCTACGAGGAGAGACTAGAGAAACTGGACCTTTTCAGCCTCCGCAAGAGAAGGTTGAGAGGCGACCTTGTGGCTGCCTATAAGTTCATCACGGGGGCACAGAAGGGAATTGGTGAGGATTTATTCACCAAGGCGCCCCCGGGGGTTACAAGAAACAATGGCCACAAGCTAGCAGAGAGCAGATTTAGACTGGACATTAGGAAGAACTTCTTCACAGTTCGAGTGGCCAAGGTCTGGAACGGGCTCCCAAGGGAGGTGGTGCTCTCCCCTACCCTGGGGGTCTTCAAGAGGAGGTTAGACAAGTATCTAGCTGGGGTCATCTAGACCCAGCACTCTTTCCTGCTTATGCAGGGGGTCGGACTTGATGATCTATTGAGGTCCCTTCCGACCCTAACATCTATGAATCTATGAATCTATGCTTTGGTGTTCCCAGGGGCTGGGAAGTCATGATAAGGGGTCATGGTTGAGTAGGAAGTGAGGATGCCACAGTTTGTTAGAAGATAGCTTTTATTGAACAAGCACTGCAAGGGAGCTTATTGAGGTTTTTTTTTTAAATGTCAACAAAAGGGCGGGGGAAAGGTACAGGCAATAGAGTTCTGGCTATGTACCAGAGTGACAAGTTTTGGCAGTGAATGAAAGGAGTGAGAAGAAGTGATGAGGATGGGATGCTAGCAAGTGGACGTCAGATCCATATCACAAAATAGTTGGCCTTCACATGTAACTGTGAATCACTACCCTATGAACTGGTTCAAAAGTACCTCATTTTCCAGGTACACTTTTGAACCATTCAAGGAGGCCTTAAACCAGTTTAATGGGCTTATATGACCATCTATTTCAGGTGTAAATTTCATTTAAACTGGTCTAAGTGTCCCATGTGTCAATGGCCATACTGTGACATCATTTCTTTTTAATCAAAACTGTTATAACAGTCACTAATAGAATTGCCAAGAATACACAAAGCCAATATAAGTGGACATGGGACAGAAATTACATATAAAGTGGTATGAGTGATCAGAAACAAGTTCAAATCTTAACACAACAGAAGTTCAGGTGCACATAAACTACTTCCAAAATGGCCAAAACTGGTTTAAGATAAACCTAGATGGATGTAGTATCAAACTTAACTGATTTAGGTTAAATTGGTTTATTGAACTTCTGTCCCAGATCCCCTCCAGATTCAAGTTAACTCACTCAGAGTCCCCCAGAATCCCAGGATACTTTACACCTCCCCCACATCCCCCCTCTGCCACCTGCTTCCCTTGCAGGGTGGGTGGGCTAGCCTTGGCCCAAGCTGTCTGCTCCAGCGGATCAGGGAGGCTTGCTCTAGCACTCCCTGGCTTGTGTCCTGGACCACTAAAGGCAAGTGGCTGCATTTCCAGAATCAAAAGTGAAAGGTTAGACTAACCTGCATAGATTGAATCAATTCAGCCTTGGGCTTTTTGACTGTCCATACTTAGCCAAATAGTTTAATCCATGATCCTTTGTTAATGAACCATGAATTGATGCAGCAACCAATCAGATGGACCATTATAACATTCTAGCAGGACTGAAGGTTCCTGAAATACTTTCCATGTTGCCCCAAACAAAGAACCATGGCTCTGCCCACCCCCAATATCAAGGTAATGTTCATCCTCACTGATTGTAAAAATTGCAATATTCAAAGAAAAGGTTCTATTTACTTTTTATTTTCCAGTGTAAATGATCTGTGATTTTTTATATATATATATACCCACAAATTTGTCCTGATTCCTCCACTGTCAGAAAAACATTCTTTTAAAGATGAACAAAATTGGGAAATTTCTGCAGAAGTAAGCAAGCTTTGCTCAGTACCAAGAAGAGACTAGTAATAAATTATTTGTTACCACCTTATCAAGAACAAGAACCCTGGTGTCTCCATAATACCAATATTGTCTGTTGTGAACCTGTGCATATAGGCAGGACTTATGACCTGTCTTAAAAGGACAAATTGTAGCCATCACATGGAGAATGTCCACCTAAGCAACTAGTACAGCATTCACAGAGACTGAATTTTCATTTTACTAAAGCATTGCAAGCTGCACTGAGAGCAAAAAAAATTATACCTCATTAATACAAGACAGAAAAGAAGAGGTTTAATGTGATAGAAAAGAAATCTGATAAATCTGTGTTAAAAATGAAAAAATACAATGAGATATGTTATTTGTGATTCAAAGACCAGTCTGAGCAGAGATCTAACTCATTTCAGTTTTCTCTGAAATAGAAGTCTCTAACAAAGCAAATGTAGAGTATTTTTATACTCTACCTAATGCGTAGATGTGCACATAAGTACAGCATATGCTGTGTGTTTGAAGCCATGCTATATATTTTTGACATTTCTAGAAAATGACATCACCCTACCTTTGTGGCTATTACTAAGCTCCACCTATAACATGCAATCTTTAGTCTGAGGTTACACCTCATAGCACCTGAGGCCATAGATAGCTGATGTGAGTTAGCTAGGGGCATGCCCACAATAGAACTGTCTGTCTTCCTACCACTATAATGACTAACTGACTTCAGTGGGATGAACTGATGAGATGTGACAGATGATGGAATTGTTCACCCTAGAAATAGATAAATGAGAGCACCATCCCCAAACCTGATCCTATTAGTCTGATGAGGTAGTGGGCATTGTATGCGTGAGGATTTGAACAGCTGTTTCCATGGAAGTTATCATGTTTGTGTCTTCTGCTCAGTTTAAGAGAACCACAAGGAGTCACTGAGAAGGATCCAGAGAATGTTCTTGCTTTCATACATCTTAGGTCCTCTCTACAAGTGCAGGTAAAGCCACAATGGGATTTAATGTGTGATCCACACAATCATGCCTTTTGCCATGCCACACATGCATGGCAGGGGGCTTGATTGTGGGATAGCAAATCAGATCCCATCACACCTTATAGCTGGTGCATCAGGAGCCCTATCCCAGGTTCCCCCTGCATCATCAAGAAACAAGTTCTTGCTGTTGGGAGCCTCCTCAGCTGAGGGGCTCCCAGTTTTGTGGGGGTACCCCACACTCCTCTGTGGCTGGGAAATCGTAGCTGCCCAGGGCTGGGAGATCACAGCTGCCCCTAAGGATGGGAGATTGCAGAGGCTGTGATCTCCCAGGCCCTGGGGTTTTATGCACCCCTGGGGCTAGAAGATCACAGTTGTTAGGGCCCAGCTGGGTTCTGGCCCCAGGAGGCATTCTGCTGGGACCCAACATCCACAGCTATGGGACTCTGGGTTCTGGCAGCTGCAGGGTGCTACCAGGACCCAGAATCAGCAGCTGCTGGGGTTGAGAGTCCCTTCAGTTGCAGAATGCCCAGCCCCGGCTGGGCATGGTGCAACCCTGCGGCTGGGAGCCCAGTCAGCTGATGGTGTTCCAAGCTGCAGAGGAGATCCTGCTACACATGCAAATTAAAGCTCTATACCAAGCAGCTATGAAGTTATTACACATTTTCAAGGTCTAACTTTATAGGTTTTTATGGCATGATAGGTATTTTCAACAAGTTAGTTTGCCATAACTTTGCAACAAGTTAATTGTGTTACACCTGTAGCATGTAGAGGGGGCCTTATATGGAAGAGTCATAAAACTAGTTGGGGTAGCCATATCAGCTAGTCATCCAGGTCTCATTTTCACTAAAAACTGCCAGAATAACTGTGAAAATCCTTCTAACAGCTTCTTCTGTAGAAATAAGACCAAAGGTGAAGGAATAGTATATGTCATGGACCAGTTTGTGAGTACAATGAACATATCTCTGATAGATTCAGCTGGCCTGGAGCCTGGTTGTCTCCCACCTGATGATGTAGGGCCACCTACTGATCCTAGTCCAGCTGGCAAACTGTTCATTTAAAGGTCTCTCTTGAGACACGTTATAATTTAAATCAGGAAAGAGTCAATCATCGCCGATGTAGATAAACACTGGGAAATATCATGCAAATGAGTTCCACACTGTATAGCATTATTTATACAGGTGGCTTAAATCTGAGCCCACAAAGTACGATTGACAGGCTGTCAAAACAATGACCATGGTGGCAACCAAGTACAAGTTGCACTGTTGGGGTTATTAGACCTCCACTGCACTGCACTTGATAGTTGTTTTGAAGCATGTCAGCTGCAAACAGTGATCACCTGTGGAATGCTGAGTGACCAGACTTTTGGGAATGCAGGTGTGCCTAGGTGAATCAAACTGCTGAGTTCTTTTAATTTTTTAAGCATAGATGGACAGGAGGGAATGAGATTACCAGCTGAAAACATAGTTGTCAGTAGAGAAGCTGCTTTGAATGATGCATGTTGCTGTGGTGGTAGAATAATATCTGGAAGTGGGAGTTTCTGGTCTTTGTTAAGCATCTGTTTCAGCAAAGTACGATACTCCAGACACAGCATTCTTGTGGTATTTAAGGGAAACTGAGTGGGTTAATGCCAAGGAAATTCCAGCTAAGGTAATGGAGTTTACTATTTAGTATATTTAATTTAAACTATTCTTTGTGTATAAATATTTGAAAGGGGAAGATCTGCCTTTGAATAACAAGTTATTTACCTGCACCCATGACTTTATGAGAATCCTGTTGTCACTTAGTTCAGCTCTGAGAACATTTCTCTTGTTGTAGAGTTTGGATTTCATCAACAATCAAAATTTATGTTTCGTTCTCTAAGTTTAACTCACACAGAGACAGTAAATGGTAATTTTGTTTCTATCCTGATACCGTACAAAATAACCTCTCCGTATTAAGATGACTTTGCTTTTTTGTGAAACTGTGGCATGCAGGTCAAAATCAATATGTATCCAAATCCTTTGTGGCAAGAAAAGATGTATAAAATGCTTTGAGACGAATTTTAAAAACAAACACTGTAATTAGCTTTTATTTAGTCTTTTTTTTAAGACAATGATTTTCATTTCATATGGAAATGTAGATTTCTTCAGAGTAATTTCATGTTCTTTTTGGTTTAAAGCAACTTTTTCCTTTGATTACTGAAATATGCAGTTCTCTCTGTTTAACACGTAATACCAAATCAACATACTTCCCCCTCTTTCTGCTGACGACAGTCAGCAGAAATTGTGTTCCAAAGTGCCCTGAGAACAAGGGCATTGATCTTAAGTTAGACTTTTGTGCCACCTTCTCCTCATCACTTTCAGCTGTAATTTGTTAATATATCAGCTCTAAATTATTAAACAGTTTATAAGTATAAATAATTCACCAGTCAACAAATAAGATGACAGCCCATTAATCAGTTTTCGTACATGTACATAGGTGTTGTGCTATAGGCTGTGTTAGGATGAATCCTGCTAAGGTCCATGTGCCTGCCGCCTGTGTCTTTGGGGAGGATGGCTCCCCACCTCCCTCCCCAGCTCATAAATGGCACCAGTACTCTTGTGTAGATTTTTGATACGTTTGGTCAGAAGCAAAGAAATTCCCTCCAAATTCCAGAGTGTGAGCTGCTGCTAATTGTGGAGCCTTCACTGTGCAAGTTAGAACAAGTTACCGTGAGAGACCAAACCAGACCCCTGGCTCTATTCTCTTGCACAATAAAGGACTGAGCCCAGCCATTCTAAATTTGAATTGAGATGTTTATAGCACTGAATGCATTTTATTATCTCCAAAGATAGACTTGTAAAAGACTTGTGCAGTCATTTTTCTTAAGAGGTGAACACCCACCTTACAAACAGACTATCTTGCTCTACCTGACAATGGTATCACCTTTGATGTGACTTCAGGCCTCATCTAAACCAGACAAATTGTGTGAATCACCATATTGTTCTTGTAGAATGCCGGCACTATATATAATTGGAGACTATCTATAATCTGCACTCAGATATTCAGTCAAATTCTTGTAACATGTTGGCAACATTTAGCAATACATTAATATTGTGAAGACATAATGACTGGTTGTAAAACATTGTACACTGTAAGTGCAAAATATCATTAAGGTTTCCTGATGACAGATGTGGGAATATAACAATTCCAAAGCCCCGTGTTTCTACTACTAGAGTACATTGCCTCTAGAAGACAAACACATGCCTCACCTTTCACCTTGGGTTAAAAATATGCATCTTACAGTGACATTTGAATAATCTCCAGTCTCTTGAAATTTTACAAAACCTGCATATGGCAAAAAACGTGGGTCCAAATGCTCATTAGTTTTGGCATTTTTGCCAGATTCACTTTAGTTTATGCTTAGAAGCTGTTATCCTATTGTCATATGCCAATAGCTAGTGAACCTTAAAGGTGACTGACTGTCAGGATAACACACTGTTCTCAATAAAGTTGCCATTTGAAAAGTCTTTGATGAAACGTTTAAGAACCACAAGTGTAGACTTAAGTGTTAATACAGTTATCACATAAAAATATAAACAGATCATGCTTAGGTCCAACGTTCCAGTGAAGGTGCTGAAAGTCTGCTTTTTGAGGGGATTTTGGGGTGGAGGGGAGGATGGGGAACAAGGGGGAAGGTCAGAAGTCAGAAAGTAAAGGAGAATGTCCTACTAGTGATATTAGAGGCATCCTACATGTCAAAATGGAGGCAGTATGACCTAATCAATAAGGCACTGAATGGGGATTCAGGAGTATTATTACTAACTGTCACTGCTGTGGTGGTAGATTTTGGACAAGTCACTTAATAAATGAACGCCCCTATTTCTCCATCTGTAAAATGGTGAAAATGATATTGATTCCCTCTTGTAAATCACTTGGAAATCTACTAAAAATGCTATATTGTTGTTTTAATACAGTGATTCTTAACTAGGATGCCATGGTACCTTTGGGTGCCTTGAGATCCTTTTAAAGGTGCCAAAAGTTATTGTACTATATTAGCACTGGATGAAAACACCTGCACATAATTCACAAGATAAAACCAGAGATTTTAAACAGGAATCCATGGTATTAAAAATATTCTGATCTACTTTGGTCTTTCTGAGTTCTTTGAAAAAGAAAAATTTTTCTATCATTTTTTCAATATTCCAGAAATGAGTGAAAGTTAAGAGCTGGCATTTTCTAAGTGGTACCTTGAGTTTAATGAGGGATGCCTTGAGCATTAAAGGTTGAGAACTACTATTCTAATATAAGGCTGCTCACAGACAAGGGAATTTGGAGCTAAATAAAAAATGAGATGTGCTTTGGTCAAAGATGTACATTTCCTGGACCATCACAGCTACAACAGCACTCTAGCCCCACTAAAGAATTATTTGGCTAAAAGACCCTACACTAGACTGATGACTGGTATAAATGACTAAGCTTAAAGACAGAAAAAAGTGTATTTTGGATGAATCCTCATTCAGCAACAGGTAGCATGTAGGAACAGTTAAACCTATATCAAAATGACGTGATTTGCAAAGCCAAGCATGAAAAATAACAGGCAACTAAGGAAATTCTCTGCCAAATGGAATGTGGTTCAACATGCAGCCATAGTTTTGTAAACTATGCAGATTATTACAAAACAGGTAAAGAGGGGACTCAGATTTGCAATGTTTTGGAATGAAATCAAAGTATTTATCTTAGGAAGATCATAGTCCAAAACGCATATATTAATTTTAAGATTATAATCTAATCTTTCAAACAAGGTATAAGCCCGGCACAGACATTACATGAAAACCAGCATAAATGACCAAATACTGGTTTACACCCATACCAGTACAGAAGCTCAATATACATAGGCCACTTTTTAAAATGCTGGAACCCTGTCTAAGATAGACCTGGATGGATATAATATCAGAATTAAACTATTTATGTTAGACAAATCTAGCGAACTGCTATACCAGATCACCTCCCAACACAAGTTAGGTTGTGGTCTCCTGGCATCTCAGACTGCTTTGCGGACCCTCGCTAATCCCCCCTGGCAGGGCAGTGTGCCCTTGGCCACCCTCATCTGCTCCAGTTGAGCAGGCTCTCGTAGAGCCAGTTGCAGGCAGGAGGTAGGGCTGGGGGCCATTACTACTGTCCGCAGCAGCTCAGCATTGGGTGGAGGGAGGCGTAGCCCTGGCCTTCCCCAGCCCCAGCCCCAGCCAGCACAGCTTGGGGTGGGGGAGGGTGGTCCAAATGCTGGGGGCTTCCCCGCATTTACTGCCCAAGATATCTGGTCAGTTCAGTCTCTCTCCCCAAACCCAAGCCAGCACAGATGGGGGGGCCTGTGCGGTGAGGTCCCTGCTCCCCAATTCCTTCCCCACCACCACTGACAGGGGGCACACCGACCAATCTGGGGTAGGTGGATGCTCAGCTGCTTGTCTGGGCTTGGCATTCTCTGGCAGCTTGCTGGAAGGCATGCAGGAGCGCCCCCAACCTGATAGCCTCAGCCAGTCCAGGCAGCTTATTTGCTCCCAACGTAACCTAGTGTACTTAGAGTAAAACATAAAACTTAGGCCACTTCCACTCAGGCTTTTTAAACTTCTGTACTTAGCTATGGTTCTAGAAATCATCCCTGATCTGTGACACAGTAGCTTCATCTTCACAAGACGTCGACTGCACAGTTGTTACTGCACAGTCTTTTAGTACTTGTTTATACAAGTACCAAATGACTGCACAGTAACCTGAGTTACTGAGCAATAGATCAATGAATGGCTTTTTTGTGACACTGTACAGTAGCCCAAGACTATGGTGCATTAGTGTCATGTCATGGTTTCTGCCACACAATGCTACTGCACAGTAATCTCGGGATACTGTGCAGTCAGTGTCTCATGTAGATGTGACCAGTGTACTTTACAGTGATTGGGAAAGAAATCAAGATATTGGATGTGAATCAGTAAAAATCAACAATTTGGGATATAACATCTCTGATATTATAAAGTAATAACTGACTCAAGTGCATTTCCATATGGGGGGGGGGGCTAAGATGATATGATATCAGTCATTCAAAGTAGAACCTTTAAAGCAAAACTCAAAAATAAGGTAAAAACATGATAGAAGAAGGTGAAGAAAGTTGCAGATACAATTAACTGGATGGTAGCTTTAGAAAGAGGCAATGGGAAAATATGCATCAATCCTAAAGATCTTAGTAGCGTACTAAAGTACTAAAGTACTTGTGCTCTTCCCTGCCAACAAGCACTGATATGTTGCCAAACCAAACAAGCACACAAGTCTTTTCAGTCATGGATGCCAGATATGGCTTCTGGCAAGTAAAGTTGGACAGAGAAAGCAGTTACTTGACATTTTTCTGGACTCTGGGTGCTATCAATAGTTCACAATATGATACAGAGCTGCCACTGTTTCAGAAGCTATCAGCAGCACAAAGCTTTAGGAATGTTATCCCTCTGAGATGATATTGTTTATGTGACTGTAGTTGACTGAAAGGAGCTATAGCTAACTGTGATCTCAAAGTTGCCCTAGTAGTGAGAAAGCAAAAAAAGCTCAATATTAACAAAGCAGAAAGAAAAATAATAGAGATCAGTAATGGGTCCCTGCATAGTGGTGGATATATAGAAGAAATTTTGTATTCAGAGGTTAGGAAAATATCTGAGGAATTCTGGGTCTACCTAAACTAGAAAACTGGCAAGCAGCATAGTGCTTTGTGAAGTAATTTGCAAAAATTATTTTACTATTTAATATATATATCGTTCTCTTAGATTGATGCTGTTTGGGAATGACAATCTCAATAAGACAAAAGCAACTGAAAAGGGAGGGGAGGGGGAAGGGGAGGAAAACCTGTAATGTATTACCTAGGTAATGCTAAGTTAATGAAGATACTAAATTGTTGTGTGAACTCTCTTATCAAGGGGGGCAGCCTGGAAGTTTTGCATTAAGATGCTTTTTATTGGGGCTGTGCTAAAGGAAAGGTGTAGGAGGGGCAGGGTGTTGGCCTTCAGATTTTGTCAAATAAAAAAACTGAAATTATAAAGCAGAATTAGGACCTTGTTGCACCTTACACTGTGAATTATGCAAATGTTGATCTGTGCTAGCACTCGCTCAAGTTTGGAGCAGTCACACGTCAGGCCAGCATGGGCCTGGAAGACTAAAAGATAAGAATCCCCCCCTCCCCCCACACAATTTCAGGCTCCCCCCCCAAGCTCCCCTGGTTCCCCCACTGCCCCTGCCCCCACTGGGGTTTCTCCCTGACTCCCACTGCCCCCAGGGTATTACTTACTTATGGCTGTCCTCACTGTTTGCTCCAGGGGCCCAGCAGCCAGGCAGCTAAGTTAACACCTCCCTGCCTGCTCCTTCAGAGACAGGGAGTGCAGGCAGCCACAAGTGAGTGGGGAGGCAGGGGAGGGGCGGTGAGTGGGGATCTGCGGCACTGGGAAGGGCAGTGGGGGCAGTGGACCTGATCCAGGCCAGAGGGGGAGGGAGTGTGGATGGCATGTTTACACTAAGGTGTAGCTTAGAGTGGCTACACCTTAGTGCACCATGAGCTAGATAGCGCAGGTCAGAGATAACTCTGTCCCAGAGTGATGTAACTTTGAGCCACATCACAAGTGCTTAAAACCAGTTTCAAGTTTTAATGTGTAGATAATCCAGGTGTTAAGAGCTCCAGGAGCCTCCCAAAAATTACCATGTAACAAGGTCCTTACAGTCATCACTGGATCGTACCAATTCACTGAGTACTTTCAACAGCCTCCTCAGTCAGTTTTGGGGATCCTGAAAACTGCATCGCAAAAGGGGAGGAAGGAATCTATTCTCATGTATGTGCAAACGTGGCCATTTGGGTTGCTTGAATGCAAACTGAGCACAAAATAAAAATGTGTACCAGACTGAAGGGAAAGTTTACAGAATGTTGTGTGAAACACTATGGAGACAGTTTATACACCTGTAATACAAGATTATTATTTTACCTTATTAGATTGTATCTTCACTTCTACTTCAGAATAGAAATAGAATGACTTATTCCTTTAATTAGTATTTTTTTCTTCTGCTGTGTGCATAAGCTATATATATATATATATATATATATATATATATATATCAGTCCAGCAGGAGTGTTCAGGATGATTCCGTGCTTTATAAAAAAGCATTTAAAACATAAAAACTCCCCTGCTAGGTCAAAGAAAAGTCTCATTAATTGAGTTTCCTTCTTTAACTGTGGTTGCCTTTATAAGAGGTGTATAAGAAGCATGGTTTATGTGATCCATACCTTGTGATACATTCATGGCTACCCAGTGGTTATAGGGTTAGAGATACTCTGAGCCTGAGGTTACAACCCTGGCTGTTGTATCTAATAGCCCTCAATGGACTTGTCCTCTCTGCATTTGTCTAATCCATTTTTGAAATGCGTTATACTATTAGCCTTTACAATGTCCTGTGGAGTTAATTATATGTTGGGTAAAAAAGTACATCCCTTCGTTTGTTTTAAGCTGACACTTGGTAATTTCGTTAGATGGTCACTAGTTCTTATGAGACACAGGGCATAATAGTTCCACATTGACATTATCCACGCTAGGTATGCTTTTACAGAACTCTATCATATCCCTCATCAGTTCTCTCTTTCCATCCTGAAGGCTTCTTACCTTCTCAATAACTCATTATTGGGAAGCCATTTCATCCGCTAACATCATCTTTGTTGCCACTCTCTGTATCTTTTTAGTTCCCTTATAGCAGTTTTTGAGATGGGGTAACCAGACTTGCTAGTTTTTTAACATATGCCCTGCCTACCTCCTTGTTTTAAATAATAGCACAGTATGTTTCTTTTTGTTTTATTTAATCCCTTTTCTAATGATTAATAACAATATTGTTTGCCTTTTTGCTCATTTATCCAATATTTTTAGAGAACTATCTACTATGACTCTAAGATCCCTTGTCTGATTGGAAATTGCTAATAGAGAGCCTATTATAGCAGAATCTATTACAGAGTCTTTATATATAGACTAAGGCAGAGTCTATTACAGCGTCTATATGTATAGTTTAGGTTATTTTTTCCCCACATGAATTACTTTGCACTTATCAATGTTGAATTTCATCTGCCACTTTATTGCCTACTCACTCATCTGTGTAAGATATTTTTGTAACTTTTTTCCATCAACGTTAGCTTTGACCGTCTGTAATAATTTTGCATCATCTGTGAATTTTGTGACCTCATTATTTATCCCCTTTTACTGATCATTTATGGATATGTTGAACAATATAGATCTGAGCACAGACACCTGACTGACCTCTGTCTACCTTCCTCCAAGGAAAAAAGGGCCATCCAAAGGGCTTACTCCTTTCTTCCTATTTTTCGAACAGGTTTAGTTCCATAAGAAGACCTTAACTCTGATTGCATGACAGCTTAGTATTTTAAGAAATGTTGGTGTCTAGTTTTGCTAGAAGCTCTAATCCTATATAGTTTGGGGTAGATGAAAAATCCCACCTCATACAGCTGTTTATTCTTTTTTACCATATCATAGTCCTTATAGATATGAAGAATTAGTTAATCCTTGGTCAACTATCATCTCTTCCAGAGACCCACCAAAGACTGAGTTCTAGAAAATTCAGATACTACAGAGCACACAGATATTCTAACGATCTAGTGTCCTCATGTCACACTATTCCATGAGAAATAGAAAACAGTTTCCTAATTTTGGTAATGAATACCTTGGCCCCCCTGATGTATTGGGTTCTTCAGACCACTTGAGTATATGTGTCACACCACAGGTCTGGGAGTATAATGGGAAAATCTCAGTGAGGACCTTGTAAAAAGTAGAGATGGACACATAGAAGAGAATAGAAAATTCTTGAAAAAAATCAGTATCAAATTTAACCCAGATAATTTTGGTTGCAGATTCTTTTTTTTTTTTTTTAGATTATATTTTCACAAAACTGCCATAGGAGGAGTTTTAGTCCATATCTTAGTGGTCCAGACTGAGAGAGACAGGCTCAAGTCCCACCCTTCAATCCAGTAGGCTATTCACCACATACATAGAAGTTATTCTGGGTTAGGCTGTCATTCTCTCCTATTGAGACCAGAGTCCCACTTTGCTCCTATGAATATTAAATCATTAAACAGAGACTGGTGGACAGGTATTCCACCTATGAAGGATTGTGTTCACACCACCAGGCTAGAGTCATTTTCATATCCTCCCAGTGACCTTTCTCATACCAAATAGAAATGTTTTAACTAAAAGGCATTGCAAGTATTCTACCACAGAATGGTGTAAAGCCTGGTGATTAGGGAACTTTTCTGGGTGATGACGGTTCAGATGCCTATAGGTAAAAGTGTCTGAATCCTAGCCAGTGCTCTAACCCTTAGTTACTGGGTAAGACAGTGACACCTCCTTCTTCAACAGTTTTGTGAAAATCAAGCACTTCCTCTCCTTTTTTTTATTTTGGGTTGAATGCTGTGTTTTGTTTCAAACAAATTATTTTTTCCTTTTTTCTTTTTTCATTTTGGTAATGCAAAATGCAAAATTTAAAATCAGGCCCAGTTTAACTAATTATTTTTCTTCCCTTCCCCTCTGCATTTCTAGCTGCTGTTAAACTGAAAAATCAATTATTATAACAACCCTAATAAAGAATGACCATGTTATAAGTCTCAAATGATCTCAGGATGATCCATGAGGAGGCAATGTTCAGCTTATTTTGGCTATAAGGGAAGATCCTTATAGGGGAGAGATGATTGTAAAAGAGGGAATGAATAAAAGGGAAAATAGGAAAATGTCCAGAGTAAAAGCCTTTTCATTGTTCTGAAATGGAACAAAATAAAATAAATTAATTTTCTAGAAAAATATTAAATTAAAAATTGTTTTGGGCCTATTTAAATATTTTATTTGGATAATATAAAAATATGTTATTCTATTTTTTGCCTTTTTACATTTTATTTTATATAGAAACTTTTAATTTCAGTTTTAATAGTAAATTAAAAATACAAAATGGACAAATTTCATTTCAAATGTGCTACACTGAAATATTTTGGCATTACTAACATGCTTAATTTTATACATTAATGACTTTTTAAAAATATTAAATTTCAGTGAAAATTACATTTCAATGAAAAAATCCTGATCAATTCTACATAGAACACTCCCCACACAAGAAAAAAAAAGTGTTTATATGAGAAAAGTTGGAATTTGTTAAACATGAACTGTTTAAATATGATGAAGTACAGTTTATTTGTTTATTAGATTTCAATGCCACCCTTCACAAAAAGTCTTCTAGAGGCTTAGTTTGGAATGGTACAAGCTTAATTCATTTAAACCAAATAGTAACGTATTATATGGCAGATTAGGGTATGTTTCTAGTGCTGGAGCTGCTAAAAGTATTTGCTGTAGTTATGTCCCATGAATGTGGAAGTTTGGTCAAATTTGCCAACTTTGGCCAAGTACCAATACCACTCAGCAGAGCGTATCAGATAATGTATATGCAAATTCAGAGAGGTAAAAAGTTAAATTTGTGAATATAAAATATATTTTGCTGATTACTATCTAATGTGATCAGTATTTCCTGTACCCAGGATACATTTCATTTTTAATTCTAAGACTGAAGGGCAAGTCTATACTGTTATTTCATCCTGCCCCCAGGCCTGCCATTTGGCCCAAGCCCACTGATCTTCCCTGTTACACCTTGTAAAATAGAAATAGTATTTAACTAATAACTGCACAAGAAAAATAAAGTACAATTTTATAGCAGGGAAAATACTATTTCTTGATACTTCAAATTAAGAAAAATATTTACTTATAGTTTAAAATGAATGCATGTGTAAGAGATTATAAATTATCAGCAGCTTCAGTTTTAGATATTTTAAATAGGAATATTGTTTTGCCACTACAACATTTTTAGACCAGTTGGGATGACAGTTAAAACAGATATATTTAATACACATGCATATGTGCACACGCGCACATTCTGCATTTGGGAAATGTTACACTTTGTATGTATTTAGAGATATAAGATAAGACAGAATGCTATTTCAAATAGAAGAGCATGACATTAGAAGTATCATGCAATGAGACTCTTAGTGATTATTTAATGTATTATTTATGTAAAACTTTCTCCAGGTTATCTATCACTCAGAATAAATGAAAGATAGCCTTTTTATAAAGCACATTAAGTATGTGTTATAATGAATAGGGAAAACACACATACTAATACCTATATCTTTATAATATGCCACTTAATTCTGCATTGGTAAAACCATACTTCATAAACACAATTATATGAAGAAATAATTTGCACTTGAATGTAGTGCTTTTCATGCAAAGATCTGAAAGCACTACATAAGCATTAAAGACATGTGACAGAAAGTGAAAATGAGGCACAGTCTCACAAGTCAGTGGCAGAATTAGGATAGAATCCTGATTCTCATTCAGGTCCTGACTACAGAGAACTGTTTGATGAAAGATAGTGATGCTTTTTGGGTACAACCAGGCAGATATAGGAAACCTAGAAATGCAGAGTTAGCAAAACAGTCTGCAAATTGAATGACATTGAGAGAAAGGTCTGATTTTATTGTATTCATGTCTTTGCATCATTGTCTTTCAGTTTCCCTGGAGGACTGATGTCTTGGTAGACAAACGTGAGCAGTCAGTTTAGTTCAATCAGTAATTAGGCCAAATCCTAAATCCTTGCTCCAGCAAAACTCCTGATGGACTTAATAGGAGTTTTCCCATAAAAAAAAGACTACTGGGTTGTGTGCCTACATTTTAAATATAGGAATACAAAAGTGATTGAAAAAATGGGTTTCTTTAGCTCTATTAATAGATGTCTTTTCTTGCTTTAGGACAGATACACTTTGTCTGAACATATGACTAAACACATGGAAATGAATTAGATATCCACAGGAAACCACCACGGAGCAAATTTTTTATGGTAATCTTTAAAGCAAGATACACAAGAAACCTCTCAAACATGTCCAGTAGAAATCTGCATTTTGTTTTCCCTTACTTTTTCATTTTATTCATCTAAACAAGGCATAACTAACTATACTTTTGTGAAAAAGTAATGATTGTAGCTCCAAGTAGACTGAATGCCATAAATATTGTCGTTACAGTTTAAAAAGTTAAGCAGTTGTGCAAATTTACATAGTGACTCTGAAAGCTAGGAAATGTTAAGGACTACAGGGGCAATTTAGAATGTATCGTGCTTTTTTTTTTTTTCCAAGAAGATATACAGAAATCAGACTGACCATATGTTTTGTAAAAAGGATTCCAACTGTTAAAAATCTAATGATATATCTCTGTTTTTAACAGAAAGTAAATTTCTGATAGGTTCTAGATACTTGTAAGATATGCATAGCCTTTTAAATTAAAAAAAGTGAACGAAAGACCCTTTTGATTTCTCTATTAAAGAAAAACAGAGGCAATACTGGAAGTCAGCTGTTATATCCTGCAATTACTGATGAGTGACTACGGAAAGTGCCAAGCTAAGTGAGCAAAATGGTTTGTTTAATCAGATGCTTAAAAATGTATAATTTCACATTTAAAGTCATTTGAATATTCATCCTGTTACTTTAGATCACTATGTTGTAAAAGTGTTATTTCCAGCTTCCTCCTTACCTATTGCCATCTCAAAAAATTTGAATTTCGGACTCCTTTTTTCCATTCTTTCTTTTTTCTCTTTCTGTAGATTCAATTTAACAAAAGCTATACTGAGTATGTAGGTGGCCAAAAATGGGTATGTGAACTTGGAATCCCCTCTAAACTGGTATATTCATCCTTTCCACACGCCAAAAACTTCATTTTCATTTGGTGAATCAATCTTTAGATCATGAGTAATGGACCCCTCATTCATTATGTTTCAGACTACTTTTCATATATCAACATTATAGATTGCTTTAATAACAGACATTTTATAATATTACTTTTCTCCTTCATTCACTAGAAATCCATTTAACTAAAGTGATCATATGTCCTGTTTTTTCATATGATGTTGTGCGACCTGATGAAATTTCTTTCTGGACGCCTGAAATATCTCTGTTTTCTACTTCATTAATCAATAATGTGCATAATTTTTAAATACATTTAACTAGAAAAAGTCTATTCAAGATACATGCTAATAATAATTTATATATGGTCTGTGTTTACAAGGAAAAAAAATCAGTAAAATGAGCACTGGGTGTGATAAGCAGTGTTTCGAGTAAAGAGGCATGTTGAATAAATGTAGACCCTATTTAAGTTCTTCTTTTGCTCAAAGTTAATTTTAGCAAGACTTGTACAGTGTTTCAGGAGGAACTCATTCGGGACATAAAGTTACTGGAGAATAATTTTCCAAAGCAAAAAAATACGAATAAATTGCTATTGCATCAGAAATGGGCAGTTGTGACACCAGCATATATCTTCGTATTTTTTTAATTAATTTTTGTCTTGCACTTTCACTAATCTTAAATGTCACCACAGAAAAGTTTTTGATAGTCTCCTTAATTTTAAATAAAGAAGAGCACCACTAAAATCAAATCCTCAAATTCAAGCATTCTACAAGGAAATTCAAATCTAGAGCCTAATCCTGTCTTTTGAAAGGCTCCATATAAATAAGTAGTTCAGTGGAATTCCAAATTGTCTCTGCTCAGTTAAATGTAGATGGAGAGAAATCTGTATCTCCACAAAAAGATATTTAGCAAGGGTCTTTAGGGTTTTGATCTTTTTTCATGTTTTTTTTCTGTGAAAGCTCAGTATCTTTTATTCATCTGCTTCCTTATCCTGTCATTCCTCCTCTTTCTCTTTTGTTAGTTAGCAAAAAGATTGTCAGTAAAATGATGAGCCATATGTCCTTTGAAAATAAGATGATATTATTATTATTTTTCAGAATGAAAGAAAATTATCAGTAGAATTACGAGGACAAATTTTATCAGAAATATGTTTGAATTTTTTATTAAATTTGCTTGACTATTTTCCTTCTTCTGATCATTTTTACTTGAATCTTGTAATAAATATGCATATAGTATGCATCCATAATGCAACAAAAGCTACTAATAAATTGTGCCACTCTACTGTGGCAGGTGGCTATTTGTACCCATAGCAGGTGCTCAGGGGATTTGAGGGGCCCAATCCTGTGCACCCCAGGTAGGCTTGGGCCTCTCAAGCGCACAGGGCACCAGCACTTGCCTGACTATGCCATTTTACAGAGTAATCTGGGATGCGTATCTGTAAGCATGAAAATTTGGGTTCCTGCTTACATAGACCCACTCCAGGATCTCCAGGGGCCCACCTAGCAGAAAGCCCAAATAAATCTTAGCAGGGAGATACTGCACCTAAGGAATCCCAAGATCCCCTAACTCCACACTAGGACCTGCATGACCCCAGCCCTCTATGCTGGACCTGTGCTGGTCTCTCACTGACCCATGCCTCCACATGAGGCATGGGTAACCAGGTCCCAGTATGAGGAAGTGCAGAGCCAGGTAATCCATGGCACCCCATGCCTCCACTTGAAGCATTCATTGGTCAGCCTGGATCCTGGAGTGGTGGCACAGGGCTCTAGGGGTTACCCTCCTGTATCCCCCACTCTGCACCAGAATCTGCACTGACTCACGCTTCATGCAGAAGTGTGGGCCAGCACAGGTTGCCACAGGAGGAACGGTTTGCCAGGAATTCCCCAGCTCCTGTGCACCTCCATGTCACCTTGCACTGGGACCCATGCTGACCTCTGCCTCCATGTGAGGGATGAGTCAGTGCAGAACCTGACATGGTACAATGAGAGATGCAGGGAGTCCCTGGGCGCCTTGTCCCACATTGGGCAGGGAGCCATAGGAGATATGTGTGTCACTCAATAAAGTGGACATATACTACCACAGGTGATCTGCTTTGGTTTCATGACATCTGTTTGTACCCTCAGTGAAATGGTAAATTTTCAGTGTTTGATTGAATTAGTCCTTATTAAAAGAGAACACACTGTTTGCAGTCCAGGAGCAGACAGAGGAAGGAATCGTAACTCAGTCATGATTCAGTTCTACTCGTCAGTTGCAGTTGCAGTTGTTCACTACTCATCTAAATTGTACTGCTTATAGAAAATAGTGTAAATTAGATTAATTTAATGTCAGGCTTTTTAAATGTCTGTATCTAGCCTCTGGGCTTTTTTATACTGGGCACATCTACACATGAACATTTACTGCGCAGTAACTGAAATTACTGAGCAGTACAGGCATGCATCTACAAGTGCACATCCATACTGCTGAGTAAATATGGTGACTTGTGCCAATTTGAGCATAAATTTGATACCTGTATCATGCAGGTATCAAATTTACGCCTGATCAGTTACTACACTGTAACACACATGTAGATACCTTACTGCACAGTAACACTATGTGTGGACTGACTTGGGACTAACTTTAGTCCCAAGTCAGTCCACACACAGCATTAATGGCTTTAATACCTGCACATGTAAATGCTGGCCTATTCCCACTTACTGCACAGTAAATTTAAGCTGGTGTAAATGCACATGTAGACACGCCCACTGTGTCAGAAGTGAGTCTTGGTGAAGACAGGACTAAGCATACATGATCATCAGGGTGTAATGTGGGGTATCAGAGCAATATTTTTTTTTCCCATGAGTCAGCTCTGGACTCTTATCCAATGCCCAGAGTCAAGCCCTCAGCCCTCTGAAGGTTGGATAGCAGGAACCTGTATGTCAATGGACTCCCATACTCCCTGAGATCTAGTGCTGATATGCTATAGCATATAAAAACCAGAACATTTCTTAGTCTCCTCTCACAAGACAAAATCTCCATTACCCTAATGACTTTTCTCTGCATTTATTCAATTAAATTTTATCTTTCCTGAATATGAACATGGCTAATCGGAATGTTGCACACAAGGTCTTACCAGGGCTTTGTACAATAGCATTAATTCTTGCAAAGTTTGACTGAAACTACAATGTCTGATACATCCTAGGATGATACTTGGCTTTTTCATATGTGCATCATATTTAAAGCTTATACACCTTCCCTAATGTACTAATAGATCCTCATCTTTCTCCTTTCCATCATTTTCACCTGAAGAACCTCACAATTTAGAGCAGAAATTTGTGTGAATCTCTAAATATCTGGCCCTTCCACTCTTGTATAGTTAAATGTCATCACATTTGTTATTAATCCAGTCCTCAAGCTCATTTCTTAAATTCTTTCTAGTTGATATTCTGATCCTTCTGGGTATTGATTATACACCCTAACTCTAGTGTCATAAAATTTTATTAGCACATTCCAACTTGATGTGCTAACAACATAAATGGAATTATTAAATAAGACTCATTAAATAAGCCACTTATTATGAAACTCCACTGATCTGCATCATGCTCAGTAGTTACCTTTTCAATCTAACATTTTATAGTCTTACTTTATGGTGTGTGTGCATGACACTTCAAAGTGGGTTAAATGCCTTTGCACTGCTTTAATGGTGTCAGTGTTTGCATGCCTTGGCAGCATATTGCGCATTAATTCCAGCCACTGTAGGAAATTTGGTGGCATAATGTGCTTTAAGTAACTTGGGGTGCAGCAAACTAAAACTCCTTCAAAGAGTTTCAGTTTTCTGCTCCTACAGCCATGAAGCAAAGCACCAGACTCCATCAGCTCCACGGCTCTGGAGGAGGCCTTGTAGGCAGCGTGGCAGCAGTCCAGGAAAGCAGGCTCTGCCCAAAATAAGTGGTGAGCCTGATCTTTCCTGCCTCCCACCCACTGGAGCCTGCCTGCCTGAGCTGTGTGGGAGCCTGGTGCTTCCCTCTGCAGCTGCGGTGCCCCCCAGGACTGCCTGAATTGGGTGCCTGAAGGAAGGTGCCACCTGGCGGGGGGGGGGGTGCTGCCGCTGCCACAGAGGGAAGCACCAGCCTCCCTCCTGCAGTCCAGGGACAGTTCCGCCCACCAGCAGTTTGCCCTCCCCTCCCTACTGGAGAGGCAGGTAAGTCAGCGGGGTGATTGCATGACATGGGGATTTAATCAGCCCTAAATTGAAGAGGTGTTTTTTAAAACCCATCACTTCAATTTAGGGCCCCCATTTCATTTACACATACCCTTAGGTAGTTCCTTACTCATCTTAACATTTTTTTTTTTGCTAGTCCCATTTTCTCCAACTTAACTAATAATTTTTCAGATGGTATAGCATGAAATTCTTCACTGAAATGCAGCTAGATTAGATCCATCATATTCCCCTTGTCTCTAAAATCAGTTATCTTATCAAATAAAGATACCAGATTAATTTGGTATAATCTATATTTGGTAAGGCTATGCTGCATTTTATTCTCCTTTCTATTTACTTCCACGTCTTTATTTTTTTCCTTCCAAATTTGTTCTAAAGATGAGCATATGGTAGTAATCAGACTAGTGTGCATATAGTATTTCTTTCTTAAATATAGACACTGTGTTGCTATTTGCCAGTCAATGTAGAACTACCACAATTAGATTTTTTAAACCCACACTATTAGACTTCTGATTTTATTTTTGTGATGGAAATGTATATCTCCCCTTGATGGAGCACATTAGGCTCTCTTTTTTTTCTTTTCTTGTTCTGTTTTGATTTATGTGGCTAAAGAATTCTGTTAACCTGAGTAAAAATATTGGATTTGGGCAAATTTTTATTTCTTTACTGTTTATTACATTAATGTACAGTATTATCCCACCACGTTTACCTCTTTCCTGAACAGGGCATACCCTTCACTATATTTTATTCTAAGTTTTTCCTATATTATCCAGTTTCAGAACTTGTGGTAATAGGATGGGGTACCTGCATCTTGTTGCCCAGGCTCTTTCCATTAGTATACAATCATCTCAGTTGTTTCTCTCTGCTCCCACTGAAATTCCCAGCTGGATCAAGTATATGACTTTAATTGTCTAACTGTGTCTGACTCCCATCAGTATTTTTCTTCTTCTTTCCATACTCTCACCCTCTAATATTCCTTTGTCCCTTGCTATGTCATTATTTACCAGAAGCTCCTCTTCCTGTCTATGAAGGCATGGTGATTGCACAAGTCTCTCCCAACTTTCCCCCACTTCTTAGTTTGAAACTCTTATCAGTCATGCCAGCCTTGAACCCAGAAGGAAGGAGGATATTAATATATAATCATGGGTGCTTGCTGTTTCTAAGAGCTAAGATTACTATTTGGGGAAGGTAAGTACACCATGTGACCTGCGTATCCAGTCAAAGCAGCTCCGCATTTGAATATCAATATTTTCAATACAATGAACTGCTCTCAAACTAGTGATGGATCAAGAATTATTCACAGAAATTATTCATACACTAATTCTGAATAACAAATACATTTGAGAAAATCAGTCTGTTACAATATAATTCATAAATGGAAAAGAGGTAAAATTAGTTCAAAACAGTATTCATTATGATTTATTCACCCAGCTTCAGCTAGACTCTGCATGTGTGTGTGTGTGTGTGTGTGTGTGTGTGTGTGTGTGTGTGTGTGTCGGGGGGGCGCACAGTAGTTCTTCTAGTGATTGAACAGTAGCATGCATTATTAACTAAGAGTATAGGACATTAATTATAATATATGCTGCCTTTCAAATCAGGAAGTTTTAGATTTTACCCCATCATGGGGCAGTTTTTATTGTCTTTTTGATGTCAAAACTTATGTATTTACTTTGTATTAGTCCAGTGGAAGAGAGTAGGTGGCATACTGGCTTTGGTGTATACTGTGGGCTGAGAGATATACGTGGCTTGGCATACTCCCTGTAAAGTTGATCAGTGTGCTGGAGCCAACTGGCAACAATTTTAATTGTTTGAAACGATAGCATAATAGGTCCTTCAGTATCTGTAAAGGGAAACATTTACATAATTAAAGAAATTGCTCATCAATAGAGAAAGGGAAACTTGAAATAAATTAATAATGACTTTTTGCATGAAAGTATTATACATCTTCTTGGTTTATAGATTAGGGCAGAAATAACCTTTGCCTTAGGTAATATAGTTCAATTTATAGGTTTATTTATAAGCCTAGAAGTCATTTTTTAATGGTTAAAAATATTAATGGTATATTCCAAAAAAAAAAAAAAGAAATGTGCACTGTATACATTTTTATTGCTGATTCTCAATATAAAATCTATGTTGCCACCAAAGTATTTAAACTGATAAGAACTGCATTTGCTCATCCCTATCAGATTATGTGGAAACCACTTGAAGGCTAAGGTAGCATTCCACATAAGGATGGTCACTTACATGGCAGATTCTGTTCCTGTCCAGTAGCGTTTGCCACTCTCTCTCTCTCTCTCTATATATATATATTAATCCTGGTATATCTGTCCTGTTGGAACCCAAGTTGAGACTGAAGATATTACTGCACACAATGGAACTTCAGAAGACTAAGATTATTTTTTCCACTACTTTGGCTTTTGTCCCGTCTTGTTCTGTTATCATTGATAGCCTAGATACAACTAATTTGCCGCCCCCCAAGGTTTTTCTTTCATTCTAAGTGATGTAGTCTTTCTGGGTCTAAACTCAGCTTAGATTTTTAGTTTTAGGAGTGCTTCTGTGACCAGTGATTCCTGGTTGGTCAAAGTTACTTCCTTTGTCTCCTTCCTGAGTTTATTGCTGCACTAAATCAGGCAGAAAAGCTTATGCTGACATCTGCAAAACAAATTTCATAGAGAATTTGTGGTTTTTTTACAAGCTGATTCTGCCTTTTTCCTTCAGACCTACAATATGTGCTTTCATTGTTCCCATACCAACTTATGAATATGTTGATGCTGTTTTCTCTTTTTTTAAGCTCCCATCTGAGTTCTGTTCATCACAGATGTTTAGACACACAGCTGTCCATCTACAGTGGTTCTGCATGAAAGACCATGGCTGTTGTGTACAAAAGAGGGGATTCAGGCAAATGTACTATAAATAGATAGCATTGTCTGCCTCTTCATTCTCCAGTAGAGTCCTAAGTTCTGGAATTGGAATGTTTGCTACTTTATCAAAATAGTTTGTGCCTCCTGCTTCAGCTGAACTGTAAGATGGAGCACAACCTGGGTTTTTATTATTGCTGCTGTTTTCAAAAGTTTTAGTTGTCTGTAAAGCAGACATGGCCACTCTTGAGTAGCCTCAGAGTATATTCAGTACACAGCAAACAAAGTGACTTGCTTCATAACATAATAGCATCACCTGTGAGATTCATGAATCATAAACTAACAGCCTTGAATGTGCTTCAAGGTCATGCTATGAAAGTCTTAGAACTAGATTTTTGGAAGACGTCAACACCCAACATAATGAGCCTTTATGAAAACCTGGCCATTATGGAGTTGTAATATAAAACCTGAGGGTATTATGGCAAATAATAACTTTGTGATTGAATTGATGATAATTTAAAAAGCAGGGGGACAAGAGGCCCAGGACAACTGCAGTCGAGGAGGTTGTATTTCTTGAAAAGTCTTGTCTCTAAGATAAGCATATATGAATACATTATGTGGGTACAAACCATATTTTTTATGCCTAAGATCCTTAAAATTCTGTGGGGAATAAAAGTACTGAGTACATTGCTAATACTTAACTTGGACCTTGTTTCTTTTTTCACTTTGGGGGCGGAGAATGTTATATTTTGTATGTTTGAGTTGCAACAATCTGAATTAGACGTAGCATATTTTATAGGGCTAGGTGTATACCTTTGAAAAGGTTACTTATACTAGCCTAAGCGGTAATTCATTAAGATCACAATTTTTATAAATTGTTTTCACTTGTATTTTTGTTAGATACCCAGAAAGTGATGACCAGATTCAATAAGTGGCCAGAAAAAAATGTTAGCGTGCTTTATAAGTTTAGGTAAACACATAGATTTTTGGGGTGTCACAATTCAAGAACTCATTTTTCAATCAATTTCAAATGTGGTAGAATAATTCCGTTGTTTATTGAAACTGATGATCCCTGGTGGATTTTTACTGTGTACCACAAACAGGTTTAAAATGGAAATTTAGCTGCAATTATGATGTCTACTATTTATTTTACAATTCATTTTTATTACTTGTATGTTTTGACTGCAAAGTAAATGTAGATGTTATAGTTCTGCTACAACAGTAGTGGAATAATAAAAAAAATTAAGGCCAGTTTATATTGTGTCATGACTGGCTGGGGAAGGGAATAAAGTGGGTAAATGTGCCCCCTGATTTCCTCAGATTGCAGAAAATAACGGTGGGAGGAAAGCAATTTATACAGGGCTCCTATCCTTCCTTCCAGACACATTGGCCATGTCCACACAAGATGCTGACTGCACAGTCATTACTGAGCAGTCATTTAGTACTTGCATAAACAAGTAGTAAATGACTGTGCAGTAATCTGCATTACTGCGCAGTAGTGCTGACAAATAGGTTTTTTGTGATGCTGACTGCACGGTAGCATCTCATCATGATTTCTGCCACTATGCTACTGCACAATAGTCTTGGGCTACTGTGCAGGCAGTGTCTCATGTAGACACAGCCATAGTGAAATTAGGCATGAATATTCTCTCCTACAATAAGCCAGGTAAAGTACCAGACACTGGGAAGAAGATAACATTAGTTTCCTGCAGGACATGAAGACAGAGGAAGATTGTGACTTTGTATCACACTGTCTGTCTTGGGCTGCTACGAGATCTGAAAGATACTTTCCCATTCTCAGAGCTCACAGGCAAGCCACTAGAGTAGCTTAAAAAGTAGTAAAACGCTTGCCTTAAAAAGTGGTAAATTGCTCAATTATCTATAACAAAGACACAAAAGGGTGATAAATGAATAAGAGGAGCTAGAAATGACATACAAAGGTGGGGACTGTGATCAAGTGGATAATGAATAAATGCCAGTGAGCTAATTCATGCAGCTGAAATGCTAACGTAATATGTACAAAGAATATATATGGTAGGTGTATTATAGCTGGCAAATAATTTACACCAGACTGCTTTTCAATTACTTTTTTTTACACAAAATTATACTTTTCAGAAAATATGTCTATGTTCCACTGAAAATTTTGCCTAAATATTTGTATTTGAAAATGCTTTTGCAGTGCCTCATTGGAGGCAGTTGTTCAGCTTCTTCATTTAATAATTTTCATGATCTGGGCATTCTTGTTGGACTATATCTTCTACTATGCATAATGAAAAAAACTCAGATGAAACTTCCTCCCCTCTCCACCCCTCTCTTTCTCAAGAAGGAAGACTATGGTATTTTACAGGAGAAATAATCTGATGACGTAGATCACTTCTATAAATCTGGGGGAGAACAAGAAGTGATGACTCCAATGAGGCACTGGAGCAGCAATTCCAAGTCAAATATTTGTTTATAAATTCAAATAATTGGCATTTAAATCCCCCCCCACCAAAAAAAAATAATCAAAGTTTTATGTGAAAGGTTTACATGAAAATGAAACTGTTTTACTTTCTGTCAGAATTTTTAATGGATAATTAACTCATTTTGATAGCTTGTACATATACAACTCTGTGTAGTTGAAGAGATATTATGGTGTATTTTACATATACATATAATAAAAACCTAATGATAGCAACTTTATTTCAGTTTATCTCAAGATCCACATTTCCTAAATGGAGTCTGGAGTTTAATAGAGAGAGAAATATCCAGAATTCCTAAATATTCAAATGTAGATCCAAACACTCTTAGGGCTGGATCAAAGACTTTTAGTTTGGGCCTTCCCTGATATGAGAGAGAGAAAGAGAGAGTGTACACATACATAAAATACACGCACACATCTATATACTACTTTGAAACAATTTTAAAACTAGTGGGAGACAATGAGGTAGTGGGAGACAATGAGGATAGCAATGTAATAATTTGGATAAGGCTATTATCAAAAAACAAAGAAGACACTGCAATTAGCATCTATTACAGGACCCCCTCCCCCAGGACTATAGAAAAGTGAGGAAAAATATTGATAAAACAGCTACAGAGCAGTTCAAAACTAAAAAATACTGTCCCGGAAGCCACTGTAACTGTCTGTACATCTGTTAAATGTTAATAAAGCTACTGCAAATATGGACTGGACATCCTTACATACAAATGGAGTAGTACATGGAACCTTAAAAAAATGCCTACTTATTAGAATATAAGTTACAAACAAAGTAGTGATAGCAAGTCAAAGCAGAAGAGAAACTATCTTGTATCTTTGCTATAAAAGTGTAGAAAAGAGTAGGTACCTGTGGATAGCCGGAAAACTATTCTAATAAGAATGGGATGCTGCAGAAAAGGACCTAGTGCTTACAATGGACAATAAACTGAATTTGAATCAACTGTATGTCCTTATTGCCAAGAAGGCTAACAGCATACTGGGATGTATTAGTAGAACCGTTGCCAGCAGGTCAAGGAAAGTAATTATTCCCTCTCTATTCTGCACTGGTGAAGCCACATCTGGAGTACTGTGTCCAGTTTTGGTCCCCCCACTATAGAAAGGATGTGGACAAATTGGAGAGAGTCCAGCAGAGGGCAACAAAAATGGTTGGGTAACATGATTTATGAGGAGAGGCTGAAGAAATAGGGCTTATTCAGTCTGGAGAAGAGAAGACTGAAGGGGGATTTAATTGCAGCCTTCAAATACCTGAAGTGGAGATCCAAAGAGGATGAAGCTAGACTGTCCTCAGTGGTGGCAGATAATAGAACAAGGAACAATGGTCTCAAGTTGTAGCAATGGAAATTTAGGTTAGATAAAATCTCACTAGAAGGATAGTAAAGCACTGGAGCAGGTTACCCAGAGAGGTTGTGAAATCTCCATCCTTGGAGGTTTTTAAGACCTGGCTAGACAAAGATTTGGCTGGGATGATATAGTTGGAGATGGCCCTGCCTTGAGCAGGGGTTTGGACTCGATGGCTTCCTGAGGTTCCTTCCAACCCTAATTTTCTCTGATTCTCTGATTCTACTTTAAGTCACATACAGGCGCAGATTCAGAGGGGGTACAGTGGCACAGTTGCAACCCTCCCTTTGGCTGTGCACTGCATGCACAGTGAGCTGCTTCTGCGAGCTCTGCATGCTCTGTGAGCTCTGTGGTCTTAATCCAGGTGGTTGGTGTGGGATCTCCTTGGAGTTACTGCTTTCAAGCAGCTCTGGAGCCTGCCTCTGTGCTTTCCCTCCCTCTTCCCTGCTCCTCGCCCTGAAATTCAGCATCAGGGAAAAGGAGGGAATGAGTGGTCAGCAACTCTCAGCAGGAGCTCTGTTGACATGCTGATGAATTCAAAGAGCTCACAGACATCCAGGTTCACAGTGAGGGGTTACAGTTACATCCCCTTTGGCAGTGTGGCTCTGCACAGCTAAAGGATGTTTGGTGACACCCTTGTTGTCAAGACCCTGGATCCACCCATGTTCAAATATACTGATAAAGAATGGGTTTATAAAAATACCAAAAAAGTAGTGTTCCACAAATGAATTTTCAGAACTATAGGGATGCCATAAATTAGGGCTCAGCAGATCCACGGTAGTGGAAGAAGGAAATACATAGTGAATAAGAAGTTGCTAATGGGATTATTGAGTCTAGGTGGACATTAGTACTTAAAAAGAGAGGGGAATAAAATCAAACACTACTTTAGTGGTAATCACAAAGAATTTATATTAATGGTGGAATTTTTACAAGCATTGAGCTTTGGCCTTATGGTACTTCCATGCAAGTTAATGTGTGTTTTAGCCGGGTTTAGGATAATGCATCAAACTTTTAAACTCTGGTCACACAATGCCAGCTGGAATGCCAAAGAAAAATAAGTAACTGATTGGGTTGTATGCCTGGCAAATGGGAGTCATTTTGTAGTGGATTTTCTGCTCATGGCAGAAGCTTGGTCCCACTTCCACTGGCCCTGCATTGCCCCCCTGCAGGAGCCAGGGAAAGCTCTAGGCCCTAGGTTCTAGCCCAAGGCTGGCAGAGAGTCTGGGGCCAGGAGACAGTTGTTTCCTGGTGGGGGCTGGGAGATTGCTCTGTGCCTCCGGGAGCTGCCTGCTGCTGGGGTGGGATGCACCACTGGAGCCTGGGTGGGCACAATGTCCCATTGCCCTGGCAGCAGGGAGCTCCCAGCAATTGAGTGGGGGCTGGGAGATGATTGCTCCCAGCCCCAGATCCCTGAGTGCAGAGCGGAGTCTGGGAGATGATTATTCCCAGACCTAGCTCTGCAATCATGAAATGTGGGCTGAGAGATTCTTGTCTCCCAGCCCTGGCTCCATAATTGCAGAGCTGAGGCTGGGAGATAAGAATCTCCCAGTCCCCACTCTGTGATTGTGAAGCTGGGGCTGGGAGAACCTCCCAACCCAGCTTCACAAGCAGAGCAGGGGCTGAGAGCTCCCTGCTGCCAGGGCAGGGGGACATTGCCCCTGCCCAGGCTCTGCCACTAGAGCCCTCCCCGGCATCAGGCAGCTCCTAGGGGCAGGGAGCAATCTCCTGCCCCCTGCTGCCCAGCTGACCACTTGGCCGTCTATATGTGCCGTACTGTGCAGTGATTACTCTCAAGTAAATTTTCTACTTGTATTTACAAGTACAGGTACTCATGATTAGAGCAAATCACTGTGCAGTAAGCATCTGTACCTGTAGATGGTGATACTTACTGTGCAGTAATTTGCTCTAATCTTGAATAAAGCCTTTCATGTAGATGTGCCCATTGTTGTCCTTTTTCATTTTCCTGCTCTTTAAAAAGTAGGTAGTCACCTTAGTCCTGGATTGATGAACACAAGACTTTTAGATGCTAACCAAAAAAAGAAGTTAAGACCATTTGGAAAGGGAACTTACTTGGCTTTCTTCAGCATTCAACTCAAATGAAGTTTAGAAATGTTTATCCAAGAAGCAAGAATTTTTTTGTGGGTGATATCTTCTACTGGACCAACTGAGTCCAGTGTTCTGGGTGATATGTTCTACTGGACTAAATGATGGTTGGGACAGACTTAGACAAGTTTGTCTAAAAAGTTTGGTTGCTGTAGTCTAAGGAGGCCCCAAAATATACATGCATATTCAAGCCCAAGCCTTAGACAACACAAGTTTGTCTATATCTATCCCAACCATATAGCTACTCCAATAAAATATATCACCCACAAAAATTCTTGCCTCTCATATATACCCTGGACGATCATAGCTAGGTTACTTCAACAGTACAAGAAAAATGTTTGTAATTTAGTAACTTAATTTTTCTGTGATCCGTTTTTCATGGTAGTTCTAGGCTAAATATATATAGGAATGACTAACAAACTGACAACTGTATATCTTTTGAGATTTCCAACTCAGTTTAAAAGACTCAATGAGCTTGAATAAGTACCTATATTTTGGAGCTCTTGTCATACTAGTGCAGCCAAAACTTTTAAGGCTTACCTATTACTATCTTGCTCAGAGTACATCAGGTAGCTGCATTTAACTTGACCTTCATTTGATTGTTTATTAATCAGAAGTGAAGCTGAGAAAAGGTGCATACTATATTTTAGTGATCACCACTGAGTTATAGTTGGTATTTTATTGACCATTTTGGGCTACTTCCAGCAGTGTAAAAAGGTGCATGCTACATTTTATTATGTTAATGGGGCATGAGAGAAACACATAAAAAAAGCACTTCGTTCACCCTGGGTATTGGTCAGAGGCAGCTATTTTTAAATATCTGTAGGTGGTTCACTCATACAAGTAATTGAGTTCCAACATATTTCTCCTTTGAGCCCTTCCACAAGGGTGGTCTGTAGAGTTGGAAAGAAGGAAAATGTCTTTTAAGATATTAATGCTTTTTTCTTAGTTTAAGCCTTAATGGAAACATTTTGTTACTTTGCTATTGTATTTCTTTTTAAGGAAATATTTACATATCTAGAAAGGAGTCCTATCCATATTCAGAGATAAGTACTTTAATACAGCCACTTATGTTGTGTATTTCTGCAGGTGTTTTGCAGAAGAGCAAAGCACTTGCTTATTACTGGCAGTGATGACATGGGCATCCTCTGAGAACATACATTTTTATGAAGAATAGGCCCCTTGGCAATTACAGACGTGTTAGTAACTTTCTGCCTTCTCTGTAAATATCTTAAAAGTAATTTTGATTTTTACTTTCTAGTTTTCAGCATTTTTAAACAATTTGGAAAGCATTTTATTTTATTTTTAGAAAATATGGTTTATATTGGGAAACTGTTTCATGTGTTATTTTTATTTATTTCCAATAATGCAGTTTTAGAAAAGGAATATATGATTCTTTAAGAAGCATAGGACTCTTTCTTTTTACATCTTTTTGTGAATTTTCTCCTTTTTAGTCTCTTAACTGGCATTCTCTGTACATGGATAGGCAATGAATTCCCTGAAATCCTAATTATCAGCTGTCCATCTGACATGCACCATTGAAACTGTCCCTATTACCTCCTGTAAAGTCAATTCATTAAACAGTTTCTCTGTGTTGCTTCTGGTACTCTTAATGGCTCCCCCTACCTTGGATGTTCTCTCCTCTGCTGTGGCTATTTTTCTCACATGCCCTTTTGGTCAATTCTTTGTCTCCTCTATTATACGGGTGTTCTGTGTTCTGTCACTGGGGCTGTATACACACATTCAAATAATCTGGGAGAATTCTCCCACATTTGTTCTCCTGGTAGAAAAACTTATCCAGAGCTGTGCGTACAGACATCAAATGCTAAAGCCTTGAAGAAGGGAAAACAGGCAGCACTGACACTGTGGAACCAGGGAAGGGGGGCAGCATGTATACATCTCAGAATGCTCTGCAGGCTCCTTTAGTATACCTGACAACAGATCTCAGTAGTGTGTATGGCAGCCTGGATTAGCTGCCCATGGTCAGCCTGTTTCACTGGAGCACAGTTTAGGGATTGGGAAGGCAGTGTGTTCTGCTCCCTGCTGGAGCATAAGTATCCAGTGAGTGACATAGTGTCATCCTGCCAGGGGCAGACATCTGAAGAACTATGTTCTTTTCTGAGGAAAAACCACAGCATATATAGGCCAGGGGTTTTCAACCCGAAGCACAGCCCAGCCCAGCCCCCCGTCGGGAAGAGCTGGCTCCAGCCCACAGCAACAGCCCACCCTGTCTGTCATGCAGATCCAGGGGGCACATGCCTCCCATTCCCTCCCAGGGTGTGCGTATCAGTGAGAGCTGCCGCCGTCCCCCCCATCATAGCTCAGTCTGGTTCCCTGTCCCAGCTAGGCAGTCCCTGCCCCAGCCCCAGCCCCAGCCCCAGCCCCAGCCCTACTCCCTCCCCCACCACTGGGGCATCAATCTGCCCCCTCCTGGCCCCGTCCCTCAAAAACACAGTTACCAGCCAGATCCGGCTGCTCTCCTAGCTGCCTGTATGTTGTACTGCAGCTGCACACATGCACCCAGCATTTATCAGCCACATTAGATCTGCATACCCCATAGGACCTTTTAAGTACCCCTAGGGATATGCATAACCCCCATTGACAACCACTGATATAGGCACTCTCCCAGGAGAAATTCTCCCAGAACTGATTTAACCATGGTTATTCTCAGGTTATTTTTGTCCTGGAGTGGCCATTTTTACTCTGGGGAAAAAAAAAAATGCATAGTTTCTCCTGGGAGTGAAGCAACTCTCTCAGGAGAAACTAAATATTAGTATGAGGCTTAGGTCTCCTCTCAACTCCTTTCCTTTGACTTTATCCTTGATTCCTGGCATCAACTAGGCTTCCACCATTGACAGAGTGCAGGTCTCTCTCTCTCTCTCTTCTGTGTCCTTCAGTGTATTGCCTTCATCTCCAGTTACCTTTGCAACACAGTCTCCTGAACATCTTGACAGCAGCTCATATTTAACAGCTAATTCCTTCCCATCTCCTCTCTGTCTCTTTTTCCAAGTAGCCCCCCTTTAATTCAATCTCTAGTACCCATACTTCCTCCTCCTTCAGATCGATCCTGAAAACTCATTTTGTACCAAGGCCTTAGTAATACCAGCTCTCTCCCATTCATAAAGTGATGAGAATGAGACACAGAACAGGGCTAGAAATTATGTTTTTTGGTAAGAAAATCTTCTCTGAAAAGTGCAGTTTCATTCAGCACAAAACTATATTTGAATTTGAGTCAAAAGAGTTAAATGGGTGGGAAGAGATGGCCTCCATCTCACTTCACTGGGGTGGAAGCTCTTCTCAGCCAGAATGGCTGACCTGCTCGACCGGGCTTTAAACTAAGCCCACTGTGGGGTGGGGGGGACTACCACCAAAGTAAGCCCTCTGGGCAACTTCTGCAAAACCAGCAGGTTAAGGCACTCAAGGGAATCCATCCCTACCCCAGCCCTGGAATGTTGTCCTCCTGGGAGTGCAGGGAAGACTAGGGCTTTCAAAGGGACACTTACGTGCCTGTACACCAGTGCCAGGAGCTTGGGGAACAAACAGGAGGAACTCGTCTTCCTGCTAAACAATGTGGTTCCTATCTTCAAGAAAGGGAGGAAAGTAGATCTGGGGAACTACAGGCCTATCAGCCTGACCTCGATCCCTAGGAAGATCTTGAAAAAAATTATCAAAGAGACCATTCTTGACAAACTGGCTGATGGCAACATCCTGAGGGACAGCCAGCATGGGTTTGTTGCGGGCAGGTCTTGCCTGACCAATCTCATCTCCTTCTATGACTAGGTGACATATCACCTGGACAAGGGAGAAGAGATTGACGTCATATATCTTGACTTTAAAAAAGCCTTTAATCTGGTCTCCCATGATCTCCTCATGTAAAAATTGGCCAATTGCAACCTCGGCTACATCACAGTCCAATGGCTGGGGAATTGGCTCTGAGGTCAGACCCAGAGTGAGGTAATCAATGGAAGTGAATCATCATGGTGCTCTGTGACCAGTGGTTTCCCCCAAAGCTCCATCCTTGGACCTATACTCTGTAACATCTTTATTAACAATATGGTCATTGGTGTCAGAAGCAGACTGGCCAAGTTTGCTGATGACACCAAACTTTAGGGTAAAGCATCCACACCTGAGGATAGGTTGGTGACCCAGGTCAACCTTGACAGACTCAGAAAATGGACAGATAAACACCTGATGACATTCAATATGGAAAAATGCAAGGTACTTCACCTTGGGGGAAAAAAAAACCCTGCATCATGCTTATAGGTTTGGCAGTGCTACCCTTGCTAGCACCACAGCTGAAAGGAACTTGGGAGTCATGATTGACCACAAGATGAACATGAACCTTGGCAGAACTGGAGGGGAAAAGGGGTGGGGCAGGGGAAGGAGGTCTGAAGAGGACCAAGAGGTGTCATTTATAGGGAAGTATGATTGACCACAAGATGAACATGAGCCACCAATACGATGTTGCAGCTGGTAAAGTGAACAAAACTCTGGCTTGCATCCATAGATGCTTCTCAAGCAAATCCCAGGATGTCATCCTCCCTCTGTACTCGGCCTTGGTGAGGCCACAGCTGGAGTACTGCATCCAATTCTGGGCTCCACAATTTAAAAAGGATGTGGAAAAGCTTGAGAGAGCCCAGAGGAGAGCCACGTGCATGATCAGAGGGCAAGAGAACAGGCCTTATGATGAGAGGCTGAGAGCCATGGGACTCTTCAGCCTGGAAAAGTGCACGCTCAAGGGTGACTTAGTGGCTGCCTATAAGTATATAAGGGGTGTACATCAAGATCTGAGGGAACGCCTGTTCACCAGTGTGCCCCAAGGGATGGCAAGGTCGAATGGTTCCAAACTCCTGCAAGACCATTTTAGGGTGGACATAAGGAAAAGCTTCTTTACTGTCTGAGCCCCCAAAACCTGGAATAGACTGCCTCTATCGGAGATGCAAGCACCTACTCTGGACTCTTTTAAGAAACATTTGGATACCTATCTTGCTGGGATCCTTTGAGCCTAGCTGATTTTCTGCCCCTGGGGCAGGGGGCTGGACTCAATGATCTGCCAATTCCCTTCCAGCCCTAATGTCTATGAAATATATGAAATTGTTTTTTTGGGAGGTGAGGGAGACATGCAAACAAGATACACAAAGCAGAGAATTAGGTCCCTTTATTTCAGTATAAAATGAAAACTAACCTGTGACAGCTTGTCATAGGTTGTCTGTCAGCAAAAGGAAAATTTATTAAGAGTAAAGAAGATACAGCATGTTAAAGGAGCTTGCTAACTCATGAAATGTACACACAGACTGAGAGCCTCCCCTGTTGGAGAGACATGAAGATTTCACTGCTACACTTTACAAAGTTGTATTCAGCAATTGATTCATCCTCTATTAATTAAGAAAGCTGAAGTAGTGGTCAATTTCATTGCCTAGAATAAGAGAATTGCCTCCAACATAATCTGCTCAGGCTGATGCCATTCCTAATGCTATTGCCTTCAAGTCCTGTAAAGCTGCTGCCTTCACATTTTAGATTGTTGGTGCCACTGTGCAGTCTTGGCCAATGAAACAATGGACTCACTTTTTATTTTCACATGCTAAGATGAGAGGCATCGATCTTAGTCACTCAAAAACAGAAGGTTACATTCAATATGCTGGTTCAAGAAAAAACATGGAACAAAAGGACATCTATCTCTGAGGTTGAAGGAAAGCCTGTTTTTACACAAAAGAATGGAGAAATTGTTCAAGAACTGTTCATACTTCCCTATAAATGACACCTCTTGGTCCTCTTCAGACCTCCTTCCCCTGCCCCACCCCTTTTCCTCTCCAGTTCTGCCAAGGTCAGTAAAATGTTCTGTTATTTTTTATATTAACAAGGTTTATTAATATCCATGCCCATTTTAATTGATTACGGTTTGCTGTACCATTTCCATTTTTTTTATCTCTCCGATTCCTTTTGGAGTTATTACATTCTGTCAATGTAATACCAATTAGATAATATATTGTGTATTGTGGAATCCAGTTGGGCATTTGCTGGCTTTCTATAATTTACACATTATTCTATTTTAAAATGTGCTAAAACCCTTCTTCATACCACTACGAAGGATGTGTCCTAACACAATAGGAACCACAGGATAAAGTCTGGGCATGAAATACATGGGCTGGCTCTCAGAGTTCCTTATTAACCCCTTTCAGTGATGTACAACACATCCTTCTGATCTATTCATATTAATGAATCCACATTCTCACATCCTCTTCCCTGAGTTTTGAAGTACTTTAAGTACTGTGAAAGGGTTTATTTTCTTCAGTTCTCTTATTTTGTGCACAGTTTTCAAGCTCTTCTATTGCCAGCACAGAGCAAAAGAATTGTCTGCTTTTCCTAATTTATTGATCAGCATATATATATATATATAATTTTATAGTAGTGAAGTCTCTCATTTGATCTGCTACGATAGAGGCATTCTTCAATGGGGTAATTGTGTCCAGGACACTTAATAGGTGTTAAGAGAGCAGCTGTTCTCTGTTCTACTGGTTATAGCAAAGACCTACCAAAACAGTGGAGGTGCTGTTGCTGCTGCTTGTCTCACTTCCTACAGCAGTTGGCAAGCAGTGCCAGTCAGCAGGGAATGGTTAGGATGAAGAGGACCCAATCAGGCATGCTGTAATTTAGCTCTGATTGATGAATGTATGAAGGGTGTGGAAACAACCAATTAGAACCAGTGTAGGGTTTGTGGTGGTCCCTCACCTTAGCCTTCTGCCTCCTCAGTGTAACCCAGAAGGCTTGGAAATGGTTAGTAGTTAAGGAGAAAAGCAATTTGATTCCAAGCGAATCAGCCATTTTAAAGAAGAGAAATTATAAACAGCGTGTCTGTGTGTGCATGCATGCATGCATGTCTGTCTGCCTGTCTGTCTTTAAGAGGATAGAAATTATTGCACTACAACAATTTCTTTTCATTTAGGAAGCTATACTTTGAGAGTTCTCTTTACTAGTAAAAAATAGAAACTGAAAGTTTGATTGTAGTTTTTACTTTATAGCTTTGCATATTGATAAAATATCAATCCAAAATTAAGTTCAGTTCTGAACTATAAAACTTTCATTAAGAAAGCATTAAAAGAAGCTTGAAAGTTCCCACCCCAGTCAGAATAATCTGTTATTCTATTTTTAAGAAGCAAAAATAAATCCCCCTGGCATTGTTCATTGTTGTTCCTTAATGTGAGAATTAAAGTCTCTTTAACATTCTAACCTTTAATTCAGACTTGGTGGTCCTGAGGTTTTCATTCATTTAGTTCGTTTTAACAGATATCTGAATCCTCTTTTTCTGTCTAGCTTTGTGTTCCCAGTACAATATTAGATATCATTTATCTCAGTATAGGAGAATTGGTCTTGATATTGATTATGCTGTGTTAGATTTTAGATTCCTTTGTAAATGCATAAAGCCTGTAAACATCTACAATTCCCAGCAGCTTAACAGAATCATGTCTCCTCTGACCACATAATTGTTAAATTGTGCATGTAAAATGGCTTCAGGATATTCTGTCCCTTTTCCAGCAGGTTATCAGGGAAAACTTGCCAGAGAACATTGTGTTGTTTGTGTATCCTTTAGGTTAGGAACTCAAAGGTCAATAGTTGCCAAAAGCATTTTCACTGAGTAACTACTGCTTTTCCCAAGCTTTACAACCTGCCTCACCACTGATCCTTATCATTTATTAGTAAACGTATATAGATACAGCTTGGAGACCTTTACACATAGTCAAGTAATCTTGGTTCAATGAAATATTCTGTTCACTTTTCAGAACAATTAATCATAATGATTAATTAGCTACATAAGCGAGTATTACATGCTAATACACTAAGCTTACATAGTAATGCTATTGGTTTTTTTTCTTAACACCTTGGGCTGAATGAATCTGTAGAGAACTACAAGGGAGTTTCATCAGGGGCTGAATGTAGCCGCTTATCTTATGATTATATCATTATGTATCTGAAAGAACATCTAAAAGCCAAAAGAATGTACTCACGATAATAATGTCACTATATCAGTACTTAGCCATTTTCAAATGTTTGAAAGGGGTTGATTCTCATCCAGACTGCTATGGTATATAACCCTATTGACTTAAATGGAACCATTCCTGATTTATATTAGAGAGACAGAAGAATCAGGCCAAATAATGATTTGGGGTGGAGAAGAAAGATCTTTGCCTTTGATTTACAGAAGATACTAGAGTAGGGAAAAAATTCTTTCATGAATGCTAGTGTGAGTAATATTAGACTGTAGGTGCCAGCTTCCATTCATAAAGGGTCAGATTTTCAGCTGCTGTAAAGAGATATAGCTTTACTGAAACTAATGGCACTCTGCCAACTTACACAAGAGGCTCTGTCTGACAGTGTGGATAATAGTTTACTCCATCATATGCATTTCATAGAAGTCTCAAACTCTTCTGAATACTTGTCTTTAGTTGTTTAGTTGTTCTGTTGGCCAGTTAGATTTAGCTTTCAGTCTAAATATCAGAGTAATTAATTACTTGCTCAACTACCACAGGGCAGCTCTGACAGAGATACAAAACCTATATTTGTACAAGAAGCTGCAGTGTTAAGAATTGCATCTCAAAACTAAAGGCATCCAAGAAAAACTACTTTGTAAGCCATCCAAGCAAAATTACTCAGTACTAAAACTTGCAAATCAAATGTGTGTGTAAGTAAAGAAATTTGGAGGAGTGCTAGATTTTGAAACCACTGTGTGAAAATGGATTTGGCTGTATACTTCATAAGAACTATAGAGTGCTTACAAAGCAAATGGAAAATCCAGTTCAAACAGATTTGGATTGCTTTTTTTTTCCTTTCTTAATTGTGATAGTATCATCAAATCAAATAATATGGTTAATGAACAAAAAAGCAAAAAAAAAAAAAAAAATAGAACAAAAGAAAATAAATGGGCAGTGATAGAAAACCAGTAGCTACCACACAAGAAATGAATCTAAGCAGATAAAGCAGATGAAGTATCATGGAGCATCTGAAAGAAATGAAATGAAAACAGATTGTCATCAGATCCTTTTTCCCCCAAAAGTTTCATACATATTTCTTTGGGGAATAGTTTGCAAATGATATATAGAATATGTGTAACACAACTGTAAACAGACATGTAATTTGCCTTGCTTACAATCTGTTCTATGATCTTCCTTCATACTAAAGAATAAAGATAAGGTGCACAACATGAAACAGAAAAAGGTTGAGAAATACATCAGACATTGAGTTAATACAACTGGCATGAATAATTTTTTCATTTTTAATATTCCATGGTTTCTGATTACTGCATGCTAACATATCTTTGGTAAGTACAGTGGATATCTTTATCACATTTTTAAAGTATTTATTGAATTTTGCTACACAAATATATTGTATCAGATATATAAAAAATATGCAATAAACAGAGCATATATCTTTCCAATTCCAGTTTTCTTATTTAACACCCCCTCCAAAAAAAATAAAGCAGTGATCATCCTATATGATAAACAACAATTCCCCCCATCTTTGCTTGTCTATCTAAATCTGTTTGGAAACCAATAAATATGTGGGATTAAAGAGAAACTGATAGTAAGAAAATTATATGTCTGAAGTATTAACTGGTATATTCAGTGTTTCTTACACCCTCTGTCACTGAACACATGTTGCCCTGAGGTCTGTAACTGAGCTGCACTTAGCCTTTTATGGCACTAGCTGCCTTCTTTTTCGCTAAAAGGCAGTGCACATTGCAGTATGTGTGTGTGAGAGGGAGGGAGTGCCTTCCTTGAGCTGCTGTCAGAGCATGGGAAAACAAAATCCCATCATTTCTATTGCCCTTGTTCCACCCCACTTCACCCATACACCAACCGTGCATGGCCACTTGTCACTGACCCCTGCCTTGTCCCATTTTCCTTCACCCTTTGAGGTTGCACATGTGCGACCGTGCTGAGCGGCACTGCGTTTTGAAACTGATTGTACAACATTGTCTAGCACAAACCATGCAGAAACTTGACTGGCTGTGCACAGAGCCGGGGCTTACAGATGAGAAAGTTTCCTTATAGGTGGTCAGCATAGAGGCACAGTTTTTGACAAATGTTATTGTGTATGTATAGAGCTACCAAATCACTGAAGTAGAAATGCAGGATGTGAAGCTTTGAATGGGAAATGCAGAGGATAAATTTTATCATATCATGTGTTTTGTGCTTTCTTTTTTTGCCATTTAAGCAAATGTTATTGCTTTAAGAAATGAAAAATTATGTCTCTTCCTTTCCAGATGTCTAGTCCTGCATTCTCCATTTGGGTAACACATTCACATCATCCCGTGGGAATGTTGCCTGAAGGAAGGGTGCCAGATTGTCTAAGGGTCATTAAGACACAGGTAAAGGGTGGGTAATATAAGGTGCCACTTGCTTTAACCCACATTTAAACCAGCCTAAGTGCTATGTGTCTATGCCCTGAGTTATATCTGAGATAACTTTCCTTTTGATAACAACAGTTCTGAGAGAAAATAAGAAATTACAGATAGTAACTAACTAGTAACTGTTTTAGTTGAGAGTTCTTCAGTGGCTCAAATTAATCCATTTTGTTCCCATGGCTCAAATAATCAAATAACATCAGGTCGAATTCTTCTCTTACATAGGATTAATCAAAGAAACGCTGCTCGAAATGAATAGAAGTTCATGTGTTTAAGGAGCCTGGTCCTACTCTCACTGAATACGGACACTTACTATATTCACTGTATTGTATAATATAGGGATTTGTGCTCAAATTTGATAAATTTGAATGCAAGCTTTTATTGCTTTTTATTGCACAGTCTATATGTATAGAATCTTCATGATAATAAGTCCCTTATATATTCAGCTAGGATTATCAAAGGCACGTACCTTAAGATAAGTCATCTTTGGTGAGAGCTGGGATTCCTGGGTGTCTGTGAAAATAAAGCTACTTACTTAAATGCCTAAATTAGGATTTTGATCTATAATTTTAGGTGTGCTTTAAAAAAAATCTAAACCATTTACCTAAGGAAGACAGAGACGCATACTATCTGAAATATACAATACAATAACATATAGCATTGCTTCTGCTGCTATGGCTAACGATACATCAGTATTTCCACTAGACAGGTGAATGCTGTTTTTTCAGAGCTTTATAACTAAGCCATAAAAATCGCTGCAGGTGAAAACTTGGCAAACAACTTGTCAGCCTCAGAGATTTTTTTACAAAAATATTTTTAAGTCTATTTTTAAGTAATGGTAGTTACATATTCCATCAAAAAAAAAAACCTTTAACAATATTAAGACTTCATGGTTAATCATACAAAACTTAAGAAAAATAAGTTTCTATGGCCACCTTGACCTGACATTTTGTGCATGAGCATTACAATAAGATATTTAAACATATACTCATATATTGTTTCTCAGTTAATGTACACTTACATACCTTTGTATGCTCTTGGATATTCTTGCTTAATATTTTTGCATAGTTACACATTTGCACCTATTTTATAATTGTAATAATGTGCTTCATCTTAGTTGTCTAATGCTCTGTCTGAAAGTTGCTAAGCAGCATATTCACTCTATTGCTAAGCAGCATATTCACTAATATACATACATACATACATACATACATATATTAGTGGTGTTTCATTTTAATCATGGGAAAATGTAGATTTGGGGTTCCTTTTTTTAAGTAAAAAAAATAGAGATTTTTTTTCCAGACAAAACTTGGATCCCTGTTCATCACTAGGACTTCCATACTTATTTTTCTCTTTTGGCTGCTTTGGTTTTCTTCTCTTTTTTATACATTATGCTATTTATGCTGTGCTATCTGGGCATCTCATACCCTACTGCACCTATCCTCAGAATGCCTCCCTAATACTCTTCCCTTTTTCCTATGCTGCCACTATAACACACTCTGCTATTGCTTTCACATTCTACCTTGTGCACCCCAGTCTCTTCTCCCTTACTTTGATTTCCATACTTCTCATACCCTTAGCTTCATATCTTAAGTTAAGCTGCCTCTGGCACTCAGAACCAATTCTCATTTTCTAGGTGTACTCTTTCTTTGGGCCTTCTTATATCTTGTTTCTTCCCAAAAATCCACTTCAATTTTGTTCCTGTGAGTTTTAGCTTCAAGCCCATGCTTGCCAAAATTGTCCTCCTGCCTTGTGTTTATTTAATGTCTTCTCTGTCTTACAATCTGACTGCATGTTGAATAATGCCAGCTCATGGGTACATTTGTGGAACTCAATGGTAACAATTATATATGGAAGTAGCACTGTTCAACAAAAAGTTTGCAAAACCAGTTCATAGGCCAGGGCTGTCCAACCAGCAGCCCGCAAGGGGTTGACATGCAGTCCCCAGGGAGTGAGGTGTTGTGGCACAGCACAGCCTACAGTGCTGGATGAGCCAGCAGCTTTCAGTGTCCATGTGGCAGCCTGGGAGCTGCAGTTGTGGCAGAGTGCTGTGCTACTTGGGAGTGGTTTGTGGGGGTACTTACCCATGCATAAGTGGTGCAGGAGGGTGGGGGAGCACCCTCCCATCCATACAGAGTGCAGAGTGGTAGAGGGGTACTGCCTGCTTGTGTGCATGATGCAGTGGGGTAGGGAATTGCTCATCCGCTTGTGTATGTAAAGGTTTGAAGAAGCACCCAGTTGCACTCACGTATGGTGTGCCACCTGAGGGGTCTGGGCCACCACTAGTGCATCCCCCACTGGTGCAACCCATGGGGCATGTAGCCCCTGGCTGCTTAGAAGTTGAACAGCCCTGCTTTAGGCTACAACAATCTCTGAGGCAGGAAATATGTCTTTCTTTGAACTCTTCTTGAAAGCACAGTGCAATTTACGGAGCTATATACACGCTATGTGTTTGTAACTGGGCCTAGCATTACTCAGAGCTGAAGAGGGCCTTGGAGATTAGGTATTAACTCTTTCTACCTCCTTCCCAATCAGTTGTATATCTGAGATTCTCAATCTCCTTTGCTAAAGAGGAAAAGGTTAGGGCAGCCATAATCCTCCTGCAAATCCTGTAGAGAAGAAAAGGGACAGGAAGGAGGTTCAAAAATAACCTCATACTTAAAACTGAGAGAGCAAGAAAAGAAATCTATCTGGTTGCCAATCAGGTAAGGATAACTCTCCCTGCTCAAAAGGTATGGCATAAAGAAGTCACTGACTTCTGTTCCATCATTCCTCCACCTATTTGATTTCTGTGCATGGCAACTGGGAGGATAGTGCCTGTAAGAGAAATCCTGGCTCCGCTGAGATCAACTTTTCTTGCTACAGTGTGGCAAGGATTTTGCCCTCTCACTCTATATTTACAGAGGAGACAGAAGTGAGCAGTTTCATGAGCGGTATATGGCTACTTCATTCAGTTTACTTAGGTAGCCACTAGGCCTCTGTGAGTAGAGAAGTATTTGATTCAGATTTAGCCGATTTGGAGGACAGTGATTCGATTCGGAGATTCGGAAAATCTGCTGCTTGGGTACCAGGTGGGGGGGTCATCCCCACTGCCCCCCACTACCCCATGCTGTGTGGGGGGGCTCTACCATGAACCTTTAGGGCCCCTGATACCCGCTGCCACAGCCAGTGAGTGTGCGGCTTTTTTTTTTTTTTAACGTGCTGGGTGGCTGGGCCAGGCAGGGCACGCATGGGGGTTTCTCCCGTGGCTCCTCCAGCTGTACCTGGTAGTCATCATAATGTGAAGATTGTATGCAGTAGTATATAGGCAGTTGGGCACATGTGGCACAAGTCCTGGGTGCTGCCTACATGGGGTGGTGGGATCAGAATGGGGGCAGGAGGGTACCTCATCCTTCCTCACACCCCATATATACACATTCTCCACCTTCTCTTCAAAGGCTCTGGCAGTAGGGAGGGCAGAGAAAAAGTGGCCAAGGGTTGATGTCACCTTTTTTGATGCTGAAAACTGGTGTTTTTTTGGCTCCTTGACATTCATGAAGGTGGCAAAGAAAAGGAAGTAACATCTCCCCCTGTAGTAAACATCCTCCATCACTGTTTTTGCAGCCTGCACTGCTGCAACCCAGGGTGCAATACTGGGCAGTAATGCTTCTGATTGTTTGTGTATGTATAAGAAGACACACATTTTTACCAATGGTAGCACAACATTCATACTAATACATTTTAGTACTGGGTGAGATAAAAATCAATTATATTGTGGCAGTTCATATTCCTCTGTATATCTTTGAGGAGTATTTCCAGACAATAACTGTATGTGACAACCCTAGAGATCTGTGTCCTTAACGGGTTATGGATGCAAAAGCAGTTATCATGAAGTGGTGGAAAAAGAGATGCCCTTTAAAGGGTGGATAAGAATGTCAAGGTCTGCATCAGAAAGAAGGGAACTTTCTTTCCAAGTGTGCAGATTCATAATAATCTTGACAACCTATGCTACTTGGAAAACGGTAGCAATCAGGGATCCACCCAGACGGACCCTTAGGTTATAAACATGTTGTTGATAGAACTAATATGGGTCAGGAAATAATCTCCATACATTCTTTAAGATTTCTGGAGCCTCAATGAGCATTATCTACTGAAATTCAAACAAGGAACATTTGGGCTGAGATTTTCTAAAGCACATTGAGTGATTAGGAGCACTATTACAATTGGTTTTTAATTAGATTTGTGCTTCTAAATCACATAGATACTTTTGAAAATTTTGCCTATTTCCTCTATGCCCCTTTATTGAGAGAGAAAAAAAAACCCTACCATCATGGATGAAGATAGGTTACTTGGAGTTTAAGAAATCTGGTCAGCAAAATAATTAAAGGCCTCCTAAGAAAAAATAGCCTGAACTTTCATCCAGAACTGCTTCTCTGAATGGGAATATGAACTCATGGGCTTTAGACCCTGAAGTGCCTAAGTCACTTTTGAAAAAAGGAAACAGGCCTCTAAATCACTCAAGTCTTTCAAAAAATCTATCCTATATCCTTAATCACAAAAGATTGCATTTTAAGCTTTTACTGTATCAGTTAAGGACTTTTTTGTAGAGGGAAGTCTGAAATATACTTTTTTTGCTGTTAAAATTAATAAAATACTTAAAAGATTTAGCATGGATTTCTTAGTGCAGAAGAAGCTATGATAAATGAGGCTTGTCTAGAAATGGGATAGATGTTTAAAGCTACAAATAATTTCATTAAAGGTTTGTAATCAGGTCTTTGCTCACTTTGGAAAATAGTGGCTCTTCATTATGCAAATTGTGTTTAGCCAAGACCTGTAATAGTTCATTGGAAAAGAAAAAACCTATTTAAAAACAAAAATACTTAGAATGTCAACCTCTTATTTTGAACCAGAGAAATACATTTTTTCTCAGTTTTTATATATCTGAAGGGATGACTTAGCATACATTTCTTTTTTATTTGAAGCTACAAAATCAAATATTTTGTTGAAATGGTAGTCATAATTCTCCAAAGTTTGTTTTCCTGAACATAGCAGATGAATATCCTGGTCTATTAAAATATAATAAAATGCTGCTGGGGGATTTTTTTGTACAATTTCTTTTTCTGTGATTCCTTTTTAATGACAAGGTGTCTGGTTTTGTAAAAAGTAGTGATAATAAAAGTATTTGAAAGTGAAGAATTAATTGTTTTTTTAAAGCTCTTATAAACAAATATCATTAGCAAAGTATTTTAATCACTATAGTTTATGTAGACTAAATGTAAGCATTTATTAATACAAGCTAAGCACTCATTACAAATTTGCACAGAAAATGATAAAATATTATGTATGAAATGAATCATTAGCATGGACCATTAAGTCCTCTATTTTCATTTAATTGAATTTGTCAGTAGTACCCTCTTTAACTGAAAACCAGTCATAACCACAAAATTAAATAATAATTAAAGAAACAACTATTCAAAGAGTTGCTTGGTAGCTAAGGTACCATTTAACCAAAACATAGCAATTTAATGTAAATTGCAGCCCATGTAGACATAGTTCTGAAAATTATGCATCCTGTGGTTCATATATGTTTGATTTAGGAAAACATTTTCAGCATCACAGAGTAGATGTTCTTATAACAGCTCTGCAAACATAAAGTAAGGACAAAGTAAACAGGTGAAAATAAGATATAAATACATCTCTAGTAATTACAGATAATTAAGATTTTACAAGAATACACTGCTGCTTCAGTATTTTTTTCATAACTTCCCAAGTACACCAACTTACAGAATACGCATTTTTGCTGCATATAAAAACATTCAGTAATATTTTATAGGATGTGGAATCTAAAATATTGCCCTGCCAATGCACATTTAAAAAAAAATGTTAAGATACTAAAGGAAGGATAAATTCTGTGTGCCTCACTGTTCAATATTCATCTTCCCGCCTTTGTAACTGAAGAAGTCAGCCAAAACACTTTTAATTGCATTAGATTCAAATAAACCTGTGTATTGTTTTTTGGGGGTTTTCCCCCTGAGTTTCTGATCCTGAAGCTGGATCTATACAGACTCTTGTGCTCATGCACAGTTCCACTGAAATTAGTGGATTTATCCCTGCACTAGTTCAGTGTCATAATCAAAACTTTCTTTTCTTAATCCTGGAGATTCTCAGGTGCCATCTACATTTTGTGAAGTGTTTTGATTTCTTTTATAGAAATTCCATTTTGCACAACCACCAGGGGGAGGCAAGATTTAAGAAAATACACTGAGAAAAGTATATGGCAGCAAGGTATTATAAACGGGGAGAGGGGAAAAATGATTTGTAATTCATATAATACTGTAAGGCATTTGGGTTAAAACTGGTGTCCTGGTTATTACCGTAATGTCAATGAGAACCATAATATACAGTTGCCACAAGTATGCACATTGAATGCATCTGCAGTATTTTTGTCCATTTTCCCAACTCTAGTCCCTTATTCTAACTACAAATTAGCCACTGTAGTAAAAATCATTTATTTCAGGCTTCAAATAAGCTAAGCCAATATAAAAGCCTAGTACTAAAAGTAAAGGAGAGTTTCAAAGAAAACATATCTCGTTTAACTGTCTCCCAGAATCATGTCTGCTCACATAATTGACTACTTGTGTGTAAGAACCAATGAAAGAATTGCATGGCTGAACTGAATGCCCCCATATTGTTGTCAGAAATACATATTTTTGTACTTTTCATTTGTATTTGTACTGCTTTCATTCTTTTGCAAAACAGGTTACAAAATAACTTGAGTAGTCCTTATAGTTAGATGTTGAATCTGGTAGGACAATTCCAGGAAGATTTTTTTTTTACAGAGATCCCAATATCTCCGTGTATTTGATTGATATGATTAGAGCTATACACACTGAATGCCACCACTAGTGATGCAGTGTATGTGAATTTGAATTAATGTGGAGCTATATTCCTGCCAGATTTACTTGTATTAGGAGTAGTTTAGTACACAAGTAGCCCTATTGTTTTCACTAGGACTACTCATGGAGAAAGGAGCTCCTTATTTTAACTAAAGGTAACATAATCTTTCCCCCAGATATTATCCTGTTGGTCACCTGGACAAAGCATGCAAGAATTTATATTGTAAATAGGAATGATTCTCCTTCATGAAATGCCTTGCTTAGATGCCTTCTTTGGATTCTACATAATATATTTGTCAAGGATAGTACAGGTATATTTGATGCTGTCTTGGTGCAGGGGGATGAATTAGATGTTCTTTAGGGGTGCTTTCCAGACCTCCATTTCTATGATACCAAGGTTGAATAAAGCTGCTGAAAGCAGATAGATAGGAGATAGATAGGAGAAGGTATCATCGCACTGCCATAACACTAAGAAAAACGCTTTAAAAAGAAAAATGGTATTCTGCTTCCCTGAATCTGGGGTGAGAGATTTCACCTGTAGACACACCTTAAAATAGTAAAAGTAAGCCTTTGGTTTTGGTTTAATCTTTCTACTTGCTGCTAACGCCTGGTTCCAAAAAGGCACTTAGATCCAACAGGTTTAGTTGTTATTGCTTTGAGAAATCATCTGGCTATAACTGTTTCAGAGCTAAGAGCTTAAAACTTGAGGACTTTGATACTGATTTTGATACATAGGAGGTGCTTCCATGCAAACTCAAGAATAATTGGTACAGACAGTAAGGACAGGAGTAAGTGAACAGTCACTGCTGCTAAGTTTATGGAAGCTCACAGGGTCAAAGCAATTGATAGGCACAAAACTGCATATTGTACTCATCTGGAAGCCAGAGTACAACCTTTATATAAAGGGAACTGAATCAAACTGGTGTATCAGCAGCTGCGTTCTCCCAATATGTTGTTTTGGAAACAAAAATGGATGGCTTTGGCTCTGAGTAGAAGTTTCTATCCTGCTCCTCATCCAAATGAGATGGAAGATGTTGGCACCATCCTCTAGATTCAGTTGCTAACTTTCACCAAGATTTGTACATAACATCCAGAGACATGTATTTTAGGAGCTTCAGTAAGGCCACTCTATGGCCACTTCTCCATACCTAATATGCTCTTTTCTAGACTGTCTGGTTTTCTGTGATTCCTTGTTCCACTTAGAAGATAATGGGTTATATGTCCTTTGGAGATGTTTTCCAGACCTACATTTCTATATCAGGGGTGAATAAAGCTGCAGAAAGCAGATAGATCCCAAGGGGATGGTATGTATCACTATACTACACCAGGAACGTCTCAAAGCTAAAAAGGAGGCATACACCCAATAGAAGGGAGGGGCCATCATCAAGGAGGATTATACCTCCATTGCTTGAAATTGTAGGGGAGCTGTTAGGAAGGCTAAGGCGGAGACAGAACTGGGACTAGCAACCCGGATCAAAGATAACAAGAAGTCCTTTTTTAAATACATAGGGAGTAAAAAGAAGGTACTGAGTAAAGTAGGGCCTCTGCAGGACATGCTTGGAAATCTGGTGGTTGCTTAACAAATTCTTTGCCTCCATTTTTCTGAGCAGGGACCAGGACATCCCCCCCACTGGGATCCTGAATGGACCCAAGGGAGGCACACCCAGGCCCAGGGTCAGTGAGGACCTAGTCAGGGAACTTCTGGTGGGAGTAGATGTGTTCAAATCAGCAGGTCCAGATGATCTCCACCCCAGGGTGCTGAGGGAATTGGCAGAGGTCATTGTGGGACCTCTGGCACAGCTTTACGACCATTCGTGGTGCTCTGGCCAGGTGTCAGAGGACTGGAAAAGGGCCAATATAGTCCCCATTTTCAAAAAAGGGAGGAAGGAGGACCCAGGAAACTATAGGCCTGTTAGTCTTACCTCAGTCCTGGAAAAGCTCTTTGAGAAAATTATCCAGGAGCACATCTGCAAGGGACCAGCAGGGGAGATTATGCTTAGGGGTAATCAACATGGGTTCATTAGAGGCAGGTCCTGTCAAACCAACCTGGTTGCCTTCTATGACCAGGTAACAAAATCCTTGGATGCAAGTGTCGCAGTGGACATAGTCTTTCTGGACTTTAGGAAGGCCTTCGACACTGTCTCTCACCCCATTCTCATTGAAAAATTAGGCGACTGTGATGTCAATGCCTACACAGTCAGATGGGTCACAAATTGGCTGGAGATCCACACCCAGAGACTGGTGGTGGATGGGTCATATTCAACTTGGAGGGATGTGGGCACTGGGGTTCCCCAGGGCTCAGTCCTCAGGCCTGCACTGTTCAACATCTTCATCAGTGACTTGGATGTGGGGGTGAAAAGCACCTTGTTCAAATTCACAGATGACACTAAGATGTGGGGAGAAGTGGGCAAGCTAGAAGAGAAGGACAGGCTACAACTAGATCTGGACAAGTTACAGGGGTGGGTGGATGAGAATAGGACGGGTTTCAATACTGACTAGTACAAGGGACTGCACCTAGGGAGAAAGAACCAGCAGCAGACCTACAGGCTGGGAAACTCCCTTCTTGTCAGTACAGAGGCAGAAAAGGATCTTGGAGTCACTGTTGATTCCAAGTTGAACATGGGCTGCCAATGTGGGGACACGGTCAGGAAGGCTAACCACACCTTGTCATGCATCCACAGATGCATCATGGGCAGGTCCAAGGAGGTGATCCTCCCCCTTTATATGACATTGGTCAGTTGGAGTACTGTGTCCAGTTCTGGGCACCGCACTTCAGGAGGGATGTGGACAACATTGAGAGGGTCCAAAGGAGGGCCACTCACATGATCAGGGGGCAGCAGGGCAGGCCCTACGAGGAGAGGCTACGGGAGAGCCTCCACAAGAGAAGGCTGAGAGGGGATCTGGTGGCCATCTATAAGCTTGCCAAGGGGGACCAGCAGGCAATGGGAGAGTCCCTGTTCCCCCAAGCACTACCGGGAGTAACAAGGAATAACAGCCATAAGTTGACTGAGAGTAGATTCAGGCTAGACATCAGGAGGTGCTACTTCACAGTCAGGGTGGCTAGGATCTGGAACCAACTTCCAAGGGAAGTGGTGCTCACTCCTACCCTGGGGGTATTCAGATAAAGGCTGGATAATCACCTAGCCGGGGTCATTTGACCCCAGAATTCTTTCCTGCCATGGCAGGGGGTCGGACTTGATGATCTGCTTAGGTCGCTTCCGACCCTACCAACTATGAAACTATGAAACTTCCATAATACCAGGACAAACGGTTTATAAAGAAACTACTATCCTACGTTGCTGAACAAGGCCAGCTGCTGTTCCTCAAATTTCTCCTCTTAGCTTAGTTTACAAGATGAGAAGAAACTACATCAATTACATCTGATTAACAAAGACATTGAAATCTCAGAGCCAGGCCTACTCGACTGAGAAAGGAGTCAATTTTGGTTGATTCCTCTGGAGAACTCAGGTTTCCCACCTGCTACCAAGGCATTTCATAGAAAGTAAGCATAGGTCTTGGTTCAGAATGGCAGTCAGAGCCAGAAATACCCCACAAATTCCTTACTATCTTGTAGCTGCAAAACAAAGACCCAAAAGTTTTGAAGGACCCAAAAAGTGATTTTTTGATGGTAAATAGTTGTAACCTCATGAAATTTCTGTGATCTTTGTGACATGCAGAATTTCAGATTGCACTCCAGTGATGACTTCTAGACTTAAGACTGATTAGTTTTAAAATAGATTCACTTACTTCAGCAAGACTTAGTGAGTGAGAAGGCAGAATTTGAAGGTGCCATGGAATCTAAGTCAGGTTCAAGCTTCAGGTAGTATAATATATCCCCACCTTACATGTGGTGAACCACCAAATGGTCATAGTCATACCATATGGGATGAAGCCTGCCATCTGGCCATTCTGAGCCGCAATAGCCTCTGCAGCAGTTAAAAATATTGTAGAGGGATTGTTCATGGATATGAAATAGATACACTGACCATCCCACTTCATATACCACTTTCACCTGACTGCAGATAGAGCTTCTCCAATACATATCCCTAGTGCACTGCAGTTGTATTATCTTAAGATGCATTGCCCTTTAAATCCCATTCCCCCCACTTCCTACAATGCTGTTGAACACACATGATTTTCTCCAGCTTTCAGACTCCATGTATCTACCAGCCAGTATAGAAGGATTTTCTACAAAAGATCATCTTAAATTCTAGCAGTGATCAGAGTGCTATCAAAAGCAGGCTGCCTTTCAGTATGGTAGTGGCATTTCTGGTAGCAGTAGCTCAAATTCATTGTTTTGGTCTTGCTACACATACATACCTTAGTCACATCCTAGTCATGGGATGTGTTAAGTTTTGTGACTCATATGACTTGTTTTTTTTTCTTAGCTCAATGCAGGGAAAAGTTAACTCTTTAATGTATTTCATAGAATAAGCTGATAGTTGCTGAGTTACATTTAGATTTACATTAGATCGGGTTTTTATATACTTCTGGACCAAGAAATCGTGCTGATCAGTCAACATGCAGTGATGATATTTTCATTCTGCTTCACAGTCTCTTGGCTTTGCACACAGATTTAATTTCTGTTACCAAAATCAGGATGTAACCTTCTCCTGTTTTAAAGCCAGTATGTCAGTACAATATATGATATCAGATAATAGAGATACCACCAAATGGAGACATCTGATATCACCAGAGTCGTTAGAAAAAGGGTTGGGAAAAAGGAATAGAAAACTGGAGCTCTAAATTTCCATGAGTTTGTTTGAACAACAACAAAGAAAAAAATCCATCTGATTTAATGATCTTTTTTGCCTTGCTGAATACAACATTTCAGGTAACAATAACCTCTTTCTATTTGGGCATGGCTAACCAAAGAACCTAGTGTCTAAAAGACACAAGAACAAAGAATGGGTGGTTGATATTAAAGTTAAAGTAGGGGTACTCAGTAAAGAGTAGTCTTGATGAAGAAATGCATAAATAATTGGCCATTCTGTTGAGAGAGATTCCCCACCAAAATTGGAAGATAGTGGGCTTAACTCTGAGACAGTCAGGTGGGTGAGAAACTGGCTGCAGGATAGGACACAGAGAGTTGTAATGAACGGATCTGTGTCATCGTGGTGAGAAGTGGGCAGCGGTGTCCCCCAGGGGTCAGTGCTTGGTCCACTACCTTTCAACACCTTTATTAATGATTTGGATGTAGGGGTGAAGAGCTTAGTGTCTATGTTCTCAGACAACAACAAGTTATGGGGAATCGTGGTCATGCTTGAAGATAGGCTACCAATACAGGTGGACATAGACAGACTAACAAGTTGGGTGGTTTAGAATCTGATGAAGTCCAACATTGAGAAATGTAAAGTGCTCCACCTCAGGATGAGCAACCCCTAACACCCTTACAGGCTTTGCAAACTGACTAGCGCCACAAGTAAAAAGGACCTGGGGGTAATAATAGACCACAATATGAATATGAGCCAGAAGTGGGATGCTGTAGCCAGTAGGGCAAATAATACTCTGGCATGCATCAATTGGTGCATCTCCAGCAAAAGCAAAGAGGTGATTCTTCCACTTTACTCAGCACTGGTGAGACAGCAGCTGGAGTACTGTGTCCAGTTCTGGGCACCGCACTTTAACAAGCTTGAGAGAGTCCAAAGCTTCGACAAGCTTGAGAGAATCCTAAGAAAATCCACAAACTCCTGGAAGACCAATTCAGGCTCAACATTGGGAAAAACATCTTCACAGTGATAGTGTCCAGACAGTTGAATAAGCTCCTTCCAGAGGTGGTACTGTTACGTACCCTGAAAATCTTCAAGAGGAGACTAGACAGTCACCTTGCTGGGGTCACCTGACCCCCAGTTATCTTTCCTGCTTGGTGCAGGGGGCTGGAACTGATGATCTTCCAAGGTCCCTTCCAGCCTTCCAATCTATGAATCTATGAGGGGTAGCATCTAAAAGAGGTAGCATTGTGTCATGAGTAAGTGGGAAGTTGAAATCACTTACATATTGTTAACAAGAATTTCATAGCTAAAGGATAAAAGTGCTTTTCCTGTACTAAATGGGATCTGAAGAACAAGTAACATCTTATATCTTAGATATAATGCTACATGTTCCAAACTGGTCTTGATAAACTAACGCTTGTACTTGACAACATTTTCGTTCCATCTCATAGCAGAATGTTGCTATTTTTATTGGAAAGCACAATATTCTGGAGAGCTCACTGATATGTCACCCCACCATGTGAATTAGTGCCTGCATATAATTTTGGAAGTTTATATGAGAGAATGATTTGTGATCAGATCTCATAATTGGAACATCAAGTAATTCCAAGGTTAGAGAATGCTTGCTAATGGAGAATGATTTAACCCTTGCTTAGACTGTTGAATCAGTTAAAAGAGTTGATGCATCTATTTAAGATATAAAATCAGTATCTCCTACACAAGAGACATACCCCATAAACCATTAGGCATATGTGCTAAATAGGAATTATATTAAGAAAAAATACCAAATGTACAAGATGGTTAAAAACAGTACAAAATGTGGGTAAGAACCTGGCCCAGGTTGTAGATCTTTGTAAAATATCAAGAGTCCCTTTCTACCTACCCCTGCAAGTTACTTGGATATTATACTCAGGCACAGAGGAGAAAGAAGGTTATTCCCAATCTGGAGCAGAAGGAATTAAAGAATGGAAGGAAATATAGATCTGTATTCCTTCTTGCCCTCTCCCACTAATTGACCAGTGCAGCAATAAACTAGCCCTGAAGCAAACTGCTATTCCCAGGGAGAGGTAAAGCAGGGAAAGAATTGTGACTCAGAGGAGTGTTTGTATTTCACTGCCTCCAAGAGCTCACACTGGCAAATGCTGGGTTTCATATCACCCCTTGCTCAGTGCTGTAACTAATGTCACAATGTCACCTTAAATAGAAAAAAAATGTTTCTGTTTTAGAAGTGGTGATGTCACTCAGATGACTGACATTCAGAAAAGCCCTGCAAAAATGCATATTGCAAGCAATATAATAAAAAAGTACATTTTGCAAAAAAGTATGCCATGCACTCATCAATATGCATAAACAAGAGTGAATCAGAACAAGAAGTGATGTGGAATAGATCAAGCCCCAAATTTCATTTTAACTATACAACAGATGGCATAGAATGGGAATTCCACTAGGCTCCTATGTTTGAGGTGTCCAACCCTACTCTGGAACAGAACAGGAAAGGGTTAATGTTCTGTTTTAGAAGCAGGTAATGAAATTACTCCTGCCCCACAAAACCTGCTGGAAGTGGGTCATGCCAGGAGAAAGAACCCTCTATAGTACACAATCAGGAGGGAAGAGGAATTAAAGTAGAGAAGGCAAGTTGTAGAAAGTGGGAGGGGGGGATGATACCCTTGAGAGAGAAAGGACATAGCTCTCTGAGGTGCAGTAGAGCTAGGTTTGTGAGATTAAGGAGAAAAGCTGGCTAGTCAAAAAAGGGGCATAAATGGCCCCTAGGGGCTGGGGTGCTTCGTTTGTATGCTGTTTTGCCACTTACTGAGAGGACAAAACAAGCTGGGATTCCTTAAAGTGAAGTGCATCCTTGTCAAGCTATTTGTTGGGATTTGCTTCATGCCTGCCTCCATCCCTCCATGATGGCGATTTGGAAGAGACTCTTCAAATTCTCTGGAGGAAGAGATAGGTTTAGCTATAGACTATAGAGGTGAGAGGGTTACTTTGGAATGAATCTTAATCAATATGCAGTGTAGGGTAATATTTACAATACTGATTGTGTATGTAAAAATTCTTTTTAGTACCATCCTTCCCTCTCCCCCCAAAGACTTCCTAAGTTTGGAATAGACACGGCATTTGTCCCTGGAAAAGTTATGCCTGTGTTTGTCCCAGAACAGTAATGTTGCCGGATTGTCTGTACACACATCACCTTTCCAATCAGGCTTTAGCGAGTATCTAAATGCACTGCCACTTTTTTGCCATTAATGCAATTTTGGGATAACCATTCAGACACACTTTGTGCTGTCCCGGGATAAAATGTTAGTATTTCTTATCCAGTGAACTTTTTAGGATTTATCCTGGGACAATGGATATGTATGTCTGAACAATTGTACTTTGTTCCAGAATAATTTAAAAAATGCAAATTCCAACAACCCTAGGTCACTAGTAGGGGAAGTGCTGCAGGACCAGGGATCAAATGTGAAAGGTGTCCACAGAGTGGTTGTTCGTTAAGGACATGATCCTTGAATCACAAAGGAAGTCCATTCCCATGCAGAGAAAAGGTAACAGAAGGGCTGGGAAGCCTTCTTAACTGAACAGGGAAATCACTGTCCTCTTAAGAAAGAAGAAAGAGGCTTATAAACAATGGAAGCTCAGGGTGGGCGCCAAGAAGGACTATTCAATGCATTGGCAATGTGTAGGGGGTGCATGTGAGTGCATGTGCACCCCTTGAGATTGACCCTCCCCTCCCAATCAGTGGTTTGGAGCTGTCAGTGATCTGGTGCCCCTCCAGACTCTGGAGGCACCAATTGCCCATGATTTCATGACAGCCCGCATTTGCAGGGAACAGATAAGAAAGGCTAAAGCAGCAACCAAACTTAGATTAGTAATGGGAATCAAAGACAACAAGGGGTCCTTCTTTAGGTACATAGGGAACAGGAGGAAAACAAATGGGAGTGAGGGGCCATTCAACAAACCAGAAGAGCTGCTTACTGGCACCCAGAAGAAAGCTGAACTCCAGAATGACTACTTCACCTCAGTCTTTCACTAGGCCAAGGGGAAAACAGTGTCAGTTAGAGTACAGGATGAGCACAGTAGGAATAATATCCTTCCTACTTTGTAGAATTGGTGTATGAACAATTAAAAAAATTAGACATATACAAGTTAGCAGGACCAGATGATCTTCATCTGAGAGTGCTGAAGGAGCTGGCTGAAGTCATTGCAGAACCCCTGGCAAAACTCTTCCACAACTCGTGGTGCTCTGAAGAAGTCCCTGAAGACTAGAAGAGGGCCAATGTTGTACTCATCCACAAGAAAGGCAGGAGGGAGGACCTGGGTAACTATAAGCCAATCAGTCTAACTTCCATCCTAGGGAAAATCCTAGAAAAGTTCATCAAGGAGTCTATCTGTGATAAGTTTGCAGACGGTAAGATTCTGAATGACAGCCAGCATGGCTTCATCACAGGTAGGTCTTGTGTTAGCAACCTCATCTCCTTCTATGACCAGGTAATTCGCATTTTGAACACGAGAAAGCAGGTTGACACTGCATACCTAGACTTCCAAAAGATCTAGTATCCCATGGTGCCTCATGAGAAAATTGGAGGATTGTGGGCTTAACTCTGAGTCAGTCGGGTGGGCGAGAAACTAGCTGCAGGATAGGACCCAGAGAGTCGTAGTGAACGGATCTGTGTCATCCTGGCGAGAAGTGGGCAGAGGTGTCCCGCAGGGGTCAGTGCTTGGTCCAGTACTTTTCAACATCTTTATTAATGGTTTGAATGTGGGGGTGAATAGCTCACTGGCCAAGTTCATGAATGACACCAAGTTATGGGGAAGCATAGTCATGCTTGAAGATAGGCTACAGATACAGGCGGACAGGATAGCAAGTTGGGCGGAATCTGATGAATTTCAATGTCGAGCAATGTAAAGTGCTCCACCTTGGGCCGAGCAACCCCCAACACACCTACAGGCTTGGCAGCACCAAACTGACTAGAGCCATGAATGAAAGGGACCTGGGGGTAATAGTAGACTACAGTATGAATATAAGCTGGCAGTGCAATGCTGTAGCCAGTAGGGCAAATAATACTCTGGTATGCATTAATTGATGCATTTCCAGCAAAACCAAGGAGATGATTCTTCCACTCTACTCAGCAATGGTGACACCACAGCTGGAGTAGTTTCATAGTTTCATAGTAGCTAGGGTCAGGATGGACCTGAACAGATCATCTAGTCTGACCCCCTGCCACAGGCAGGAATGAATGCTGGGTTCACAAGACCCCATACAGGTGATCATCCAACCTCCTCTTGAATATGCCCGACATAGGGGCGAGGACCACTTCCCTGGGAAGTTGATTCCAGATTTTGGCCACCCTAACTGTAAAATATTGCCTTCTGATCTCCAACCTAACCCTATTCTCCATCAGCTTATGACCATTGTTCCTCGTCACCCCAGGTGGTGCTGGGGAGAAAAGAGCTCTGCCTATTTGCTGTTGATCCCCCTTGATGAGCTTGTAGGTAGCCACCAGGTCCCCCCACAGCCTCCTCTTGCTGAGGCTGAACAGGTTCAGGTCCTTCAGTCTCTCCTCATAGGGCCTGTCCTGCTGCCCTCTCACCAAGCGGGTGGCCCTCCTCTGAACCCTCTCCAGGCTGGCCACATCCCTTTTGAAGTGTGGTGCCCAGTACTGGACGCAGTACTCCAACTGCAGCCTGACCAAAGTCGCATAGAGGGGGAATATCACCTCTCTGGACTGGATTGAGATGCACCTTTGGGTGCGTGACAAGGTATGGCTGGCCTTCCTGGCTGTGGTCTGGCATTGGTGGCTCATGTTCATCTTGGAGTCAATAATGACTCCGAGATCCCTTTCCGCCTCTGTGCTTTCAAGAAGGGAACTCCCCAGCCTGTATGTATGCTGTGGATTCCTTCTCCCAAGGTGCAGCACCCTGCATTTGTCTACGTTGAACCCTGCATCCAGTTCTGGGCACCACACTTTAACAAGGACATGGACAAGCTTGAGAGAGTCCAAAGAAGAGCCAAAGAAGAGTCCAAATGTCGAGTCTTACACGACAAGCCATACGAGGAAAGGCTGAGGGATCTGGGACTCTTCAGCCTGAAGAAAAGAAGGCTGAGAGGGGACCTAGTAGCAGCTTACCACTACACTAGGGGAGTACATCAAGGTCTCAGTGAGCAACTGTTCACCAGGGTACCCAAGGGGAAAACTAGGAGTAATGGCCACAAACTCCTGGAAGACTGATTCAGGCTCAACATTAGGAAAAAGTTCTTCACAGTCAGGGTGTCCAGCCTGTGGATTAAGTTCCCTCCAGAGGTTGTGCTCTCGCCTACCCTGGAAATCTTCAAGAGGAGACTAGACTGTCACCTTTTTGGGGTCATATGACCCCCAGTTCTCTTTCCTGCTTGGTGCAGGGGGCTGGAGCCAATGATCTATGAATTATCACAATCTATGAATTTATGAAACTTGGTTTATCCTAGGAAAAATATGACCCCTGTTTGTAGACCTAATGGTGATTCACTGTTCTGTTGTCTCCAGTGATGGCCAGCCAATGTTACAATGCCAGAATACCCAAACAAACATGCATCTAGTATAATTCCTGCATGGGTGTACAGGTTTGTTTTCAAGTGCACACCTACTTTTGTGGTCAATTTAGAAAAATGTAGGCATCTTTAGGGTTAGAATCAGGAGGTTACCAACCTCAATTTCACACTTTGCTGACTACCTTATACATTTTAGAGTAATAAAAATGAAGCTGATGATTTTGATGGAAAAATATATTCTATTATTCATTCTGCTGATTTACTCTGGGCATTTCACAGCAGTCTGTGATGAGTCAGATCTGCTGCTTTTCTGGATGAACAGTTGTACTTCTGGTCTCATGCACTAACATAGTGACTTTGTTCTAGCTAAGCTTGTCCGTATGCCTAATGCATAGAACAGCTACTATTTCTGAGTCAGGAAAATCTCGTTTTCCCACAACCCCTTGGAAGAAAGTAGCCTATGGAGTTCCTTCTCTACTTAACAGGTTCCAGAAGAGGCTGGCTAGATGGTGGAATTCTTCATTGGACTTCTGTACAAGCCTTGGGAACCTGGAAATCAGGAAGCCTTTAATTAAGGTACACATGTTCATGGAGGTTGATGATATGCTGAAGACCATCTTTGGTAGTCATGCTCTCAGTCCTATTTGATGCATAATGTTTTATAATTCAAATAAGCCTGTCCTCCCTACGGATTTCAGGGATCCAGATGAATGAGATCCTACTCCACAAGTTTGCTCTAGTTTGAAAGTATTTCTGGCATTGTATAACAATTAAATGTGACGTTTTCCCTATCCAAAATAATGAAAAAGCAATTCTACAGATGTAAAAAGAATCTATGTAGTTAATATAGTCCAATAGTAGTGCCACACTAATAAATAGACAAATACGAATGTGTATTGAGCTAAGAGGTGCTGATTCTAACATAATATTAAATGTCTGTTCCTCAAAAACAAACCAATTAATGCAAAATGTTGAGTATCTGGGCAGCAAGTAATTAGACCTGACTGAAAAGCAGGATGTCTGAGAAATGCTTTTTTTTTAAATTTAACTTTGGTCCAAATCAAAGCAAAAGAAAAATTCTGAAAAAATTGAAATTTGGGAAAAAAATAATTTAGGAAACACCAGAGTACACAGTATTTCCAAAATGAAATAAGTTCACCCAGACTCTGTAGTTCTCAGAACTGACATTCTTGTCACAAAAGCAAATAACAACTTTAGTGGGTTCCAGGATCTGCCTTGCATACTTGGAATCCAAGAACCTTTTCTTGAATTCTGCAAAAGATTGTTGATCCTTTAGATGTTTTGAACAAAATGTGCCAGGCTCAATAATCAGTATTTTCCAACAAACCTTTTTTGTCAGAAAACTTCCAGCTAGTTCTATTACTAATGTGTTTACTAAATTGGACCACTCTCAGTCAAAGTTATTTGATATACAGATGTGATAAAATTGCAAATCAGTTAAAACATGTGAAGGATTAGCCAGATGTACATGAATGTGCTTTATAATTACCATACTTCCCCTGTTTCAATATTGCAAATAATAAGACACAGAAATGTAAAGATGATGCCAAAGGTATGATGCAACCCAAGAATAACATAGTACAGCTTTACAAAAGGTGTTACAGAAGATATGGCAACATGCCTTGATGTGATGAGAAGAAAATGCCAATTCAGCAGTCTTCACATAGTTGAGATGCCTTGTTACAGTGCAGTAAAACAAAGCAAGCCTGACTTTGTGGAAGTTGCTGATGGAGAGAAAGTCAATCCTGAGTTGAATCATATTTAAAAGGTGTAGGTCATTTTGCTACCCAAAGGGTACGTCTACATGTGTGCTTTACTGCGAAGTTGACTAATCAGCTCTGCAGTAAAGCAACACTCTCTACACATGTAGCAGTATTAGGGTGCAGAAAGCTAAATAACTCTGCCGTAAAATAGTGCTGTTGGAGACAATGGACATATCCATGCATGTAATTAATTCAAAGCAATAAACTTTGGTGCCTATTGCACCAGAGTTTAATGCTTCCAGGTGTGCCGTTTGAACATCTTCCCAGGACCACAGCATGCTGAGGTAAGTTGCCAGCCTGCCTGCCTGCCAACCCGCACTGCTCCGACCCAACTCAGCATGCTGTGGAAAGGCTGGCTGGGGCACAAGGGAGTTCCAGTGTGGGGACAGCTGCCAGGAAGACCCACACTAAAGCACTCTCATGCCCCAGCCAGCTGTGTCAGCATTTACATGTGTATTTACAAGTACTACTCTGCTCTGCAGTTAATTAGTTTCCTGCAGCCTAGTAGGGCTGCACATGTAGATGCAAGACCTTTACTGCAGAACTAATTAGTCTACTCCACAGTAAATGTCTCGTGTAGAGGTGCCCAGTACAATTTCTTATGGCAGAGTAATTGTGACAAGACGCACAAGTAGCTGGTGACACAGGCCGGCTGAGGCACAAGGTTGCTAAAGTGTGGGGTTGCCTGCTGCACAGCTCTGCACTTTAGCACTCTCATGCCCCAGCCAGCCCCTCCACAACCCAAAACTGCCACCTTGAGCCTGGGACTGACTCCCCAAACTGCTGCCAGCCTGGGGCTGCTCTGCTCTGGCTCAGGTTGCTGCTGTCCCAGGCACTCATGTGGAAGCTGCCCCTGGGAGCAGCTGACTCCATTTCAAACTGCTCAACGGTTTATTGCATCATGTTAAGTTCATGCACAGATGCATCCAAAAAATGTCATTGAGCAAAGTTTGTACAAACAAAACAAAAAAAACCCCATGGTAAAAATGTATGCAATGTGCCAAACATTTCAAGTTTTCAGATCATCACACAAAGTTCCATTTGAAAACCTGAAAGCAGAACACTATTCAGTATAGAAATGAGTGAAAAGTTGATTAGATACTTACCATTTACAGTGGTAAAGAAACCATTTTTAATTGCATTCAGGTCTTAAATGATACAGAGAAAAAGATACATAAAGAGGAAAACGTAGCAGTTTGCTGGAAAATACAAACCACAGTAGTGATTTGCAGAGATGACCATTTGTTTTATGGTCTGATCATGGCCTACAAATTACATTGTCCATTTACTGCTAAGGAAAGGCAGTAAAAGGCATTATTAAAACTATTAGGTTCAAATCCAGATTATCTTCAGGATCCAATTTTTACCTGTTGTCTATACATAGCTGTTGGGGGGTTTTGTGACTGGCACTACAAACAAACAAACCTAGGATATAGTATAGATTATAATCTAGACTAATTGGAGACACAGGACCTCCAGCAGCAAAGGAAATTATCATCAACAGAGTTTGAAGAGCCATCTAAAATGGTTCTGCCTTCATGAAGTTCCATGTAACATGTCAGTGATCATAAAATAAATTGTTGCCTAATGAATTGCAGTCCTTTTGTGATATACAAGCTTCTAGTAAACTGAAAACTTTAGAAAGGTATACAATATACCATCTTGCCCCATTTCCCAGATGCTTCTTACTTTCATTGCCTGCAAACAAGAAGAACAAACTGACACATCTCTCTCAGGATGATACTTAAAACAGAAATTCTTGTAGCCTGCTCTGGACAAATAATAAGAGAATCACATTTGAATTTGCTTCCAGATGCATTAATTGACAAGACTCAAAAAGAAATGCTTACACTAGCTACACGGTTAGAACTGCCAGTTCCCTCCTAAGAATATATAGATATTTACAGAACAGGACTTTCTAATGACCAACTTGTAACCAGGAAATATGTACTGGTTCTGGGAGACTTATTTTTTCCAAAATGTTTTAAAGTGATGATCGGTAGCTTCCTACAATTAGGCATTATTCTACTTCTGTAGCCAGTTCTGAATTGTAGCATTGGACAACTCATTCACATTTACTCAGTTGACCAGGCCAATCAAATTGCTTCACATTTATTTTCTATGTTCATTGCAACAAGTGTCTTGGACTACTGAATACTCACTTCTGGAAGAGAATGGTATCTATAATTCAAGAAATGAGAAACTCTACTTCATTTACTGCATAATCATTTTATTTGTTAAATTGTGGAGATTTTAATACAAGAAAGAAGCCAATGATTTATTTTCTTCTTTGAAGAGAAATTACCAGAAATATGAAGAGGTTCCTGCTGTTTACATACATTGCAACTTCATAAATGATTTATGTTTACTCAATTGTTGGTGCTCACAAGTATGAACATAAGCATGTATGTTCATCCCTGGACTTGTAATGGTAAACTCACTCAGAGATGTAAGACCACTAAAACATATTCAAGAATAAAAGTTCTAAGCAGAGGTGTATTAGTGTAGTCCTGTGTCTAAGGCAACCATGGCACAATGGGTGGCACTGGCTGCCACAATGCCAATTGCAATAGCAGCCCTCACTGTGAATATAGCTGTTTTTGAGCCTCCCCACGAAAGTGGTACCTCGTGCTGCTGCCCCCATTGCACTCCCTCAGTTACAATAGATCTGAGGAACCACCAGTGTAGTTCAAAGGTGTCATTCTGGTAGCAGTGCACCCCCACACAACCCCAATCTTGTTATTTTTATCTGCAACTTTTCACTTATTTATATGAGTTAATCATCTTACACACTTTATACAGCTTTCAGTTTTGTTTTTATTCCAGAAGTCTGTCTACATGATCATCAAATGCACTATACTAAGTGTCTATATACATTCCATAAAATAATCAAATACAATGAGTTATTCCCTTTGTTCCTTTATGTTGATACACATTACAGAAAATATTTAATACACTTCTGAAAACTATGATGCCAGTGATAAAGCTAGTTTACAGTTTCATAGATAATTTATGGAAGTTATAAAAAATGAACCAAATTGTCATAACAACGTGACAATGTGAACATTCATGTTTGCATAGTGTCCACATACAATACAAATACTGAATATTAATATGAATGAGAATTTATAACATTTGCAATAAACATAATGTAGAAAGAATAACAACTTGATACAATCTTTGTGTATGTTACAATCTATAAACAGGTTTCATTTTATAAATTGCTTTGACATTTTCCTTAATATGCATTGTTTTACATTTTAAACACAAATCTTGATATGCTTTAAATGTAAATTACTTCATATGGATCCTGTTTTTTCTTCCAGATATATCAACTCTAACCACAAAGAAAGAGGGTTTATTATTAACAATATATAAATGTATTAGGCACCTTTCAACCCAAAGAATCCAAAAAGCCAAAAAAAAATCTGGACCAGAATTTACTATCCATGCTTACAGTTAGTAACATTTTCTTTGAATAATTCAAGTGGTTTGAAATGAAATAGGATCATACACTTCCATCAGCATATAGCTCCAAAGTAAAGGAAACTTTCTAGAGTTGGTGTGCATCTACATGTTCATTAATGTGCTGTAATCACCACTACTGCGCATTAGCACAGATGAACACTTTTTAAGTGGTGCTTAATGCCCATTGGACTAATGTACTGCACATTAACACATTAACGCAGTTTATACCAGCCATGCTGATGTGAAGTAGAATTAGTCTAATGTGCATTAAGCGTCTCATCTAGATGCACCTTGGAGGTTTTGCAGGAATATGTTCCTTTTGAGCATTAGTGCTCAAATGCTGGGACACAAAATACACGTACAGGGCAGTGTTTCTCTATACTCAAAGATGTGTGTACTGCTTCCCTACGTCACTAGCAGCTGGGGAAACCAAGTGTATCACAAGGTCCGAGGCAGCCTACCAGATTCAGAGCCTCAGAATAAAACTTCAAGCCCGACTGCGTAAACAGGACCCATTAGATTATTTTTCTACCCCTTTACTAATGTTCAAGAACATGGTGGAGAAAGTGGTCATAATAGTCTCTACCACCCCAGGCCATATAAAAGATAAGAATAATACCTCATTTCTCACAGAGCACAGCTTTACTACAGCAGCTTCAATGCTGTCTCTGCCCTAGTAGAAGGTGTAGGGAGGTATAGTGTGGCCTGGAGAACAAAAGAGATTATGTGTGCAGTTTTTTGCACAGTCTTTAACTACCAGCTGCAAAGACATTCCTCCTTCTATTACTTCAAGCAGCTAGGTCTCTATCCTCAGGCATACTGTTATGCCGGTTTTAAGTATTAAATCAGCATCTAGATTTAACCCAGGGTAGCGGAATTCTTACATGCACCACTGAAAGAGACAGCCAGCTCTGGGGTAGAATGTGAAAACTGTATAACAATGCTGACCAATGCTATTCCTCTTTTAGGTTAGAAAGAAAACCGTTTATTGCAGACAAGACTTACAACCACTACCCCAGCTTTTTATGCCAAATGTAATTTTTCTCTGTAATTATTACAAACAATTATGTATTCTGGCAATGAATCATAGAAAATTACGCTTGGTAGGGACCTCAGGAGGTCATCTAGTCCAACCCCCTGGTCAAAGCAGGATCATCCCCAACTAGATCATCCCATCCAAAGCTTTGTCTATCTGGGTCTTAAAAACCTCCAAGGATGAAGATTTCACCACCTCTCTGGGTAACCTGTTCCAGTGTTTTACTACCCTCCTTGTGAGAAAATTCTTCCTAATATCTAACCTAAACTTCCCTTGCTGCAATCTGAGACCATTGCTCCTTGTTCTGTCATCTGCCACCACTGAGAACAATTTAGCTTCATCCTCTTTTGAACTTCCCTTCAGATTACTGAAGACTGCTATTAAATCCTCTCTCAATCATCTCTTCTCCAAACTAAATAATCCTAGTTCCCTCAGCCTCTCCTCATAAGTCATGTGCCCCAGCCCCCTCACCATTTTTGTTGCCCTTTTCTGGGCTCTCTCCAATTTGTCTACATCCTTTCTGTAGTTGGGGGCCCAAAACTGAACACAGTACTCCAGATGTGGCCTCACTGCTGCTGAATAGAGGGGAATAATCACTTCCCTTGACCTGTTGGAAACAGGCCTACCAATGCAGCCCTGTATGCTGTTAGCCTTCTTTGCAACAAGGACACGTTGTTGGCACATATTCAACTTATTGTCCATTGTAGCCCCCAGGTCCTTTTCTGAAGAGCTCTTGCCCAGCCAGTCAGCCCCCAGCCTGTACTGATTCATGGGATTCTTCTGTCTTAAGTGCAGGACTTCGCACTTGTCCTGGTTGAACCTACAGATTTCTTTTGTTCCAATCCTCCAATTTGTCTAGATCACTCTGAATCTTAGCTCTACCCTCTAGTGTATCCCCCCAGCTTGGTCTCATTTCAAACTTGCTGAGGGTTCACTCTATGCCATCTTACAGGTAGTTAATGAAGACATCAGACAAAACTGGTCCCATGACCAACCCCTGGGGCACTCCATTTGATACCAGCTGCCAACTAGCCATCAAGCTATTGATTACTACCTTCTAAGCCCAATGCTCCAGCCACTTTTCTATTCACCTTACAATTCATTCATCCAGCCCAGACTTACTTAGCTTGTCTGAGAAAATGTTGTGGGAGACTGTATCAAAAGCCTTGCTAAAATCCAGGTGTGTCACATCCACTGGTCTCTCTGACTCTACAGAGCCAATCACCTCGTCATAGAAAGCAATCAGGTTGGTCAGGCATGAATTGCCCTTGGTGAATCCATACTGAGTGTTCCTAATCACCTTCTTCTCCTCCAAGTGCTTAGAAATGGATTCCTTCAGGATCTGCTCCATAATTTTTCCAGGGACTGAGGTGAGGCTGACTGGTCTGTAGTTACTTGGATCCTTCTTTTTCCCCTTCTTAAATATGGGCACTATGTTGGCCCTCTTCCAATCATCCAGGACTTCTCCTGATTGCCACAAGTTTTCAAAGATGATGGCCAATGGTTCTGCAATCAATTCATAGTTCATAGTTTCTAGGGTCGGAAGGGACCTGAACAGATCATCAAATCTGACCCCAAGTCTGGCAGGAATGAGTGCTGGGATCATAATACCCCAGCCAGATATCTATCCAACCTCCTTTTGAAGACCCCCAAGGTAGGGGAGAGCACCACCTCCCTTGGGAGCCCATCCAGAGCCTGGCAGCCCTAACCGTAAAGTAATATCTCCTGATATCAAGGTTGAACCTGATCTCAATCAATTTTTGGCCTTTATTCCTTGTTCTCTCAGGTGTTGCCTGGGGGAACAGAGCCTCCCCTATTTTCCACTTGTCCCCCATGGTGAGTTTATAGACGGCCACCAGATCCCCTCTCAGTCTTCTCTTGCGGAGGCTGAATAGATTCAGGCCCTTTAGTCTATCTTCATAAGGCCTGACCTGCTTCCCCCTGACCATGCGAGTGGCCCTCCTCTGGACCCTCTCAAGGTTAGCCACATCCCTCTTGAAGGGCAGCACCCAGAACTGGATGCAGTACTCCAACTGCGGCCTGACCAGTGCCACACAGAGAGTAAGGATCACCTCCCTGGACCTACTTGTGATGCATCTGTAGATGCATGACAAGGTGTGGTTAGCCTTACTGACCACTTCCTCGCATTGGCCACTCATGTCCATCCTGGACTCAACAATGACTCCAAGATCCCTTTCAGCCACTGCGTTGTTGAGAAGGGTTTTCCCCAGCCAACTGCCTCAGTATCCTCAGGTGCATCCCATCTAGCCCCATAGACTTATATATATCCAGCTTTTCTAAATAATCCCTAACCTGTTCTTCCACCACTGTTGGCTGCTCACCTCCTCCCCAAACTGTGCTGCCCAGTGCAGTAGTCTAGGAGATGACCTTACCTGTGAAGATGGAGGCAAAGAATGCATTGAGTACTTCAGCCCTTTATGCATTCTGTGTCACAGGTTTGCCTCCCCCATTCAGTAAGAGACCCCACACTTTCCCTGATCCTCCTCTTGCTACCAACATACTTGTAGAAACCCTTCTTGTTACCCTTTAAATTCCTTGCTATCTGCAACTCCAATTGTGCTTTGGGAACTCCAATGGCATCCTTTGGGAACATAAGTATAAGTTACACCTTTATTAAATGCCAACACCAACAGCAATCAGAGTGCTCGCTAACACCTTCCTGGGACAGTGCTTTAGTATTAATTATACCAGAGGTAGTGTGATCCAAGGTGTTTTGAATATTGTTTCTGCTTTGACACTGACATACTGTATTGCTGTTGGCAAATCATTTCATTTAATTGTATTTCAATATTCCTATTTTTAAGAGATGAATTACCATTCATTTAACTATGTTGCAGATTCAATATAAGGATTAGTTAAGATGTAAAATATTGCATAAATGATAAGTATTATTATCATAAAGTGTGAATGGGTGTCAATATACCTTAAAAAGGTAAATATTGTAGCAATGTGGCAATGTGGTTCTTCTGACCACATAAAGATTCTATATTACCTGGCTGCTAATACCCCTGAATGTAATATTCTACCTTATTAGGGCATTATAAATACAAAATGAATAGTCTCCAAAAATGTTGTAGAGAAGCAAGAATCAAATTATGATTCTCTGACAAATGATTCACTGTTATTAATCTGTCAAACCAAGTGATACATTACTGAGATCATACATGGATTTTTTCAGCATGCTAGAAAAAGTTGTATGTAGAAATTTTCAGAAAATGGAATTTCCATTCTTTGATAAATTATAATATTTCAACAGTCACTTTCTTTTCAAAATAGAGTGAGGAGAGAAAATATAAATGATTTTTCATAGAATGGCAAAAGTAAAAAAAATATTTTGGAAATATTACCATAAAAGCTTTTTGTAATTAAGCATTTGCATTTATAGTTTAAATTAGAATTTTGGGAAATGTCATCAAAATCAATTTTTTCCTTAAAAATTGATTTGATTAAAGCTATTTTTTTCCTCAGGAAAAATAATCAATTGAAACAATAATCAAATCTACTAATTTGTAGTAAGTGACAATAAATTGGGAAATTAGATGTCGCATGGTTAAGATGCTCACCTCAGTTCAGGTTGGTTGAAGTCAAAATAAGGCAACAGGACAAAAGTTAAATCAAGGGCTCAGACCTAACCTAGAGAAAAAAAATCTCTTTTGACCTGTAATGCATGTGAGGGGATGAGAAATGTGGACAGAGTAATAACATAGTAGAGTCTCTTTTCCGTTCTGCCTGGCCTGGATCAGGTTGTTAGGATGGAAAGGTTCCATACCGTCCATTCTTATGAAGACCCACTGAGTAAAATCCACCACAAAACAGCCATTATTCTAGAAAGTAGGAGTGAATAGCAGCTGAAGAAAAGCTGTCAACATTTTAGAGACATGAATTTTATGTCTGTCTGCTCCTATGAACAAAGCCTGAGTAACTTGGTTTTGTGAAGCGAGCAGTTCTTTTCACCAAGATAAAGTTCAGACATACAGGTCAAACAGTTAGTGACATGCGTTTTCTTTCAAACATTCAGAATGACTAAGAGTCATCACTACTTTAGGGGGGTTTTTCTCACCAGCCATTATATAATAGAGCAAATTATATAATATTGCAAATTATATTTATATAGCCATGTAAAACACACGCTAATCTATTTATGTTTTAAAATGTGCACTCATGACTTTGAGCTCAATTGCAGACTTTAAGCAGTGAAACATTTTCAGGTGCAAATCAGTATATCTATAACAAACTTCATCTTATTTCTCCCTACAAGTATGGACAAATCCATAGTAATCAATTTCAAAGGTATTAAAGCCAGGATGGGTTGTAATTATTATGACACCTGAGTCCAGTCTTGTTAAATAATTATGAATAGAATCACCAACGTGCACAGGTTTTGTTAATTATTAGGTCTGTATCTGAAACTGCTATCAGACTTTGCAACTTTTAAAACAAGCCAGAGATCTCACCTTTTCCCAGAAATTATCAAAATAAGAATTAAAATAAAATCGTCCTTGTTATCGTGGAGACTAACCAGGAGCACGGAATTAAGGTGAAGATCTCAGAACCTTTCTCTGACTCGCTGGGTTCAAAATCATAGCAGACTTATTTGGAAAATGTCAATGTTATAAGTTAAAACACTGCAGCCAAATAAAATATGGGCAATAGGATTTATAGCAAGAGGTTAAGGAAGGGGCCTTGGTCTCCTTTTGGTTAATACTATATGTGTGTTTGATTCCTTCTTTTGCAACTGCAGCCCTGAGCATCTGAAGCTAGGCACGCTCTGGTCCTTTTCTCCCTTCCTTTTTCCTTCTATGCTGGACTTAAGGAAAGATAGTTGTTATTAGTAATCCACTGTGGTGTAGCAGGCTTAGAACATTTTGGGTGTCGATACACATGCTCAGAGGTGAGGAGGTGCCATTTTAATTAGAGCAGTTACCCGACAGACAGTTCCCCATTATGGAGGCCACTATTGCTGCAGCTGTTAATTGCATATTCTAGTGAATGGCCAAAGACATCCAGTTTTGTGTGGACATAAATTCTCATTCCTGATTTATCACTGTGTGTTTAAGATACAAAACCATTTATGGATATCAGTCCATGTCTGTACAATTCTAATGCACTTAACAGGTGCATCATCACCTTAAAGAGTCACAGGCAGCGAGTCTAGGGCTAGAAATAAGCATCTTCTGTGTGGCAACATCAACTGTGCTGCGATATGTTGGAACACAGCTGATCTTGCTCTACATAGGTCTGTAGATATCACTAGGTGCCACATCCCAACAGGGAAACCTCCACTTATAAATATACCTCCCCCTGCCCACCCTTCCCCGCCATGTTGGGGAGTGGGGGAATCCCTTGCAAGAGATTTTTCTGGTATTCATCTGGAAAGGCAGAGGGAAGAAATTCCCTTAGAGGGTGCACACTCCACATCTGAAGTGCTTTTCAGTGATTCCTTCATCATGCATGTGTCTACAAGCAAGGAGGGGGAAACACCCTTAAGGGGGTCCTTCCTCCACATTTTCAGCCCATGCTGGCTGCAAATGCAGACGGCAGACTCCTGGGGGAGTTTCCCCGCTCCATGCTTGCAGATATGCACAAAGGAAATCACCTGCAGAGGATTACCCTGCTCACCAACATGAGCAGAGCATCTGCAAATATTTTTTTTTGCCACTTATCCACACTCACTTCTGGAATCACTGGGCATGGGTCTCAGTGAGCCGAGAGCCCTGAGTTCCCTGGTTCTGGAGAGGGTCCCCAAAATTTCCGAGGGTGCCTTCCTATAAGTGGGGATACCCAGGAAGATGCTCCAGGGGCTTGGGAGGTTCTTAAGCTCCCCAGAGCACCTGTTTGGGGTAGATGGAGAGTGTGAGCAGCTTGAGCTGTCCATACTCTCCTGCCCCAAAGGTAATAGATGTCTGGCACAAAGAAGCATCAGAATCTATTACTACCTTTTGTCATGCCACTGATTTTCCTTTCATGTGGTATGATTAAGTGTAGGGGAGCCTATCGGCTTACCATTTGTGCCACTATAACATTTTTTATGGCATTTCCATCCTAGGATACTGCCTCTTGTACTCTCTCTTCCCTTCTTCCTCTCTCTCTTTCCCCAGCAGGATAAAATGTGCAGCTAAGAGCTAAACATGTGTTTGAAAAAGTCTTTTTTATAAAACTTCTTTAGTATATCATAATCTGCATAGTTATCTACTCTTGTGATCAGTCTAAAAAAGAGAAATAAATGATCAAATGACAAATTGATTTCAGGCAGCATAATGCAAGAAATGGACTGCCTATGGACTTTGAAACCAGAAACATTTCACAGAACCAAACTGGAAGAAAGTTGTTAGTGGAGCTTGTCTTTGCAGAACTTAAGGCAGAAAATTTGTCTATAGCTGTAAAAGTTGCTCATTGTCTTATAAGTATATGGCAAAAAAGACAGAAACACAGATTTCCAGTGGCATTCCATTGAAGTAAAGAAGAAAAATCCAGACAGTTTGGGATGAAGATGAAAGTACTTGCTAGCACCAATCATAGGACTGTAAGAAAGTAGGCCTAGAAGGAACCTCAAAAGGCCATCTAGTTAAGCCACCTGCTCAGCCTGGATCATCCCTCACTAAACCATCCAAGGCAAGTGTCTGTTCAACCTGCTCTTGATATTCCAAAATTTCAAGGTAGCTGTTTCAACGCTTGACTACTCTCACTGTCACAAAGAACTTCATAATCTCCAACCTAAATATTCCCTGCTGCAGTTTGAGGCCATTGTTCCTAGTCCTGTCCCCTACTGCCGCAGAGGAAAGCCCATCTCCATCCTCTCTGTAATCACTCTTCAGGTATTTGAAGATTGTTTTCAAAGTCCACCTCCGTCTTCTCTTTTCCAGACTAAAATACCCTAATTCTTTCATCCTTTCCTCATAAGTCTTGTTTCCTAGACATTTTTCTTCATCCTCTCATAAGTCTTGTTCCCCTGCTATTTTTTGTTGTTCTGTGCTGGCCTCTTTCCAAACTGTCCACATCCTTCTTGAATTGCAGGGCCCAAATCTGGACACACTACTCCAGGTGAGGCTTCGTTAGTCTTAATAGAATGGAATAATTTATTTGCATGTGACACTCCTATTAATACAACTGAGGACACTGTTGGCTTTTTTTGGAACAAAAGCACACTATAGGCTCATATTTACCTTATGGTCCACTATAACCCCCAAGTCCTTCTCTGTAGCAACGTACATTTCATAAGAGAAATGTGTGCAATCAAAGATTGGACAAACATAACAGATGTAAGGGTTCAATCCCAAGTATGCCACTACAAGAGAAACTTGTAGCAAAGACTAGGAGTGCAAAGCGGGCTGTATTCGATTTGGATTCAGCCCAATTAGGGAGACAGTGATTCAATTCGTTGATTCAGATCACCGTCCTGATTCGATTCTGATTGTGAGAATCAGCTATTCAGCCATAGACACAGCTTTAAATGTTTTTTCTACATACCTCAAGGTACGTGGCACCGCACGTGAACACTGAGACGGTGGGGCAGATGGAGCATCCCACAGGAGTGCACCCTCCCCCCCGGCACATGCTCGTCGGTGGATCTGGAAGTGGACTGGAACTATTTCTGGGTAGTTCTGGTCCACTTCTGGGTCTGCTGCCAAGTGTGCAGGAGACCCGCACCCCACTGGCTTGGCAATCAGTTGCAGGGGAACTCTGGGTGCCCCCACAGTCCCAGGAGGCACCAGTTGCTGCGTGCTTCTGGTCCACTTCTGGATCTACTGCCAAGCATGCTGAGGAACCGCCCCCTCCCCACCCCACCCCGCATGGTATGCTCCATCTTCCCCACTATCTCAGTGTTCATGAGCCGCCTGATACCTTGAGGTATGTAGAAAAAACATATAAAGCTGTGTCTATGGCCAAATTGTTGAATCTCTCTGAATGGATTTGGAGAGTTCTGATTCAATTCAGAGAGTTTAAAGGGTCTCCTGATTCAACTTGGATTCAGAGAATCAGCAGCTGAATTGGGCCGAATCTCCGCCAGATCTAATCAGCAACTGAAGCTTCACATAGCCCTAGCAAAGACTCAGGGAGAGTAAGATTGTAGTAGATACAGATAGCATCATGTGCTAAGGGATATATACATAAAGTGACATAGTCAGCAAGCTATTTTGCCTGAGGATGTTAGACAGGAAAAAAGAAAATTAGAAGTAATGAAGTGCATGCAATTCGAAAACACTTCCAAGGAGAGAGGTCCAGCCACAATGACAATTTTTTTTTTTTGGCTGCAATAAAATATTAGTAAAAGGATAATGATGATGTTTATGTAATGATCTTAATAAATTCAGAAGAAATAATCATAACATTCATAACTGACATAGGCTCAGGTAATCTAATCTTTATCTCTGAAAAAGTGCAAAGGAAAACTCTAGCCAAAACTCTAGCCCACTATAACAAACTTTATCATCAAGACTAGCAAGATGTATAAGGCATCTCTCCCCAAAATGGAGAAATTCATTGTTAAAAGCAAGTACATAGAGGGTGTGTCTACATGTTCATTAACGAGCTTTAGGGGTTTAGGCTGTAGCCGTGTTGGTCTAAGGACATAGGCAGACAAGGTTCCTTGGGTGAATTTGATATCTTTTATTAAACCAACCCAAATGGTTGGAGAATAGTTATTAAGCAAGCTTTCGGGTTCAAAAACCCTTCGTCAGGCTAAGGACGCTGCAGCAGTTGCTGCATGCTCTTCCTGGATGGAATGAAAAGTAAAGAAGCCAGGGGCTGGGCTGGGCTGGGCTGGGCTGGGGAGTCAGTTGCCAGGCAGATTGTAATGTATCAAAAAAAAACGTCTATGTTTAGTCCCTGATCTCTAGTATCCAGCAGGTTGATGAAATGGAGCTCATAGGCTCGTCTCTGGGAAGTATTGTGTAAGTTTCCCTTGAGGATCAGGACTGAGAGATTGGAGAGAGAGTGGCCCTCCTGTGAGAAATGTGCCCCCACCGGTAATTGGGTGTTTCTGTCTTTGATGGATTTCCGGTGTGCGTTCATTCTGGTGCGCAGTTGTTGTCTGGTCTCTCCTACACATCTTCCATCAGGGCATTTGGTGCATTGGATGAGGTATACTACATTCCTGGAGGTGCAGCTGTAAGATCCAGGGATGCTGATGGCTCTGTTGTGGGGTATAGTAATAGTGGGGGTGGTGGAGATGTGGGGGCAGGTTTTGCATTTCTTGTCCTGGCACGGTCTGGATCCTTTTGGTGTGTTCTGGGGCTGAGTAAGTTTGCTTCTTGTGATGAGGTTGTCGAGGTTCGGTGCTTGTCTGAAGGCTAGGATGGGTAGCTCTGGGAAGATTTTTTTAAGAATAGGGTCTTTTTCTAATATGGGTTGCAATTTTTTGAGGATTTTCTGTACAGGTTCAAGGGAGGGGTGATACGTCATAACCAGCGGTGTGTGATTTGTGGGTGTTTTTCTTCTGTACTGCAGCAGTTCTTCACGTGGTATCCAGGTGGCTCTTTCAAACGTGCGATCTACCTCTCTGGAGGAGTGTCCTTGCTGGGTGAAAGCCTTTTTAAGATGGGTGAGGTTGCGATCCCGGGTGCTTTCTTCAGTACAGATGCGGTGGTATCTGGGGGCTTGGCTGTATATCACAGCTTTTTTGGTGTGTTTCGGGTGATTGCTGGTTTTGTGCAGATATGTGTGTTGGTCTGTGGGTTTCTTGTATACTGTGGTCTGTATTTTACCCTTCTGGATACTGATCATTGTGTCTAAAAAGGGGATGTTGGCGCTGGAGTATTCTAAAGAAAGTCAGATGGAGGGATGGTGACTGTTGAATTTCTGCTGGAACTCAATTAGAGATTCCTGGTTCTCACTCCAAATGATGAAGATGTCATCGATGTGTCGTAAGTACAGCAAGGGTTTGATGGTGCAGTTCTTGAGGAAGTCTTCTTCCAGGTGGCTCATAAAAAGGTTGGCATACTGTGGGGCTATTTTAGTGCCCATAGCTGTTCCCATCGTCTGGAGGAAGTGTTGATTATTAAAAGTGAAATTGTTGTGTGTGAGGGTGAAGTGTATAAGCTCAGTGATATCTTTGGGTCTGTATTCTGGGTTGTAATCTTGTTCCTGTAGATATGTAAGGCAGGCATGGATGCCATCCTGGTGTGGGATGTTGGTGTATAGGCTGGTAACGTCCATGGCTCTTAACGAGCTTTAGACATTGTGCATTTTGTTTAGTACTTGATTAATAAAGCACTGACTAAATGCACAGTACCTAGAATTACTGCACAATAGCACCAGTGCACAGTTATTTAGTTACACTTACTGCACATTAGCCTAATAGCACTGCACAATAGGGCTGTGCGAAATTTCGCTGGGTGTTTCATTTCAAAGCTGTTTCAATGCATTTCGAGCTCAAAACAGCAAAACTGAAATGAAACAAAAGGCTTCAAAACAGCTTCAAAACAAAACAGGGGCACTCAAAATGTTCCAAAAGTTTTGAAACGTTTTGAGTTTTGGAGCCAGACTTACTTCGCTTCAGCACTGGTCCCAGCCAGCAGCAGCAGCCTGCTGTCATCCCACATGCAGATCTGGGGGCCCGTGCCCCCTGGGAGGAGTCTGGCATGGGTCCACAGCCCTCCCAAGGTTGTGGGCCCCTGGATCTGCATGCAGGATGACAGCATGTTGTCGCTGCCAGCTGGGGTCAGTGGCAGAAGCAGTCTTCCCAG